>NW_024356505.1:24661069-25278363 GCF_014805655.1 Passer montanus | reverse complement strand
GGCGGGTCGCTGCCCGGAGCGCCGGCAGCCCCCGCTGCACGGCGAGGGCGGGGGGAGGTCGGCTGGCGGCACGGAGACCCCCGGGCCCGGCCGGAGCCGCTCCGCGGGACGGGGCGAGCCCGGCCCAACGCCGCCTGCTTGTTGCAAAGTTGCTGTGTAAACGAGCGTCAGTTTCGCGGATGACAACTGCAATAATGCCCATATCCCCTGAATCCTGTTCCCTGCTCCCCCTCTCCCCCAGAATTTCCCTCTGTTGTCGGGTGAAGCCGCCTCCCTTCACACACACCCACCCCTGCACCCCCACTCCCTTTTATTTTCTATTTCTTTTCCGCAAACCAAAGAGTTGTTTATGTACACTCATCACTTCAAAAGTGCCATGACTGGGAGGGTTCTCCCCTTCCAAAAAAATTATCTTCATGCTTGATTAAACGCACCGTGAATAATCCCATCCCCGCCATTAATCTGTGAACGACGGCACGGAGACAGAAGCGAGCAGAGGGCACATCAATCAAACCCAGACAAGCGAAAGGGGCACCGGGGACCGGGCGGCGGCTTTTTACCCGTTCAGCAAACTGTGGAGCTGGTAATCAGCTGAGCAACGTGTAGAGAGCCGTGAATGCACCAGCCGCTCAGCACTTGCTACCAAATAATTAAATTAATTAGGGCGACAATTAAATTAATCAAATAAATAGGTCTACGGAATGTCAAACATAGCAGACAACTAATACTTAATCACAAAAGAACAACCAGTAACAAGAACGTGGTTTTCTTTAATTTACTGCTGCTCCCGAGATTAAGAATTTATCAGGTCCATTGTGTCTTGCTCTTTAATCATTGATGTGTTTATGTGTAAATCAAAGCATAACACCCGTGGGTTTAGGAAGTATGTTTGAAGTATAAGCAGAAGTTTTCTAAATGTCTCAATCTATATTGAAATATGGTACTGGAGGGTATTATCAATAAGCTTTATATTTGAGTTTATAGTGTGCCTTTCTAGTTTCAAGCTTCTTGCACAAAGCACAAAGCAGTCCAAGTATTGCTAAAAATAACTGCAGAAAATATATTCTATATTCTCTGTATAAGAAAAAATGATACTGGAGATTTTATGCATCAGGAATGAAATTGTGGCCTTGCTGAAATCTGTGGGGATTCAGGGGGTGTTACTAACTTGTATACCAGGTGATATGGATTATGCCAGAGACTTTTGTCAAGTTAGTATTAAAGCTATTGCTGCTATTTAAACAAAATGTAAGATGTTTCTTCATGCTATTGGAATACATTTTTCCTTGACAGTGGGTCAGGTTGCTCAGTTTATCCAAAGTATTGCTGAAATTGTGAGAGGATTGTTGAGCTTTGGGCCTTTACTGGAAGGGGCAGGGAGATAGTATTAAAGAAGGGCTGACCACTCTTTCTGCTGTTTTTCAACAAAACTGTTAGCTGAGAATAGGAACAATATGGTCTGTAAAACCTTCACAACCTGTTCTCATCTTATTTTATCCTTTTTTAAAAATAATAATAAAGATGAGATTATTGTAAAATTATAGTAAATCTTAAAATACAAAAGATTTGAATGATTTGAGAAAAAAGTTGACATGTTGCTAAATAAGTAATAATTTGTCAAGCCGTGTATATGTATAGTATATGGTATAGAGAAGCCTAAATGAGGACAAATCATTTTTTTCTTCATTTGTTCTTCCCATCTCAGTCCTATAGTTTCAGATTTAAATTCTTCCTAGGTATGCATGCTGAAGAAAGGGAAGGGTTAGCATATTTGTTCTTTCCATCTCAGTCCTATAGTTTCAGATTTAAATTCTTCCTAGGTATACTACAAAAACTGCATGTTGAAGAAAGGGAAGGGTTAGCAAGAGACAGCTGAAGTGTGGAGTTGCAAATAAAAGTGTCTGCAACATACTAGGTCCCACAGTCCTAACTTTCTGTGTTCTGTGTAGTTGTGGGACAGTTTTGCAGTGTGCCTGCTGCAAGGTTAGCACAGAGTCACAGCATTCAATATGTCTTTTTCTCCACAGAAAAAACCAAACTGCATCCTCCAAAGAAGGCTGTATCCATTGTGCTTCTGGTGCTACAAAACAGAATTAGAGCATAGCTTATCTTGCTATAATTTTGTGTAAAAGTACAGGCAAGACTTTTTATTGCACTGAGAAAAAGCCTGAGATTAAAGTTAATAATCAGTCTTACAGTGATTAATGATAACATGTCATTGCTAGAAAGGCATTCATAACACAAAAGTTTATGCATATGTTGTTACTTATGAAGCATAAGTAAAAGTGAAAGAACAACCTCTTGACTGTCTGAAGTGATGAGCTGTTTTTTCTTGAAATACAGTGCCTGTGATAAGTTTTCATTATTCTTATGTGCTTTTACCATCACCATGGTTGCACATTATCTCACCTCTCTTAGGTATATATCTTACAGTGGCATAAACAGCAGTGGTTCCATAGAAATCAATGAGAACATTTCCACTTCCACTAGTCAAGAATATGGCATTATGGCATTATAATTTCTCTTCCAGTGTAACCCATCCCTGTTTATAGCATCAATCACACAGAAAAAAGGGATAGGAGCATTCTCTCTGTTCATTGTGTTCTACTGTCATACTGCTTGCAAGGGCCTGCTCTCACTTCTCACTTACATATTCATTTAAGAATTTGCTTTTTTGTTTTGGTTATCAACATAGTCTTTTCTACCTATAGTATTTCTGGCCTTACTGCATTACTGATTCTGAAAAACAGAGTTTTTAACATTTCTTTGTCTATTTTAACATGTTCCTAGCTATTCTGCTTTGATAGATATAAGAGAGGCACTTCTCAACTGCACTCCAGTGCTAGCCTGGATCAATAACTGCTTTTGCATTTGAGGAGTCAGGGGAGGATATCTCTGCTTAATTTGGGAAAAAGAAACTGGTAGAAATAGTTGCAGCATTCCTGAGAGAGAGGAGAATATATCTGTATTCTCTTCCAAGAAGAAAAAACAGAGTTTTCCTGCTTGGTGAACTTGCACTTGCTGTTATTCTGCGAAGGATTGTGTCTGAATATTAATACACAGACTACAACCATCAGTATTTTCTGCTGTAACTGAGTGGTGTCTATCAAATAACCTATTTTCCCAACTGGAGAGAGAAAAAATCTAGGTAATTAATCTAGGTAATTTTGGAGCCATGATACTTGATCTGCCAGGAGTAGTCCCCACAGGGACAAAAAGGATTACGGGACCCTTATGGAGCAGGTAGCCCACAGCTCGATGTTATGAGTATCACACATTGAAGCTGCACATGGCCTTTAATCCCTGGGGGTGAGTCTGCCGCTGAGATTCACCTCCCTCCCTTTGGAGCTCTGTGCTGGTTAGGGCTCAAGAAGATGATTTGTGTAGCTATTGGGAATTTGGCTGAGGCATTAGGCTTAGTATTGTCAAAAGGAGGTGTTAGAGCTGTGAACTTCGAGTGCTGCCCAGCTGGCAGCCGCCTTTGATTTTGCCAGTTCAAAGGAGGAGCACAGCATTTTAGTTGAATCACCAAAGGGCACTGCAAAACTCAGATGTTAAGCATGAGGCAGAAAGGCAGCTTCCTTGTTAAATAGGGAAACACAGCAACTTTCCAGAGAAGCTGCACTGTTAAACAAGTCTTTGCTTCTTTCCCTTTTCCTCTGGCTGGAAGAGCCTTGAGTCTTGCCACTCAGCTTTATTTTCTGAGAAAAGCCCTGAGTCACATCCAGTAGGCTTCTGCTAGATTCCCTGTAACTCTCTGTGAGGTGCTATATGCAAATACATGAGTTTGCATAATTGTGCCTAATTAGAATCTGTCCATAGTGTGGCTCTAAGAGCTGTGTGGTTAGTGACAGTTCAGCTTTGTGCAGCAGAGCTTTCTGCTTATCTCTAGGACAGCAGGACTGCAAACCTCCCACATGCACTGCCTTTTGCCTGTACCACGATGAATGGTTAGGGAAAGTTTCTCCTGGGGTAAAGAGAGTTCAGATTCATGGAGTGGTAGACACTTTGTAATATGGAAAGTAGAACTCAGTCTCATTATCTCACACTCTGATAAAGTGGTTCACTGGAAATTTGAGGAGGGGAAAAATTAAAGAGGAACGTTTCAGCAAGCAAGGCAGCATGAAAAAATAATAGAGTTTGAGGTTAAACAAAAAGTTTGAGGTTAAACAAAATCCAAACAGTTTTGATATTTATTTAAACTCTGAAATGATTTTAAAAGAATGGAATCCGTTTTGAAATGGAATATATTTCCAGAGTGAGAAATCAAAAAGTTCCAGCTAAAGATGCTTCAAACTTTTCTTTCAATGAATCTTCCTTTGCAACAACACTGACACAGGCAAATGCTGCACCAAGCAATGCCTTTGCCTGCTTCTGATTGGGAGCTATGAGGATGTTACTCAACTTTGAAAGCCACAAGGCAGCAAGCCCCAAAACAGGACCTAGGAGCTCCAAGTCACACACCCGATCCTTGCAATTCCAGAAAAGGCTGTGGTTGTGACCCTTACTCGTCTTATGTCTGATACAGTTCCAGTTCCAAGCTATGGACCCAGGACTGGAGGACCTAGAAGGTTTCCTGAATGCTTCTGGCAGGGCTAAGTTTAACAGAGAAATTAATTTTCCAGTATAGCACTGGTCAGCAGGCTACAGTAAACCCACAGGAGAATGGAAAGAGGCTAAAGGGTGACATGGAAGAGAAAGCAAGCATAGAAATGAAAGTGAGAGAAGAAAAAACCAATTTTGTCAGTGACATTTCTCTGTTGTTGAGAGGTAAACCTTATTCATATATGCATGCAGACTTTTGTGTGATGAAACTTACATGCACAGGACCCAAGCCTTTTTTCATGGCTACAGGGAAAGTGGGAATGGTGGCAGAGCAAGTCATTAGTTCTCATTTAGCCAAGGTAGTGGGGCTCAGCACAGTATAATATTCAGAATGGACACATTTCTTGGTGGGCATGATGGTGCTAGCAGTCACTGAAGTAGTCAAAAAACTAAGAACAAAAATTTTCAGCTACAACTAAAACCAAATCAACCTCAAACATAGCTTTTCAGTGGCCACGTTTTCCAAGAAAGCAATCTTTACTAGAATCTGCAGAAGCATGCCAAGCTATTCTTCACTAAGCCCTTTCTTACCCATGGTCTGGAGCTGGTAGGAGGGCCTGAGCAATTACTATGGCCCATACAGTTGTGAGTAGAGTTAACGTTTTTAATCATTTGAGACCAAAGAAAGAAATCTGCTGCTGAGCACAGCAGGGGAAGGCAGACTGGGTTTAGGACTGGTGTTAGAAAAAGTAATTGGCTTGGGATTAGGTTTTAGGTCAGGAAGCCTAGGCAAACTTTAAAGCTAGAATGATCTTAACAAGTGCTTAGCTGAGACAACTGACCCAGGAGTAGCTGTGACACTGACCTGTAGAGGGTCAGTGCCTGGTGTTAATGACGGTTGTGGGGGTGGGGGAAAGGGACAGCTGCAGCAAGTAGCCAAAGTTTGTGAGTTAAGTATTGAAAACATCTACCACATTTTTGTGCAGTGGCCCCAGCAGCATAACAATCTGCTGCACATCCAGCAGCTTGTTGCCTGTTTGTCTTTCCAGACTTGATTGCACATGAAACCACACCACAGATTTCTCTAGCAGTTTGTGCTCAGGAAGACCTCTGTTGCTAGGATTGCCCCATTATGGGCATCTATGGGCATTAAGACTGTGCAATATGTCTAAAATGCAGCTCAGATGTGATGCTTTTTCTTCAATTCAATGCTTGAAAGAAATAATATTGAACCACTGTCTCCCTTAAATGTGAGGTCTAAGGAGCACAGAACTTTGGCTTCCTCCCTGCTCTATGGGCTGATGTATCTAGGCACAGCTGTTGTATCTGATGAGCAATAAACCCTGAAATCTGCTTCAGAAGAGTGACAGCATCCCCAGCACAGAGATTCCAGGACCACACTGAGGTGGGCAAGCAGGGAGTTGCCCAGTTAAACTGACCACAGAGACCACAGCCTCTGCAGGCAGCGAATGGAGTGTGTCAGAAACATTCTTTTTAACAGTGGTTCCATTGAACTGAGCCGAATCACATTCAGTACAGATCTGATCTGGCTATGAAGAAATAAGAAATACAATTACTTAGAAGCTGTGTTGTCTTAGTTTCACCTTAGCATATTTCCTCTGTGTTGTGATGGATTTTAAAATGCACTCTCAACATTCAGTGTGAGAGAATGCACAACTGATGTGCAAAATACCACTGCTACTTTGTGCTTGATAGCAGGCTTAAGGAAAGGATATATCTTCAAAGAAAAGTATAACCTAGCAAGTTTACTTCTATTCAGCCACTGTGGCAATACTTCCTTTGCCAGGGAAATCCTTAAGAAGGGAAGAACTCTCCAGGAGCAGCTGGATGCTAAAGCAGATGAATGTCTCCTTTTATCTTGTTTTGAAGTGGTCCTTTCTTGGTTATGACAGGTTGAAAAGGCTTCTGTAGTGATTCCTGTTCCCAAGAAACACAAGAATTATTTAGTCAAAGGTAGACATACCCATCTGCCAGGGAACAGGTTTCCCCCAGTCAGTAAGTTTTGCTCTCTGAGAGCTGCTACCCCTCTCTCCAGTAAGACTTCCCTGTATGTTGCTCCAAACAACCCTTGAACACCTTAACCACTATATAAACATTGATAAACATGATTTTTTCTGGGTTCCACATGCTCCATGGAGCTTGGCTGTGTGCCTAATGAGAAATGGTAAGCAACTGTCCAGTGGAGGGTAGCACTTATTTGATGATTTTTCATGTCAGAAATCCACCCCAGATAAGTGTTTATTGTGAGACTTTGATCTCAAAGATTTAGCTGTCCCTGCAGAGCAAAAGCAGATGCTTGGTAAGCTGTAGCTGTAGTCCTGACAACCCTTTCAAATGTCTAGACAGTGGAAAGAGATGATTATATCCTCTTTTAAACTCAACTGCAACAATTCAGCACGCTTACCATGTTTACTTCAGGATGAACCTATTTCCAGTGCTTTGTTTCATGACACTGCAAGTATCTAATACTATTGAAAGATGATAAGGTGGTCAGGATAAAAACCTGCTTTCCTTAACAGTAATAAATCTGACAGATGTAGTAGGTCACATATGGTTCTTACACAGACTTGAGCATTGACCTAGAGATTAAGGAGTTTGATAACATGCATTTGCAGCTAATACTTATCATTTAAGAGTCTTGAAAATGTTAACACTTAGAGAAAGCCTATTTAATTAATGCTCATTGAAGAGCACAGTAAATCCCAGAGACAAGGCTGGGAATTGTCCAACATTGCTGATTTTACTTTATGCCATGTATTGAACAGGGGATGGGAAAACTGAGTTATCATAGTCATAATGGATGAAGTGCTATCTTAGTCTTGCAAGACAATAGACTTAGCAGAAGAGATCTGAAAAGAGAAGGGAAGGAGATTTCACCTTAGTCAGCATCCTCAAAATATATACCAATTCAGCAGTTTCTCCAAGCAAAGCCAGCCATGGAAACTGGAGATGTTCATGTGCCAAGTCTGCCTCTCATCAACCATGTCACTGAAGCAGGTATGGAAAAGTTTCTGGTAATGTGATTCGGGACTGTATTGGGTGCTTTCCAGTTTGTAATTAAGAACCTAAAACTTTTCCTTTTGGATGAGTAAAATTTCTGATTTTTTTTTAATCTGTTGTGGAGTTTAAAATTATCTCAGGTGCTTCTGATAAATCAGAAGTACTTTTCCCTCTAGGAAGCCTAACAAGATGGTATTGCTAACAGAGAATCACAGAACAAACTTTGGATGCTAGAGAAGTCCGAAAAGTTTATGAATATCAGAAAATTTATCTAGTTCAATACAAATTTTTAACAAAGTTCAAAGTAAATAGAAACTTTAAACATATTAAACCTTTGTCAATGGCAAGCTGTTGATATCTTCAGAAAAACCCATACCAAGATATTCTTCTTTATTCTTGTAGTCAATTGTCCAGGCCAGAATACCTGCTGGTGTGGAAAGCTGAGGTTATTATTGTTAAACTGTGATCTTAAGGCTTGATTCAGGAAAGTTTTGTGGACTGCTTTGTCAAATTTTCTGTCTTCTAACATTAATTTTGAACAGTCTTATTTCATGTGATCTGAAAAATTAGTTTCCCAGTAGTGTTTCTAAGATGCCACTAAGTGAAATGTCATCAAATCAACAGGAGTACTTATTTTTGAGGGTGATTTTATGGATGTATTTTAAGGCTTGGTTACAATTTCAGTTTGCTGCATCTATTTCATTCAATAATGAAGAAATAAGTCTGCAAAGATATTTTCATTATGGTCATGTCACCAGTTCAGACTGGATTTCAAAAACAAGTAGGTAGTAAAAGCATACAAGTTAGATCTGTCTATCTACTTAGTAAATATAAGATTTTTCTGAGATTTAATTTTTGTGCTTCACCATGAAGTCTGATCTGAGTTTCCCAACTGCAGCTGTCAAAGTTGCTTTGCTAACACCAATAAAATATTTTATTTCTAGTGCAAAATGAATCCTACATACAGAGGACATACTGTGTAAATGAAGACTGTAAACCAAAAGGTTTTTTTTTTTAATGAAAAGAGCATCTAAAGCTGGCAATGTTTGAATCCTAGGGGAAAATAAAGGAAACAAAGAGGATGAATTTTAAATTTGGAAGCACTTAGTGAACTTTTAAGGACAGATGACACATGATAATGTTAACTGAAATCTGTTTAACTTCAGAAGTCATAACTCAGTTTCTCCTCAAACCATGCTGCTGTGCTGGCAACAAGTAGCTCTTTAGCAATACCAAATGAGCAGATGAGGCAAAAGGAACAATTCCCTTATGTTCCCTTCAGTAATAAAATAAGAAGTCTATAAAGCTAATACCTTTGCACACAGTCTCAGGATTTTAAAGTAATCTTATTAGGTATTTTTGCACCTGTAAATTTCCACATGTAGTGAAATGCATCTAAAAGATGCAGGTCAATCAGTGTCACAAGTCAAAATATGTTCTGAAAAATAAACATTTTTTTTTATAATCCATCATCCATTTATTTCTGCGTTTTGGGTTTTTGGGTTTTTTTTGCATTTCTCTTGTTTCTTTTTCTTTGTGCTAATGAAGAACGGTGCTTTGAAGCAAAAAAGTTATAAACTGTAGGCTGTGTAAATAAGTTTATGTCAAATATACCTCAGAAATTTACACTCTCTTTATCAGTCAAATGAATTTATTTTGAGGTTTGACAGTAGTTTTTTTGTTCAAGTATTTGTCAAGGTGTTATGTTTTAATCCCATCTGGCAATTAAGTACCACACAGGCATTTACTGACTGCCCCTAACACATTCCTGAAGGGGAGAAGAATCAGAAAGAAAAGGCAAAACTCGTAGGTTCATGTAAGTACACTTTAATAATTGAAACAGTAATGAAAATTATGAAGATAATAATGATAATAATAACAACAGTGGCAATAATAATAACCACAATAACAACAACAATAATAATAGTAATGATAAGGAGAGGAAGGGAGAATAATAGAATAATAGAATCCAGGAGAAACAAGTGAAGTACAATACAATTGCTCACCTATAACCAGCTCATTCCTGAACAGTGACCAGAACCTCCCAGACAACTCCCCCAGTTTATATACTGGGTATGATATTTATGGTGTGAAACATCCCTTGGTGAGTGCAGGGCAGCTGTCATGCCTGTGCTCCCTCACAGCTTTTTGTGCCCCTCCCAACTAGCATACATGAGACACTGAAAAGTCCTTGATTTAGGGTAAGCACTACTTAACAACAGCTAAAACATTCGTGTGTTATCTACATTATTCTCATGCAAAATTCAAAAAAGCACTGCCTTGTACCAGCTGCTAAGAAAAAAATTAACTCTGTCCCAGACAAAACCGGGATACAAAGAAAACTATCTAGTTTATTTTTTTTTTTGTTTAATTATAATATGCGATTTTTTTTTTTTTTTGCTTTGGAAAGATAACAACAGAACAGCATGTTTTTCTAAATTCAGAATTTTGTCCAACACTAAGTGTGACCCATTCCAATGTATGTAGATTAATACTGTTTCTTTCAGTCATTGAAACACCAGTAGGAAGTCTTACCTTCCCTTTATCTGCATTCCTTGTAAGTTCAGTTAAATTCGTCTGAATGGGAGTTAAATATGCAGGACCACAGGGAGAGGTCCTTGGCTAGTCAGTCACATCACACTCTGGGTTCAACACTGCTAAGTAATTTTGCCAAGAAATTAGAAAACTAAGCCAGGGTGTATAAAATAAGGGCAAATTGCAGTCTAGGAAGAAAAAAACAAACCCAAACATATGCAACTGATTTGGGCCTTCTGATTTTTTAAATTGTCTGTACTAGTTCACTACAACAATAGTATAATATGGTGTGGTTGAAGAAAAAATTCCTCCTGGAAATCAGTTTTAGAGGTCCACCCTGATACCAGACAAAGCAGTTTTATCTAGTGTAGATATCTGAACACAGTCTTTAGAATTGAAGTACTGGAATGTCCAGGAGAGTTATGTCTGTTCAAAACATTTGAGGATCTGGAATATAGTGGCAACACAGGGCTGGATTTCAAGCCCTTATCTGGAACACCCCTCTGAGAGTTACAGACTTGCCTGGAGTCTTTCAGCAGGGGAATGGTTATGCAGGGAACAATTAGATAATAGCTGTTTTCTTAATAATATCCAACTTTTTAAAACCTGTCATTCATATTATCATGAAAATAAGCAAAGTCTAACATGTTACACTACCTTACTTTTGTTGAAAATAGTCAAATGAAAAATAATTATATCAGCTGGCATTACTTGGGGGGTTTTACAAAACTGATTTGTGAGGGAAAGGGGAGGGTAGGGGCTTACAAGGTGTGTGTGTGTGTCATGTACATACACCTCTGCCTGCTGGAAAATGTGAGACCAGGCTTCTGTGGTAGCAAGAGTATTGTGAGCTAAGTTTTTCTCATTTGAACTTGGTCCAAGTTTTAGTTAGCACCCTCTTGGGTTGTGTATACTGTCTATCTGGACACACCCATTTAAATCCCACTTTATTTTGGCACTCACATAAGAAAAGGCAAGAAAATTAAAAGCAGTCCATATAAATGACACATGGACACATGGATGTGATGTTTCTAAGTCCCTTTCCTACTTTTTGACAGTTGTGGTTTGTGGACAGATACTGATTTTCAAAGAGGGAGATGTTCTAACATGCTGCTTTCCCTGCTTTTTTCAACTGCTGAACTGCATTTGCAAGACATGAAAAGTGCTTGAATTTATCATATTATGACCAAATAAGAAAAAAAAAAAACTTGAAATTTTATATTCCTTTCTAGAATGGCAGCTATTTTTTCAGGTTTACAGTTGGATTTGAATAAATTTTAGTCTATATACCTTCCCTTACTTTCCACTACTCCATATAAATTTCCTACTTTCCACATACAACTCTAGAAAACATGTTTTCCTGCTACAAACATTCACAGTTTTTCTAATGCCTGCAAAATGTGATGCAATTGTAGTTGAAAGAGAGCATAGCTCAAAAATGAAAAGGCAAGGGTAAATACATTGCCTAGGATTAAAAGAAAAATATATAGTTATAGGTGTTCTCATTAGCCTGATTTATCAAGGATCTAAAGCAGCTGAGACTTCATAGTAGGAGAGGAAACAGAGCCAGAAGGTATAGCATGAGCTTGTCATTCAGAAGAACTGGGCTCAGTTCCTGCCTTATCACTGGTTTTTCCTAAGTCACTAGGAAAGCAGATTGCTCCCTCCTCATTCAGAAATATAACCTGTCCTTACCTTACCAAGCTGTTATGGGTGCCAGGCAGTGGCAGCTGTGAGGTCTGATACAAGGTAAGGACAGCACTGCAATAGATGGTGCTATTCCCACACTTCAGAACCAGGGTGTCCTGTGGTCTTTCAGCTACAAGTCATGTGCTGAGAAAGTCTTGACTTTATTTATTTTTTTTTCTTGTATCATATTCTCACAAAAAACAAGATTATTAAAACATTTCCCCTCACTTTCCTCTAGTAGTATTCAGCTTTCTTGCTTTGGGGTTTTTATTTTTTACCTACTATTATCTCTCCCTACAGCAGTTTTCCTCTACTAAATCAGGTCATTATTCATCCATTTCCACACATTGCCCTCTCCCTAAAGCAAGTAGAAGCTCATTCATTCCATTCAAGTATGGAAAATACATTTTCAAAATGCTAGTCCTAACTGCTACGTGTCAGAATCAGCTTAACTATTTGTATCAAATCCTTTGTTCAGAAGACAAAAGAACCAGCAAAGAGGATAATGGATTACCCACTGTCGTGTCTCATCTGAAGTTATCTAAAGGCTGCTTTGATAAGTAGAGTGAGAGTTGTTGGTGTGACTAATGTTGCACCATTATTTTGCTATAACCTGTAAAACACAGAGATACGAGGATCATAAGAAATACTGCTGCAGAGCATCCAAAGTGGTTAACAACAGTGAAGGAAACACTGGCATCTTATCCATTACATATATTGCATTGATACAAAAATTGATTTTTCTGTCTGAAGTGGGTATTAGAAGTCTTTGTACAAAACAGCTTCTTGTCCATGAAGAGTTAGATGTTTTTAGCATGACATAAGAGATTAATTTGATTAATATAGACATACTCAAAGAGAAACCTCATTACTCAGTTGTCTTGCAGACATTATAATAATATGTACCTCTGTCAAAGAATGTAGATGCCAGCATTTAACAACAGAAATATTCAGGGTAATGTGCTGACCTCAGCTCTGTTGATGCCTGGCTGTAAAGGTGTAACTCCACTGGTCAACCATTTCCTGGACAGTTACAACACAAATGGACTCACAGTACTTTAAGTAGCTCGTTAAAAACCTCCCCATCAAAACAAACAAACAAACAAGCAATCAAACAAAAAATCAGTCGAGTAATTTTTCAAAGACTTTGCTAAAAGCTTAAAAAGGATGTTGGTACCATCTTTGTCTTCCTTCTCCCAGTTAAAGAAACTGTGAAATACAACAGCAGGTGTTTAACTCAATTGGTCCAAAGGACAGAATAACATTAGCCAACATGCCCTATTAGCTCTATGCACTGTGTTTCTTTCTTTCCCTATTGAACACTGTGGAGTCTGAAACATCCACATCCGTCATAACCTATTCAATATCTCTTTAGTACAAAGTGAAGAACCCAGATATTCATAACAGTTTTTTCATGGATGTTGTGTTTCTGCATTTAGCAAATTGCTTTTTGCCCTAAAATTAATCACTGTTCTTAAAGACTTGGAAGAAAAGAACAAGCAAAGTAAGTTTATACATAAACAGTCCAAGAAATAGATTGTAGCAATAAACTCCAGGAAATATTCATGGGCGAGAGGGTCAACAGAAGTTAAGTAGTGACCCCAAAGTAATAGCACATTATGGTTATCAGCTCCAATATACTGAGTGCAAAGGAACAAATTGATTTTTTTTAAAGCTTTGAAAATTAAACCAACCACAGTAAAAGTGTTTTATTATACACCAGCCCACCCCCCCAAAAAAAGTAAACTCTGCCATAAAAACTAGTCAAGTAAAACCAAACATCACCACAGAAACAGAAGGCAAGATTGCCTTCTTCTTATTTCAGATGATTCCTCCCTAGGGCTGTGATTCCCTAATTGCTTTATTGCTACCACTGATGGCAGGATTTGGCCTAGCTCTGGAGATCAGTGCAGTATGACACTGCAGAACAAGCTTTTTCTTGGAAAAGGAGGAGTTGAGGAAAGAGCTCTGAGATGAAATAGAAAAAGAAATTAATTGAACAATTTATTCTTAAAATTAATAACATTTAAAGCCCCATTTCAATCTAATCACACGTTTTTGGAATCTCAGGACAGAGTAGCAAAAGCCAACACCTATGCCTAAGGCATGTCCCATAGTGCCTGCACAAAAGCTTTTCACTTCTCCTACACACAGAATGTATCACCCATCTCTAAGTAACTTAAAAGCAGATATAGATTAGTCCTGCTTTATCAATCCCTTCATGTCAGAGCCACTATTTCTCCTTTTTCAGGGAAATCCAGACACCAGTTCAGCCTCTCTTGCAGGCTGTAAACTGTGTTATCCTGCCAATGCCTCTTGCCCTGGGCAGTCTCCTCACCTACCTGCTTCAGCAGCTCTAGAGGCAGCTGAGATGTCAACATCCATCACCTTTGTACATGCTGATTTTTGGTCTTTTATAGCATCTGCCCCTCATTAGCTGCTCAGTAGAGAAAAAAGCAGGAGGAGTGGACAGGGTGTTATTAACGTGCTGCACTGTGAAGTGTACATGCTTCATCACAGTCTCTGGTAGTTCCAGCTGGTGTGACTGGGGGCAGAAGTTGCTAATGGTCAGATAAAAGCTGTCTGAAAAGTTTTATCAGCTCCTTTATATTCTGCATAAAGATCAGTCTGTGCCCAAAACTGATAAGTTGGCAGGAACAGAGTGTTTAAAATGGCATGACGTGGTTCACCTGCATTGGTACTGGTCTCAGCAGACATTTCTTGAAATCAAATCTTCCTGCATTTGCAGCTCACAAAGAAGAGTGTTTGAGATTTGGAGAGAATGGTGTAGTAGTGATATCTGTTAAGAAAACCTGAAGTATCTTTTAATTTTTTTTTACCATTGCTCAGAAATATCAGTGCTAAAAGATCTCATTCTACATTTTGATTGATTGCTGTGGTTATGAAAAACCAAACAATTTCCTCAGATCTTGGCTGTGCATTGATCATGTATTAAAAAAGCTGTCAGGGAAGTAATTGCATTTTAAGATGTATAAAGCATGTGCAAATTTGTGATTATCTGTATTAGTTCTTATGTGTCTATATTCCAAGTTTAGAAATAGAACAAGAAGAAAATACATTTCAATTAACAAACCATCTTTATTCTGGGTACATGTAGAACCCAAAATATAGCATTTGAGGGGACCTATGCAGTAGAAAACCTGTGCTGAGCCTTGTTCCTTATACAATATCATGTAAATATATTCCAATTTCCTCCTTTCCCTTTATTTAATAATGTGCAGCACCAGAATAATAATTTTAAAAAAGGTCTGAATACTCAGGACTGAAAGTAAATAAAGTAAACTTTTAGATACTGTAATAAAATAATTTATTAGAAATACTGCTGAAAAAGTAACTTAAATTGAATTTTTAATAACATATATCTAGATGCCAAATACAGTTTTGTCTGCTGTGAGGATAGACAGATCTTGAATCTCTGCAGGCACAAATAAACACTCCTGAATTTGGTGGATTTTCTACAATAGATTCAATTAATCCTCCATTGTGGGCCACTCTGCATATCCAGGCTCTGATAATGGGAAGGGCACAGACAAGTATACATTACATTGTCTGGGTTCTTATTTCCAGCTGGCAGCATGCTTCCACAGGATACTTGTTATTTATTCAAGCAACACTTGCATCTTTAAGTTTCAAAGCTTTGGGAGGAAAAGTAAATTTTTTGTCATTTATTGCTACTAAGCTAAATCTTTATTCAGCTGTACCTACTGATGTTATTAACTGAGGACATCAGTTTGATTAACCATGAGGACCCAGGGGAAGTGGTCTCTTACTGGTTTGTGGTCTTCAGCAGGCACTGGACTCAAAGGAGCCAAAGCAAACTGTGTTCACCATTCACCCTGTGGCATGTTTGGTCCCCAGCACATGGTCAGCTCCATCAGAGCAACCACTTGAAAATGGGAGGCAAAGCCTGTCAATTGCAAACCTGGAAGCAGTGGGCTGGACAAATCCCTGTGGACTCACAGGCAGCGTCCCAGTGGAGCAGGATATGCAATGAGTGAGGCACTGCTCTGGGCAAGTGTGGGGGAAGTCACCAACCAAGTCTCCCTGTAAAGTGAACAAAGCAAGCAAGTTCCATAGGAAAATGCTTCCCACCAAGCAGCACACTGAGGAGAAGCAAGCAAGCCTTGTGGTGAGAAGTCCTGAGGGGAAAGGAGCATCTGCCTTCCCAGAGCCTTCTAGCCCTAGCTAAATTGTTCAGTTTGAGTTCATAGCATGGAAGTACCTTCCTAGAGCTGATTTTGGATGATAAAATAACTTCCTTCAAATCTCTGATGGGGACTGGGTCTTGATGTCTGATCCTTGCTTCTGAAAGACATTTATTTAGGTGATGAAGAAGTAATTTTGTTTCAAGGGATGTCATGAAATTTACATGATGGATAAGACCCAGAAATTGACATTCCTATGCAGAAACCTCTTGCCTCTAATTGTGTAGCAGGGAACCTCACATTTGCTCTAAAAATATGTGTTTTCAAGAGAATTTGTGGAGACTGTATATAGCTTGCCCTTGCCTACGTACTTTTCTGGAAAATGTGTAGATATGGGTTTACAGCTGTTTTGTTTTGCATCTCACTTTTTCTCACCAGAGGAGTAATGCAGTCTAGGAATCCACATCTCACCATTCTGAGACAAATGTATGAACCAGCAGGTAATTTTCCTGCCCATATTTGTGAACACACATGTTGACAATGTTTCACCCTTCTACGAGGGGAAGTTCAGCATGAGCTGGTCACCAGATGAGTGCAGGGAGACTGAAGTTTTCACAAGTCTCAGGCAGGATATTTGGCTTTACATGCTTGGATAAAGTGGTCTGAATTATTACGTTGCACTGCATAAAACTAAATCCTTACAGCTGGAGAAGGGAGGGAGATCTAGACTGGTACTCTGCCTCAGTTCCCACATTTAAATTGAACCTCAGCTACTGACTGCCCACCCAATAGTTTAATTATGGATCAACCATCTATAAGGATATCCTCATGTTAGGGGCATATAAGTACTTTAAAACATTATGACAAATTTAAAAATTAAGGTAGAATATATAATTTTTTTTCTCCAAACTCCCTGACAGAGTGCAGGGATCACAGTATGTTACCCAGGGAGAATATCCACAGAGAATCTGTCAGTTCCAGGAATTATTAATTCTTATTTCCACCTATAAAACTAAAAAAAAAAAAACCCAAAAACTTAGTACAAATGTAGTATTGTTTTAAACCTGAAGAAGATTTAGCTTCTTTTGTATTTGGGCATTTCTCTTTTTTGCTAGCTGAATAATACTACATTTTCTTTTAGTGAGGGTAAAAGGAGAAAATCATGGATCATGCTGTGGTCGTAGCTGGTCTCATTTCCCTTGCTCTGTTCCCTCTCTATGCAGGTCTTGCTGTGAGCAGTAGCCCCATGTAAGCACTCTGCTTTTTCCTCTGGTGGGGGCAGAGACTCAGGGGTTTTCAGGGTGCAGCTCTGGGTGGTGTTAAGGGAAGAGATCTGTGTGCACAGGGGCTAGAGATGGTTATGGGGAAGGAAAAGAGGGAAAGGAAGGAAGGGGGTTTTTGAGACCAGTGTTTGGGCAAGAGGTGTCCTTTGGAGAAGCTGGAGAGACACATTTGTGTTGTTAGGTTCCACAAGGCATGCAAGGACACGACAACTCGGGTAACCCATTCTGACTCTCACATGCAAGGTGCGCACGAGGTGCACACCGAGTGATGGGGGCTGCTGGTTGAAATGAAGAGGTTTAGGGCTGTGAGCTGGATGCAGGTGGGGGTAACTGTTGTGACAAAGGAAAAAAACTATTCAGTCATTATACAGTTAAAAACAGCTGCTTTACCCACTCAGACCTTTAGTGCTTGAGGCAGTTAAGAAGTAAATCACAGCAATGAAATTTAAGGATGTATTCCGGTAAAGCTCAAACAAATACCTCCAGCAGATGCTTAAAAGTTATATGTGTGCCTAAAAACATCACTGAATTTTCCCCTTGAATGGAACTAGTCTGAAATGTGTCATTTACTGTAGTTCCATTAGCTTCATATGTAAAACTTGACTTGTGCTTCTCACCATTTCATGGCAATTAAAGAGAAGCTGATAGGCACTCCAGATTTTAGGGGATTTAGTAAGACCAGCTAATATCTATTACTGCTTAGGAAAAACTAGTTTCATATAAGAACAGAATTTTGTGTTTCTGAGAATGCATATTATCATTTTAGCAGTCTTATTATATAATATCTTTTGATGCAAAATTAATCCCACCTAAGAGTATCTATAATCATTCACATTGTTTAATCACCAATTAGTACATGATGCATTTTCTGATAATTTATGGTGTCACTAATCACACAAAAAATAACCAAACAACTGTGGCCATGAATTGTCTTACATGGTTTATATAATCTTGATTTTGATGGCACTGCATTGGAATGACAGACATGACTAAAATGAAGCAAAAGTTATATATTTTGCTGTAATGTGATCAGAGGAAGGCCTACTAAGATATTTCACTGGTGTCCTTGTGTTAGCTTTAGAACCAGTATACCTGCTTTTTTTTGATCAATCACAGTCATGTTGTACAAAAGTACACTAGAAACTGGGCTCGTGAATGTGTAATTACATGTCTCACATAACTTCAAGGTCTATTTTTACTGTTTTTAAAGGATTGCTATTAATGTTTAACAGCAACAATGCACAACTTTACTTTCCATTGAAAAATAATGTAAAAAAATTATGTAATAGAAAAAGATTAATTTTATTTAAATGTCTCTAAAGAACTACTTTAAAGACATTTAAAGAACTTTAAAGAACTACTAGTCAAATTGATTTTTTAAAATTAGGCTACTCTTAGAATTCAATTTAACACACACTCCAGAATACAACAAATATTATATAACAATATAATATTTTATATTACATGTATATGTAATGCATAAAAGATATAGACAAGAATAGAAGATAGTAATATATTATTCAATAATAAAAATTAAAATTAATTTATTATTTAGATTGTAAGGATATTGTTAAGGCAATTAATTTCACAGGGAGTTGGTAAATATATAAAGATAAAATATATCCTAAAAAAACCCCAGTGCCTAAATTTTTCTTCTAGACAAGATATCTGTAGCAGTAGCAATGGCTTTCCGATTCTTTTTAAACTTATTCATGATGGTTAAGTTCAAGAGTTCCCAATGTGCAGCATACTGTCCTTCAACATGGCTCAGATCAAATATTTTGGGCATTTCCTTTGGGCACTTTGCCATTGTTCTGTTGGATTGGACGTTACAGCAATTTGACTGGTATGTCTTTTAATCTTTTTTTTTCCCCCCTTAGCTATTGAAAGCAAGTATTGTTGTGTCTGTACTGCAGCTGTAGCAATTTTGCAATTGAAAACTTGCATGTTTGCTTTATGCTTACACAATAATCTATTTTGATCCAGGGTTCTGTTGACTGCTGCATAAAGTAGCAAGTGCTATCACCCAAAAAAAGTACAGCTTTAAGAGAATAGTAATACTTCTCTGTTATCTTGAAAAGGCTGTCTGTGTGATTTATATTGCTGGCAGTGTATTAAATGTGTCATGTGGGTGTCAGAGAAGTACAAAATAGCTTCTGTTTTGCAGGCTCCTCCTGTAAGTCTGTTCTTAGGTCCTCCTTAACATATTTACTTTTTTAGCATAATATAAATGGAAATGTGGCGTGAAGTACTTTTGCAGTGCACTTTAAATCTGTAGTTAATAATTTCCTAAAATAAAGAAGTCACAGCAATATGTACTCACAATTCACATATTATTAAGAACAGGATGTGTCATGAAACTTGAAGCTATGTAAAGAAAAATGGTTAAATTAAAAAGAATTTCTCCTTAGTGGGCTATTCCTTTTCTTTCCTCAAATGTTTCTTGAGGAATTTTAATTCACTACTTAAAGCATTCATTAAGTAAATTTTTACATTGTATGGTACTGTCAGTCTCTGGAACACTGTTGGTCCTTTGGGAATAGTTTCAAACAGATTAGGGCATTTTAATAGATTGAAGCCAAAACCAGAACCATCTGTCCCCATTCCTGTGTCTGCAAACCATGTCTCTCCCAAAAGTAAGCAAGCAACCAATAAATCTTTTATTTTACTGCCTGCATTTGTCCAGCAAGTCACCTGGGCCTTTCTAATGGCATCCCCATTTTAGGTGTACACCCAAAAAAGAGTGAATTGGGGCATTTCTGATGAGTAAACCAAAATATACAGAGATACAAGTAATTTTCCTTCATGTGAACTATGGCCTTTTTATTCAGGAAAGAAGAATCTGCTAACAAGAATACTATTTCAGATAGGGTACAACTTTTCTTTCTGTATTAAAACTTACAGGGGATTTGAGTGTACCCAGTTAAAAAAAAAACAAAAACAAAAACAAAGTCAAATAAATAGACCAATAAAACTCCACATATCTTTATTTGTGAAGAAGATTGCATTTTTATAAGCCATATTGATATACTATTAACATGTCTGTGAAAATTATTCAGAATTGTAAATATTTCATTCTGTTAGGTTCTTGCCATTGAGAAACAGAAGTTCTATAGTCAATAATTCTGGTACCTGCACCTGGTACACATCCAGCTTCCAAAACTGGGTTTTTTTCCCCCATTCTCCAGATTCCCACACAGATTCAAAGACCACAGAGGATATTTGGAGTTTGAAAGGGACCCACAAGGTTCATTGAGTCCAACTTCTAAGTGAACAGCCCACACTGCTGGTGCTACCAAGGGTCTTTCAATGGGACTCAAAGTCTTCAAACTTCATTGAGGTGACTGTGTTGGTTCTACTTGGCCTGGTTTTTGGTAGCAGGGGCCAGATAGGTGGCTTCTGTGAGAAGTTGCTGGAAGCTTCCACCATGCCCAGCAGAGCCAATCCCTGATGGCTCTGAAGGTGGACAAGCTGCTGGCCCAAGCTGGGTCAATTAGAAGTGTTGATAATGCCTCTTTGATGACATATTTAAGAAGAAAATCAAAACAAAGTTTTGATTTGAGTTTTTTTCCAAATCACAGTTTTTTCCTAGCCAGAGAAGAGGAGGAGACGTGTGAGGGAAACAACAGGGAGACATCAAGGTCAGTGGAGAGGAGGGGGAGAAGGTGCTCCAGGTGCCAGAGCTGAGATTCCTCTGCAGGCCGTGGTGAGGACCAAGGTGAAGCTGCTGTGCCCCTGCACCCATGGAGATCCATGGGGGATGCAGAGATCCACCCACAGCCCCTGGGGGAGGTGCCCATTCCGGAGCAGGTGGATGCCTGGAGGCTGTGGTCCAGTGGGAGATCCTGTGATCCAGTGGGAGATCTGGTGGAGAGAGGTGCCCTGGCTTCCAGGCTGGAGCCTGTCCTTGGAGTACTGCACCTTGTGGAAAGAGTGACCCATGCCACAGCAATTTTGGGAGAACTGTGTGCCTGTGGGAGGGATTCACACTGCAGCAGTTTTGGGAGGACTGCTGCTTGTGAGATAGGAACCACGCTGGAGAAGTTCACGGAGAACTGTCTCCCATGGGAGGGAGCCCACGGCCTTACAGGGGAAGGATTCTTCTCCCTGAGTAGCAGAGGAAAACCCTGGGTGATGAACTGACCAAAACCCCCATGCCCTGTCTCCCTGTACTGTTGATGGGAAGGAGGGAGGGGTTGGGGGAAGAAAAAGTGTTTTAAGGGCTTATTTTACTTCTCATTATCCTCCTCTGATTCTGTTAGTAATAAATTCACTTTGTACCTTTAAGATGAGCCTGTTTTTCTCTTGCAGTGTTTTCTCCCAGTTCTTATCTCCGCTCATGAAATCTTCATTAAATTTTTCTATCACCTCTGCCCAGCTGGCAGGAGAGGGTGAGCAAGTGGCTTTCATGGGTGCCTGGCGTTTGGCCAGTATCAAACCACAACAGTGGCTTTGAAGCCTAAGATTTTCTCTGACTAGAAGAATTAGAAGTTATGTCTAATCCTGTTATCTAAGCATGGCTGTATTACTGGCAACTGGGGCAGTCTCTGTGCTGCTGTAAAATTCTAGGGTAACCAGCTGACAATCAAAGTGATAGATGGGCTCCAGAACCATGCCATTTAAAACAGAAAAGTAAGTATATAGCTGCTATTACAAATTCATACTGAAACAGGAAAAATTCAACACCAAACTTGTCTATCTTACTGTTATATGGTTACTTTGTTGCGTATCAAATGGAGGAGCATTAATTGTTCCTCTCCACCATGTACCTTGCGTTCCTTCCTGGAGCAGTATTTACTCAAACAACAGGCAGGGCACAGCACTTGCCACAGCAGATAGCATAGGGTGATGGAGGAAAACAGCAATGCTTCAAATGTCTGTGACAGTTTGATTTAGGTACAGATGTTTCACCACAGTTTGGAACTATCTGAAAATTATTTGATCTAATGATGCAAGTTTGTTCCATCAGAAATGACAATGAAACAAAGATAAAGCTAATTACTTAAAACATTGAAATTATTATCCCCAAAGTTAAGAGTTTCAATGCATATTTTGGCTATTAAATAAGATTTTCTGAGTGTGCCTGGAATTTCTTGAGATCCCAGGACTGCAGTTCCCATTGACCTCAATAGATTTATAGGCAATTGAAACTCTTGAAAATCTGGTGACATTATTCATGATAATCAATGTAGTAATACCTGAGGACAAAGAGAGCCTTGAGGAATTTGCAATGCAATATATAAGATAATGACAGCATAGAAGGTTAGTGTAATTTAACCAGCATGATTGAAAAAAGTTTCCTATTTGATCAAAACTGCATTTCCCTTTCCTGTAGAAAAGAGAATAAGTGAAGGGTTGAATCACCAGTGAGTGAATATAAGACAGAGGATAAAAAAGCGTATATAAAGATTGAAAAACTGAAAAAGATGGTAAGATTGAAAGCTGAAATAAAGAGCCCATTGGCACAAGAATAGAAAAGTTGAGCCAAAAGCAAAGACCATTCTCTGAAGATGCAGAGGTTCAGAGATATACATGTTTTGCTTGCCTTTCCTCTTGTCAGCTGCTGTGTGTGTTTGTATAGGGGTGTATTATTAATTTGTGTCAGGTTAAAGTATATAATGCAAGCTTAACTTAATTTTAAATAACAAATATGTGCAACTTGATTAATCAGTTCCATCCTAAAAGAAATCAAAGCTATCCGTGCAACCTCTTCAGTGGGAGATTTTATATTTTCTCTTGTAAGACTCTAAATAACCATACTGGTGGAGTGCTCAGCACAGGAAAGACGTGGACTTGCTGGAGACAGTCCAGAGGAGTGCCATAAAAATGATCAGAGTAATGTTATGCCTCTCCTATGAGAAAAGCTGAAAGAGTTGGGTTTGTTCATCCTAGAGAACAGCAGGCTCTGTGGAGACCTTTTGAGCTGTTCAGTATGTAAAGGGGCTCATAAGAACGATGGAGACAAACTTTTTATTGAACCCTTCAGCAACAGGACAGGGGATAATGGTTTTAAATGAAAAGAGGATGGAGTTAGATTGGACATAAGGAAGACATTTTTTTGTTGGAAAGGAAGAAAAGAAGAAAGTTTCTTTGGTTGTCCAGGGGAATTGGCAATGCCCCAACCCCGGAAACATTGAAGGCCAGGTTGGACAAAGCTCTGAGCAACGTGATTTAGTTGTCCCTGCTCCTTACAGGGGGGTTGGAATAGATGATCTTTAAAGGTCCCTATCAAACCAAACCATTCTGTGATTCTATGATTTTATCTCTTTTCATTTGAGATAAAAAACTGTACAACAACCTGAGATCTGTGTATAGTATGCACTGGGTAGTCATTTACATTTTACTTTCATTTCCAGAGAGCTTTTCAGGAGTGTATGACGTAGTGAGTTTAATTTCAGTCTATAGGAGGATGACAAGCTAAATATAAGGAGTGTGCCCACGTGTCTACTTATAGAATATTTTGTGAAATTACTTCCTCTTCATGATTTTTTTCTAGAATTCCCACTGGTATTGCAAACCAAAAGTTTTGGTCAATATTTTTTTTTCAGGTAAATGCCTGAAGAATTTTCTTAGCATTATTTGAAGTGAATTTAGAGGAGTATGTTAGCTTACTCTTTGAAATGTATTTGTAAGTAGGAAATGGGTCATTAATAGAATAGAAAGATGAAAATATTTTCATTCCTGGATACCTAATATGTTGAATATTTACTGATGTAATTCTCTCCCTTGATTCTCATCATTCTACCCCATACATAACTGAAGACATTTTTGTTGAAGTTGACATGGATAGGATTGTCCTGTATCTACTTCTTAGTAGAAAAGTTAAACATAGCCATACAAACATGAAAATAAACTGAGACTGAATCCAAATGTTCTTTTCAATGGTTCCTTTCAAATCTTTTGACTATGAGAAACTGATCTTCAAGAGAAAGTTCACCCAGTAAATTAGGCAGGTTTTAGAGTAATTTAAATTAGCATTTAATGGGTTGCTAAACTGCAGAAACAACACTTAGGATTGCCTTGATTGGTTAACATATACAAAGGAAGTTACATGTGTTACCAGAAACCTCAGCCTGAGCATCCATCCTTTGGCCACTGCATTTTCTCAAGGTTGTCCAGAGAAATCTCCTGCAAGCTAAGACACATAAACAGGAACTGCAAAGTAATTTAATCCTTATCTTCTGGATATTCCAAATTGGTATAGGAGTATATATCTAGGAGTATACTCCTTGGAGTATATTCTTTTATCCTTTTGTTTGGCTTTGTGTCAGTAGGAAATTTGCATATAAGCTCATGGCGCCGCATAACCCTGAGAGTCCTACTTACCTCTTCAATTTGTTACTTGAATAATCACATTGTTACCATGAATACAGACCCTTTTTACAAAAATATGTAAATCATTATTAATTCCAAGACAACACTTCACATTAATTACGTTGAATACTTTGAATCACATTTAATACTTTAACTACTAAAGTATGTGTAATACACAGTCACATTGGAGACCAATTGTAATATTGTGCTTGTTAATGTCCACTTCTGGCCAACATGTCCAAGTGAATGCCAGATAGATCACGAATGCTAAATCTGTAGGCATAGCATGTTTCTGACATAGCTGTATGTTGGTGCTCAATTGTATTCTAAGCCTTGGATATTAAAACCATAACATCAACTAAAGGTTTAAAAATTCACATAACATATGTATTGAAAAATACTTGTCACAGAGTGATACTGTTTTGTAACCTGAATGAAGTGGTTGAGAAAAAGAAAAATTAGTCACCTGAAGAAGTTGTACTCAAAGTTAAAGATTAAGATAAAGAACAAAATGAAAACAGCTTTATTTTAGAAAAAAAAATACTTATTATTACCTCTAAATTATTTAGGCTTAACATCCCAAACTTTCAAAATATGCAGAAAAAATTAAAGCACTAGATTATCAGGGGTTTTTTGTTCTCCACAGCTCTATGCTAATCATTGGGCTGAGTGTGAACTGACTTTTTCCTCCTGCTATGAGCAACCAAAGTCTTTGTTCTGAGAATGATCACATAATTACACAGAAGATTAAAGAATTCCCATGAATAATTTGTGCTCATTTCTCCCTGTTAAACCCATTTAACCCAGTTGAGCATGCCTTGCTGACTTGCTTCTGAGACTCACATTTTCATTAGAAAAGTAAAATATTCACCCTCCCCTGCAGCTGATAACTTTTTCTGGCTTATCTTGTTGCCTAAACATTTCCATGAACAATTTGGCATTGTTCATAAATAAATTAAAAAAGTAAAAATTAACTACTTTTATGATGACATGGTGAAAGAAAAGGTAAATCTTTAAAAATTCCTTGAGTTATCAGAATGAAAAATTCCTTCTAGTAGTTGGAATCAATGCTGAGAGATGTATTTTAGCTTGTGGTCCATGGAGGGCCAGAGGACTGAAAGAAATTCATTGTCACATCACAAGTTACTCTAGTTTACCCCCCACCTCAAATTTTCATCACCTGAACACTAAGTCAAGTTTTACATTCCTGTATTTAGGCTGAACACTATATTGCTTTTTGGCTGTAGTAAGATGAGGGCAAAACCAACAGTTTTATAATAAAACAGTAAATACACTGTAAATTCCTTGTGTGTTTAAGGTTATGTTCTGATCTATTTCTCTGTCCCCCTTTGAGATGCACCTTGTGTATTGTAATAAAAATAAAATGCAGCCCACCAAGACTAATGCTCTACAGTTTATCATATCTTAGTAATCACGTACAACTGTCCTGTAGAAAAGTGCACCTCTTCTTTTTAAGCCTTTTTTTGGACATGTACTATATCCCTAAGAATGATTATAGCTGCAGATGGTAAATTAAAATCCAGATATGAGTATTAACTTGCCCGACATTTGTGAAGGTCTGTGGATGGTTGTTGCAGGAGCATGCACATTGTGGCCACCCTTCTGGTCAGCTGCATCCCTCCTTTCAAATAAAAAGGGGCTACAATAGAAGAGCTGCAGCTGATGAAGTGGTAACACTCTAGGAACAGTTTAAAATAATGTTACTGTGCTCTTAGTATTGTGTTTCCTTCCTTTGCTGCGCTTTGTACTTCATCCTCACACAAGTGGAGAGCAATTTCCTGTTCACCAGTTCTTAGTGACTGACTGGTACCTTGGAGAATAAATTACTGTCTTTAACTTCCCAGCAGAGGAGGAATACTGTTCCATGTCAGCTGCCAGAGTTCTCACATGCTGTAATCTACGTGAAGCAATACAGCCCACAGTAGATTTTTCTGCTTAGATGCTTAGGAATTTCCATTTTTGTTCTCATATGAATTCTTCCCACCCCTTCTCCCTCTCTTCCCACACACAAACTGAAAATGAAAAACAGAAGATGCGGGGTTTTGACAGATGCTTTACTGCAAGTTATATGTATTTATTAAGCTCTTTCTGTCTAATTTATACAAACAGAGAGGTCTGGAAAACGATTGTGTGTTAGATAGCATTTCTGGGCACACTTGTAAGGAAGATTATCCAGTGAAAATCTCCCTATACATGCACACATTAATGAAATTTGGTGTTAATTAAAGCAGTGGGATTCATATTATTAAATCTGGACATCTCCATTGCAGGCATAATGTCTAGACTGTCTTTGCAGGCAACAGAAAGAATGAGGAGCTGCTAGAATTCAATGTACTGCATTCTAGGGTACACATCTACCTGAGAACAAGATTAATTTAACTCCTGCCAACTTGATGGCTACTAAAAGTGTACTTTTTTGTAGCTTCAGTGTTTATATATGGCAGCATGTCTCATCAAGATGCAGTGGATCAGATCAAAGCTCTAAGTAATCCAAGAGCCTATCTCCACTTGTGAGATGCAGAGACAGGTACAGAAAAGTCAAGAGCTGCACCTGAGGCCTCAGCCACAGCTGAGCAAAAAATTAACCATAAGTGGGAGCTGAGGACACCTTTGGTTTCAGAATGATCTCAGGCAGACTTATGCATGGCATAGGCTGGAGACAACTTAATGAGGGTAATGATGTCAAGAGGAGCTGGGTGCCACCAACACCATGGAAAAATAGGACTACAAGAAGATTTAGGTCAAAAATGACTTCTGGATGCCACCTAACCCATCCTCTAGATAAAAACCATAATAACTTCAAAATTAGATCATGTTGATCAGTTTTATCATTGCATAGTCATCAGGCTGCTGCAGGTGAGACAGGGAAAGGATGAGAGAAAGTCACCATCAGCGAACACCTGGGCTACATCCATGGGCAGAGCTACTGTAATGACCAGCACATGCAGGAAAACCTGCAAAAACACAGGTACAGCTGCACCAGTGCAGCCACTGAACCCAAAGGGGAGCTCTGAACAAGGCTTGAGCCCCTCAGTATTGGCAAGGAGAAAGATTCATAGCCACACTTTGTACTTCAGGTTTTGCAAACAGAAGATAAGATCCTGCTCCCCTTTAACACCTCTTCCAAAACTGCAAAGCAGCAGCCAGTGGCAGATGTCAAGGCAAGTATTGGAACAAGCTGCAAATACCGTGATCCTTTCTGAGACAAGACCTGGCCATCTGTGTATGAAACATGATTGTTGATATGTACCATAAATAAATCTTGCTTTGAAGTGAAGATTAGCCAAATCTAAGATACATTCTTTATGACTGTGAGACTTCAAAAGAAAAACAGCTGTGAGAAGACCATATAGACCAAGCTGAAAGTGGTATTGGGTTTTGTTAAAAGTTTGTCTTGCAATTTATTTCTGCTGTTACCTTTGATCATTGATGTATAAACATATTTAAATTAGACTAAGTATAGTATTCATTGCTTGTATAGAGTATCCATCTTCTAACTTATTCCCAGAAAACAGGTCACTTGCAAACAAAGTTTTATTACATAAAATTTATGACAATATCAGCACAAGCTTACAGAGGGTATTTAGTCAGGGGATATCATAAATTAGAAGAAGAAGTCTGTGTAAAAAATTTTAACAACATCCTATCCTGTATATTTATATCCTGTATATTTCCTGTAGATTTGTTTTTTAGATTTTGAAATTGAAACTGTGCAAAAGGATGACTGAGAATATGAATTTTATGAATTTGGTTTACAGTATTGAAAAATTTCAGAAAATTAAATAGAAAGTAATTTTTTTGTGTTAAACATTTCTCTCTGAGGCTGTTAGCTGAAAAAATAACCATATACTGAATATAATTAAATATCTTATTTTTCATGAAATAAGAAGAGAAAAAAATTATTGAAGTTCAGGAAGATTAAAAGTCTGAATTTCAGCACTTTCTCTGTAAGCATTCTGTCATTAATAAAAATTGAAAATTATTTTGATAAAAAGCTTACCTTGTTTCAGAGACTATCTGGAAGAGTTATCTCAGAAGATAATTACTGATGAGTAATATGATGTTCCCTGAGTTCTTCTACAATAATTCTTTATAATCATCTACTTGTATTTGGGACATCAAAATATGAATACCATAAACAGTAAAATAAATGGTTTTCTTTTCATAAGGGAGAATGTGATAAAATTCTTCCATTGTAAATTTTATCCTTTTCATGACTGTAATTTTTTACAGATACACATAGCATGACACAATGAATGCAGATTTAAGAACTTAGCATAACCAGTATTTTAGTGTTTAATGAAATTCTGCAAGTAGTCCATTGCAGAATAAATAGGGAATTTGTGTACATGGGCTTGACCATGTAAGGATGTTCAATGCCTGTTTATAACACGGAGATCAATCATCTCACACAGATTTATCAAAATATCAGAGTTCAGGAGCTGGAGACACTTGGCACTTTCCAGAATCAAATGTGTTCTCTGTGTCTCAACCTAACAAGAGAAAGTTGTTTAATAAAAAAAATTCAATGTTTCAGTCACACTAAACTTGTTTCAGAAAGAAAACAGCAAGTGTGATCACATTTTCTTATTTAAATCCTTAATGAATAACATTTGGTAACTTTCAACTAGATGGCATTAAGGGAAGTGTATGAATGCAGCAGAGAGGCACTTATGAACATATTGCTGGAAAGGTGTGGGCACAATGATGGGCAAACTTCACACCTTGCTGTTCCTACTACCCATGAAACAACATGCTAGTCAGACAAAAAAAAATCTAAATCAAAAAATTGTTCTGTGGCTCCAGGTAGAAAGATATGTAGATGTATAGAGAGATATAGGTTACGATTATTCTGTGAAGAAAAAGTGAAAGAAAAACAAAATACCAAACCCAAACCAAGAAGCCCTGTGTGTCATGGAATGAAGGCAGGTATCAGTATGCTTTTCTGTTTGGAGACTCAAAAGTCTAATAAATGTCAAGCAATTCTGCTTTCCCTGAATAAAGGTATTAACAGAGATACTATCTACAGTGCATATGTCTGTTTTTATGCAATTTGTAGGAGTTTAGTTACTTTCAGACTTGCCAATGGGTTTAAAATTAAGCAGGCTGTAGAAATACAGTAAGGGAGAAAACACAAGCACAGCAGGAACACTTAAGCCTTCAAGCTAAAAATGATGATCATGTAATGCAAGTGGGTATTATGGAAGATGACATTTTGTCAGGTTATTTAAAGTGTAAATATTGTTACAAGCTATGCCTGGTACCAGAGAGGATGACAATTGAAATCACAAGGCACTCCAGAATTCTTCCCTGATATCTTTCTCATGGAGGCATGGGCTGACATAAGTTTCAGCTGTGTGGGAGGCCAACCTATTCAGCAGAAATATGGTTTTCTGAACATGCCAGTTTCCACCCTCTGTCAGCCACTAAGCTAAATTTATCAGGAGCACTGTGGTCAGAACTACAGAACTGTAGAGCTGACGGGAGGGAAATTTGGTCAGATATAACTGTCAAGGTTAATAATAAAAATATTTTTTAGAAATAAGTGTATATACTGGTGTGTCACATAGATAAATCGCATGTTGAGCCAATATCAAATCTATGATTCATGATCACTCTTGATTTAGTTTGATATGTTTCCAATTTTATAAAGACTTTCTTTTGCTTCTGCATCTTGGAACACTAAAAGAGTCAGTTAAAATCCCTTTTTAATGCAAAATTACAGAAATATTTAAGTCATCATTTCTCAAATAATGGACATAAAATAATGATTCCCAAACATAAGGAATCTGGATTGGATTAAATATTTTATTAACATACTGGAATTTGAACTGTATGAATGTAAAATAAATTCATAGTTATAATTATCAATCTTTTTCTTCACCAACAAAAATAACAGAAGACTATATATAATTATGGTTTACTTATATATGGATTCCAGTTTCAATATAAATTTACTTTCTGAATGTAATTGTTTTAATAAGAGTTATCCTCTGATGAGTTATTAATTCATATTGAAAATACTACAGTATGATTACACACTTTCAGATTTTATAACAAATCTTTAGGCAGAGAGTTATGATCACTATTGATCCTGAGTTGTGCTTAAGTTTTCAAGGAGCTGCATAATTTCTCCATGTCTTCTGCTGCTACACCATAGAGAGGATTCGGAAAAGAAGTAGTATTCACATTTACATTAAATGGATACTAAAAGAAAAAAGATAGAATGAAATTTAAAATCCAACTGATTCAATTATTTTAAAAAATGCACATACAAATGTCTATAGATTCATTATAGAAGTAACATGTTAAAGAAAACTATAAAATCTCAAAACATTTTTAGACCTGACTCAGCTGAATAAAGTTAGCATAGATCCACCAAAACAATTACCTAATACATGCCCCTGACCAAGTCATTAAACCTACTTCTGCATCTGTTTCCACTGCTTTTTACCCTTGTCTCTAGAGCCCTTGGTCCATTATACATTTAGTATTATTTTAGGCAATCTGTGTACAGTAGTGTAATTGTAGTGGGTCACTAATTTTGGTACAGGGCATTGTAAATTCCTTTTATTCAAGGCAATGGTTATAACATCCTTGATTGAAAAATGTATGAGAAAATAGATAATAAGGATTTCAGTAAGCCCAAACATTTTCTTGAGCATCTGCCCAGACTGAAACTTACTGATTTAGTGTATGGTGTACCAAGTAGCTATGAAGAGCAACACTACTAGAATTACTATTATGGGGTCCTTGCCAACCAATTCAGCCCCAATTATCTTTCTCAGATTCCTAGAGGTGCTAACAGTATAAGTAGCAGTACACCATTGACTTTAAGTGACATTTTTCCCTTTCCTCTGCAAATGAATTTCCTTTACTAGTCCAACACACATCCTAGAAATATATTATTACATACCTCATGCCATGGAGAAACACTGATTTGAACAGCAGATGAGATGGCATACCTAGGAGACTATAAAAAGAAAAAACTGCTTCAGAATATTTTTAGTGAACTGAAAAGAATATATTCTGCCATGTGGCGCCTGGGTAACACACTCTATGGATCCAAAATTACAAGGCAGTATTATGAGCAAGAGGAGACCTATGCTAAGCCCACATGACTTTAGTGTTCAGGAAGGTTCAGGAGAGCTGTTCTTTATGAAGCTCGGAGACTCCCACAAGGGCATAACTTGTGAGTATGCAGCTGGAGACAAGAGCTTTTGCTCACATTTTGTCGTCTCTTTTGATTGATGATACACCATTCAGATTTAAGTCTCATCAGACTTGGAGAAAACTCATAATGCCTGTTTTCTTTTAAAAAGAAGAATTAGTGTAAACATGTATTTTCCCAGTCTTAGAGAAAATAGAGGAAGTTCTGGTACATGGCTGGACTTCAATCACAATGCCTGGGGCTGTCTTCCATGAAAATGTCTCTCCTGACTCTCTGCTTCTGTTTTTCAACTTGCTATTAAATGAAGCCTGTCAGAAATCTATTTTAACTAAAATAAAAATGTCCTGATGAATTGGACATGATTGTGATGGGAATATTTCCAACTTGGAGCTCTCACAAACTCCAACCTATAAGTGAATTCATTTGATCTAATGTCTCTAAAATCAGGTGTAAGGACCTTTTTACAGAAAGTAAATGGCTTGTCAGAGTTAATCCTATTCAAACCTGCAGTGGAATCTTATATTATTGACTTTCCAAAGGACAAGCTTTATTTTTTATTTCAAATCAAGCCTAGCTCTTTCAATGCTAATAAGGGTAGTATCAAAATGAGAGCAGGAAGGATATTTAAAATATATTTTTGGCTTTTTTTCTTCTTTTTATTACAAGGTTCATTGTCTTTTTTTAAATTATAAACAAAATATCAGAGATACATTAATTTTAATTCTTGTTAAATTTAAGACATGATTTTTATTTATCATTCTAATTTGATAATTAAATCTTGCCTTTAATTCTTTTGCTGCAATATGTTCACGTTTAAATACATAGTTTTATTCAAAAATTTCTTTGTTGCTCTATCAATTTCTTAATTCTGATCAGAAAAGGGTACTAGGGAAATGTGTGGCCAGTTGCTTGTTTAGTGTCAAGGTGAATTTTACAGTGATGGGAATTGTGATGTACGTTTAAGGTACTGGGGAGGACAAAAAACTCTTTTATTAAAGTTAAGTGAGTGTGCAAAGGCAACTTGGTTGCCAAATCATGCATTTTGTGTTTTTATTGTTGTTGATGTGTTTCTTTTGTTGTGTGTTTGTTTGTGGGATGGTTTTTCTTGGTTTTTTGTTTGTTTGTTTATTTTCCAGATACAAAAGGAGACGAGTCCCAGTGAGTTTATTCTTATCTGAGTGTGGGTAAATATTTAATCCAAACCACTTTTTTTCCTCCAAATCATCAGGCCATAGTCATGATAATTATAAACACTGAGATGTTGTCAAAACTGAGCTGATTTCAGCTATTACTATGTTTTGAAAATGCATTGGAACTGATCTGAATATTGAGTAAATTTTTAATTATCACTTATTTTATTAAATAGCATTCTCTCAGGCATTACATTCTTTTAATGGAAAATTACTTGAGGACTACCTCACATTTTTCTAAACATATAGAGACAGCTTACCTTTACTTTCCCAGATGAACTAAGATCTTTGTACAATGGATTGGCAAATGAAGAAATAGCAGTTTCCTGCGCTTTCCTTGGGAAGTCAAAAAAAAACAAAACAAATTACAAAAACCACTATGTCACACAGGTCATCAAAGAACCAAACAGACTAAAGTTCAAAAGACTTGAGTCCAAAAAAATAGGTGGCTAAATATATTTACAACTGAGCTCTACTGAAATGAATGAAATTAAACCAATATTCTGGATAAATAATGTCAAGGTTAAAATAACAAATTTTCATCTGTTGCTTAAAAAAATATATATGCTTCTATATGTGCATAGAACTATTTAGTCATTTATAAAATGCAGATATAGTGATATACATTAAATAAAACTTAAGATTACTTTAAAAGTTGAATTCCTATAATTTCTTTGCATGGGATGAGATCGTGTTCTTCCTGTGTTTTGCTATCACACTGACAATTCAGTGACTAACATGGTCATAGGCTCCAAGTTCAAGAGTAACTTAGCTGTTTAATTGTTATAAGTACTCCTCTTTTCCAATTAATTGGGAAAGAACTTGCATTTTGGGTCAAAATCACCAACATCAGTTTTAAAGCTATACAAGCTTTTTCTACCCATATCTTTTGTTACAAAGGCAGGAATAGATAATCACTTGAGGTATTGAAATGCAAATTTTTCATTAATTAACACAATGCCTTAAATTATAATAGATTATTAGGACAAATTTTGCTATTTATGCTCATCTGGAGGTTTAAAGATATGCTTTCTTGATAGAGGTCTTCCCATGTCCCATTTCTTTCTGGAAGCACTTATGACCTATGCTGTTAATCAAATTTTTCTTCAAAAGAAGAATGGGCATGGAACATGCTGCCTAGATCTGATTTTTTTTTTCCCCTTATAGATAACTAGTTGTTAATATTCCACATTTCTTGAAATTACAGAATCATGGACTCATTTATGTTGGAAGAGAACTCTAAGATCACTGAGTCCAACGTTTGATCACCACCTTGTCATCTGGACTAAGTGCCACGTCCAGCTTCTTCCACCTCCAGGTTTGGTGACTCCACCTCCATTGGCAGTCTGTTCCAATGCTTAACACCCTTTTGGTGAAGAAATTCTTCCTGATGTCCAGTCTGAAGTCCCCCAGCACAGTTTGAGGCCATGTCCTCTTGTCTGGTCCCTTGTTTCTCGGAGAAGGGACTCACCCCCACCTGGCCACAATCTTCTACCTCAGGTAGTTATAGAGAGCAGTAAGGTCTCCCTTGCCCCTTCTTTTCTCTTTTCAAGCAAAACACTTCCTGCTCCCTCAGTTGCTCCTCATAGGATTTAATTTCTAAACTCTTCACCAGCTTTGTTGCTCTGGACTCTCTCCAGCACCTCAATATCTTTGTTATGGTGAGAGGCCCAGAATCATCAGAGCTGTTCCAAGACTACATAAAAAGCAACAGATGTATTAGTTAAAATTACTGAAGAATGAAGCAGAAGCTAGTCTTTGCTTCTGAAGTGATGCATTTAGGTTTTTGGGTTTTATCCACAGTTTTTTATGTCTTGTGAAATAGGAATAGAAATCTGCATGTACAGTATTCTAAGAAAAAAATTTTCCCTAAAGCTTCCCATCAGTCTTGATGATGAAGTAAATTTTGTTGTGTTAAAAAGTGTTTCTGTTCCAAAGCTGCTCCTGCAGGTGGTTGAAGCCGTGTCTCCCTAGAATCTGCTAGACAGGATCTGTGTTAATAGGGTAGGCAGGACAGAGGGAACAAGAGCAGTCAGAGGAGCACAGCCCATTGGGGTGTTGGGAAGGGAAGCTGTTCCTCAGTGGGAGCCACACTGGAAACATACTGAATATTGCAAATAGCTAAAACCAGAATGGCTGCTTGGGAGGAAGACACAAGTAAGGCACAGAAATATTCTACCTTACGAGTTAAATCAGTGCAAGAAACTATATTTGGATTTAAGACTAAACCAGACACGTCTCCCTAAAATTTTTCACAACAAGACTGTCAGAAAGTAATTGTTTCTAATGCCAGTCTCATAATTTATTTTGATTATGTGACACAACAATGGGGAAAGCAGACTATTTGAACCTGTTAATTTTGTCATTTGATGTAATCTTTGCTGTAATAAATCATTATATTCTGATTCATTTAGTTTGCTTAGTGAAGCAATGAAAGATTATTTATATGCTTACTGAGTGTATATTTGCATCACAGTTCTCCTGAATGAGGTCCAGAAAATGTGTACAAAATTTATTTTTTACTCTAATATGAAAGCATGGCTCACAAAATCTAAGGCCAGAAGCAAACTCAGATAAGTTTTTAAGGAGTTTGGCTCTGCTTCAAACTAGTGCCCAAAGGGCCATACTTGCATGCCTTAATTTTGATGCCTCATTTAGACATCACAAACCAAAAAGCATGATATGGAATTAAGCAAATCAGTTCTCCTTAGAGTCAGTTGAGACACTTCCAAAGGGCAACACAGGTCACACAATTCTCACTGTGAACCACCCTCACTGTGCCAGTAGCAAATGTTAAGGACAGGGATTGGTCTGATTCTCTTTCATCACTCCGTTAACCTGAGCAGATTGTGCAAAACACACAGAGCTCATTTGGGCAAGAACATGCTGAGTACTTGGTCTCTCCTGAGGGCAGGAGAGTGCTGAACACAGATCTCCAGCTTCCTCTGCAAGGAGGAGAGCTAACCAGGAGGATACTGTGCCAAACTGTGGGCACCTAACAGAGTGCTGCCCAAGTTCTTCAACAACATGTTTTTGGTTAGTGTTCTTAGTGCTGAAATAGGTCCTGTCTATGTCTCAAGCAATAAAATTGAGTCCAGTAGATTTCAGGTGTCATCCCTGGATGACTCTAGATCTGAATAATGAAAAGCATATGTATCCCTAAGGTCACTGGACCTTAGGGATAATGGGAAATTTGGGATAATGGGAAATTTATGGTCCAAAATATGGGCACTGCTTGAATTAATGCACCAGAAACTTAGGTGGAAAATGAACTTTCTCAATTTCTCTCCTGTTCTTACTAACATTTTTGTCAATATTCAAAAGTCACCTTGAATATACTACCTTATGTAAGTTATGCTACACATACATACATCACATATAATTATATAGATGCATACATATGAATATGTTTGTACAAACTTATATATGGCTACCCCTCTTTGTGCATGCAGCAAGCAATTATTTCTAAGGGATATCAATAGATAGCCTTAAAGTTTCTAAAATATTTTCAAATTACTTAAAAAGCTTTAAAGAATTTTAAGAGAAAATTTAATCACATGTTTACACAAGTGCTGTTATCTATTAATTGGATGAGGTAGTAACTGCAGCAAAAAAAAAGTAAAAAGAAAAAAAGTTAAAAAAAGTAAAAAGAAAGTAAAAAATACTCAAATATGTGTTTAAGGTATTTTAGAGACTGGGTTTTCTAACATAAATAGAAATACCACAATAGGAATGGAGAGAATTAATCATCTTAGGTTGAGGTAACATTAGGCATAGCTTTGCTAAGCTCATCTGCATTCCTTAGTAGCAAAAACTACTGCCTTCTCAGAGGTTTCTCCACTACAATTTCACAAAGACAGGACGAAGTTTTATGCTCCACAAAATACCCACCAGTGTATAAATAGACTGCTGAGTAACATCGTTCTAGTTAATGGAAAATTAAAGTATCTAGATTTCAATTTTTTGGATGCGAGAGCTCATAATTTTTATACTTTTCAATATACCTTTAAAAGAAAAAACAAATCTTTCATACAGAACACAGATTCCTAGGAAATACATACTTGAGAAATGCTTATAATCTGATCCATAACAACAATGATGAAGTCTAGTTGATCAAAGATTTAATTACAATTAAGCTACCAATTAAAATAATCCCTTAAAAGAATCTTTATACGTGTGCTAAAGCTGCAGTTCTTAACAGAAACTAAAACTCAAGATCTTAATTTCGAAAAGTTGTTTAAAATATTTTCAACTAAATTTAGGTTTACTTAAGTAAGTATATACTTTGCACGTCCCATGAAAGAAATAGGAGGCATGATGCAAGGAGAGAAGACTTTCCAAAAGCTGCATCTGAAATAATGTACAGGTCACTTGGATGTTTGATTCAACTGTTAATATGATGTATGGGTTTCCTAAGTCTGTACTTTGTGCCTTTTGAGTCACTTTGGGGAAGTAATTTTTTTTATGAAATCACTCCTTTGCAACGTTCATCTTCATGATTTTGAAGGCTACAGACTACTGAGACTGGCTGTGCCTCAGCATGCTTCCTCATGTTTCTGTGCAGTTGTTCCTATGTGTGATGATCATCAGATGTAACATTTCGGAAAAACTGAAATCTTCTGACTATAACACTCATCCTTCAGAACAGCAATACTCCACAGAAGAATGGATGGATTTGGATAGCAGCATTAGACTAGTACAACAATTCCCAAACAACTTTTATGGCTAATGCTTCCAAATTTTGGTTTACTTTTTCCCATAAAACTGCACATTTTTCTCCCATTATACATGAACTGTATCTGTCTCTGTTCCAGTTCACAAGCTGAAAACGATTCACTAAATGTCATTGTGCTGTCATTCTGTTTATCTCTTTGGGATATAGGAACAGAGGCCCAGCCAGCAATGACCTCTGGCAGCCCCTCAGATCTGTTTGGAGAGCTTCCCTCGGAATACACCACCCGTTCCTTCACACCAGACCTCCAGAAGGGTATGGTCTAATTGCAGAAAGTCTGGCAACAGAAAATTGGAATCATCATAACTGTAAGTAAACCTTAACTATGGAGAAAGAAAAAAGTACTGAGCTTGTTTACCCTGAAGAAGGCAGCCTGTAAGGAGACATGACAACTGCCTTCAAGGGCAGAAAAAGCTTTCTGCAAGGAGGAAGGGAATGATCTGTTATTGTCCATGGTGAATAGGAATGAACTTAAATGATAAACAGACATATCAGCAGTTAGAAAATAACTTTCTAACAGCAAACTTCTTTCTACCCAAGGTACCAATATAGCCTGAGGATGCCATCAAATTCATGTTGCTAGAGGTTTTTAAATGTGAACTCAGGAGTGATACAATTGAGTCTGTGATGTGGCAGGATGAAAAATGGCCTCTGTGGGCCCTTTCTTTCCATGATTTTCTATCATTTTAAAATGCTTTCTCATAACACCTCAGTTTTTCATTCTTTTACTTGTGTGGCAAGATACATTGTTATATGCTTTGGAAAATTTAATGTTCTGTGTTCATTAAGGTGGACAGAACTGATAATAACTGTGGTACATTGGCCTTGCAGTGGATGGCACAGTTCAGAAGCAGGAAAGAAGCAAACTGAAATGATCCAGGGAGTTTGACTGATTTGGGGGCAATAGTAAAAAGGCATAGCTTGGCGGGACAGAAGGTCACTTACTTTTCATACTCTCACATTTCAAATTACAATGAAGCATTAGAAGGCAGCTGCAAAAAAATGGAAACTAAAATGAAGTTTTGCTTCTATTTGGTCAAGGACAAATGTCACTGACAGAGTGGAGCATCTGGCAGCCTTCCCTTCTGGATTAGGGAACATCATCTCTATAGTGCAAACAGGAATGAGAGAAACTCGCAAGCTTCTCTGATTTGGAGTTTCTAACAAAAGTTTCACATATCCCCATCTGGGGACTGGGAAGTATCTGACATATCTGAATGCTGTCATGGTAATGAAGTATGCTGCTGCCAAGCCATGTAAAGCTGCTTTTGTCCATTAGGAAGTAAACTTACATGATGACTTCCAGTAACTCCCACTCAGTAACAGGAGTGTTTAAAGCCTGCAGAACAGAAATTAAATTCTGCAAAGGAGAAGGAGAAAGAAAAGGGGAAGCAGGGCATCCATTCTAGGTTGAAGGGCAGATTAAGGCACTATTATTATTTCCAGAGAAGAAGAAGAGGGACAAATGTGACTTAGGTTCTCACTGTGGTTAGTGAGAAATTTCTAGCTGGAAATCACCTGAGGGGTACTCAGCCTACCTGTGGTTAGTGAGAAATTTCTAGCTGGAAATCACTTGAGGGGTACTCAGCCTACCCTTACTTCCACCTACCTGGTTTTCTGATGAAAAAAAAAAAGAGTTCTATTGGACTCTTAAGCTTCTCCAGATCTTGTACACATTCCTATACTTTTTGCCCTGAGACTTAGACGGACGTACACAACATTTTAAGATGTTGTGGGAGATAACACCTACAACTCCTAATGTGCCTCTGGAGAACCATCTGCCAGTGCCTGCATGGGTGGGTCTATACAGTAAAGCAAGGGGACACTAACAGAAATTACCTAAAAATAGCTAGCAAAATAATTTATTAAAAGGTAGTAAATATGGTCTCAAGCATGTGAAAGCTTCCCTAGAGTGACTCTAGTGCCTAATGGCTTTAAGAAAACAACATGGCTCAGGAGGGCTAAAAGCAGACACAAATGGAAATTAACTGTAGGAAACTATCATTTATGTGCCAGTAAAATCCTCTCATTCATCAAATCCCTTAAAAAATCAGGAGTAAAATCTCATGCCTCTGTGTGGTGCTGTCACATTGTACATTTTACAGACTTATGCAAACACAAGTCACTTCTTATTAAAAAGTGTTATCCTAAAGATCCAAACTTCAGTACGTTAACATTGGCTACATTTTGACTAGTCTCTTCTGATTACTGAGTAAGCAGCTCAGGAATAATTTGCCATAATTTACTACTATATTTCCAGCTGTGATTTTTTGTATACCAAAACATGGTAGGCACTAGGTAGCTGAAGAAGAAGAGCCTGGATGAATTTAGCTTCTCAAATTCAAAATTTCAGGTTCCATTGTTTTCACAATTTCAAACAAACTGCCATTTATCAGCTAGATTATTTTTTAGCTAGATGCCTATAAAAGCATTTTGACTTACATGTTAAGTTGACTGTGATTTAAAACAAGGAAAATAAAAAAATTATTTGTAGTATGGGCAAAATGGTTTGACAATCTCAGTTTCTAATAGACAAAATTTGTAGTCACAAAAATTTCCATTACTATAATAACTTACCTTTCTGGAAGCTTTAATGAAAACAATCAAGACCAGAATAAGCTTTGTTTTGTAAGCTTGTTTAATCCTCTCTTTCACAGCTCTGGTTCTCTGCATATCAGGGCTGTGGTGTATTCTTAGAGCCATACTAAGAAGATCCTCATTCATCCCTCTTTTATACTTAATAGTATCATACTGCTTAGCATCATATTGCAACAGGGTACAAAAAAGACTGCTTTTTTTTGGGTAGCATAATTAATTATAAGAAACAAAAAAATATTCCTTAAATATAGATCTATGGTAAAAGAGATGTGAATGGTAGTGCAGTAATCTTTGAGTAGATATTTATGAAAGAAAAACATAGAGGTAGTGTTGAGTGAGAGCACAGAAGAAGTAGTCTAAGAGACAACAATATTTTTAAAATTAAAACATTAACAAACATGTTTTGAGAAATTAAACTCTTTTTTTCAAAGATAACTATTGAAATCACAAAAAGAAAAATGCAGCAGCTCTTACAATACAAGTAATCTTGCACTTCTGAAGTGCTTTTCCACATGTGTGCCTCAGCAGGTTGTATTAATGTGAATGAATTAAATCTTAAAGCCCCATGAAATCAGATAAGGAAGTGTTATTCCTGACTTAAAGAAGAGGAAGGAGATGTAAGGAAAGCAGGTGAAGCGATGCACTCAATTAACAGAAGCACAACCAATAAAGGTTTCTGCTTCAACATTTTGTTCTGTGTCCACAGACAGCTCTACCTGTCAGGGGAGCATGCAGAGGTAGGAGACATGTCAGCAGCAATAATGTCAGGACAGGAGTCTGCACAGTTTAGTAGATACTTTGGGAGATAACAACATCCCCAAAGAGAGGAAAGTCTATAGTAGAGAACAAGTTTAAAGGAAAAGAGACAGCTTTGAAGATGAATTCTGGAGAAGAAAATGAAGGGTGAGGAAAATCTAACAGCACAAAAATGGACAAGGAAATGTGCAACAGGAATTGCTGAAAGGGAGGAAGGGACAGTGCTAGGTACTTGCTGGCAGAGAAGGATCTAGCAGAATAAGTTGATGGAGAGGCAGAGAAGCAATACAAATCTTAGAGTAATATAAACAGGGAGGAGAGAAAAAGCAGAGATTATCAAAGGAAAGAAAAAGCAGAGATTACCAGAGAGATGACAGGAAGGGTTTGTAAATACATCTGTGAAATGCTGAATTGTCAGTTGAAGGCATGTCCTAAAAACCTTTAAATTTTATAATTTAAGAATACTCATACAATGCCACAATCAAAACATTCTAGGCAATCAAGCCATTGCTCATTTTTTCCAGAATGGGGCCTGCTAAGTTTGCAAAGTTTTTGTTGCAATATTTTCTGCTTAGTGTTTGATATGAAGACAGACTGTGGGGACATTCAAAAGCTGAAACCAACGAGCCTGGGCAGTTGTCCATTGCTCTGTGCCATATTTGTGTCTGCTATATGCAAAATAAAAGTTTTACTTACGTTTCTGGCACTTTCTTCTTTGAATGAAAATACAAGGCAGCAGCTGTAATTTTAATCAGTAAGAAACCAATACCCAATCCAATCCAAATATCTGCAAAATCAGAGCAATCAAAGACAGAAATAAGAAAAATGAAAGACTCAAAGAATGAATTGAAAGACATTACTTTCTTTTTACAGACCTACCATTTTGTAGGAGACTTGAAGTTGGAGGCTGAAGAGGCTTAGCACTTATGTGGCAACGGTTTCCTTTCCATCCTTTTCCACATCTGTGAATAAAACAAGAATTTTTGAAGAAGGGAAGAGAAAGGATCATAAACAGTGATGAGCACAGAAGAAATGCCAAAGCTTTGAGCACTTTTGCCAGTGACTGAAGCTTTTCCAGGAATCACAAAGAGCAGCATCAAAGTTAATATAATAGAATCTAAGTGACAAATACACAAGTAAACTAAGAAGAGAGAAAAAAATAAAACTAAGTTCAAAGATTAGAATTTGCTTCCTTTTCCATAATGCCATCATATTATTCTCTTACAGCAAAAGAAATTTGATTAATTTCCATGTATCCACCATGTAAGGGTTAAACAAATTTCTGAGTTGAGGGACTGGGATACTAATATAGAAAAAGACACACAATCAGAATATTAGAAAGACCTTTTTCTCTTGTCACCTAATTTGTCTCTCTCGTTTTTCTATTTTTTTTGTAAAGATGGTACCTCTCCAACAAATACCTTGTCAAAACCAAAGCTACACTTGAATGCAGCCATGTAAAATGATTCCAAAGTTTCTGTTTGGTAAAATTTGGTCTTGATTTGAAGTGACCAAAATATAAAATATCTGACACAAGCTTTGCTGTTTTGATTTACACTTGTTGCTTAATTTACACTTGTTGATTTTGTTAATCAAATCCAACAAAAAGGTCTATATCACTTGTCACTTTAATTTGCCTCAATTAAGCTTTTGTCTACTTGCTTTTATTGTGGCCTTCTGTCTCCATGAGAATGAAGGGACCCTGGACACCTAGGTGGGACACATGGGGAATCTCAAAATGGCTGCAACATAAATAGTTGTTAGGGGAACAGCCACATACTGACATCTTAATTTCAGGCACCCCAGATGGTGTTTGAACCCCATCCTGAGTGTATTGATGGAATGACATCTACCAGCTTTCCAACTGTATGTGTGGCTGGTGATTTATGAGCTTCATAAATTTTAAACTTTTTTTAGAACGGTGTATCAGAAAGAAGTGATGGTAGTTGTCCAGTTTCAGTCCTACTAATATCAAATACATGGAAAATTCCTTTCATCTATGATTTCTTTCTTTACAGTTTCATAAACTATTAATGTTGTCTGGAATGTGTATTGAGATGCTTGCTAACTCTAACACCATGATTTTTTTCCATAGTCACCACTTTTTAAGATGTAATTTTGAAATTGTGGTTTCTTCTCCTTAAATATATAGTATGAAATCTTACATATACACAATTAAATCTTTATATTAAGTTTCTTTAATTTGAATATGTGAGAGAGGACTTCATGCCATTTGCCATAGTTTAGCACAAGGTATTGCCCGCATGTCTTACCCTAGCAGTTGCGCACTGAGTTAACTAGACATTTCAGAGGGACAGGAGTACCTCATTTTCCCAGAAAATGACTTAAGAGTGCTGGATGTAGGAAGAGGAAGGGTGGGGTGACAGGAGCAGCAAGAATCCGTAGCTGCAATGATAATTAGAATCCTTAAAGGATCAGGGCATGTCAGAAACCAGATCGAGATCCGGTTTCAGACATGAGAGGAAGGTGACTTCACCAAACACCAAAAGAGACTGATGCACGATTTATTGCAATTCAGTGTATGGTTAAAAATTTCTGGGCAGAGACTATACCAGAAGGGAAGTACCAGCCCAACTCGAATATAGTGGGCAGAGGGAGATTTTATTTAACTCATTTACACCACAGATGGGTTTTCTCTGGTTAAAGGATTACCTTATTCAAGGTTACTAATTGATGTACTAATGAATCCTAGCTTCAGAAATTAGAGCCAATGGCTTATTCTGACATGCTAACTCTAAATAATAAAATGGTATAATTTCAGCTGACAGCTCTGGCTGAGCTGGAGACCCATTGTGTTCAGTGACTGAAAATACCTGGTCTCTTCAATCCTCCTTCTTCTTCAGCATACTACAAAAAATCATGTTATTCATAAGCTGCTCTTTTGTGCAGACTGATGATCTTATAAAAATGTCAAATTGCAGCTGGGCTGACACCAAGCTCTGTGGATCCATGTAGAAACATTGCAATCTGCTGGTAATCACCCATCAAAAGAATTTTCTGATTGCTCTCAATTGTATAATTTCCTTTCTCTCTGTTTGCCAGATATTCTGTTGAACTAGATATGCTTTTAACCAAAATTGGCCTCTTTCTTGTCACTGCAGGACTTACTTGGCTGTAAAAGAAAGAATAAGAAAACAGATTTGCAGCTGTGCACAAGCACTACTCAGAGTGGTGAGCAGAGATACCATTTGCTGGTTTGGAGGCACCAGGACATAACTCACCTCAGAGCTGCAAAAAGGTAGTTCTCATGGAGCAGGTGTGTGTACTGGTAGGTAGGACTGTAGGAAAATTCTACTACACAGAAATATCTAAATATATCTTCACATGCTGTGTTTCCATTTATTGATGGAGCATTTCCACATATTCATGCTATGTTTGAATTGTGGGTAAAAAATTTAAGCATCTTTTAGTTTATCTTCCTATACACACAGATTTTGTGATCAACAACTAACTCCCTTGGCTTGGCCATTCATTCCTCTTCAAATCTCTGAATGCTACATGACACATACCACTTAGGAATCTGATGTCAGACAATCAAGGTGTAATTTTAGCCAGTGAAATGATTTTCCACAGTGTCCATCTTAGTTGTTATTGTAAGTATCACTGACATTGGCTGGGGAAAAATAAAAGAGTGAAAACGGATAAAGGTATAGTAAAGATAATATCTCTGGAATTTGGTAATTTATAAGGACAAATTTAAAAGAACAAATTGATGGGGAAAATGTTGTAAAGCATGAAGCATGGGGACTATTTTATAGGGAGAGGGAGGAGTGAAGGCAAAAAAGATGAAGATAGTAAAAACAGTATAGCTAATCCTTAAAGACCAGGATGGAAAAGGAGTGCTGAACAACAAATAAATTGAAGAGTGAGTATATAAGTTGGTTAGGTGCTCCCACATGCATCTTCACATATTAATTTATTTGTTATTTTTTAACTGTGATAGGGAATCTTAGTGATTGGCTCTGTTACTGAGGTAAAATATAAGACTCTCAGAAAAATCTCAGATACAATTTGGAGATTCATTCAACCCATTATCAGACTTATTTTTTCATTACTCACAAAATTCCATCTTCTCAAAGGAAAAAAAAAAAGACAAGTGAAAGTACGAGTTACAGCTAGTTTAGAAGCCTGCAGCTTTCAGTGAGCCTCCAAGAAAAACTTGGGAAAATTGCTCATTAATGGCTCTCAGCTGATACAAACATTGCCTCTGGCTTTTAATGATGCCAAGCTTTTTTGTTCCCGGAATAGAGGGAAACTTATCTTAAATATTCAAAACAATCTTGCTTCATAGATGTCTTGCAAGATTTTGTTCCTTTTATATCTATCATCTCTAGAAACTCTAGCTGACTACAGTGATAGCTGTGGTGGAGAAATCTGTAACTTGAGAGGAAAGGATAGAATGAGATTGCTGGCACCAATATCTGCCAATAACTTAGATTAGAGAAGAAGATAACAGTTCTAGACCATGAATGTAACTAAAATATAAATAGCTTTTATCAAACTATTCCAGTTATTTCACTGTACTAGAAAGCTGAGGAGTACTTTCAAAACAAACAAATATTTTAGGCATGATCTTCTATAGGATAGTTGGAGGTTTTGCTAAGGAATGCAGAATGAAAATCTTTTACAGGTTTGAAAATGCTCTATCACTATATATTATTTTATATTTAACAAAATCCAGAAACTATTGCAGCAATAACCAACCAATCAATCTAGTTGGTTAGAAGCTATGCAAAACTTGCAGGACAAACCCAGAACCTATCATCCTTAAGAAATGAGATACATGTACCCCTTTCTCTGAGTCTGACTCTCCATGGCTTTCTGCCTGTGCAGTCCTTTGCAGCTGTGTTGTTGTGTGGGTATTGAAAAGATATTCTTCTCATCTAATGACATTTCCTGTAGGCTTCACACTCTGTCCAATGCATGAAGTACTGGACAGTTGATAAAAAACTGGAAAAGTCCCTCTTTTCATTGAGGAATAAGATAAAAGTATTGGGGGAAAAGGGTGTCAAGAACAATCATGGTATTTACTGTGATTTTGAGGAGATGGATGAGGATTCCCTAGGTGTTTGTACTGAGGGCACACAATACACAATCCTATGCTTTTGCAATCTCAAAAAAATGGTCTCAACCCCCAGACTTCTTCATTTGACTGTTACTGCAAAACTGTATCAGTGAATAACAGTAATAATACCAGGTATCTTTATAGGAAATCAAGTCAAACTTCACCTTGGTACTGTGCAATCCTTGAGACAATCAATCCTGAAGAGAACTTTGATTACTCTAACAGCACCAGGTCGGAGCAGCCTTTGCATGCACCCAAGAGATGACTCCCTTGAAGTCCAGATACTGAAGCAGAACACTCTTAACTACCCATCCACTGCTGAGCATGGACTGTACTTCTGGGAGGCTGATATGTTGTTTCTTCACAGTCACAATTAGTTTTCTCCCTGATGAGAGCAGCCAGGGATATGCCAATGCTGTTATGGTGTAAGGACCTTAAGGATTACAGATCAACCATGTCTTCTGGGCTATGTGTTAAATCTTCATTAACAGGGTAATGGGAATTTTGAAGAGCTTCCTTAATAATCCTCTTCTGCTATTTTATTTTTAAGACAGACAATTCTGAAAAGACCGAATTTATCTCTTGAGCCATGAAGACGAAATTCCACATTATTTATGTACAATTAAATTCCTGGGACTAATGACATCTTGACTAATTAGCAGCCCACATTTTATAGAAGTCTTAAGCTTATCTGAAATACGGATATAGCCATTGCAATCCTTTTAGACAGGAAACTCCTCCTAGTTGAAACAGGAGGAGCAACGGAGAAAGACAGATGAAATAGCACTTGAATACTTCCATCCCAGTGCACATCCTAATCTATTCCTGCCTGACAAAACGTCTTCTGCTATTAGCAAGTTCTTATAGAAAAGTCACCCTGGAAGGCACAATGTTAACCCTTCAGATTTGCTTCCAGGATTTCCAACTCATTAATCCCCATATACATATTGGTAATGCAGAGGAAAGAACTTAGCACTGCCTGTGTTTCTGCATCTTGTGCCTGCAGTTGTGGCTTATCTCACTCAGAATGAAAAATAAGAACCAGACAAGGTGTCTGTTGTTTTTGATGTTCAGTCAAGGCATTTTTAATTTACAAGAACATGTCTGGCTAATACACTACTTCATTTCAGAATATCAAAGCACACCTCCTTTTCCCTATTTTTATCTGAAAAAATTGTTATACAGAAAATCTAATCTGTTATGCCTTGTTCATGTTCAGAATGACCAAAAGTTATTCAGCCAACTATTCAATGTACATGGTATTAGTAGTATCTAGATTAAGGCAGTAATGTGTGGGTGATTGTAGCTATATATTCCTCTGTACTATTTGCAATATCCTTTAGAGAAAGTTCTTATGAATCTTCTCCAATGCAGTGAGACAATACCTTCTGTGTGAGCTCAGATTTGCCATTGCCATGTTTCTGATGCATTTGCTGTTTATAATACATTGCATGGGGAACATTGCATGTGAGTGCTGATATTGTCTGAGAGCTGTGCTGTGTATGCCTACATGCTGGACAGCTGCTGTATAGCAGTGCAGGCTGCTCCAGAAGTGGTGTTGGATGATACAGGGGAAAAACCCCACCCAAACCACAGCTAGCTTCTTGTGACAGAATTTACATCTCTTTGCTATATCAGTGTAGAAGTTTCTCTGCTCACTAGTCTTTGCAACCAATATTGTGCAAACGAAGCTTCACTAGACTCAATGGAAACAGCAATTCTTCATTCCATTATGAAGGAAGAAGCAAACTCTGCTTCAGCAAAGTAGTTATCCTTTTGCACACACACACCAAAGATCCTCAGATGCTGTAAACTCACACTGGCACAGCAAGGAACAAGAGAAGAACAAGAGCTCCCCATAAACGGTCATAAAAGAAAGCTGAATAAACTTCTGAATAGAATTATATGGTGTGACTCTGTATGGTAACAAAGGCCTGGAATTTGAGAAGGTAGATATGGCTTCAATTCTGAAAACTGTTAAAATTCATAAGTGGCAAATACAAATGAATCAACATGAAGGAGAACAATACAAGGTATAAACAGATTCTAAAAGAACTATAAGTACTCTACGAAAAGATCTATGCATCCTCATAGATTATTCAAGGAAAGTAATGGCTCACTTTGTATCATAAAACCTGCAGTGTGCATAATGAGTAAGATAGAAGACTTTTGAGATTACAGTGATTAAAATCATATGGCAGAGTCAGAAAAGATCAGATTTAATTTACACAGAAGATGAGTGGGAGCAGATATGCTGAAGGTAAACAAAATGATATATGGTAAATGGAAGAAAAATCATATGTTGCTGTCTATCTTCTAGAACATTCAATCAAACTGAAAGGAAATACATCTTAAACTAATAATATGAGACCTATTTGTCACACAGTTGTTAGCTGACCTAAGGGAGTCCTTGCCTCACAGCAAGTCTTAAAAGCCAAGAACTTAATGGTATGTAGTAGAGAGAGCTCCTTTAATCAGAGAATTAAACTCTTTAGAGATTGCAGAGCCCAATGTGATAACTGATGGCAATTTGGAAGAAAATTCATATATTGGCATCATTATCTTTTATATGTATCTTTTCTCCAGTGTGTGCTGGGAGCTGCTCCCAGGTTCCTAGCATGACACACTGATTACTCACTGCTCTTATAACCACAGTGAGAGGTTCTAATTACAGCCTGGGTTGAATAGCAGAACTGTTTTAAGGAAGGACGAGGTCAGTGTATCTAATTGCTTTTCAAAGAGAGACACAATGAAACTATGGTAACCAGTTTAAAGGTTTAGAGGGGGACTTAATTCTTCTAAGATTAAGCACCTGAAAAGGGAGGTACCTAGAGACATTTTGGACAAACTTAGACTAGGTGAAATAAAGAGACCAGTCCTCACTGGGTCCTTTACCATTGTCTGTAAAAGTGTCACAATGAATAATTCTGACTAAATAGATAACATTTAGCTTTTTCACAGCTAGGCAAGAGAAACAAAGCCGTAATGTTTGCAGAGAAATGTTGAAACAGAAAATAAGCAACTTCTGGTTTTAGAATAAGAGCCTTAAGAATGAAGGTGATTTTTATCCTGGACAGCTTGTGGATGACTTCTTGTTAGGTGGAGGCAAACCCTTTATTATGTAGGGAAAGATAAATTCCTGCTCTAATGCCTGTCATTTTGAACAGAGAGGTAGGAAAATTTCAGAGCAAATATTTCTTCACTGAAATTAGTTGATACATGAACAGGCTTATATTTCATGGAGAATTTGAATTTAAATTTTAAACAAATTCTGTCAGTACCTGAAACTTGCCAGATCTGCCTGATTTCTTTCTGGATCCTAACCTAAACACTTCAGAACAAAGTAAAATGTTGAAGTTATTCTGATGAGAATTACACTGATCTGAAAAACAAATAACTTTATTATTTCCATAAATTCTTTCTATTTCAGACCAGTGCCTGATAGTCTTGTATGACAGAGATTTTTTCAGGGTGTTTAATCCTATCATAAGGAAATGCAGACTTATATGGAAATTATTTGCTGTGTCATTTGCTTTTTTGCCTTTAGTGTTTGATGAAATAGGCCCCAGCAGAGTTCATTGAAGGTGGGTACGTGACATGCACTGTGTTTTACAGCAGAGACTTGTTCAGCTACTGCAAAGAAGCGGAGATACATGTTTACAGCTGATGGCCAGCCCTGAAATCCACGGTTTAAACAATTACACTCCTTTTTATCCTAGCTTTTCTCACCTTCTTAAATAATAGTTTTCTGATAACAGATTTTTCATTACTATATCACTGAGTTAAAAGCTCCTGTGGGACAAATTGTGAAGCTACTCCTGGCACTGAAGAAATGATTTGCTGCTAAATTCAGCAGGTAAATTACTATTCACTTAGATAGATAATAAACAAATTAAAAGTCTTAAGATTTCTTAAAGAAGACATGAAAAAGTGCTTTTTAAAATTAATTTTTATAGGAAAAAAACCCAGTATTTCAACCTACTTTACTTAAAGGTCAAACCACCAGCAAGCATGTTGTTTAATTCTAACTGATACTGACATGAGACATCCACACAACAGAGAAAGAAACAACTTGAAACAGTGTAGTATGGACACTGATCACGGATGTCTGCAGGTAAGAGTCCAAGCTACAGCTGAGTCCTGAGTTTCAGCCCACTGCTTCTAGAGCTGTGCTTTGCAAAACGTGACCCTCAGAATACATGACTTTGTCCATAAAACAGTCGTATCATTTTAAGCCAGGCTTAGTAATTTTGTGAACTAGATTCAAAACATGGCACACTGTGAGCGCTGAGCTGGCACCTTGTCTGCTGAGGGAAGGTTGGTGCAAGTACTGCAAGGCATGTGCTTAGCATACAAAGAACTTCACTTAGTGAGAAAAGTGGAAAAGTGACTAATCTGCACCTTCTTGGAACCTTGGAGATTGAAGCTTTGCACATTTTCATTTGCCATATGAAGAGAGGCTACCCAAGACTTCTGTATCATTACAGCAGCACCTAAAAAGTGAGAAAAGTTCACACAAGAGATACACCTTAGCTTAAATCAGCTGACAGAAGAGAAGCAGTCCTCATGCCAGCCTGCCTATCCATCTTGTTTCCAGTTCTTTCTTCCTCCTTTTTTTCTTTTTGTCCAATCTTACATGCCTTTCTTTCTTTCACCCTCTTATGTTTCTCTTCTATTCTTTCCCTCCTTCCCTTTTGCTCTTTGTGGAATGTGCATTTGGAGCTGATCTTTGATTTGCTCTTGAAAAACACTCCAAGTAAGGGAAGAATACAGAGAGAAAGAGGGCAAGAAGAGAAAGAGGAAGAGAAACAAAACCTCTAGGAAACACGTTTATATGTCTGTGTCTCAAATATAGACCTTAGCTGCAAATTTTGAGGGCTAAATAGAGATTAAGGAATGACCTGACAGAAAGTCTGGCTGTGCAGCTGTATTGACAGCTGGTAGCAAAATTATTTTTCTTTCAAAACCATCACTGATTTCATGTTTAAGCAATATTAGGAAATAATGCAATAAATTATAGAAGAGACCTGTTCATTTCACGGAAAATAAAGCTTTTCTTAAATTACAATGCTGTGATAGAACAGATAGGGTTCTCTACAAGTAGAAAACGTGATAGAAGATCTGAATATATCTACAGTGGCTGTAGTTTATCACAGACACCATCCTTTTATTGCTTTGTTTTTGCTAGATTATGGGTTGAGATTTTTGGGGTGTTTTGGGTTTTTTTAAAACTTTCTCTTTGTTTGTTTGCTTCTTTATTTGTTTGTTTTGTTTGTTAGGTTGTTATTATTATTGGTTAATTTTATTATTATAATTAATTTATAATTTATAATTTATAATGTTATTATTATTGTTAATTTTTTGTTGTTTCTTTCTTTGGAGGTTTTTTGGGGGTGTTTGTTTTTTCTATTTGTTTTCTAATGTTTGGTCTTATTGCTTTTAATCAATAATACTAACTAACTAATTATTTTAATCAATAATACTAACTAACAGTACTACCTACTCAGTACATTATTATCTGTATATAGCTAAGTAATAAATAATAGATATTTATTTCAGTCAGCTCATGTATCTGCTTTTCACTGCAGTTTACTCTCTGAATGATTTTCATCTGAATGAATCTACAATGTCCAGGTGAAATTAAATAGTTATTTTAAAAGCTTATGCCATGGAAGTGTTTTGACAATATTGAACTACACACTTGGCACAAATAATATAAAAAAGTTTAAAAATTATTTTCTTTCTTTTTCTGCTGCCTTATTTCAGCACTGGTTCAGTCATTTTATCAGCTGAAATGGTTGGCTTTATCCAGAGCCTGCCAACACCAGGCATTGCTCCTGGCAGGTGGATTGTTGTATATATTGGAGATTATAAATCATTTTGTCATTCTGAGACAGTCATAAATGTATCTGCTTGCACAGGAGACAACACTGTACAGTAACATCTAATTCTGCTTCTCACTATTGTACAAGGGAGGCACACAAGTACGGGCTAGGATTACATTAACAAGAATACATTCTTTAAAAAGTTGTGCTTCTATTTTAAATGTGTGCATATATAAAAAAACCCCAAAAAACTAACCAAACAAAAAAGACACAAAACATCTCTTTTGCTTATCATCCATGTACTAGAAAGACAGTGGTTTACTCTCTGAATTGCACACAACTCAGAAAACACTTAACTTCTCCAATGAGTTCTACACATGCCAGTGTGAAGAACAGAAAATAATGCAGGGATGTTGTCTCTGCATAATTTGCAGGTATTAGAGATGAATTTCACAGATGCTTGGAGAATTCTCTCTCTAGTTTCTTGTTATCAAGTTAAATTTATGAAATCTTCAGAGGAATGACCTTTAAACAATTTATGAGAACCTAAGACACTTTAGATGCAATAAAAATAATTTCATCACAGCCTTCCTTCCAGCTCCACATTCTCTTATCGTTGTTATGGTTACAGAGTCAAGACTTGAGAATTTAGGAGAAGCTGGAACTGAGGATTCCCATGCAATTGCAATTCAAACCCTCAGGTGTGCCTGTGCAAGCACATATTTAATTGGGTGATCACAAACTTGCCATGCACCTCCCTCCCTAATTTAGAGCTTTAATTCTGGTATTCAGTGTTTAGCATTGCTACATGATTATAATCATGGAATACTGCCAAGGTAATTCAAAATACCTAATAAAAAAAGAAGAAAATGGCCAACAGAAAAAAACCCCAATTGTTATCACCAATAGCTAAATCATCAGTTCTGTTCTTAGAATTTAAACCTTCAAACTTCAGCACTTAATACTAGTCTGAAGAAGAGAAATTTGAACTCCAAGTGCGTTTTTGAAACAATTATTGAGGAGAATAGATAGGTCTAAATGTGGCTTATTTTAATTAATTTCATAGAGAAGTTAATTTCAACTGTTAATTTTTGTTTTCAACCTGGAATTTTGATAAAGCAAAATCTTTCCTGTGATTCACGTGTCACATATTTGTAATAATATATGGTGAGCTATAGCCAATGACAGAAAAATTTCTAACAGCATTCCAGCATCCATTCAACAAAGTCTCTTCTTGGTTACAGCCATGGAATATGCAGAACAGATGAAGAAATGGGAACTATTCCCCTGATGTTAGCACTACTGTGCAACGAATCACTGTACATAAAACAATTCAGAGCAGCCTTTATGCTCCTTTAGCACGCACTGCCAGGCAGAACAAAAGCCTAGTTAGCCTGCATTGCTGGTCAACAGCCCTAACAGACAGAGCCAGTATCCAAAAACCTGTGAGATCAAAGAATCCTTGCTATGTTCTGTTTTTCTACTGATGATTTTATGTTAGCAGTTGGGACAAGGTGGCAGGGAGCCATAACAAACATTCTGTGTCAATAAGGGGCAGATTTACATTTTGTAAAGCCACAGGACTGAGGTGTTTATATAAGCTGAAGTCAGCTTTTATATAGCTGAAAAAGTGATTTCATTAACCCACTTCTCATCATCTAAGGACATTGCAATTTTTCATTTATTTGGAATAAAAATAGTTTATTTTTTTTCTGCAGAGTTCCTAGTAGTTGATATTTTTTTTTACTGCTCTTGAAACAGTCTGTTACAAAGCCAGTACAATGCCCTACCTTTATTTTTCAACATCAAATAGCTGAAAACTATGACAAGATAACTTACTTTCACAAATACCTTCAAAAATGAGAAGAGGAAATTTATCATATTGATGCACAGCAGTTAATTTTTTTATTTTACAGTAAATAAATAAATAATATATTTCTACATATGTGTTCTCAAATATGACCTGAGGTAATCAACCTCTAATGTGTAAAAGGAGACTGAAGTTATTTGCATATGATAGTTTACTATCTTTTGACTGAGATTAGACACTGATCTTTTTAAGTTCTATTGCTACAGTTTATTTTTTTTTTACTAGAAGGATTTTTTCACAGGTAAAATATCCGCTAAAAACGATTGGCTATGGCAGCAGCTGTGTCTGCAGGTGTTTTCCCATGCACAAGTACAAGAGGAGACATGCAGCTGCTATGAAGCAGCAGGAGTTGAGTCTGCCTCTGCTTGTTTAAAAAGGTGGAAAGCAGAGGAAAACATCCTGCATGATGGACTTTGTTTGTGAGCCAATGTTTGGGACTGACTTTTAAATTTTTTTTTTAAATGCACAGCACAAGAGTTGAAAACCTGCGTTTTCATTATTTTCTAAATAATATCTCTATTTAAGAATTTCATATATTTAAATATTAATTAGATATTGTGATTCTTAGCAAATGTAATAAAACTATATTTTGCCAACACTGGGTTTAACAATGCCTAATTTTTAATGTGCTCCCACCCATTCATACTATTGCTTTATTTCCATTATTAACTAAACACATCCCTTGGTTATTCCAAAGGTGTGTGGAAGCCATGAGAGATAGTCAGGTCTACAGTCAGGTCTTTGCCCCCTTCCCCCATCACATCTCTGATGGACCATGTGATTTGCCCAAAGGTAAGAACACCGGGTGGGTACTGCAGGAGAACTCATTACAGGAGGAGCTGTCTGGTGCTCGCACAATGAGTGATTCCAGCATGGGAAGGCTGTGATGATTGTGGCTGATTTTGGTGCACATCAGCATGCAAGTGTGTAAAATGCTGCTGGAGACTGGGCCAGCTGGGCTCAGGAGGTTGTAGGCATCCTCCAGGTGTCACCCTGTGGTGTCAGGGACTCACTTTTGAACAGGTGAGTAAAAACACTAAGACCCAGTCAAATACAGAGATAAAATTCTAAAGAAATTACACGGGTTCAGGTGCTTTGTTGCCTTTAAACAGTGCTTCCTTCACAGCCAGAGACAAACCTGTCTGTTTCCACATGAACCTGCTCACAGTATAAACCTCTAGACTTGCTTGTGTTACATACTGCATTGGCAGCATTTAGAGACTGTATTAGCAATAACTGTAATCAAAATCATTCACATAATCAGGATCATACTTCTTGTGCCTGATTGAGAGTCTTTTCTCTATTACTTTGGCACAATGTCTTAGAAAACTTTTAAAATCACTCAGAGTTCCACCAGTTTAGAAACACATTTACATATGTGATCTACACAGAGAGATTTCTCTGCTACACTGCCTGATCCTTGCATGTCCTTCTCCTGAGCTTAACTAAGCCAAATGAGTACAGTAAACTCAGCTCTTTGCTTGGGCTGACCTCATGAAAAGTTAAATTAATTGACTTGAAGGACAGTGAATAATTTCCATTTGAGAGTAAAAGCTATTTGAAATGGTTCAGAGAACAAATGTTGGCTCAGGTCTCAAGCATACACATGCCCCTGCCACCCATCTCCCCTGGCTTTTTAATAAACTCTGAAATGCTTTGGCAGAATAGAAAGCCAAAAACTGAACTCTAATCTTAAATGCATTAAAATAAACAAACAAATAATTAAATGAATAAAATATAATTATTTCGTTTTCTGCTGCTTAAAGTCAGTAAGGTTTTTAAGTGGCGGTATTTAAAGTTGCTTTTGGGATGCTGTTCAGAAATTCTCAAAGTTTTATTTATATATATACATTTATATATATTTATATATATATACATATATATACATTTTTACCATTTTATGCATATATAGATTTTCTGCTTTAAGCAGTTAGTTATGGAAGACTTCCATTATAAGGAATTCAATTCATGTTCTTTTTCTCAAATATCCAGGAGGAAAAGAAAAGTTTATAATCCTATTTTATGTTTCAATATTACTTCGAAGACCAACAGTTTCATGGGTATATAATCCCAAACATTGGAGCAGTTAGGATTTCTGAAGATGAAAGACTAAAAGTGCTGTTCATCCATAAGAGTTTACTGATTATAATATTTTCTGAGCTTCTTCACTTGATTTAAATTGGAATTCCAACAAAAAGTATTTTCCTTAATGTTTTATATTTAGGATAGAAGATATATACCACATGACTACTTTGTAGGACATTTCCATGGAGGATGTTACTAAAAAAAAGTGAGGAGAAAGGCCAAATTACCAGCCAAAAGCCAAAATAATGAGTTGTTTTGAATACACATGAAAAAGAACACCTATATCACTGGTTTCACATAACCTAAATATCAAATATCAAAGCATTAAAACTACAGCGAAACAAGATTGTAACAAAGAATAAAACTGAATCGTCTATGTTAAGAGTCACAAGAAAAATCAAATAATTTTAAATATGTGAAATCTTTTAATAAAGATTATATAAATGATTCTTTGAACATTCAAAACTGGAAACTGCCAATCAAACACAGAATGTGTTCTTGAAGGACTGGGGGTTGTCACAAACTTCAAACAGAGCTCAAAAAAAGTCAAGGTCAAGTGTTGTAGTTTATACAGGTCAATAAATGTCTAACTCTGTGAAGGGCTGTTTAGAAACAAATTCAAAGGTTAAAGGAAAAATTAGATTCAAGGCATTATTAAAAACTCTTCAAGCCTAACACAAGCCAACTGAAAAAAGTTCTATTTCAAAGTATTTGCTTTTGGTAAGACATGAGCAAAAAGCTGCCTAATTTATGAAGTCAACATTGGTGTAAGGCTGACTGGCTTTTTCACTTTACATTTACAGATGGAGAGAACAATATTTACATCAGCTGAAGAACTGGTTCTTTTATTGTCATCACGTTACTTAATACTACAAACTTCTTTTAGTGTTTAAGAATGAATGGACAAATAAAAATCTTGTGGGGCCAACATATTGCAAGAGTGGAAACAGGATTTGTTGCGGGTGTATACATAGTGTAGAAATTTTATGAACACAGTGCAAACTGAAGGAACCTCTCAGTTTTGAAAACTGAGAACTGAATATTGGGTTTTTTTTATTTCACCACTGGAATTTTGCTAGTACCTCAGACTATCAGTCTTTTCTTGAAGGTTTAAGGGTTAACTTGAGATCCACACTTGGTGTTCATGCACTTGGCAGTCTTGTGAATAAACCTTTATGTGATTTTATTTATTTTTGAGGTTAATTATTTTTTCCTGAGCTTGTCCCTAAGCAGTTCCGTTCCAACTCTTCTTTTATTTCTTCCTCAAGAAAGAGACTTTGAGAACTTACTTTCCATGAGGATTCAATAAAAGCAGCCTTCCTGTTGCTCTGGTCACCCACACAGCAAAAAGGAAGTTAAACTGTTTGCTGACATATCTCTTATGGTTTGGGTCTGAGCCTTTGCTCTTGAGCCTGCTGCCAAAGTCTGACTTGCATAGACAATACTTTGTGGGTGGTGACTTCACTGGGAATCCAGAGCCAAGAATTGGAGAAATGTCCTGTGTGCCATATCTGTGGTGGTTAGGAACGCATTACTGGATCCACACTTTTAAAGTTACAGCAGATGTACTTATTTTGTGGTAACCATGCAGTGGAAGAAAGTCGTTCTCTGGCCCCTAAACTCCAGCTTAGCTAATCATAAGGAAGGTCAGTAAATGTAGTGTTTTTCTCATGACATTTTATAAACATAGGGTTTCAAAGTGAATGTGGATGGAAAGGCAAATAATCCTTCCATTCCTTATGATCTGCATATAATTGTGGTTTGCCTGAACTGGCTGAAAGCTCAGAAGAATTATTTGGAAAGATCGGAGTTTAGAGAGCTAATCTATCTGCATCAATTCCTAACATATTAGCTTTCTTTGGAAAATACAGATGAATTTTGATACATTCATTGATAACAGATATGTAAAGTCTTTCTTAGATCAAGATATGGCATTTCTAATCTCATCAATTCCTAACATATTAGCTTTCTTTGGAAAATACAGATGAATTTTTATACATTCATTGATAACATATGTAAAGTCTTTATTAGATCAAGATATGGCATTTCTGTTAATATCATTGATATTTTCCTACAAGGAATTTAGTTCACAGTCATCTGTAAGGAAGCAAAAATGAAGACATAAACCAGCATTTACATGAAAGTGAGTAGAAATTAAAGACAGAAAGATATTGATTGCTGTTTAGGATATCTGATTTATTCCTGCATATAATATGAGACAGTATGAGCAAAAAAGTAAAAGCCTCATTGAAAGTTGAGTACAGATTCCTGGCAGAATAAATCATTCCAGTTTTGCTTTAGTACGTGACTGAAAATAATATTGACTGAATATTCTTAACTAGAGTGTACTCACAAACTAGAGTACTTCACAAATAAAGTCCTGCAGAATCTATTCATCAAATGATCATGTACATTTATCATTGCCTTATTCTGACACTAGACTTCCAGGAGCTTCAGTAACATTAAAAATAAATGGAAAAAAGGGTAGTGATAATTAATTAGGTTTTCATTTTTTTAATCTAAGTACACAAGAAAATCCAAGTGTTCTGTAAAGAACATATTGTGCTTTCAGTTATACAAAAGGGTTTTTTTCCTAAAAACTGTTTGAGAATCACAAATCTCTAAGTATATAGAAACTTAACATCCATTTAGGTACTTAAAATTTACTACTGCATTTCCTGTGTTTGTTATTATATCTGGGTTGGATTTCATCAAGGCAAACAAAAATCCAAAGAGTCCTTTTTCTGAAGAGCTTGAAACAAGCACTAACAGTTCTGGAGGAGAGATAGCACCATTATAAGCTTATTTCTGATGAAGCCATAGATGAAAAGGGTGAACTTTATTAATATTTAAATGATATCTCATCAAAAAGCCTCTTGAAATTAGGTGGGATATGGGTTTCAAAATTGCTTGCATGCTTTGGAAGACTTTATGTTAGGGAAGCTGCACATCCTAAGCTCAGAAATCCTCAATTCCAGACTTGCACAATTATTCTCAGGACTGCCAGGCTTCATAAATCTGTGTCTGAAATTGCTGCTTGAACTGTCCTAAAAATAACAACAGCAGAAAAATATTTCCATGTGGGTTTTTTGTTGCAGAAGAGTGAAATTGGTCATAAGGAATGCATACACTTGGCACTGCTTTGAATACTTAGCTTCAATAATTTTTTAAACTCAAAGAAAAAAGTGGTTTACAGTTTCTCTGTGCTTCCCGTTTCACTAATGCTACATGTTTTGGTTTTGTGCAGCAATGTTTTGGAAGTGGGGGGGGGCTGCAGGGGTGGCTACTGTGAGAAGCTGCCAGAAGCTTCCCCTGTGTCTGACAGAAAATGCCAGCTGGCTCCAAGACGGACCTGCTGCTGGCAAAGCTGAGCCCATCAGTGATTTTCCCAAAGTCAAGGTCTGTCTTGCCCGTGATGGTAGCTGGTGAGTGATGTCTCCCTGTCCTCATCTAAACCCATGAGCCTTTCACTGCATTCTCTCTCCCCTGTCCATCTGAGAAGGAAAGTGATAGAGTGGCTTTGATGGGCATCTGGCATCCAGCCAGGGTCAGCTCACCACACTGCACCATGATGGGAGCCACAGAGAACTATCTTCTGGCACCTTTTGTATTTTGGTAACATCAGAGAGGATACTCTTAGGGGATATTGGATGGAAATACTTTGTATTGAGGACACGCTACATTCACAAGAAGAAAAGTTGTTTATTCATATTTTGGAAAATGAATTCATCTCCTCAGGACGTCTCCCCTTCATCATGTAATGTATACATGTCCTTGATGTGTCTGTACAGTGACAGCTCAGGCCTGTATGGAAATAAACAGTCAAAGAACCAAGACAAATATGCTTTTTTCCTAAGTATTCCAGAGGTTTTGGCTTGGTCAGATGGGATATTTTCTGTTAAAAATAACTATGTAGACACTTTTCTGACTAGGTAGTACTTTTTGGAATATTTTATAAAATTTCTGCTATTCACCAGAAAGCTTTAAAATGCTTTTATTCTGGTAAAAAAATGATTGTTTACCTTGACAATTTAAGAAAGAATAACACTATGAGCAAGAATAATACCATAGTAACACTAATAAAGACAATAGAGTACTGGAGCACATCCAGAGAAGGGCAATGAAGCTGCTGAGAGAGCACAAGTCTGATGAGGAGAGTATTGGAGGGAGCTGGGCTTGTTCAGCCTGGAGAAAAGGAGGCTCAGGGGAGACCTTATCACTCTCTACAGCTGCGTGGAGGGAGATTGTAGCCAGGTGAGGGTTGGGCTCTTCTCCCAAGTAAAAAATGTTAGAGGAAAGGCTTCAAGTTGCACCAGGGGAGGCTTAAATTGCATATTAGGAAAACATTTTGAAAGAGTGGCCAGACATTGGAACAGGTTGCTCAGGAAAGTGGTGAAATCACTATTTCTAGAAATGTTCAAAAAATGTTCCAAAAATGGGGCATTTAGGGATACGGTTGTGCAGAAACATGGTGGCACTTGTTTAATGGTTGAACTCAATGACCTCAGAGGTCTTTTCTAGTCTTAACATTTCTTTGATTCTGTGATTCTACTCTCATTTTTATTAATATGTTGTTAATATAATTTAAATTGAATGCAAATTGTTCTTCTCCCAGTTCCAAGGAAACAGAAGAACCTATAAATGGCTGAGATCATGCCATGGTACTAAGGTTTTGGTTGGGTTGGGGTTGTTTGTTTGTTTGCAGTTTTGTTTGTTTTTTTTTTTTCCCAACAACCTTGTGAACTATAAAGTACTTTCCTGAGCCTGATAAAAGGGGAAAACTCAGTTTTGATTGATATTGCAGCACATGTGTACTTCTGAAATATCAACATGACTTTGAATCTTGAAGTCTAGCCTGCCATAATAAGTGAATTGTGCAGTTCACTGCTGTGCATTTTTTGTGACTACTTATGCATTCTTGAAAGATGTAAGAAGATATGTTCAAATAAAGATAATCTTTAACATTTACCAAATAACTTGTTCCATCTTTTGCGTGCCAATATCAGCTGTGAGGACTTCATACTACCAGAGGAAAATAAGTAATTAAAAACAATGCTAGAGACTGAAGAAAAAAATATTGTAAAAGAAGCTCAGATGTCAAAGACAGGATTTTTGTCCTACGCTTTGATTCTCTGGATTTATGAGGAAAGCATATGCCTAATTCCTTCCTGAGCTCAGTCCTTGTTTTGTGAACATTCAGAATGAAGTTATTTTGAAAGAGAAACCTATCTTCTGTTCAACTAGTACAAAGAGTTTTGTTTCATTGTACTCTACATTGTTTCAATAGTGCAGACCTGTTAAAAAATCTATTACTATTGTTCTGCACTGGGTAGGGGACAGGTTATACTCTCTGTTTGAGTAAGCAGTATTGAAACATATTCCAATTGTACTTGCTAAATGAGAAATTACAGATGGAGTTGGAATAAATTATGAAGGCTAGGAAAGCAGGGTCAATATTTAACATTTGATGCAGTAAGGAAAAGGGAGCAGAGACAAAAAAAAAGGATCATCTTTGAAGCTGCTTTTGAAGACCATTGGCCTAAAAACTTTGTAGTCATCCAAGCAAGGAGCATCAATGCTGAGTTAACTGAGATTTAACATTTGATGCAGTAAGGAAAAGGGAGCAGAGACAAAAAAAAAGGATCATCTCTGAGGCCTAAAAACCATTGGCCTAAAAACCTTGTAGTCATCCAAGCAAGGAGCATCAACGCTGAATTAACTGAGGTGCATGATGATGACAATTTGGGCAAAAAAGTTTAGTGAGATATGTTGGGTAAGAATGCATCTTAAAGTGAAAAAACTGGAAAGAATATGCAAGGTACAAATGCAGCTTGTACCATTAGAAGTTCAGAGTGTAGAATTGTAGAGAGTTCTGAATGATTAAAGAAAAAGGTTTTTGGAAGACTTTTTTACAAGACTAAAATTCAAGTGACATTGACCTACTAGTAGGTATAAGACTGCACAGAGAAAGCTGATAGTGTTTCACCATCCTTTTCAAATACACAATGGTTCTACCACATAAAATGTTGAACAGACAGAAATAAAATACGGTAAGTTCCATTGTTTAAGTCCCATTCTGAAATGTATAAAAATCTTACTTTGGCCTTACTCTCTGAAGTCTTCTGTTTCAATGAAAATACAAATAAATATAAAATTTTTAAAAGTTAAGAAAGAGTAATTTGATAATATGCCAAATGCTATATTACATTTAAATGCACAATTGTGTTGTATGGTCCCATCTTGAAATGAGGTGTTCATAGTTCTGTGGCAGTATGGTTTTTGTAGATCAGAAACAATACATATACTACCAACTCTTGAGCTTACAGAAACTTGTGTCTTGCTGACTATAGTATTAGCATACTGAAAATAATTTTAAGGCCAGTAATTTTTAGAAAAATAGCTGTAGAAGAATTATATCTATGTGTATATATATGTTTAAAATCTAAATGAAGAATACTTGCTGTAATTGCTATACTGGCTATACTGGTATAATCTAGTTTGTGGTAATGGCTTCACAGCTATATATTAATTTTTAGCTTTCCTCTACTATCTTATGATCTGTCAGAAAAAAAAAAATAGTTCCCAGCTCCTTCTATAAAGTACAACACTCTCAGTATGTAGGGTTTTGTGCTGATTTTATTAGCAACAAAGAAAGTGGCTTTACTGATATCATAAGGGAAGTTTATAAATGAAGAAAATTTTGATGACACCTATTTAAACACAACTATAACAAAGAATAGCCGCTGTGTAGCCTCTTGAAATAGATTCTGCCAAATCATCTCACCTTAAACTCTAAAAGCCAGAGAGGCAGGAAGAAAATATTTGTGAATTTTTATGACTGTGTAAACATATTCTCTTTTCCACACACTAAAATATTAAAGAGTTTTAGGAGACCTTTCTTCCATTTTACTAAGTTCCCAAAAAAGTTCACATTAATAAAATATTGATTTGCAAAAGATGAAGAATAAAATATAAAGAAATGCGAGACAAATAAAAGCTTTTTTTCCTCATCTGTTGAAGTGTCTTAATAACTTCTGACTTTTACATTTTTAAATTTTTCTGATAGACTATAGTATGGTTTGAGTTATACTCATTTACCTGAAAACCAGTAAAAATGAGTTGATTGCAAAAGAGTACTTAAAATCTGAAAATTAAGCAACCAGAGAAGAAATAACTATTTTTAGACTGGAATTCTGCTCTGTGGACAGTAAGCATTGGGATATTGGGCTCTATATAGCACTGCTTAAAAAATGTTTTGTTCAGCTCCTAGTCATACAAAGCTACACTATCAGTTGCTTGCACAGGAAACTCAAGCATGCAAGGACTGTATAACACAGGCTCCACTTTCTAGGTAGCCAACTTGTTAGCTCCATTTTACAACCCTAAGGAATTTTCTTTAATTTGCGCAACTTTTGCCACCAAACTCAGTTGAGCAGACATTTCATCAGTGGAAAATGCAATAGTTAATAAGGATGAATGGCAAAAAGATTAAGGTAAGAAATTGGAAAGTTCTAAGTAGAAGCAAGAAACTCATGAAGCAATAAAAATAATTTTCTAATATAGTAAGTTAATGACCCAGAGCTCAAACACACTTAATCTTAGAATTTAGACAATCCTTACGTATAATCTCACCCAGCACTTACATTAAAGAAGCCATTGTCACATATTGTTGGCTCTAATACAGTTTTCTTTTCCAACAAAGGCACTTGTTGAGGTTAGCCTAGGTGCAATGCATGTGTTTATACACAACTGATATATTCCTCTATCCAAGGAATTTATACAGCTGCCAAGGTACCCTATGTACAGAACTAGAGTTAAAAATGGAGAAGACACCTTGGGCTTGATGACAAGTCTTTCTCTCTGACCACAGAGAGAATGATCATGGTTTTTGCTTTCATGTGGCTGCCCAGAGGGTGAGAAAAGGCAGTTTAGCTCAGCATAGCTGGGAAGGCATAGGATAATTTGTTGTCTAGGTCTGCTAATGCAAAAATATGCATACTTCAAATAAAATATCAAGCATCCTGATGAGTTATTTTTCTCACCCCAGGGAAACAATTTGTGGTGGGTTGACTCTGGCTGGATTATAGGTGCACACCAAAGCCACTCTATCCTCCCGCTCCACAACTGGACAGGGAAGAGAAAAATGTAACAAAAAGGTTCACAAGTTGAGATAAGGGCAGGGAGAGACCACTCACCAGTTATCATCAAGGGCAAAACAGACTTGTCTTGGGGAAATTAGTTGAATTTATTACCAATTAAAATCAGAGCAGGACAATGGGACCAGACTTGTCTTGGGGAAATTAGTTGAATTTATTACCAATCAAAATCAGAGCAGGACAATGGGATATAAAATAAATCTTAAAAACACCTTTCCCAAACTCCACCCTCCTTGCTGGGCTCTTTCTCCTTCCCTTCCCGTGGTGCAGGGAGATGGGGAATGACCATATTATCAGCTCATCACAGGTTGTTTCTGACATTGCTCAGAGAGAGAAGCCCTTTCTCGGCTCCACTGAGGGGTCCCTCCCATAGGAGACAGTTCTCCATGACCTTCTCCAGCCTGGGTTCCCATGGGCTGCAGCTCACCAGGAACTGCTCCAGCATGGGTCCCTTTCTATGGGGTGCAGGCATTCAAAAACAAACTACTCCAGAGTGGGTCCCCCATGGGATCACAATTCTTGACAAAAAAGGGCTCTTCTTTCCATGGGTCTGGAGGTCTCAGCCAGGAGCCTGCTTTAGTGTGGACTTCCCATGGGGTCACAATTTTCTTTCAGGCTTTCACCTTCTCTAGAGTGGGTTTCTTCCATGGGCTGTAGGTTGGTCTCTGCATCCCCTGGATCTCCCTGGGCTGCAGAGGCACAGCTGCCTCACCATGGTCTTCACCTTGGTCTGCAGGGTAATCTCAACTCTGGTCTGGAGTACTTCCTGCCCTTCTTTTTCCACTGACCTAGGTGTTTGTGGAATTGTTGCTCTCACATATTCTCACTCTTCTCTTCATGCAATTACATCTGTGTAAAAACTTTTTAATTCCTCTTAGATATGTTATAACAGAGGTGTTACCATTTTCTCTGGTTGGCTCAGCCTTGGCCAGTGATGGATTTGTCTGAGAGCTGGCTGGCATTGGTTCTGTCAGATGTGGGGGAATCTTCCAGAAGCTTTTCACTGAAGCCCCATCTGTAATGCCCCTCCCAGCTAGCAAAATCTGGTTGCACAAACTCAATACACCCTTCGTTTAAACCCAAACCTTTCTAACCTCCATCATTTAAAATCCACCAAAGCTCAGCCTCCTGCAGTTTACAGAATTCTGAAGCCTAGTTTGATGGTTGAGGTTGTAGTGGGTTTGCATGGCAAGGTTTTGGTATCTGCTGAATGGGGCTATAGGGGAAGCTTCCGTGAAAAGTTGCCAGAAGCTTCCTCCATATTCAACAGAGCCAATGCCAGCTGGCTGCAGGATGGACCTGGCACTGGCCAAGGCTGCCCCTGTGATGAACCTACTGCAACCCTCATTCCTCATCCTCCTGCTCTGCTAGAGGGGAGGAGGAAGAGAAAATGAGAAATCACAAAATCAGTTAAGTTGGAAAAACTTCTGAGATCATCAAGTTTGATCTATAACCCAACACCACTATTTCAACTAGACCATAGCACTAAGTGCCACATCCAGTCTTTCCTTAAACATCTAGAGGGACACTGACTCCACCACCTCCCTGGGCAGCCAATATCAAATCACCCCTTTTGTGAAGGATTTCTTCCTAATGTCCAGCCTAAGGCTCCCCTTGAACAGCATAACATGTGTTCTCTTGTCCTGTTGCAGAGTTAACCTAGTTATCATGGAGTCGAGTCTGAGAATAAGGGAGGGGTGGGAGGTAGGCATTTTAAAATCTAGTTTTTATTTCTCATTGCCCTACTCAGATTTGATTGGTAATAAATTAAAATAATTTCCCGAAGTCAAGTCTGGTTTGCCTGGTAATTGCTCAGTGACCTCTCCCAGTCCTTATCTAAATGCACAAACTTCTCATTATATTTTTTCTCCCCTATCCAGCTGAGTGGCTTTGGTGGTCATCTGGCACCCAGCCAGGGTCAGCCCACCACAGATATTTATTCCTGCAGTAACTCTGATGTTGAGATCCATAGTGTAATTCTTGCATAAGCCACATCACCTTGATATACTCCAGAGGACATTTCAAAATTCATTTATGTCTTCCAACACAATATATATTTTTAATGAAAAATATTTCTGCACATTGAAAATACGACTTTTGCGCCAGATGCTGACAAAATTATTTTAGCTTAAAGGTATGTGTACTTTTTCCCGAAAGGACATTCAAGACTCTGTGTGGGAACAGCACATCGTTACTACTTCCCACTTAGAGATGTAGCCTAGTAGCTGATTAGAGCAATAGCAAACATGAAAAGCTCTTTCCAAGCATTGAGAAAAATCCTCAATGTTTGTACGTGTTTAAAATTAAAGTGCATGGAGCTTTCCAGATCAGTCAACACTGCAAAAGCTGGAAAGAAAAGTTCAAAAGTTCTTAATTTAGTAGAATTTGCTGCTTTTAGAAAATCCCCTAGCCACCTAGCAACCACACAAAAGGTATAATTCTGGGAAACTTCAATTCTCTGTGACTGAACAAGAGGTTAGATTGCAAACGTGCAAGATAGCTTGATGACATTGTGACACCAGTGTGTCCAGTGGATCAGACTGAGTAGGCCAAATGTCAGGATGTGGCTGGTACAGAATACAAGATGTATGCCTTTTCTACGTGATTTACACAATAGCACAGATCCTCAAATACAGACTTCCACTACTCCTATCTTTGCTGGCATCTTCAGCCCAGACCTATCTGTATCAGAGTCCTCATTTTAGTCACACTTCAAAATTCTTGTCAACATGCTTCCTGATATATGTGTTTTCCAGAAGTGTCCCTTACAGCATGTGTGACACATTCTGTATTGGATTAGGTGTATCCAACTGGCAGCCTCCAGGTGCCTCCTACAGAGAGGACTCTAACACTGAGCTGGTTGTCATTCTGCACAACAAAGTCTGATATGCAGACATGCAGGTGTAATCTTAGAGAGTGAAAATACTGTTTTTCATTCCAAGTACTGCTTCTTACTTTCACTTAAATCCGGGAACACTGAATTTGAAAAAAGATCTTAACTCAGTCTAAGTAAGACTATCTGAACCCAGACTTCTAAATGATTGTTTGACTTAATGTAATCCAAAAATTTAGAGCGATTTATGTGCCTATGAATAGATGTTTTAAAATTTTTGTCAACAAAAGACAGCCACATGAATGTGAAGGAGGAGTGGCTGGAGAACAAGAATCTTTGCAATCCTTGTTTATACTTCCCCAGTTGTTCCCTTTTTACTCTCTTTTGAAAAGTATTTATTATTCTACTGCTATTCTTTCCTGTTTTGAACAAAATAGAACAAAAATGTTTTGATTTAAAGCTTTCTATCCATATATCCTACTCTTGAGCATCTGGTATTAGTAGGAGTAGCCCTTCAGGGGACTTTGGCAAACGTCCAATATCCAGCATTAATTAACATTCTCCCATATAAAAATCTCTCATTACTCAAAATACATCCTCTCCTACACATACACTTCCCACATCCTAAGCTTTTCCCTACTGAAGACAAACCTAACTCCTGAATTTTAAATGTAATAAAGTCTAGAGTTTTGTGTACAAGTAAGTCTGTGGTAAAGGTTCATTGCACTCAGTAATAATAAAAATCCAGCGGTGGTTTCCTACTCCTTGCAGTTTCCTCATTTTTCTTTGAATCTCTTAAAAGAACGAATTGAAAATCAAATGAGAAATGTAGGATATTTATCAGAGAGGTTGAATCCTTTCAGCAAATTTAGCATTGCTGATCCAGCCATTGCTGATTTCTGAGGAGAATTTTTTTCGCTTAATCATTATTATATGTCCAAGTAATTTTCATTGTAGATACTAAATTATACCCTTCTCAATAAGATTATATTATCTTCAAATTAAAACATCAATTATTTTGTTCAGCTACTAAATATAATTATCTCTCTGATCTTGAGAGTTGCAATAACATTGATAATGTAGGAAAATCACCTTTTATAATAAAACATAGATTACTTTTATTCCCAAAGCTGTGCTAGCACCTTTCAACTCCAAAATTTTGCAGGAAAAGCTTATACAAAGTGTTCATCAAGTTTTTTAACTTAAAATTGTTGCAGAAATTCCTTGCTGATTTTCTTTACAGGTAAAAATCTTCCCACTCAGCAAACATATAATGAAGAGGCAGTTTGAAAATATGTAGTTCACAGTTTGTTTTCCAAAATGACCAGTCGACCATATTTCAAATAAGCACTTCCACTGTAAGTGCCCTTCTGATTCTATCAATAGGTCATTCAAGCAAAACTTTTTACATTTGTCGCAGTAATATTTCACCTCAGGAAAACAGAGAAAGACTATAAGCTACTTATTTTGTTTCCAGGTTTAAAGATATCTTGAAATTATTTTTTATGGAAAAAAAGCCCAAAACTGAAGAGTTAAATGAGGAAGTCTGATTTACATTTGAATCAAATGGTAGAGATTTCTAAAAAACATGATCAGAAATGTGTTGTGAGACCATTCTTTGTGTCTATTCAGTTGTATTTATTTAATTAACTCTAACATCTGGCTTTAAATTACGTGCAGTCAAACTTTAGCATTTACATAGGGACAACCTTGTTTTGGTTCTATAATACGAAAACCAGAAAAAGACAGATTCCTTCTGAAATCATTGGATTAAGTGACCAACTGACTCAGACCACTCACAAAAGAACTTCATAGCATATCCCTGCCTCACTGCACAAGGTGGCAAACTGCCCTGTGTATTCAGTTAGGTTTGACTAACATCAGGGAGTGGGAGTTTTTTCCTCATTTTCAGAAGTTCAAATGTATGAAGCAGCTGGCTTCAATGTGATAAAGAGCTGACCTCAGGACCATTTTATTATCTGCAGAGGAAGAAGAGCAAACCTTGAAGTGAACTCCTTCTAAATACAAAAGATAGCTAGTGTATGCCATTGATAATTGCTCAATGGCAAGTTTCTCACTAGATAAAAATGATTTGGCCAAATGTACTTTGAAGTCACTAGGTACAGCTAAATGAAAAAAATCCCAACTCATTAAACAAATTTGACATATATTTTCCTAAATGAAGGAACACCATTTTGTAAATTCTGATATATGAAGGATTCAAAAGATTTTCCTTTTTTTTTGTGTTGTGAAATTATCAATGAACATCCTGTGAGCAGGCAATCAGCATGAGAAGCAGAAGCTGTTTCATCCCAGCTATTGTAAAATAGACCAAATGCTAAGATTTTTGCAGCTAAGTTTCTGTCACACTGCACCATAATCCCCCTGGGATTTTCGTTTGGAAAAGGCTATGAAGTTAGAAACGTGCAAAACCTAAAAGGCAAGACTATTGTTGTATCAAGCATCTTGATTTCATGAAAAGTTTCCAAATAAGAAAGGATCAAGACTGAACAAAAACTTTAGGAAACAGTTTTCTCTAAGCAAACATTTAAAATGCATTTCCATCAATATATTGTATATTTTCATTCATGACAAATTATGTCTAATTTGTTCTGAAGAATAGATGTATTAACTTGTCTTCCTATTCTTAATTTTACACAACTCAGGTAGCCTGAATTTGTTATTTAATTTGCACCAGCATCACTTTTCAAATGAGACTTGGGTAAGGAAAAGATATGAAAAAAACCCTCTTTGCCAGTTATATAGATATGTCCTGTGGATATGTCTTTGCTTCCCAAAATCCAAATCTTAACACGACTTTGGTTTCCAGTGCCTTATCTTTTTGGCTATTCATCATTGCTTTTGTTTTCATTCATGGCTACATCCTTATCTCATTGCTCCTCTGTGTACAATTTACTTTCCTGACTCCAACTTTGCTGAGTAGGTGTTTATGCTCAATATAGCATTATCAATTTACCCATGTCCCACTTGTTCAGTAAAACTTAAAGAAAATTCTTAGGGAAGAAGTGAAATCAGTACCAATTTGCTTTGTTTGAACCATTAACAATCTGCAGTGAATCAGCAGCTGCTATGCCAGAAATCCTCCGAGGTGGGAATTTCTGAGAGGAGCAGGAGAAAATGTAGCTGAAATGGAAACTGCTTTCTTCTCTCTTTATAAACTCTCTTTACTCATGAATTGGTGTTTCTATATCATCAGTATTAAACTTCATATTTCGATCAAATCACATTCCAGATGTGATTTGACATTTTATTTTCTTAGGCTTGAATACTATTATCACTCCATTTTCCTGACATTCTGTGTGATATAAAAACACTCCTCCCACTTTTAGTTTTTAAAAATAACTACCACCATCAGTATTCAAAAATCCAGTAACACAGAACAAGTAAGAGTAGATCCAAAGTCAAACACGTTTGGGAAAAAAAATAAGAAGAACCCTGTACCTCACTGAAAGATATTGTCCAGTGAGGATGTAGGATTTACCTCCTTTGCCATATATGATACTTACCTGGAAAAGGTATCAAACAGTCTACCAAGACTTTATGTCATGCTGCATGCCACTTCCAGGGCTTTTCAAAAATTTATCATGCTTACTAGAAGCTAGTATTTTGAAAACAAAACCAGATTCTGAAAAAATGTCTCAACCACCAAAAACACTCCCTTTTTTCTTTAAATTTTGTGAAATACTGTTTGCTATTGTACTACTCATGATAAAATGCTTTGTTTGCAATGTAAAAAGATAATTTGTGTTAAAATAATAAACTCATTGCAAAAATGAGAAGGAAAGAAGTAAAAAATAGAGGACAAATTAACCTTCAGCTTTTCTAAAAGGAATAGGCAAGAATTCCACTTCTCTGAATGAATGGTTACCCTCTAAAACCAATTCTTTTTCTAAAAGAAACAATAGAGAAAGTAATCTTCTTCACTTTTATCATATAAAAGAAACAAAATAATTATGTTTTTGTATTTTGGGCCAAATCAGCATTTAGATATACAAATACAAAGACTAATATTTAATTATCTATTTATAATGACTCCTTGCAATTTCAATCTCCACAGATCAGTTAGATAGATGTTACATATTCAGTGAATTTAAAAACTGTTTAATGAAGATTTATTTCTAATCTGTAATAGGATGTTTAATTAGGTGAGTGCAATTACTTTTTCTTTTTGCTAAAGGATAGAAACTTCTTACAGTTCAGAAATAATAAAAGTGCTCTCATATGCTCTTTAGTACTAGTCAGTGTAACTACTCTGAAATTTGGTATATTATGTTGAAAATATTTGTGTGAAATGAAGGGAAAGTAAAGCATTCTATTATGTCCTTTCCAACCTAAACAATTCTATTTTTAGTAGGGCCTGCAGGGCCAGGAATACTGGTTTTAAAGTGAAGAAGGGGAGATTCAGACTAGATATAAGAAAGAAATTTTTATAACCAACGTTGTGAAATGCTGAAATATATTGCCCAGAGATGTGGTAGACTCACAGTCAGGTTGGATGGGATTCTGAGCAACCTGATCTAATTGAAGATGAAACTACTCATTGCAGGGGGGCTTGCATTAGATGATTAAATGAACTTTACAGGTTCTTTCCAACCCAAACCATTTGATGATTTGATGATGATTTAATATTTATTATATGTGAAGTTTAGTACATTTTGAATGTGCATGTTTAATATTACTCTTGTCCAGTTGCATGAGAATGAAAAGCATGTATGAAGAATCTGGCTTGGTGGATTTTTTGGTTTTTTTTCCTGTTCTCAGTGTTTTTTTTCCTTTCAACGCTAGTACAATCATTAAAGCCTCATCCTTCCACTTTAAAAGTGTATTAGAAACACACTTTTCCTAGCTTGCTTGTTCTCCCCTATATTCCTCTCCTATGTTTCCAGGAGTCTGTGGTCTCACTTTTAAGGAAAAATAAAACAAACATAAAAAAACAAGTTGGACAAGAAGTTGGAGAAAGCATACATATAATCAAAGGAATGATTTTGAAATTGGAGGATTGAAATTGCAAAAAATTCTAGTTATTATTGCTCAAAATATCGTGATTTGCTGGTGCAATCACAGTAGCTGATTGCCAGCACCAGCCACTTGGCTACAGAAGAGACCTCAGTCAGGACAAATAGGAGTCACATTTTGTCATATGAGGGTGGCCATAGAATTTCAGATTAAAGCTCCATCTACTTTGGCAGACAGAGTACCCATGAAATAGAAAGTACAAGACAAATGTGTTCGATATGCACCCCAATTACTCTCCTGACCAAATAGCAGAATCGAGTGCAAGTGACTTTCAAAGCTAACTCAAAAATTCACCTACCAAGCAGGAGCAGGACAGCCATCAAGCTGTGTTTTGTTCAAGTAGGAAGATAACCATCACCCAAGCACCACTGCCCTGCATTTACTCACATACTCTGAGAACATCCACCAGAGCTAAGCAGTCACATTCTCAAACACTGGGCATCTCACTGCAGTCATTATGCACCAGCCTAGAGAAGCTGTTTTCAGTAGCATGAACAAAAATTACAGCAATCTGATACATCAACTTTTTTACCCACTCCAATATGTACTGAAATTTTATGTAGACTTGTATCCACTGCTTTTGTTTCCACTAGGTCTACAGACATCTCTTCACAGAGGGATGTCAGAGCTCTCCTGCCACTCCTAATGATCCCTCTTAGTTACATTCTCTTGAAAGACAGGGTGGTGTCCTAAGTATTAACATTATATATATATCTAAGCTACACTAGTTCACACATGTGAAAACATACAGCATCAAAGGAACTTGAGAAGCACTAAATGTACAAAATCTACTATCTGCTTTCAGTCTCTTCAAACAGTTCAAATTCTAGGGCTTTCTTTTGCCTCAGCAGCCACTGCAAATTCACTGTTCCCATGCTTGCAGGTTAAACTACTGAAAGAAACATATACAATCAACTACTTCAATCCCACTGCATTAAACCTACAGAAATACTCAGCTGTTATCACCAGCAAAAATGTTCTCCAGAAACTCTATTCTTTTCTATCAGTGTACTTCAAACTAACCTAAAATGAGCAGCAATTTCAGTTCTTACAGGAACATGATGGAACAAATGAAGCTTTGAGACCTGTCCACTCTAATTTTTTGTTAAGCCAACATTCTCAGGGAGACCTGAGAATGACTTTCAAACTCCAGACTTGAGTTTTGTTTTATAGAAACTTCAGCACAATCATCTCACTTGGGGGAAGATCAGAATCCATTTTGCCAGATAAAATAGCAAGAAAATAAAATGTTAAGAAATTTTCTCCTTTTCTGCTGTGTCACTGAATAGTATTAGTCAAACCCAGGGACTTTTAAGAGCACTTTGATCCCCACAGAATTACCTCTGGGTGTCTAGGAAGACTCTGTCACTTCTGTGGCAGGGCAGTACCTAGACTCTGTTCTTTTCAAGAGTCTCCTTGCTGTGGAACAGGCTTCCTGCACTCTTACACACTGCTTTTTCTCTCCTGACCTATCCTGCGGTCTGGAAGAACAGTTGTTCTCAAGGGAGGAGGATATTTCTAGCTAAATTTATAATTTATTTTTCAGAAAACTTAGAGTAAGCACTGAGAATTAAAAGGTAAAAAATAGCTTATTTTTCATGGTAATTTCTAATTTTTTTCTTTTTTTTTTTTTTTTGTGGTTTTGAGGGGTTGTTTATTTTTGGTTTTGGTGTTTTTTTTGTTTTTTTTTTTTCCCTGGGTATTGGAAACTGATATACTTCTACATTTTAAATTATTTTAGGTATATTTTTGGGGTATTTTTTTACATTTTTATGGTCTTGATGTGGAATTTCAAAAAGTCATGCAGAAGTTTATCTCAGTAATGGTTAACTGTTCTGTTATTATATATATAAGTAATTCATTAAAAATATTGTAAAGTCTTGAATGGTATTGATATCAGACTGTTGATCTGGCCATCCCTTTTCTTCTCCATTTATTGTTCTCCAGCCACTTCCCCTACATGCAGAAAGCCTATTGCAACAGGCACTATTGCATTCTTGTGTAGAAATGACCAATTTCCCCAACACAAGCAAGTACAGCTTTTGAAGTTATGTTAATCTCCCAGTTAAGGAATTTCCTTTTTTCCTGTGCCTTTGCTCAGATTGTGCATTAAATATGTTTCTTACTGAATGCTGAGGTAAGCTACCCTTCTTATTAGTTTAATTTACTATTTTTATTCCAACTGTCTTGTATTTCTGTGGATAAAAAAGATTTGCTAGTTTGGGTTACTTTCTCTTGCAAGTCTGAACAGAAGCTCAATTCTCATAATTCTCTTGTGCACTTAAAATCTCAATTACTCTCCCAGAGCTTTGTCCCTACAAGCAATTTTATTTTTGATCAATGGTTTAATCTGCAAATTGCAAACCTCCAATTGCAAATCCCTTTATTTTCTGCTGACTTTTCATTCGGCAATCTTTCCCTATGGTTTTTGTGCCCTTTCTCTCTTCATGGGTTCAAAAAAATTTTGAAGCAGCCACCTTATGAAATTCCAAGATTCTTGCCACTCTCTGTCAAGAGACCATTCTCTGTTTTATTATGGTGGACATTTTTGGGGAAATCTGCAGGTTATTAACAATTTTTTTTCTGAGACCCAAATTGAAACACCCTATATGAATGTCCCTATATTTTCTATGCTATATATTACATTTCTTCATCCAATCAAGGATAAACCTATCCTGAAAGACAAAGCAGGCTTATCAGTGTGCATCTCCTGGCAACTAGGAGACAAAGCTTAGCATCTAATCTTGACTAAGATAGCTACTGGGATAAAACAGTTACTTTAGTAATTTGGCAAACTCTGGCAAGCTCCACTGAAGCATGAGAAGGACAAAAGCATGATAACACGTAACATCACTTTCTTTGCACTTAAAAAGTCTGTCTAATTTCCCAAAGGGAAACAGTGATATCTTGTGTAAATGAGCTGCTTCAGATATCCTGAGACTCCTTCTAATGGCTTGTACATTCTATACCAGAATTGCATATGTTATTTTTTTTATAAGAGAGTATTTCCAGAAAAAAAATGCATGCATATTTTAACCGCCCCCCCCCCTTTATTTTTGGTGGGGGGGAGGGATAAGCAGAAAAAAACCCTTTCTTTTCCCAAATGCCTAACAGGAAGATAAAGATGAGTATGTGGCTATAAAATCTCATCTGGGGTATACAACACCCTGCTGCAAACAAGGCACAGAAACATGTGTTTTTAAATGTTGATGAGAAACATGAGACAGAAAACTTAGGGTGGCCAGCCAACAGATTGTCTCATGAAATGAAAGATAAAAGTTACAGAAAATTCTATCTGATAGATAACATTCTTCTCAAAATGTGGTTTAACCCACTAAGTGTAAATAAAAATGGTATAGACATACAGAGACTTTTTAAAATATGCTTCTACCAAATATAATTTCAATCCCTGGGGAGCGAACCACCTGTTTCAACAGTACCTTTCTCCAACCTCAAGCACAAGTCAATTGCCAATGAAACTTACTGGCATAATGGAATGTCATCTTTGATGATGCATTTTCCTCCATTTTTGCAGTATTCTTCAGGACATGCTGCAAACATAAAGGTAAAAATTGTGATTTTCCCCTCTTTTTCATTACATTTGTCATTACCTGGTTTTCGAAATGGCAAAATATTCACACCTGTCCTTTTGAGTGCTTAGCACTTCCACTTCTTTTTTTAGATCTGGACTTGGTGATACAAGTGTAAAGCCTGAAGAATGTGACAAGCAATGGAGTGCTCTTGAGCTTATTGAAATCCTGATGCTGCACTTGAACAGGCTTCAAATTTTTCTCAAATGAGATTTTCATCTGACTCCACAAATGGAATTTTTTCCACTTACTTGATTTTCAAACAATGCGAATATATAAATTAAGACCCAAAAGAATTGAAAAAATATTTAATTAGTACCTAAATCTACATTATTAGTAATAGGTTTATATAGGGCTGGTGAACAGACACTCCTTTGTGACCCACCCTTTTATTAAAGATATTCGGAATTTTAACTTACAATCACATTCTCATAAGAACAAGGGAAATCATCTTTAAAAGACAAAAGGTGTTTAAGTACTTGGTGATATTCTTTAAAACCTCTTGATCTCCCTTAACTTGGATTTCCACATCATCGCATTTAGTTTTACTGAAGCGTAGTTTAACATTGCTTTAGGAAGAAAAAACTCAAAATACAAAAAAAAAAAAAAAAAAATTAAAAAAAAAAATCCCCTCAATCTTCTTCAGTATGAAAATAGCTGGTAATATACTAATTAGACCTTAAGAGTTTTGGATATATATGCAAAATGAAACTGTTTATTGCAGCATATACCAGTGCTACTCCACGTAGACACCTCCAGTTTCAGGATTCAATTTTGAAAAGTGCATTATTTATTTAAAAGGGCTGCTTTCTGAAAAAATAGTGGAAGATTTTAAAATTACTGTTATGCATGTCTACTAGTTTATGTTCTATATTCTTTTATATTGAATAAATTTCTGAATAAATTCTTTTTAATTTAAAATAACTTTTATAAATCAAATTTACCAAGTATGAATTCTCTCATCATTGTAGAAGTGGTATTTTTTAATGTGGAAGTATTATTCCTTCTCTCACATGAGCAACCTGGGCTTGTGAAAGTGTCCCAGCCTAAGTCAGGGGCATTGCAAATTTGTGATCTTCAAGGTCCCTTCCAACCCAAACCATTTCGTGATGCTATGACAGATAGTGAACACAATACTTGTGGACAAATTTCACTCCCAAAGAAACTTGTGGATGCCTCCTACCAATAAGTGTTTGTAAAACTTTCAGTTTGTGAATAGACATTTAATATTTTATGATGAATTATATAATTGCAATTCATATGTGTTGTGAATTTTATCACATAACTCATAAAAATTATAAAAAGAGAGAGTTAAATTCTCAGGTAATGCAACTTCAGCAAAGCTGGCAGAGTACTGTCAGCACAGAACTGGTCAAGAGTTTATACCTCTCTTGAGGAAGGGATGCAGTATCTTTCTGTAACTAAAGAAGACATTTTGAATCTAGATTTAATTATCTATATCACCATAATCTATGTATTTGTTAGATTTTGTTAATAAAAGTCTAATTCACATTGAATGTGGATTTTTGTTCTCTACTTATTTTTCTCCACCATTTAACTACTATATATCAAACCTGAATATTTTGTCAAATGCACTGTGTTAAAACAAATGCTATTTAGTTTATTTTACAACCTGGATTTGTAATACATTTGGGGAAAAAACCAAACAACAAATCCACAAATAAACAAACCTTTTACTCAACAATATGGGTTAACTCATCTGGCTAAAATAAAGGGAAGTCCTAAAAGTGTACTACAAATGGTTGGGGTTTCTTTGAACCATATGTTTATACAATGAGAAACACCCCCTATGAAGATGTAAAGATTTTAAGGAGATTATTCTTCATCTTTTTCTCACTTCCACCTGTGTCATACTTTCATCAGGAAAATTCATGCCTAATATAATTTGACAAAGTTTTAGCAGAGGAACCTCAGTCAAGTTTGAGGACTGCCAAAACATTCAGTAGGAAATAACTACATTTCCTTTCTTTCAAATGATTTTTTAATGCAAAATGAAGTACCTGAACAGCCAGACTCATCAAGGCTGAAATCAATGCAGTCTGCAATTCCGTCACAACGCTGGGAGAGTGGTATACATTGATTAGTTGAAGCACATAGCAAAGAACCATTGGAGCAATCTTTAATGGCTGAAATGAAAAGTAACATGGTCGTTATCATCAGCTGTATTTTTTTTCTCACTGTTCAAAAACTAGCAGAAAGCTTGATTCATACTGTAAGATATAAACTTGCATCTGTGTGACCTCTCCAAGCTTTCATCTTCAAAGACATGCAACTTTACTACTGAGATGCTAAATAAGTAAACAAATACAGAGCACAGATGGTACAGAAACCAAATTTTCCCATGTAATATTTGTGAAGGAGTGCATATTAACTCACAGCGTTGAGAGTGTATACTGCAAAATCCCAAAGAAAACCCATAAAAAAGATATCAGTAAACATAATTAACTCTCATTCAGAAACTAGTTTCAAAATGAATCAATTTGTTTACACATTATTTTAACACATTACTGAGGGAACAGTCATAACAACGGACTTGAGAGCTAAAAATTTTGCAGATAAGGACAATGACACCAAGTTACTGGTGCTGAGGTAAAGAATATAAAGACCACATGAAGGCACTAAAAGCAGTAAAGATATGAAAATTAAAATATCCAGTTTTCATCTATATTTAATGTTCCAGGTGCAAATTAAACCAGTAGAAGGGATAATGATATCACAGCCACTTTGAAAGCATAAAATTTTTAATATTTCATAGTATTTAAAACTTACCAAAACTACAAGAGATACATTTTGGTGCACTATAGAAAACTGAGTAATGACTTTTTATTCATTGCTATTAACACTTCAATCAGATGATGCAGGTGGAAAAGGATGTTGGTCTGTGGAAAACTAATGTATACATCCCTCTGGTGTTAATAGGCTTGTTTTACACCTTTAGTATTGTAATCAGGCAAAGAAAAGACTAAATAGGTGATGTAATATACCCTTCCCTAAAATATCCAGCAAGTAGAACATCTTTAACTGGAAAACAGTTCAAGAATTTCTTTTTGTTAAATGCAACAAGCAACAAAATCCACTTCATTAGTAGGTATAAAACAGCATTAGCATAATGTTGTACCACTTAACTGTTATGTGAACTCTACAGGAAATTCCGTCAGCATAAATCTCTAAGTTGTGAAGAAAAGCATTTCTGTGGTAGAAACTGTGGTTTTGGAAAGGACTTGACCAATGTTTTTTTGTTTGTTTGGGGTTTTTTTGTCCTGGCCTCCTTTAGGTCTTTATCCTTAATCTCTGCAATGTGCATTTTGACAACTATTCTATCACAAAAGAAAACTTTCCCTGGTGAATTCCTGAATTCAGAACCCAGAATATTTTTGTTCTACACTTAAATAGTGTTAAGTGTTTTGTTTTTCACTTAAATGAATAAAATTGTTATGGGACACAAAATGGAAATTGTCAGTAATTCCTACAGTGAAGTTTTCTAAAATGAGCAGATAGATTTGATCTGCACCAAGGAAAAAATATCCATCTAAACTATAAAAAATAAATCCCCACTTTCAATCTGTGCTATTATTAGAGTACACATAGGTTGGAGTTACTAGCACAACAATCAATTTTATAGATCATGCATAAATTTCAATAAAATAATGAAATTTCAGAGATATTTACTTTTTCTATCTGACCTTCCCCAGTTGACAAACTTTTATGGGTTTTCACCTGTCAAAAGTAGGAAGCTAAAGTGAAACACTGTGCTCTCTTGGCATACACAGTTGGATTTCAGCACCAGCTGTGACACTAATAAGTTTTCCACTGATTTAATTCCAAACTAGCACAAATCATTTTCTTTTTGCTTTGCCCTCTTCTCTGCTTTGCTTTGCTTCTCTGAATTATCTTCAGTGAAGAAACAAGAATTACTGCTTCTGTATTTCTATTTTATACTATCAAGGCTTACGTATTTATTTAATATAACCAAATTTTGGAGTAACAATGAAGTACAGACTTGACTAAGTCTCCTTCAGACTGAGAACCCCAAAGTTGTGAAATAGCTATGGAGAATATTTGTTCTTTGAATAGGACTTAATTTCTTCTTAATCCCTGGGTTTTGTTTTGAAGTTAAAGCAGTAAAATAAACAAAACAAAGCAATATCTCAGTTGTTTGGGTAGTACACAAAATCATGGAAATCCTTTGGATTTCAGGTTTTGAGGTTCCACATCAGCTTCTGTGGTGTGGAGTTGGGATGTGCATGTAATAGAACACAGCATAGACATCTCCATCAGAGGACAGATTGAGGAGGAAACAAGCTTAACTGAAGATTAACCATGAGTGGTTTATTTGAAGAAAGGAACATGGAAAATTTCTACATGTCTTTGGAGTATGTAGAATTCAACATCAAAGTTATCTCCAAAATCATGTCTTCTGCCAACAAAATCACAGAGTTCACTTCAAAACAAAAGATTTACACAGAGAGTCTGCCAAGTCCATGCCAGTTTGGTAGACTACTTTGCTAAATTAAATGGCATGTACAGTAGCCTACATTTATATTTAGTAGATTTGATAGAAAACATTAAAGAACATAAATTTCTAATCCACTGGAAACTGATATTTTTTACCAATTTTTTTTTTCATTCTGATAAGGGTGAGAAAAATGTAAAAAAACTTTTAGAGCATGACAGGTTTAGGAAGAAAAGTGTTTATACGTAAAAAGCCTTTTTTTCTTTTTTATGCTGTGTAGCTAATTATTTTGAAATTCCTGGAATGAAATATTTGGCTTCAGGTCACCTGCTAATAATGAAATATTTTTAAATGTCAGACACTCACTTTTGTGTCTGTTTGTTTCAGATGCTTCTCCATGGCATCTCATTGCAGTTACATTTCAAAGCCTATTGACCTTGTGTTTTGTTTGTGAGCCCTTTTCCTTGCTTGGGGCAGAGATTGCTGCTATTTCATGAACAGACTTGATTTCAAAATCCTTGAAAGGTCAGGACTGCCTTAAATGTTACTGGATAACAGAACTGCAGAAGCTTATCTTTCTGTTCTGTCATGATCAGAGGTTACAGAGGCAATGCAAATGAAGCTGACTGATTTAGGGAAAAAATGTGGAAGTGCTTGTAAATATTAACAGAAACACAATTGCAGTTTTTTAAACAATTACCAAATTATAGCAAGGAAATTAAAATGCATAAGCAAAATTATTTAGAAATCTAAAGCATCTCAGCAAATAATACACTATATGTGGCATAAATAGGGGTTTATTTGACAAGGGAGTGATGAATTTTACACTAAACTTCACTGTGTTGCTCTATTGTTTATGTGACATAAATAGGGGTTTATTTGACAAGAGAGTGATGAATTTTACACTAAACTTCACTGTGTTGCTCTTTCCTTTTCCTAAAACATCACTGGTTTGGGCAGGTAAGTCAACATTGTCATAACCACCACCATGGATGTAACTTACGGCAGCCAGCTTCATCTTCGCTGAGGGGACAGTCGGGCACCCCATCGCACAGCAGGAGGGATGGGATGCAGCCCTGGGAAGGACACAGGAACTCTGCTTCCTTGCAGGAGCCCGGGGACGTGGTGGTGGGCATCTCCATGGGGCAGCTCATCTCATCACTTCCATCCAAGCAATCTTCCACCCCGTTGCAGCGCGCGGCGAGGGACAAACACTGCTGCACGTACGCACACGGGAACCTGTCACCGCTGCAGGTTGGAGGGCGTGGGTCAGCTGGTCCTGCAAGAGGACAAGGAATGTTTAGGGATTCTGTTCTTTCAGTAGTCATTCATACTGCCTTTGAGATAGACAGGAACTGCCGGAAATGCACCTGATTTTGGTTACTAAACTCTTTTAAAAAAAGGAACCCAACTTTTATAAAAACACAGCTCCTGAGTGCAAAATGCAGTATTAAAAATGTTTTGTCTCATATTAACTCCATTGTTGTTGTTGTTGTTGCACCATTTTGCTTCCAAATCTCAAGTTCAGCATTTATTTTGATCCTATTACTTCTTTTTGCCATGTACACATAGAAGGGTTAATACCAAAATATTAATAAATTTTGTCTTTCACCCAGGATCTGGAAAGCCTTAAAATAGCCCTCAAGTTATAATTTTAAGCTAAATTAAGAAAAAGATTTTTAAAAAGTAACAATAAAAATTTTTACTGGTCTAGCTTTTTATCACTCTGATTATTTAGCTTAGCTTGATGTGATAGAGAATTAAATTCAAAAATACTAGATAGGTTTCCAGGATACATGTAAAGAAAAATGTGGCTTTAGGATTCAAACTTTAACTAATTCAGACAGCTGACAAAAAACTAAATGAACAAAATAAATAGATAACTAAATACATCTATTAAATATTCCATGCTTACATGCATTGCTGGAAGAAAATACTGGGAAAAGATTTTTGTGATCATGTATATAAATAAGTTGTCTCAGATACCTAAGTCTTTCTGCTCTCCTATGAAAACCATTGCAACTGAATTTTATCAGGAGAAGCATAAGATCTATTTGTCGAAACTAATTTCTAAGGGGCTGGCTGTGCTAACGTTGTGCATCAGGATCTCCCATGGAAGTGATGTGATGGGTTCCTGTATTTTTATATGCAAGAAAAAGAGAAAAATGTCCTTAATTTAGCACCATGCATTTAATCTTTCCAGGTCAATTTGCAGCAGCTTAGTAAAAAATATAATATGATCATTAGAGACAAGGTAAGACAAATTAATGTCACTTCCTCTGTAAAAGACAGGAGGGAGGAGCTTTGCTGTTGACTTGGGCTAAAGCAAAGGAGACAAGCACAAAAGTCATGGGGAGGTTTTATCTTGGGTTTTGAAAAGGTTCAAACATTGTTTTCTGGCCTCAGATGTCCAATGTTACTGCTGCATTAAGGCATGACACTCTGTAAGGGATTTTTGCATGATTTTATGATTTTGGCATGGATTTTGTCATGATTTTATGGCTTTTAATCCATTGGTCATTTCTGTATGTTTGTGTATTCTGCAATACCGGGCTGGGTTGTACAGCGTGAGGACTTTGTTAAAACATGCTCAGTTTCCAGGATACCACCATCATAAATAATAATAGCTTTTTGTTCAAATAAATGAACTGTTAATGCATTCAGGTAAACAGAATACCAGCATTATTTTACCATCCAGTTGCTTGTGAAGCAGCCATAAGGAGAAAGAGCTCAAAGTTTTGTTTAATACAGACACTATATACACTAGAATTTTTTGATTTTCAAGTTGATTTTATATCAGAAAATTGTAATTGGAAAGCTTCATACAATAGAACATGCCTAATAATATTTCATGCCTCTAATTAAATTAAGTCTTTTTACTAGAAAAACGTATTTGATACACTGGATACAATAGAACATGCCTAATAATATTTCATGCCTCTAATTAAATTCTTTTTACTAGAAAAATGTATTTGATACACAGCCAGCCCCTTAGATTTGATAATGTCACCATGAAATAACAAAAAAGGATATTGACTCAGTGAAAATAATAACCTAGTGATGTTTTGTCATGTTTGTATTCAGAATTATGCCATGCATACCTCAAAGATTTGAACTTTTACATGGGATTGAAAAGACTGGGGTTTCACATGTGTTTGATAAATGTGTTAGTCTAAAATATATCTATTTATGCTACTTTAAAAGCCTTATGGAAGTTGGTTTTAGGTAGTTGATAATAGGCATTCAGATCACATAGTGGATTGATTTTGTAGATTAAAAGTATTCTAGATTTTGCATTTTTTTCTCCTTTGGTCCTATACTTTACCAGATAATAATAGTAGCCCATGAAAATGCTGAATTTGTTTTCTCATATAGAAACTATATATAAGGCCATGATCCTGCCAAGATACTGATGAAATGTCATTGGGACAATATATTTCCCTCTCCATTGATACAGAACTAGTGCTGTCAAATCTTGCACAGTGGAGTAAAAAAAACCCCACTTTTCTTTTTAGTTTGCACTTGCTCTGGGAAAAAATAAAAAGTATGATTATATTTGAAAGTACTTTTCTCCTTTCTGTTATTTCTGACCCTTTCCTCACAGTGCCTAGGGGGCATTTAGGCAGTGAAAATGACTTAAGCTGCAGCCAGTTCTGCTTATACACATTCTTTTGTCCTTGCATAGTCCTGTGTTAGCTTTTCTGTATTTGCTCTGATACTATGGAAATTAACCCCACACAAATACAATATATTTGACTTTGCTGTGGTTGCCTGTTTATGTTGCAGGAAAGACTGCATTTATAATACATTTGTGAGCATTTCTGACCCAGTTTAATTTCCTGTTCTTGATATGTTTATTCACATGCTTCTACCCAAATTTTTTTGAAATCCCCTCTTAAACTCAATATTTCTTGAATGTGTTGCTTGTTATGAATCTGGCCTTGAGTTTAAAATTATTTTCAGACTTTTGTAACCCTGATCAGTTTAGCCTTAGGAGCCCAATCTTATAATGAGCTTATGCATGTAAATAATCCTGTGCCAAATTCAGTATTTAGAGAACTGCTTGAATGCTCTTTTTGAATGGGGACGATGATTTTTCTATTATTATTTTTATTAATATTATTTTCTATTATTATGTTCTTTTACTATTTTCTATGATTATTCCCTCTGGTTGTTAGAAAATAATTTTTAGGATGAAGTTCTTCCTGACTTGCATAGCAATTATATTAGAGTGTGCAATATTCACCAAGGGCAGCAAAGATGTGTCCAGGTTGAGTTAGGCATAAGGTTAACCAGGGGTCTTATTGAGGTCTGTTTTATATTTGCACTACATTAAAAAAAATCCAAAATCATATCCTGAAATAAGTAAAAACATTTTAGATCAGAACAGTGCATGAGATGAGAATGTACTTCAAAGCTCATAGAAGTATCCCTTGCTTATTAACTCGTGATATGTCAATTAGTTCACATGTGTTTGGTTTCAGATACAACAGAAAAATTGTGCTCTGATTGGCATTCTATAAGAAGTTGGTGTTGCTGTGGTCTGCCAAAACTCTACCCCAAAGTTCAATCTATTTTCTTTATATAATGTAGTTTATAAATGTTTTTCCTAATTATAAATTCTATGTGCCTGGTGAAAATTTTGAAAATTTATAAAAACATTAATTTGTACAAAGCTAACAACTATAAAAAGCTAATTAAGAATATGCAAATGTAGAAAATCACTAACTAATTTCAACTGAAATCTTCAGCAACATTAATGAAAAACTAATTACTTGTTTTCAAAGCTACTGTCTATGTAATTATTTATTTTAAGCTCATCATTGCAGTATCTGCTACTGACACGTTTCCTTCTAAAAATTGACACTATTCATTCTGTTTTCTTGCTACTGTGAAGAATTAAACTAAGGTGTTAACACTACAATGTGGTTTGCAGTGAAAAATGAGCTGGCACTAATGAGAGACTTGTCAGAAACACCCTCCATGTGCTGACTCACACAGTAGTACACTCACACAATTTAGCATTAAAACCAACTTTAAATGTATGCATACCTGTGAACCTAATATTTTCCTCTTGTATGTATATATGAAAGTCATTTAAACAGCAGAATGAAGTGAAGCCTTTTCAACAAAAATTGGACCATTTGTGGCCCACACATCCTTTCTGTCACTTAATGTTGTTTGATTCAACAATTGCTTAACACTGGCATGCCAAGAAAATGTTTCCCTCACCTTTTCTCAAATGCAGAAAAGATGTTCCCAAGGCAGCACTCATCTCCTGAGTGCCGTGTGACTCTCATTTTCAGACCACATTCAGGAGTGCAGGAGGCATTGTACAGGTTACTTTTTAAAAAAGCCTTATGTGTTTGAATCTGTTTAAGGATTTGGAGATAAATCTATTGAAAATGATGAGTTCTAAGGAAGACAGTGTAAAAGCTTTAGCTTTTTGTATCCAAAAAGTGCTCACTGAAAAGCACAACTAAAAATCCTCAAGAATTCAGTATTTGCACATGATGAAAAGCAAACTAAACAAAAACAATTTCAGCAAAAATAACCTCTGCACTGCAAAGCACTGAGTCTGAATTTAGATCCGCATGAAAAACAGCAGTAAATGGTTGATGTTCCGTTATAGCTAAAGAAATCATGACTTTTCAAGTAGAAAGCTGAGTACATGCCCTTGTTTACTTTACTTTGCACTCAGTGTTTTATTTTGCACTTATTTTTACCTTGCATATGGCGAATAACCAAAATTAAAGAAAGGATTTAAAAATGTGCATATAACATCTACTTGTATATCATAAAAAAGACATTTTAATTAGGTCCTAAAACCTGACATTTTAATTTGGTCCTACGTCTTTGAAACTTACTTGCACAGCTGTTCTGGATGAGTTATAATCTACAGACCAGAAGTGCTACCTCACATGCACCTTCACACTTTTATGAGAAGTTAAGTAGCTGAGGTAGATATAAAAAACCATAAAAATCAGACCAGTCTTTAAAGCAAATAAAATTTTTTATGTACTGTTCCATGAACTACAATAACTACAGCTGGATATATCTGTATTTCACGGTTGTCAAATCAAACAGGTGCTTTTAAATACATTTTTTGCAATGTGCTAACCATCAAACCATGTTTACAGTAAATAGAGCTTATGAACTGATGATTTTGGAGAAAAGAGCCTTTACAATATGTAAACTGTTGAGTCAATAAGTGCTCATTTTCAAGGACAATTATATATTTGTGGGATAGGGATTTGCTAAAGGCTTATTGCTCTTTGATGAACATTTTCTGTACACTTGTTTTGCTTTTTTGTATGTTTTGTATGTTTTGTTTGTATTATTGTCTTTGTCATCCATGGAGCATATGATCCTGTTTCCTGACTGTAAAGCAAGCTTCACAAGTTGGCACTGCAAATGTTTCACTCATGAATCACAGGGATTCAGTCACAGAAAACCATAGAACTGCTATTACCCAAATGCTAATATAAAATAAATGTTTGTATTACACAGTCATTACCACAGCAAGCAGCACACAAACATGCTTAATTTGAATGAAGCAACACCTCCAGACTATCCTCCTTTTTTCTGCCTTTCCTCTTCAAATACAAAGATCTCTGGTACAGAGTAGGTCCCCTTTTATATTTATATATCACCTGTAACAGTGAATTTTAATTAAGTCTAGTGGACATTGCCATTAGAGTCAACACCAGGGAGCATGAAATAAAGTTATCCCATATGCTGTTAGACAGCACCACCTCAGGTGTATCAGAGCCTGCTCTAAAGTCCATTTAAATGAACTGGATAACTCATGTTGATTTTAATGGGCCTTGCATGAGACCCTTGAAAACCAACAACCTGTCTGATATATTTGCATAAGTAATTTCACTAGTGCATGTAATAAAAACAGTGGACCTATTAACTATAGCTAAAAGAGGTAAAAATAACTCCCTCCAATAGATTTCATTAGACAAGAGTATAAATTAATTAGGGGCCCAATCCAGTGCATTAATTAATTTGAAATAGGTGTCAGTCCTCAATTTCAGTTCAGTAAACATTGGATCAGGGCATGAAATCAACCCATTCAAGGTGGCTGTGAGGAAACAAACTACTTACAAAAATTAATTGGACTAAAACTATACAAACACTTTAACAATGTTTCCATGAGTTTTTATCTGTTACAATAAAGTTCCTGCTGTTTATTGCCACGCTTATAAAAAGACCAAAATAAAAAAGAGGGGGGGGAATGAGTCTGGCCAATTGAATCTTCAAGTCTCTTCCCTTCATGAGATGAGAGGGATGGAGCAGGGTGCTGCAATGGATCCCAGAGACCCCATGACAAAGCCAGAATTTTAAAAAAGCAGAACATGGCCCAATGACTTCAGATTTCTATATGCCTGCGCAGAATTTATTTTAAATGATCACAGTTGGCTAACATACAAACAATGGAAAACAGACAGGTTTACTGCCATAAAGTCAAGCTATGATTTAGTCTTCACTCAGAGAACTACTGCTTCTGGCTGGAACACACTACCTGTGACAGGAATATAGCAATATTTCAATATTTCTCCTAAGAATACTCTGGGAATTGCTATCTATGCCTGCTAATGTAATGAATTTGTTGCTTTGTTTATTTATTAGGAGCAATGACAGACTGGAGAAGATGTGAAAACTTTAGTCTTTGACAAAATGAAGTGGATATAATTTCTGAGATAAATCTGAAGACTTTTATTGAGGAGATGAGTAGGTTTTACATAAGGAAGAGTCTAAGAATTTTCTGCACTTTAAGATAGTGTCATGAAACCATTTCATTCCAAATATTATTTCTCTCCATCCCTCCAATGAAATATGTTGATTTTTATGAATTAAGTTAGCAAGGAAAAATATCATCTGTGTGATTTGAAGGTTTTCTTCTGTAAACAGATGGGGTTTGGAGGTTCAATATTAATGAAACTATTTTAATACACTATTAAGAAATCTGAAGAATTTTAATTTCCCAAAAGGCATGAGCTTGCTTCAGAAGATTTCAGTATTCTTGACAAGTTATAAGACGGCAGAGAGTAACCAAAGGTTTTGGACAAACATAGTACAATTATTAATTTAAACGTACACAACATAATTGCATTTAGGAATTGCCAATCATTATCCTAGTTTATACAGTGCAATTATCTTATGCTAAAATTATTCCCAGTTCCTTTTCTGTGAAATCCACAAAAACTTTTGGCTTTTGGCACTGGCTAGGTCTGTGCACTGGAAAGTACAAGAACAGGCTGAAGAAGCTCTCTAAGGTACTATGCCTTGGATCACAAGTTTTAGCCCTTAAAAATGCATAAATGCCCTATCTTTGCCAAGCAACACGGATCTAAAGCATATAGTGATTGGTTTCAGGGAAATGTTAATTGACTAAAGAACCTATTCACAAATATCCCTGATATCTCCAGTCCTCTATTGCTACTCATTCTGCTTTCCTCTTCCCCTCCTTTGTTTCTGTGAGCAGCCTCCCCCTACAACTTCTCTCATGATTCATCTCCTCCCCTTGAGGAAAGAAACTCCTTGAGTTTCTTCTTTCCCTCTCCCTGAGAAAGAAACTCCATGTGAGAGAGATTTCTGCTTCACTGCAAGCATGAGCACACAAGCTAACAGTGATTCCCCTGGCTCTGCAACTTAAAGAAATCAGAAGTTAAGCCTCCTCTACAGTGTTTTTCCCCATGATCTAACACTGTAGTATCAGCATCAGCAGTTCAGGCAGTTAACCCTTCCAGTATTTCCAGCACCTGGGCTCTGGGAGTTTCAGAGAAGGATCACAGACTGTCTAAGGTTTTGTCAGATGAGTCCTGCTCTGCTGCAGAATTTTCTGTGTTGCTCCATGCATGGGCACACACAGACACACTTGCACACACACAGACACACAGATTCACACAAATGGACACACACATGGACACACACATGGACACACGGACACATATGCATGCTCGCCCCTCAACAAGATTCTCTCTGCACTATGCAGCTATTTTTTTGCACAAAGCTCAAACAAACACCCACCCTGCTTTTTGGGTTGCTGTCTCTTAATTAGATAAAAATGTAATTTATGCTTTTCTTGTTGCAAAATGGGATCTACTAAAAGTGCTGGAGTGCATATGAAATCATCTGCAAATGGCTGGCTTCTGAGCTGTTTAATTTGACTAGTTTGTCTGTTACGCTTCTGTCATGGGTAACCCAGAATGTCATTGTATTTCATATCGATCTCTTATTGCCTCTATAAGCCCCAGCACATCCAGAACCAGAATTGTGGGGCAGCTGGGACATATAATGGCCAGGGCACCCAAGCTGACTCCCTTCTTTGCCTGGTGGAGTTTGCTGAAGGTGGACGCTGCCCTTTGAAAAGGGTTCCTTTGTGTGGGTATCTGGGCTTGCCACTGTAGCAACTACATATAATGGCCACGGCACCCAAGCTGACTCCCTTCTTTGCCTGGTGGAGTGTGTTGAAGGTGAATGCTGCCCTTTCAAAAGGGTTCCTTTGCGTGGGTAATTGGCTTGCCACTGTAGCAACCTGGAAGAGCTGCATGTTGCAACTAGAAACCGACTTTAGAGTGAATCTTGCAAATTCCACAGGCAGTGAAGCTTGAGCTGGTCCCATGGGGCTGGCTCCCCCCATATCAGCACCGACAGAGTGGATTTCCCTGCAGAACAGCAGCGGGTCAGGACATCAGCACCAGCAGTGCTGTGGGTGCAGAAAGGAGCAGTGGGCAGCAGAGCTGACCCCACACAGGCTGGCAGGTCTTCATTTGCCACTAGTGCAGCTCCATAAGCTGCTACCTTCCTGGGAGAGTTCTTTTTGGGCACCACCATTTCTCCCTTTTCCTCCCAGACCATGGGCCACCTGGGAAGCACCATCCTGGGGAGAGAGCTGGCACCATTTTCCCTCTGTCTTTCAAGATACATGGGAACCATCTTGGAAAGGGTATTTCCGGCATTTTGGGTGTCTCTTTGCTCCTGTGGGGTTCCTGTGATTTAGCAATTTTATATCTAGTGGTTATTTACTTTTTTTTTTTGCCTTTTGCTGTTCCACTTGTAGGTAAATGGTATTTTTTCACTTATATCTACTCGTGTTCATTCCTTATTGGTGGAAAGGAATTGGTTAAGACTAAGGGGATGTAACTCATTTTAGAGTCTCCTCTTTAAATTATCCTAATTCAAGACAACTTATTGTTAGTCTGTTAATTTAGGGTCTGCACAGGAGAAGTATTTTGGCCAAATCATATTTTGCTTTTTTGGTCAATTCAGAATTTTTTATTTTGTGAGTCTGAAAACAATAATGGCTTGGACATTTTCAAAATACTACTCAACATTACAGAAACTTTTTTTTATCCCATCTTCTTTTTACTTGCCAGGTAGATAACATTTTGCAATAAGTAGCTATGAAGGTAGGTATCAAATGCTTTTCAAATATTTGGATGCCAGAGCCATATATTGTTTAGAAAAACTCTTCATCAAGATAAGAAATTCTGCAAAGATATATCTGAAAAATGTACAAATAGAAACAAAAATATTCAATTATGTCTCATCTCTGCATTGAAGAAAAGAAAGGTCTGAGAAAAATAGTATTCAATAATGTGGTTAAAGATTATGTCCTTCCATAAAAACATACAGACCCTGATTTGAAGCAAATTAAAGTCTGTGGCAGGAAAAGCAGCAGCAGAGGTTTATAAACAATCAGGATTCAAAGAGTCTGTTTCATGAAGCAGGGATAAAATGGGGAGGAAAAGTCTCAGTATGTGGCTGAGCACTGGAACAGGCTCCCCAGGGCAGTGGTGACAGCACCAGCTGACAGAGTTCAAGGAGCATTTGAACAATGCTGTTGGGCACATTTTGTGACTCTTGGGGATGGATCTGTGCAGAACAAGGAATTGAACTCGATAATCCTTTTGGGTCCCTTCCTACTCAGGATATTCTGTCATTTTATGAATATATGTTGTGAGAAACAAATTATAACTAAGCAAGATGTTATGACATTAGTATTTACACACATATATGCCTTTTCTCTGTGGTTTCTTATCTAAAATCACAAAGAGATTCACTTCTAAAGAAATTCTGGTCCCATTTTTTTTCTGAAAATTAGTTACCTTCAAGATACCACATATCAGCTAAAATTATATTATTTTAGACTTATGCTGCTTTTGAAAACCTTGAGTCATTATCAGGTGATTATCTACATAGGTTTTTATTTTACCACTTTCTTTCTTTCCACTATCTGGCTATACGGAAATAGTTTTCAGAGTTAATATTCTTTTACTAAGTCATTCAATGAAAAAGTATTAGATTATATTTTCATTCTGCTGTGTTCAAATTATAAACAGTCATAAACAGAGTTTAAATTAGAAGCCATTTATAACATTCATTTCCTTCTACCCTGGGCAAAGAGAATGGCCTATAGCTCTGGTCCTTTGGAACACCTTCTTTCTCATCTTGATGCTTGAACCTGCACCTATCACCAATTTTTGGTATGACGTCACATATATTCTGCTGTTGTTTGGAAGTAAATAAAAGTTATTTCACTCTGAAGGAACTTCAGGACTGGGTCTATAGCATGCATCTATTGTGAGATTTGAAACTGCTTTATGGAGATGTCTTAAGAAAATCCTACCCACCACACAAAAGAGTGAATCACCAAGGTTGAAATAAAGATTTCATACATTTCAAGGCCTAAATGAGAAAGCACTAAAGCTTTTCTACTCATGAATATAAGCCTAGATTCATATAAGCAGCAGCAGCATATAATTTAATTTCTGAATATTAAAAATTTCCCTGATGTTAAAAGGAGAATAGATAAGTTCACAAGGAAAGAAAAAACTTGAGGATCATTATTCTGAGACTATATATGGCTCAGGAGGACTGAGTTACAAATGGCTGCCAACGGGAAATGTATTGGGGTAAAACAGTATGTATAGTTCTCCTTTTCTTATCCTCTTTCCATGACATCTAGAACTGTTAGAGACAGGTTATATTTCTAGATGAACTTTTTTCTTATTTACTGTGGCTCACCAGAAATTCTGAGTATATCTATCTTAAATTTGATTGAACATAATTTCCTTTGTCACACAATTTTTGGAATTGAATTTCTTCTAGAAAATTAAGGAAAGTGATCTAAAGGGATGGCTGTTGTCATATCTCATGATTGCCTTATGATGGCTCAAATAAATTGAAAATTCAATTCTAGGATGTTAGATTTTAGGGTACTGGGATGCCTTTGTACACATTTTTAAAAATACCCTTGGGCTTGACTGTAAAGCTAAAACCTGTCTTATAATTCACAGATTCTGATTTGTTTCTTCTATTTGTGTTTTCACGGCAAGTGAAAGCTTGCTCACTATAAGGATTATACACAACCTTTACAGAAGGTTTAGTTTGTGCTTTGCTACACAAGAATGTGGAGACTTGGAAGAATTATGACATTTCAAAGCAAATGTTTCACCTAAGTGAAAGCTGCCCACAATCACAGAAAATTTTACAGTACTTCAGGTCCTAAGAGGCAAATCTGACCTTTTTGTTGGTAACCTGTGTGGTGAAACCAAGAACTATGGTGACATCAGAAAAAAGCCCTGACCCATTGCGTCTGGGAAATAGCACTTCCTACATTCACAATTCCACCACGGTCAGATTACACGGTGTTAGAGATGCCATGTCTTGTCTGTGCTGAATGTTTTGCACTATTTGAATTGCCCTTTTATCTCCAATGCATCCTTACATAATAATATATTCTACTGGAGACAAATCTTTCAGGTGAAAGGAAAGCTGCAGGGGGATGTGGTGGGAAATTTGTAACAATGACAGTCCTTTCTCATGTGCTAAGTTTGTAGGCTAAAGAGATATGTTTTTGAAAAATATTTTATAAATAAGGGAATATATGGAAAAAGAAGCTCAGAAGTAAAAAAGATTTTAAAATAAAATTATCAAAGTTGATAAAAAGTAATTCACAAAACAGAAGAAAAGAAAGAAAATAATTCAGAGAGTGTGACCAGCTATAGGAATAAACTATGCAGCAAACACAGACTAAAAACAGTAATTAAAAAAGAGAGAATAATAAGGAAAGGTGAAGTAGAAGAATAGACATAGAAGCACATCCAGATTAATTTTATTCAAATTAATTATTTTGGTAAGCAGTATTAATACTGAACTGGTGATAAGCATGACTGATGGTGAAAAAGCAAATACTGTTTTCTCAAATACTCTGGAGCTTCAGGTGCCACATGCTATATTTGCACTTGTTCTTATATCCAAAATTCATCCTAAATATTCATTTAAAAGTGTCAACAATATTCTTTTTGATAAACCAAAATTACTTCAGCAATTAGTTAAAGCAGTACAATTTAGAGGTATAAATTCCCAAAGAGTTGCAGCTAAATAGGGCCTTGGAGGTAACTTGACTGCATAAAAGAGCTGGAACATTATTCAGTGCTGACTTTGAACTGAGATTTACCTTCTTCTACTAGATCTCCACAAACACAAATATTTCACTTGGATGATCTCTGGAAGACATACCAAAATATATTTGCTATTTATTTATTTCTCAAGAACCCTGCTCCAATTTGTTAGAAGTGCTATTTAGCTAAATTACACCAAATTTGTCAGTCTGGTTTATTTCTGTAGTAACAAATGAGTGGCAAAATATAGTATTCTGATTTTGATAAGCAGAATAAAGTTTTGTTATTAGGCATCATTGGGTTAATGCTAGGATTTAAATTAGGTGTTGCAATAATTTTTAGAATTTCTGTAATGCCTCCTATTTCAGCTCAGCTAGAAAATACTATGAGAAAGACATTAATGAACATAAAATCTGATTCAATACTTTGGAATTTTTGTTCCATTTGAAACTAGAAATAGAAATGTTTTGTAACTTATATTTTGAAAAAAAATTAAGGCATAATAGAAATAAAATTTTGTGTTTTTTTAAATCAAGCTGTTATTTACAAATGTGAAGAAGATAGTTGCAACTAATTAACAATTAAATTCTTTGGTCCCTAGGATGTAAAATAAGATCTTCGTACAACTTCATCAGCAGAAAGTTATGAACCTTGAAAAGTGGTGTGAATATATCTCATTTTGCAGCTAATTCTGAACTAGATCCAGTGCCACTGCCAGCTCCCTCTGCATTAGCATCAGCTGCAAGCTGCTTCTGCAGTAGTCCTAGCTTGACCTAGCACTACCTCGACAAATGTTCAGAAGTATTCTTGGATATCTAGAAACTGTCATGGCTAATATGGACTGACTACTTAAAAACATAAAAACCACAACTGAATTAGAGCTGCTGGCAATGTTTTATTACTTAGAGCTCCCAACCTGCTAAATTGTGATTGCTTCCATTTAGAACATGTTGCCTCTGGAAACTCAAAGTAATTAAAGGCAAGCTGAAATATAATAATACAGAGAGAGGAAAAAAGATCTGCAGTAGTATAGCTATCTTCTGAAAAGAAGAACACTACACAAAACCTGCACTGCAGGTAACACACTTTTCTTTGAACTAGGTCTTTGAATAAACATAATGAGCAACAATCAAAGCAGGATTTACAGTGGATTAGGTAAACTTTCCCACTGATTTTGTTACAGAAATTGTTCTTGCTCAAATATCTACAGGACAGTGCTTTTATACTATTTAAAGGTAATATCTTCAAATTTTACCATCTGCATATTTAAGCAGCTCTCTAGCCACAATAGTTAGTAAAAAACAGCACCTCCTCCTAAGAAGCTCTTTGTCAGGAAGAGTATTAAAAATGCAGTGGTATAAATTTCCTAAATTGCTATGGTTTATTGTATTGCATGGATTTTATGTAATTCTCCTGCCTCTTCACAAGCTCTATAAGGCAAGCAAGGATTATTAAGATAGGACTCTTCCAAGGACAGTGTGAAGCCAATCTTAAGTAACAGCATCCAGATACAGTTTTTGTCGGCAAAGAAGATTGTCTATCAAGTTGCAATTGATGCATGTAGATAAGGCATGAGTTTTTGACTTATTCAGCAAACTGTAAGTAAACAGTATAACGCCAACAAATATTCTTCAGGCTGAATGGATGATATATCACATTTGTAAGAAGAACAGATTGTGATACAAGTTAGATACTTTAAAGTATTCTACAACTGGAAAATCTCTGGACAAAAAAATGTCATTAGAAAATGTTGTTCTATTAAAATTAATTTATTTCTATAGTTATGATTATTTCACAATTACAGGTACTTAAAATACATAATTTGAAAATTTGCCTATTATGTTATACTATGCATGAGACTGCCTATGTAATCCTTAAGATGTGGCTAAAAAAGGTGATTAACGTAATACGGGCAGAACAAATGTCTGTTTATGCACATAGTCTGCAGCTCGTTGAATTACATTCCAAAATATTATTTGCCTGAGCCTATTTAGAGAAAATAAACAAAACTCTCATTGAGCTTGAGACTGAACAAATGTCACCCATGTGAACATATTATTTCACTTGAAGCTTTAATCAGCATGTGTTTAATTCCTCCAGAAGGTGCTTATCACAATGGCAATAATAATAGAAATAGTTTCTTGAACAGCATGACAACTAGGTCACACACAACAAGAATAACAAGAGTTGTATTAATAAAAAGAAAGGTTATCAAAGAAGATTTTTATAACCTTCATATTGGCATTTATTTAACAATAATAATTCCTAGTTGTCCCTTAGTCATTGAGATCTGCAGATATTTCTACCAGAATATGTATTTGCATGTATACTGTTCTTCTTCTTCTGATATGGTATCATATGCTACATTTGATACCATAGAGCAGAGTAAACTTTTCTCACAGACAAAACAAGGGCCTTTTAAGACATTAGAATTATTTTTCTACAGAAATCAAATACTTGTCTAGCAGAAGTGAGATTGTAAATACTTGAAGAAAATGTTAGCAAGGCAAATGTGGTACACATTTGTATTTTATGAAAAGAGCCAAGATCAAAAAACCTAAAACTTTCTTTGAAAATAATTGTGAACTACCTTAATACTCATAAAACCCTTTGATCTCAAACTAATGTCTTCTCTGACTTTTTTCATACAGGAGAAAAATCTAGTGGAATGTCATTAGATTCCACTCAACTGTGGTTCAGCTCCTCAATGCCAGTGATAGTCTAAGTTGCTATAATTATTCGTATGTTCAAGTTCTAACTAAAACTGTTGTCTATAAACCTTGAGAAAAAGAAAATATGTCAGACTTTGTGACTGTGATATACATAAAAATACAAAATGCCACAATTTTCCTCGCCCTCTGAAAAGTGAAATGTAAAATATATAGTTGTGTAATAGCATACCTCCAACAATGCATTCTGGGGTGAAAGAAATATCATCAAGAGCAAATTCGGTGGGTTGACTCCACCCTACTTCAGCCTCAAAGGCAACTCGGAAAAGGCTGTTACTGGAGAGAACTACACTTCCATACATCCATTTGTTTTCTTCATTTCTGCTAGAAGACCACATAAGGATATCCATTCCATGTTCTTCAACTGTGTAGACCTGTTGATGACAGGAATGAATCAGCATTAAGCAAGAGGAGTGCAGCTTGGGAGAGTAACACAGCCCAAGTGCAGCAGTGCACCTCCCTGCTTGGGCAGTACTGACCCTCCTAGATATGGCTCAGACCCACTTCATATTGGTGATGACCAAATGTTGCTGAATATTTTTGCTAATGCTAGTTCAGCTTCAAATATAAAGCTACTGTGAAAAAAAAAAAAAAACAAACCAACCCCAACTGCTAATCCAATCACTAATTACAATATCTACAAACTGTCTCAGCCTGACATACCGAAGATAATGAGCAAAGACTTAACCCCAAATTAATTTAAAAATTGAAGAAATACTGAAAAACTGAGAAGGATCTTGAGCTATCCTTTCATCTCGACATAGTGACCTCCTTATAGTTAGACTGAGTGAAGATTTTAGAGGTATAAATAAAAGACTAAGCAACTAGGGATTTAAGTCTGTCATCTGGTACTAGCAATTTATACAGAGTTTGAGACAGTCATAAAAAGTTATTGCAAACATATTTAGCAAAGGTATGAACAAAAATACATTAAATATTTAAATACTGAAAGAAATAAGTATAGCAATGAATGAAGTCCCAATTAACCAACAACTAGTGAATTTATGCCAACATGAAACTGGACAGATATATTTGCTTTTCCCACTCAGGTGTTATAAAATCCTTATACAATCTGACCATGTTAAAAAAAAAATAGAAAAGGAACTGGAGAAAAGAAAGGAAGCATATTCTAACAATTCCAGATGGTAACCATTTCTTTAAGGGACTGAGTATTATAATCAATATCCCCTTCTCATCACCTTCAGAAACATAATTCTCTTAAACTAATTTTCCAGGGACCTGTAGATTCATGATGCCAACTGAATGCCCCAGTTTAGTAATGGAACAGAAACCCTGAGGCCCAAGAAAGTTATGAACTTGAACCCATGCTAATGATCTGTATAATTCAGTAAGTTTGATTCTCCCAGTCCACCTGGTGGGACAAATAAGCTAAAAACCCAAATGGCACCCTAAATTCCACATACTTTGTAGAACTTGGTGTATTGATTAAAATATCTATGATGCCTGAAAACTCTTCCAAGTTATTTTTTTATTATTTCTAGAGTAAGGGAGCAAGAAAGAATACTGACATAGAGTAACTCAAATCAGGACCAAATTTTTTCAAGCCTGATCTTTGGTTACAGGACTGTGTAACAGCAATATCTTGTCACAGTCTTCCTAAAAGCACACCTCTTGCAGGGCTAAAAGTACAGGTGTTCAGCAGAAATAGATGGTTCAACCCATAAAATAAAATTCAAAACTGTGCAACAGTTTTTCACATTACCAGTTCTGTGGTCTTAATAAGTTGAAACCCTTGATTAAAGAAAGCCTTCATGTGAGGTTAGGACAATGTTAAACACCTCTATGTGTCTCTGGAACCATTCACTATTTCATCAATCATGAAATATGACCATCTTGATGATCTGGAATTTTATAGCAAATAACAATGTTAGCATGACTTTAGCTATAAGCAGTGATATTTACTTTTGGAAGGTAAATATTAAGATAGGATCCCTTTCAGTATATCTCATTGAGTCTCACAGCTGCACAAATAGCTATTGGAGAAGTGGGAAAAATCCAAAACATTTGAAGATAATACTAGCATCTTTCTTATGGGATACTTAAAGATTGTCCCATTGTTTAAAGCCAGAATTTTTTTTCCAATTCTTTTGGTCAGGTTAGTAGGAGAATTTTCTCATACTTAGAGTTTCAAGGCAGAATAATTGTTTGAACAGGTCTATGTAGAGAGAAATTTCTTTGTGTCCATACAAAGTCTGGTCTCAGGTGCAGCAAGGACCCATTCTGTGCACATTCAGATCCACCCTGCAGCTCAAGCTCAGTACCAGCAATAAACCAGTCAGGAATCCTGCTGTGTGTTCACTGGCCAGTGGGTCTGGAATGGCAGCAAGTCAAACTGGGTCTTAAGTGTGACATTTTGATGACATCAGCTCCAGTTCACATAGATGCAAAGGCATCTCACATGCCTTCCTTTCCTTTGAGATGTAACATACATTTACCATAGAATAAGGGTGTGCAGATATGTAATTACTAATGGATTAATTAACATGTTATGATAATTTATGTGACTCCATCCTCAGTTAGGCTAAAGTTTAAACCTGGTGTATAACAATCGCATAATTAATTGAGGAAGCTGATATTTAGTGTAAATCTCTAAACTGGTACATTGGAAATCTCAGTTGAACTGAGAACAGTTCTGTTTCATTTGTCATGTGCCTTCCTGGGGTAATGCTTCAATCCCACTACTTGCCAAAGTACTCCTGAATACCTGAGTTCTCCAAACCTTTTTCTATCCACAACTATGCCAGGAAAGGGTCTGTGTTCTTATATGTCTTCTAAAAAATGTTAGATGAAATTTCTAAAAGAATAACACATAACTGAAAATGCATGCTAAGTCAAATGAGATTAAAGGAGAGTTCAGAAAAATGGGAATCCCAAGGACTCTGTTCCTTTAGCAGGGGATACAGGTCTTATTTCTTCTGAGGTTGTGCGCAGTGAAAGTGAAGAAACATAATAATATCTTCTCTCCTGGGACTACCCATGTCACTCAGTGTTTGAGCATCTTCTGAGTCAGGAATAATGTCAAGTGTATACAAGACTTTTGCTGGCCTGTGTAAACACATACAGCACATGAAAGGTCGAGCAAATTTTCATGGATAAGATTTCCCTAGAGCTCTGGAAGGGTACAACTCTGTGGTGCTAATACCCCCAGCACCACCTTCCTGCACAGCATCCTATCTAAAGTGTTCAGGCTAGCCTGGTAGTGAAAACAACTTAAGATATGCAGGAGAAAAAAGCTGGCAAGATGAATCCCACTATATGAATCCCATTATATGGTATGTAATGAAAGAAAAGCAACCACCAAACAAAAATCAGCAAAGCAAAAAAAACCCCCAAAACCACAAAACCCTCAAAACAAACAAACAACAAGTTGTAGCAAAATCCCATTGAACAACTCTGTATTTATGAGTCTGATAAGATTGTTCTGCAGCCTAATACTGATCTAGCTGATCCACAGAGAACAACATTCTTTAGAAAATCCTATTTACCGCCTTAAAGTCATGACTTAGTTCTAATTCTCCACAGAATATACTGTGTGTTAGAAACTTCTGAATTATTTTTCAGCTTCTATTTCATTTTGGGGATATGAAAAATACTTTTTAAGGTCATAAAAATATAAACAATTTTCTATTTGTTAATCAGCACTTACAACTCATGGCTATCCTGTACCCTCATCCTGACTTTTTAATATGATATATTATCTTGCCTGAATCTAGCAGCTGGAATGCTGGAAGGTACTACATTCCACCTGAATTGCCGAATAAATAAGAAAGCAACGCAGGTCTGAAGGGTGCATAATAAGAGATGAATTCACCAACCACTAAGAACTTAGAGCCTTTAATTGCCAGCTGAGGAAACAGGAAAATCTTGAGAAAGAGAACCTGTATTTTCACTTCATTAGGCACCAGAGACTTGTGTCAGCTGAGGAAAATTTCCATTGACTCCAGTGAATAATGATGCTAGGTTTTGTGCTTTACATCTTTAAGATCATGCTTTTGAACTCTTGATGTTCACCAGAAGTCATCATCACATATCTTCCTTGGGCACAAGTGCCATCAGAGACGCTCTGAAATTGTTTCTAAGTTCACAAATCAGATTAAAAAATTTTATTATATTTCATTGTCCCAATAGAGAAGCACTTAAACAATTACCTCTTTTCTCTTTATTCCCCTAAACCTCTGTTTGAAGTAATAAAAATTTTTCCTAAACATTAGTTTGAAGTAATAAAATATTTAGGTTTTTTGAGTAAAAGTGACCTGTTTTATACCAAAATTTATTATAAATCAGCTCTTTTAGTATCAACAAATACAAAGGCAGAAAACTGTTATATTAGCTATACTATCACATCAGGTATTAATTTCAGTTTTAATTCTCCACTGTATGAGTATGACAGACTTCTGGGCAGAGAAGCACAATAAACACTGAGTGTTTTCAGTCTAACTGACAGATGATCAATAGAATTTCCATTGGGAAGAAACAGATGTGAAAACCACATTCATTTTTTGCTGAAACTGCTCTCCTACACCATTAAATTCTACAAAGTAGTCATAAGAATGCAAAGAGAAATGTGAGGTTTTTTAAATTTACATTCACAGCATAATGCAGCAACATTTGTTTGTATTAAGAGGCATTTTTGTCCAGAACATATTGATTGATATTAGACCAGGCTTGTATTTAGTACTGGATAACTCCCCTTTCAAAGACTCTTACCAAATGCCTCTAAGGAAAGCTAGTGGGTTTGTTCTTAGTCATTACAAAGCAATTTTTTTTCTCCTCTTGATTAATGATTAATTGAAGTCCGGAAGCAGGAGTATTCAGATGTCTTTTAAATAGCATCCATTCTATGTTAATGCAAGAGTTGCTGTAAACATTGTGTCCTTTCTAAAAATAATAATTATAGCCCAGACTTTTGGTTTCCCTATGAACAAATTACAGTTTGTGACAATAGAATTGTGCAATTGAAATGTGCATTGTGAATACAGAACTGAAGCATTTCAAGTTCCTTTTCCCCTTTCCTCGGTGACTAGTTCCTTTTCTGAGTAAGAATGGGATTGTTCCTGTAACTTTCCACTATTTTGTGTAGTTCTACCATGTCTATTTCCTATACCATTACAATGTTCATTTTAATCTTTCTTTTACTGATTCCTAGTATGGCATTTTAATCACACATCTCAGTATATCCCATATCTGCAGTCCTTTTATTTTTTTAAATTCAGACTCGACCAGATAGCTGTCTTTCAGATAAGAACTATATCAGCTTTTGTACTGATGTTATTATATTCTGGCACATTATTCAAACTTCCTATTACAGTTTGACTTCTTTCACCTCCAGTGCAAACTGGAAAAAAAAAATCTTCACAGAGCTGTTGTTTCAGAAGTTTTGGGCTGTTGATTTTATTGCTTTTTTTTCTTTCTTTCTTTTTAGGCTTTTTCCTTTTTCACTTGAATGGGTACAGTTAATTTATATTCTTGATTTAATAACAGCAACAGTTGATTCTGAGTAGCTTATTAGTTTGATAGAAAAAAGCAAAATGTCCACAGAGGTAAATTGATTCTGTGATGAGGTGATATTCCTTGCTGAGTGCCTCAATCTGTTGTGAATAGGTTTCTATCTAAGAGCACATGTAGCAAAGCCATAAACAGGGAATATTATTTGTATGTGGGAGTAAGACAATTCTTTATGAAATTGAGGCAATTAGAGGAAATTAAACTAGTCTTCTTAAAAAGAAAAAGTCCAATTAAAAAGCAGCTCTGGCTGTCTGCCTGCTAACTCACACAGGCCACACACATCTACTTATTCACAAATGCTAAGTGTTCTGTGATGCTTGAAAACATTCAAAAGCTTCTTCAAAGGATCTCATCATCAATCTTGCATGCTGTAAGGTCCAGGATACTTGAATTTAAACAGATAGTTAATCATAGATAATCTCACAGTATTTCAGCTATCAACAGGTCAAAAAAAGGAATTTATATTTGCTTTTTACTGCTGCTTATATGAACTTCATGAAATGCAGGGATTTTTTATCAATAAGTAAATTTACAGTAATACTCAGAGTAATAAACTAGGTGTAGAGATAAAACTGATATGCAAATCCTATCCTGAAAAAAATTACTGAAAAAAATGAAAGAAAAAAAAAGGTGGAATGAAGAGTAACATTATCCTTGGGCTGTATGTAAGGAGAAGATAGTGGAAAGTTTACCAGTGACACAAGTTGCCCCTAGAGTCTGAGTAGTCTCCATTTATGGACATTTGCAAGACTGGGTAAATTCTTGAGCCAGCCAGCATCATCTTGTAGCTGACTCTGCTTGGAGCAAGGGGTTGGACAAGATACCACCTGAGGCCTTTCCAGCCTAATTGCACTATAATCCCATGGAGCAGTGCTATGATTGTCTTTTCCAGTGGAGAAAACAGTGGTAAAAAACTTACTGACTTAATTCAATGTCCAAGACTACAAAAATATTGACTTTTAACATAGGCTAGCTTATATTCTGTACTGACAAAAAAAAAAAAAAAAAAAAAAAAAAAACAAAACAAAACAAAAAACCCAAAAAACAAAACCCAAACATTACCTCTATTTTCAAAATTTAACAAACCTCACAGATAGGGGTCTTTCTCAGGTCACTTAAAAGGAACTGTGCAGCGTATTTATGCAGTGAGTCACATGAATTGAACTATTGAACTGTCTGCCAAGGAGTCACATCCCTGCTTGGACTGTTACTGGATTACTTAACAACCAAAAGTGTACTTGTTAAGGATGCTTGGGGAACAGCAAGATGACAGTTTCATGGAAACTTGGGCTATATTATGAATACAGTTAATAACAACATATTTCCAGTTGTTTTAATAAAGCACTAACATTTTCAAAACATATAATTTAAACCACTAAACATTAGAAATTGTCTCTGTGTTATGTTAGAGTAAATTCTGCAGAGAACTGTGCTGGTACTGGGTAGGTTTTAGTATACTAGTCAAATGTGCAATGTTAATTCTTACACATGTAGTGAAAGGACTTCAAGTGGAGGTAAAACTAAAGCAGAACTGTCACTTGATCTTATCAGGAGAAGATTTGTGTAGTGGCAGTAAGTTGTGATGAAGTTTTGTTAATATAAATTCCTGGAATTTTGCTAATCCTAGACACAAAAATGCAAATAGTACTAAAGCAAGTATTATTATGCCATAATGTAGTAGACTTTTACCTTTAAGACTCCTGTTTGCCTAGAAGGAAACATCCAGAACCAGAAGCGAACTCTACAGACCCCAAGACTAGCTGGGAAGAATTTGGTGGTAATTATCCTTGCTCTGTTTCCTTCCTTCTGGGCAGATGAGTTGACATACAAAAATCTCTGTCCTTTACCTTAAAAAAAAAAAGAAAAGAAAATAAAGAAAAAAATTTAAAGTATTTCAGTACTAATTTATGCTTTGATTTAGTTTATAAGCATTTTTATATACACACATACCTTTCTCTTTTTACTACATACATGTATACCATACCATACTTGTATGGAGATCTTCCTTGCTAATCCTTTGTGTATTTCACAGAATTTCAGAATAGCTTGGGTTGGCAGGGCCTTTAAAAGTCACCTAGTTCAACCCCATGCCGTGGGCAGGGATGCCAGTCACTCCATCAGGCTTCTCAGAACACACCCAGGCTGGCCTTGAACGCTTCCAAGGATGGGGCATCCACAGCTTCTGCACAAATTTTTCCAGTGTCTCATTGCCTTCTGTGTAAAGAATTTCTTTCTCATTTCCTAATTTCTAATCTAAGTCTCTCCTCTTTCAGTACAAAAAGATGTTACTTGTCCTAGATGTCCCTTGTGCTAAACAGGATCATAGAATAACCTGACTTGGAAGAGGTGCACAAGGACCACCAAAGTCCATCTCTTGCCCCTGCAGAGGACACCCCAAGTGTCGCACTGTTTGACACTCCCCTGGGAATCTGTTCCAGTGCCCAACCACACTCTGGATGAAGAACCTTTTCCTAATATCCAACATAAACAGGAAGGACCAATAGATATTTCTAAGTATTACAGGCTGTTGGCAATTCTGACAAGCAGTTCCTCTGTAGCTAATGTGAATATATCTTGCCTGGGTAATTGAAAAGTAAATTACAAATCTGGACAATTTTGTAAACACTTTGTTCTAATTTTGTTTTCCTTTTGCTTCACTTTTTATTAACTTTGTTTTTTCTTACAATTGCTGGGTAATTTCACAGAAGCAAAGAACTAATTAAATGAGAGAAACTGAAATAGAAAAACACACAAAATCTCCTTAAAAAGCCAGGGGCTAGTGGTTGTTTTGTTATCGCATTGCATCAAAGTAACAGCAAGGAAGCAAGTCAAACTACTTATTTGCAAGAAACAGCTTGCCTGGAACAGCTGCAGTAGTTTCTACCTCTACCTTGTCTGTTCTGTCCCTTTCCAAGAGGAATGCACTTCCAGATTTACAGCCTGCAACATAAAGTAGTAGGAATGTCTGCAAAAACTGTGATTTGTGGTAGATAAGAAGCTCCCTCATGATCAGGTGAGCAGTTCCTGCAGCAGGTGCAGAATAAGGGAAAAGGGAGGATAAATGAGCTGGACAGAACTGGCTGCAGCCACCCATGATAAGGTGTCTCTTTTGATTTTGAAAACATAAAATACAAGAGAAATGTAGATGATGCTGCTTGCAAACCCAGGAGAAAAACAGCATAAATTTCTTCTAGTTTTAATAATAACTATATTTTACTGATTAAATGGAAATTAAGATAGAGATTCTATCCATTAAGTCTTCTGGAAAGAAAGTGAACTACTTCTCAAATAGAGATTGGTACATTTGTGATGGAAATTAATATCCCACCCATATATATGGTATAATATAAAGAATATATTATTTAATATTTATGTAATACAATATATAATTATGCTTACTACATAACACAGATTACAATTACAATTACTGTAATTGCCTATCAATACATTTCATTCTCCTGAAAATCAACAGGCATCGTGGTAGCAGTTTGTCAGAAATATCTGACAGAAGAACTTCTATAATAACATTTCTGGCAAGCCAGTGTCAGGGAGGTAAGTTAAATCAAGGCAGGTGCCTCAGGCATTTCACACACAGCCCCACACATTGCTCCTCATCCTGAATATGGTTGCATGTTTTTATAAAATTCGTTGGGATGGGAGCACACTTCAGGAAAAATAGATTATTTAAAATATTGACAAGGAGAAGGGTACTACTATAGCCAGTTATGATTTCATCAGAGAATGCATCTTTTAATGTCAGAAGATGACATTATGTAGCTGAAATTTGTTATTAGAGTTGAATACAAAGGAATAGTATTATTTCAGTTGGAAGAGACCTAAAATGGTTATCTAGTCCAACTGGCTTATCAGTTCAGGGCTGACCAATATAAAGCATGTTGTTAAGGGCATTGCCCAAAAGCCTCCTAAACACTGAAAGGCTGGGGGCACTGAACACCTCTAGGATGCCTGTTCCAGTGTTTGTCCTCCCCAGTGGTAAAGAAATGCTTTCTTATGTCCAGTCTGAACCTTTTCTGGCACTGCTTTGAAGCATTCTCCTGTGTCAGCTGATCACACTGAGATGTGCTGTTACCTTGGCACCGATCTACATTTTTGTAGGTTTTTTAAAATTCAATTAATATTTTATTTTCCCAGAAGTGATGTAGTACACATGGCAATACCTGGTGTGTGGTCAGTATGAGGATGTGTTTTCCCTGTGACGGCACTGTTGCTAATATTCCAGTCAAAATCATCATTAGTGTCTTGTGTTAATCCACATACAGTTGTCCATTCTTGATCTTGTGTTTCAAAGTTACAGCTTCCAGGAATACTTGTGTAGTAACCTGAAAATACAGCAAAAAGTCAATTATCATCCCAGCTCTATATAAAGGTGCTATAATTTGCACACTAAAAATGGAAATGAAAAAGACTCTGTATGGCTAACACCGTGATTCCCTGAATTCCATACATAGACATAAATAATATATGGTAGCTAATGAGGAAAGGAAAAACTCATTCTTCACTTTAAGAGCAGGTATAAACTTTATGACAGATGAATGCCCATGACAAACCACCAAATTTAGTTCTTATCCAAGGTAAATGGAAAGAATGATTTCCAGACAATTAGATAGCAAACTTGACTGCATTGCAGTCAATGCATTTCTCATAAGCCTGTGTTGGCTTTGTGAATATTATGTCTGATGGCAGCTTTATGATGAGAGATATGTTCTAGTGATTAGGACACTCATCAACTAAATTCAAGAGGTCTGAGCTATACTGCTCACTTCTAACTCTGCTGCTTCAGGTTACTTTGGAAAAACAATTAATCAACAAAATTATATAAATGGTGTGGGGCAGATGAATCAGATAGCACCACAATCTCTTCTGGTGGCTCAATAACATCTTTTCCTTAGTTATGAAGCAGAGGCAGCTGCACAATTGCTGAGTGTGACTGTGAACAACACCTGTGAAGAGACCTCAGAAAAATGTCACAAACTGTTAAGCATCACAATCAGCCATGAATTTTAGACACAGGTCTGACTGTGACTGTTCAGAATGGGTTTGAGGATTTAGACTATGTTCCTTTATCTAGAAATATTCTGCAATTTTAAAATACAACTATTTATGTATCATTGTCTGTGTATAAAGGTATAGATGAAAATGATAGATTTAATTGCCTCCTATTAATCTGTTTTGGTTTTTTTCCTGTTTTCTACTTTGATGCTAAAAGAAAATCTGAGGCCATTCTTTATGAAAATATCATTATCATAAAACTGCTTATATCCAAGGTCTGCACACATCCACTAACCCTGTAACCCTGTGGACTTTTGTTCTCTGTAAAAAAAAGTGTCACCTTAGTTAAATGTATAAGACAAATATTTTAAAAAATGTATAGTTTTGATTCAATATAGGTTATTCACTGGATCAAAATCCTGTATGCTAGGGGGAGAATTTACACTGTCCTGTATGTAGTTACATTCAGTAATGTAAGGACTTACATTACTGAATGTAACTACAATGACTTAGGTCTCTTCTAAGCACAGATGTGTATTGGCAGTGTATTACAAGCATCATGTAAACCTAATAGAGGCCTAACTCCAACAATAACCTCACACACAGGAAGAATAAAGGAAACCCATTATTTTAAAAAAAAGAAAGTACATTTTCTTGTGCATCTCTAACAAGATCAAAGTCCAAATCCATTTAGGATTTACACTAGTCATAATAGAATACCCAACTCTAGGTTTTTTACCCTAATATATTAGTGCATTCAGAAGGCAATTATTAATAAATATTTATGAACAGTACTTACTGGGTTGACAAAGTCAGGTGACCCATCTGCACCTGCTGGCTGTTTTTTTTATGGGTAAGCATACCCTATTTAGAAGCCAGTAGAAGAAAATTGCTCCATTTATTGGAAAAATTGCTTTTATTTCAATAATTCAAGCACTCCTCTAGTTGGTTCATCAACATTGAGGTTTGCTATTAATCAAATCTGTCTGTATAGTTGGCTGCAATTCATGAAAATTGAAACTGCTTTCATGTGTGGTTTTTTCACCTCGGTACTTCCAGCAGCATACTGAAAGAGAATCAAAATTTTGCAAGATTGCCTGACTGGACTGAATGAAACATAGAGTAAGTAATTACCATGAGTTTATTATAAAAAAAAGTCCACCAGCCTACGTGGATGCAGTTCATTTCATACAGGTTCTGTTGTAAATCCTGCATACAGGAATTGCTGCTGAGTAGATTATGGTCCATTTACTTATTTGGAATTACACTTGTATAAAACTATAGTGGAATGTGAAATAAGCTCAGACCTTGAGCTCAGTGCAAAGGAGAAAACTGCAGACAAATGTGGCCATAACCACTTGTGATGGGACAGGTTAGGCTATGAACAGATTTCTCTGTGCCTGTTATACTTTCTTTTCTGATTAAGGAGGTCCTGTTGTCTTTTCATGTAAAAATCAGGTTTCCATATCTGGAAGGCATTATGTGTCCTTTAATTTTGTTTATTCCCATCTATAAGATATATGCTCAGGGAAAAACTGTGTTTATCTAAATATAAGGCATCATTTGTTGGGAATAAAATAGAGCAGACAGGGAAATATTATACCTGAGGCTTATCTGAGTATTCTGAATGCCAGATTACTGTATCTCTGCATTACACTTCGGTAGAGACAGCAAGACTAAAGACTGATGAAAATATTTTGATGTATGTACAGCCTTTCCATCAACAATAAGAAGATATTTCAGTCGATTTTTTTTAAGTGAATATCAGCATTTTATTCCCCCCTTGGAAAAGCTTTTCTTCAGTATAGCAAAGACTGAGTTGCTTTACTGTGATTCAAGATAATTTATGGCCTGAAATGTTCCAATGTATTATCTGACTAAGAAAAGAGTTCTTCCAGAAAACACAGAACAACACCCACCCTCGAGGAAGCTATTATATTCTCTAATAATATTTAGGGAATAAATCAAGTGTCTCCATAGTTTTCTGAATATCTTAACAGTTCAGTTTGGACAGTAATTCAAATTTAGTGTCTGTCTGTTAGGTGTGGAAAATCTTACAAGGGTGAGTTTACAGTGTATTTTGCTGCACTTACTTTGCCTAACTCCTGAAAAAGTACTAAAACTTTATACAGGAAATGCAGATTAGTTGTTTAAAATCTATTTTGTAGTCTACTTTTAAAAACCCAATATTTTAAAGTTATTATTCAATGTAAATTCATTTCCATGAATATGATTCACAAAGTTCACTGCAACACAAAATTGTCTTCATCTTTTATTCTTCAGAACTGCATTTACTCTTATGAAAGGGAGAAACTCCAAGAAACTCCTATTGTGACATCTTAGCACCTTTTTTAGTAAGTATGTAAGTCTGTAGCCTGGTAAAAAAATTATAATGTGCATCATCCAATAAAGGGTCATTACTTTTGTAATCCTGTTCAGTTGAGCATGTAGCAACCCCATGCAAGAAAAAAGGCCCTTGATTTTCAAAGGATCACAAAATATTGGCTTATTTCAGTGAAGTACTTTTACGTCCACAAAGGATGAACATTGAATTGATGTGTGGATTAATTTATCTATCAAGTTTACTTTTGAGCATACCTAAACTGTGGCAGAATTGACCCTCCAGCTCAAAGATTAACAATTAGACTGATTACTGAGCTGCATATATGGACTACTTAATCTTCCTACTCCAAATATTCAGTCCAGACCATAGCTGTAAATAAACAAAGATATGGAGCAGAACAAAGGCACAATGTTTTACTGCTTCTAAGTTTCAGGCCTGAATTGGAAAGCCCATTAACTTGATCCAGATTTTCAAATGGAGCTGTGTGCTTCCATCTCAATCAGCCTCAGCAAAGAATGCCTTCAGACAAATTGTGTCTCAGTATTCATTAGGACTTAGGCAAAGATAAACAGACTCAATTCTTTCCAACTGTTCTGTAATAGAGAAATGACAGTAAAATATTTCCTAGCTCTGAGGTAGAAGCAAGATCAAACAATGAAACTGTACTCACACTACTCAGATCACAAAGGCAAAATTCATTTGAAAAGAAAGACAAGCTTATTTTTAAGTATTCACCTTTTTATGGCAGAATCATATGGCCTAAATGTTATAAGTTTTGCTTGCTTAGCTTTTCCATTCAACATTGATATTTCCTTTCAACACCTTTTTACATTATTAAGCAAGCTTACTTTTTTTCTCAGAGTTAATTTTTATTGTAACTAATTGATTTAATTCCTCAAGTATGTTTTTAATCCCTAAGCTGGTTTTGGCCTTGGTGTCAGGGGTTTTTTTGAGTATTTAACCTTTGGTTTTAGTCACACTTTTGCAACTAAACCACACTTGAATACTTTTGCAGCAAATATCTCTGAGGATGAGAAAATATCCTCAGACATTTTGAGCTGGGGGGAAGGCAACCTGCTTGTGATCGTCTTCTGAGTGAATCATCTTTATGGACTCACCTTAACTATGCTACAGAATTTAAAGCTATAATTTTAACTGAAGATTAGATTAAAACACTGAGATACTTACTGCAGTCAGCTTCATCTGATAGGTCTTCACAGTCTGGTTTATAGTCACAGATGAACTGAGACTCTATGCAATTCTTATTCCCACACATAAAATCAGTGAGAGCAGGGCATTCCCTGGGATTCTCTCCAACTGAAACCAACAAGACATTTAAATCAATATTGCAATTAGATCAAAGGATGTTCTTTTAAATTTGTTAACTATTATACATCATGGCTTTAGGGTTTTACTGCTTCCAACAGATATTATTTGGTCTCACTCTTTTAATGTTGCATTATGTGTTTCTAGACTACTATATTTGCCTTGCCCAAAGCTTCAAAAGTAGGATGTTTTGGCTGGAAGAAAATTCAATTCAGCATCAACATAACTGTTTCCCTGGTATATTTGTTGTGTACATTCTATAAAAAAAGGGTTCTGTGAGCTGTTGAAAAGTAGACAGGCAGAAGGCATTATTCTGCTCATAATTATATTTTTTGAAAATAACATTTTAAACTGAGAAAAATCGCTGTTATACACATTTGCATAATAAATAAACTTTCAGAGCATTTATAAGACATTTACCCTTTTTTTTTGGTAGAATTTAGATAAACTGCTGCTCTGATTGTGTGAACCACTGAGAAATTTCTCTTAGGTTATTTAATATGCAAATCTTTTTACAACAATTTATGTTCATCTCTGAAGGTGAGTGAAAATCATCTCACAAAATGAGAGTAACTTAGTAACTTGCACATAAAACATTAGGTTCAAATCCAGAGTACTGAGATTCAGCCATCCATGGACTGTAAGACTAAAAAGGAACTTGCCTAAGTTATTTTTTAGTTCAGTGCACTGTATGCATAATTTCAGCCAACAGTAATTGAAACAGTTCTGATAACCCTGAATGCAACCCTTCAAAAACACTCTGATAACCTTAGATTGCCTTTCAGTTTGTAGCTTCAAGTTCTGCAATAAGACATTTAGGAGAATTTATTTTGACTCTATTCATTGTAATGTGTTTCATTTTTTCCTTCAAACGTGACTAAAATGTGACATATTGTTAAACACAGTCTGATCAGAACACCATGATATTTGCCTTTCTGCAGGCCCATATTTCCAGAGGACGTGTTATTGTTGTCAGGGTATTAATCTCCTCAAATAGTGGCACTTACTGAATTTTACGGACTGAGGAACTGCATTCTCATTGAAGCAGAATAGGAAAAGAGAACTAAACTTTTGGTTTAGTTTCAACATATACTCAAAGTAATATTAAACAGAGTAACAATACATCAATAAAATGTAATCCATGCATTTTAAATGGATAGTACAAAAAGAAAAAAAATCACATCTAATGTTGGTTACTTGCAGAACCTCAATACTTAAATTTTCAGCTTTGAAATACAGAAGCCCATGTGCATTGACACACCAAAAATATCTCTCCAAATTGATATCTGTCTTTTTATTTTGTCTTTTAATTTTTCACTATCAGTTTGATCTGATTAGTCACCACAAACAAATTGTCATGAATGCCTTAAATAGGTGAAAATCTATTGCTGCTTTTTACAGACAATCCACATGTCAGAGAGCCATTAGGAGGAGCAGACTCCTGGAAAAAAATTGACTGAGGCATTTGTGATGGTTAAGGCAGTTTTCACACCTCTCCAAAATGATGTGCTAAAACCTGATTAAAGGTACCACCAGGAATTCATTAGTATGGCTCATCCTAAATTCTGGAAAGACACACAATGGTTGAGGTTGGCAGAGACCTCTGAAGACCTCTCTAGTCCAACCCACTGCTAGAGCCACCTCTAGTACAGAAGGTTGTGAGGGAGCACGTGGAGTTGGGTTTTGAATAATATAAATAGATGGAGACTCAACAACCTCTTTGGACCAGTTGTGTTGGGTGATCCTCACAGTAAAGTCGTTTCTTGTGGTCACATGAAATTTCCTGGTTTTTGAATTTATGCCCATTGCCTTTTGTCAGTAGACACTTTTGAGAAGAGTTTAAAACCCTTATCTCCACTCCCTTCTCTGCACTGGAAATGATGCACTGGAAAATTATACTACTTCCTAAAGTCATTCAGTGGCTTAAAAAATGACAGAAATTAGGTAATTGCAGATCCATTAGCATACAGTGATTTTCACTGCATATGAAAGGGTTACATTTTCACCATACAGGGGAGTGACTTTTGAAAATCCATGGCTTTGTCACTTTGTGATCATATTACACAGTATTACCTAGACAGAGCAACATTAATAACATAACAACACAATGTTATGTTATGTTACATTATGTTATGTTGTTATGTTATGTTACTCTATAATTTTTATTTAGCACTTAATTACAGTTGTTATTTTTATAAAAACGAGCAACTTTATAGTACTTTAAACATACCATAAACCAGCATTTTAAAATGTTATCCTAAAATAAAACATGTGATGCCAACAGAGACATAATGAAATTTTTTATCTCAACAAGTGTGAATGTCATAAACACAAATTTACATATCTATGAATTTTAGCCTTTTGGGGTAAGAACTTTTTTATATGTAATTTTTAGGGGTATCATGTTACATTTATGATAATGATGTTTTTCTGCTACAATCATTGCCAGAGAGAAATAAAATCCCTCTTTAAATCAAGATACTGGCATTAGCATTGCACAGTGCAACCAAATATTCTAAACTGTATTTGGAATTATGGCATAAAAAAATCAATTTTCCATAGTACACTCATTCTGGTCAAAACTCCTATACCAGCTAAGAATTAAAACAAAACAAGAAATACGGTGCAACTTGACCATAAAATGCAACTTCAGTGTCAGAAAAGCCAAAGCCAAACACAAGTTCACACAGAAGTTGTAGCTTAGAAATTTCATTTTTTCAAGATATTCTTCAAATATAATACAGAAAAAAATCAATTTTACCAGATAAAAATACACTGAAGAACATATGGGAAAATATGTTAGAAACCTACTTTAAACAAAGAAAAAGATAGGACATTTAAAATATTATCTATCTTGCCCATTTTTAATTTTTCCCCTCAAAATTACAAGGTTGCCAAAATCTGAGTTTGTGCCTATCAGTACTGAATTTGGAGAACAGCAATCTAACATCACTCCGGAAAGATTTAGTATAAAGCAAAACAATGTCTCCTAATGAACAGCTTTATTTTTCAGCTGATATTTCAGAAAAAATTTTCATCATCATTTCTTCGTGCATGCTGGTTGTGTTGGGACTGCATTTAAAAATAGATGGCTTTTCATCTGATCATATTTCTCATCTGTACTTTGATGACCAGTAAGTAGGATGATAACATATGTTGGATGATGGTTGATTATATACAGTATGTAATATTATATTTTTTCCTAATAATCTAGCTCATAACATTCCCTGAAAATCCAAACATACAGAAACACTATTTCTAAGCAGAAAAAAACATTAAAAATATGGTAAATTCTGTTTCTTTCCTCTTTCTCAATAAACCTGTAAGGAAAGAAACCCTATCTAGTTCTGAATACATGCAAAACAAATTAAGAGAAAGGTTATGACAAGAAAGTTATGGATTGTACTTTGCTTGCTCTGTTACTCTGAAATTATCTTTGAGCAACTACAACATTAAAAAGGATGAGTGAACTACAGCAAGCAAAAGAATGAGCTGATGCTGTGTATGGAAATGCCAAAGGTGAAAAAGAGTAAAATATACACAAATGTGGATTTTTCACAGAATGGGAATGAGTGGCATTACAGGGAGTTGAAATGTTTTTGGTATGTACTAACCTAATTTCTAAATATGCTATGAAAAATTTGCAGAGAATTACGACGTCCAAAATAAAAAGAAAACATTTCATTGCAATTTAAGAAAACTGTTGACCAGAGTATCCTGGACTTAATTAAAAAGCTGTATATGCTGTTTTTTGACCTGACCTTCTTGCAAATCTTTGGTTTAACCCTTATACTGAACAATTAAAAGTTTTTTCACCTCTAGACATAATTTTACATAATGAAAAATGTCCTTACAGGTATGGAGTGTTGGTCTGCAGGCATAGCATGAGTGACAGAGGAATGGATCAGAGCTACAAAAACAGGTGGTAGGGAGTGGGAACCGTTTGGTTTTGGTTTTTTAATGAGAACAGAAGGTCCAACTAAATTTACTAATTTTCATCACTCTTGGACATTTCTTGGACTAGCTATTTTTGTTTTGTATCAGGTTTTGATCTTTCTTCTCCCGCAGTTATTCTGTCCAAAAATCTGTGGGATCTGAATATTATATAAAATATGTTGCAGGTCAAAAGGCCACAATCCATTCCCTTCCCAGAAAAAAAAAAAACCAAAACAACCACATTATAGGCAGCAAAAAAATCACCCCAAAATAAAATAATAGAACATAAAACGCAAGCACAGATAAGAATTGAATACCTTATGGTAACAACCAACATTTACAGCAGCATAGAAATAACTAGATTAACAAGAATCAATGGAGTAATTAAACCAGTTATTTTGTCATAGGTCAAAGTTATCTGGGAGCAGCACATAGACCCTTATAAATCACTTTTTTATCTTACATTAAATACTTGGTGATTAGATTTTTATTAATTAAAAAAAAAAAAGCCAACGAAACCGAACAACAACAAAACCAATCTATTGTTGTGGTATGAAAAAATTAGAATGTTTTATTATGCACATTTATTTGGCTTTCCCCTCAGAATTGCAGCCTTTACAAAAAGCTAGAACACCAAAAGAAACTAACACAAGACATATTTTAGATTTACCTAATGACTGCATGTTATGCAAATCCCTTCACCAAATGAAATGGCAGTACTTGAAAAGGAAAAAGCATATACAGGATATCACTTTTCAGTTAAGTACAATTTTGTATTGATACAGCAAAGAGCCACATAATCTTCTAAGTAGTTTTTAAGAGGCCAATAGAGCTAGCTTGGCTTCTGGATCAGTAAACCCAACAAAATAAGCATATTAATGATTGTTGCCACAGAACTTGCATTTATATACACTTGCTTTCCTTTCTACATATTTTGTTCTGGACAATGCAATTCTCAGAATACCATCAAATACCATTCCATACCAATACCATTCCCTAATAACGACACCTGTGTGTGTTTGCATACACGTAGAAAGCACACAACTGCACATCATGCATACCACAAATAAATTGCGACTGTTGTGGATACAGCACAAGCTGGCAGCTATCTTTATTTTATACCCATTTCCAGTATATGTTACCTATGGAAGACTAACCCTTATAATGGATACAGAATTTATAGACATGACAAAATTCATTTGGGGATAGCTGATAAATAAAACATTATTAACTGAGATTTTTTTTTCCAATTACCTGGAAAGGCCTGACTTGGAAAGAACTCACAAAACCATTCTTTCCTTTAAGTTTGCAACTAGAGGACAGCAACAGGTCAGTGACTATTTCTCTGATTCTTTGACTATGAGAGCTTACTTGTACCAATGTTTTGTAAGATGTAAATATTCCTGTGATATCTATTACATCTAAAATCACAAAAAAAACCAGACAGAAGGAATATCAGTCCTATAGGCTGTAGATCTTTATTGTTTGAAACAAAATTGATAAGACCAAAAATATTTAAGTGTAATAGATAGCACTAAATGTAACAGATTTAGTGACACAGAGTTTAAAAGACTTAACATGAAAGAAGTGATTGATCACACAAGAAGAGACGCTCTAGTATTACAACACTAAAAACATAGGTTGTAGGAGGTTGTGTTTGGCCAATGATTTGTGCTTTCGAAAGGCATAGGGTGAATTCCAAATTATTATGGTTCCCAGAGGCAGCAGTGGATCAGACTTTGAGCTTTTTGGAAAGCAGGGTGTACCTCAAGCTCAAGTGCACAGCTGCTGTTTAGCAAGAGACTCATTTCTGCTCTCCAAGAGAAGCACGTGAGCTCACTCAACAGCACAACAGCACCATGTCAGCAGTATGAAATGAAACAAAACATACAATGGATATTAAATCGAAATTAGCCTTTTCTCCCACTATTTGTCTTTTTAGAAATTATGGTCCTTCCGGAGTAGAAATGTTTTCAAATTTAAGTTGAAAACTCACCTCTTTCTATTTTGGTTGTTTAAATTTTATTGTTTAGTGGGAGCACTTCAAGCACTGCTCTCCCCTCTTTCACAACACTTGAGATATAGTAATAATCAAGCATCTTGTTGAAAATGTTATTCAATTAAAGGAAATTTAATTTGCAAGTTCCACCCTTTGTTTAAAGTGTATTTTATGAAATACACAGTCCCAGAAGGTTTCATTACTCAATTCTGAGATTCAGAAATTATGAAACACAATTTTCATCAAGTTTTTTCATTTGCTTACCTCAATTGCTCAGTCCTCTTTATGCATGACATTTTTATAGAATATTAGAATTGTATTAGCAAGCTCATCAATAATGCTTTTCTCCATGGATGATCTTGTAAATCTATTGCAAGAAAAACTAGATGAAATGTTTCTGCTCAAGCAAGCTACATGTAATTTCATATAAGGTTATTTTATAATTTTAAAACCATAGAGAATCCTCCTCAGGGAATAGATCACTCAAAAGGCCAGATTTAATGCAAAGATATGTTTTGACTCCAATATAAACAGTAGATCTAACAAATTTTGTCGACTCTTAGGAGATACTCTGACCTGTAGACACAAAATTTTGTCAAAGGACTTCCCAAAGCTGTTCAAAGCAGGCAGTTCTGTGCCTAAGGCCCCCCGCTATCCTGCAAGAATGAAAAATTTATTCACAGTTCTGGAAATGCAGAACTGCCTCTGGCTCAAGCAATACAAAAGATAAGAAAATTCTCTTTAACTTCTAGTGCTGATATCATGGAGTATATAAATCCACAGGAGACAAGGACAGAAGCTTTTATACTTGATAAAGACTGAAAGACCAGCTTTGGCATACAGTGTATCAGCAGGATAAGGATCTCATACTCCTGGTACTCTTATATAGGGATCTACCATACTTTGCTTAAAACCAAAGGACACATGAAGCAGAAGCACCGAGGACTGAGCAATGAGGGTCTGGCCTTATCTCTTTAGAATCTGCAAGTGGTAAAAGAAAGGGAGAAGTTGAAATAAGGCAAAAATCATGAGATGCTGTTGCAGAAAATCCTATTTCCCAGTAATTATGAATGTGTTCAACCAGATAAAAGTATCTCCTGAACCAATTTGACATGAGATCTCTAATTCTTGATCCTTTTCTCCCTCCCTGTCTGTCCTCTATCCTAATTCCAATGTAGAGTTACATTGCAACTCAGAAAATTCAGATGAATAGATTATTTTTAGAGCTTTTCAATCACATCTGCACTGAAAGCGACTGTCAAACTATTGCTTCCACTGTGATGCAGAAGCAATTGATCAAAGCTACTCAATCACAGCACTCTCCAGTTATCACAGATATCTTAGAAGCATTTGATATGAATATTTTATTTTTTTTAATGTGGACTTTTCCTAATGTGGTCCAGAGGGGCTGTTCTGACAGACCAATGGAGTAGAGCACATAGTGCAAGCTGCAATTATCTGCAACAAGGTGACATTTCAGGGGTCATTCTTCTAGTACCACCCTTACAGAGAAAAGTTATATGTTAAAAAAAAAAAAAAGATAGAAAGTCCATTCGCCTCAACCCTATATATTTTAGTAGCCAAAAAATCCTTATACTTTATCCCATTTGAATTAGGTAGAGTCAAAAAATCTACCACTGGATGTGAAGAGTAAGAAATATGTGAAATAAATGTCAAAATGATGAGATTTTAATTTTATGCTGAAAATCCTAGTTTACAGCCATGTGCTAGCAAACCAAATTATCTCTGGAGTCAGCAACTCTTCTTCAAAAGTTTCCCATGAGATAAACAGAAATCTAAAATGCCACTGAGGTCCCTTCATGAAAAATGAGATAAAAGTTATTTCTTGTTTAATCTGTGGCATTCCTGATGCATCTCTGAGAGCTGCAAAAAGTTGGTGAACAAACTTTTAAGCTCATGAATTTTTTACATAAGTGTTAACAGAAATCCTAGTTTACAGTAATGTCAATGGCTTCTGAACAATGCAGTAAACCCAAGACAATTCTGTGGTTTTCAAGCTGGTGCCATATTTCCCTTTATTCCTTTTTTTTTTTTTTAAGAAGGTTGTCAAATGTAAATCTTTCCCCAAATCCAGACTGTAAAAATTAATTTTGCAAAAACTAATTTTTATTTTCCAAACATTTATAGAATGTCTAAATATTCAATGCAGTTTAAGCATTTCTGCATAACAGGACTTGTGCAGGAATTCATGTCTTCCCCCCGGTGTAAGTGGCAGCCCTTGCAAGCTGGGTTGGGGGAATTGCCTCCACATTTGTCCTTAGTGCTGCCTTCCTCACCGAGTCCTTCCTACAGGGGCATGCAGAAAGGATTTCCTCTGAAAGGCATCTGTGGCTGATCTTCACATTGCCAAAAGCAAGATTTTTTCCTTGTCTAGAACCCAATTGTGCATATCTGTGCCCTCTGCTGAGTGTAATGAGGTCTGGGTTCAGTAAAATTTTCCCTCAAGTGATAAAGTACATTCATGTTAATGTATGTTACACTATGCCAAATTAAGTTAAAGATGCCAAAATTTCTAGACTTCTCAAAATGAGCTTTCTTTGTCTGCAATGAAGAAGACTCAATATATAGCAGAAAATTTTAAATTTATAACTCACAATGAAATCAGAGAATAATTTCCTTGTAAAGGCGAAATCCAAATATTAGACTAACAAAAACTTTATCATTGATTTCAGCACATTTACTGAGAAGTTTTAGGCAGGTTGTGCCATTCCAGTGCCCCATGCCAGAATACCCTGACACTGACCTATTTATAAAAACAAGAGAAAGACATAATGAATCATTAAAATATTTGAAAAGGGAAAAAAAAAGAAAACTAAAAAAACTGAGCATACATTCTGTCTGAACATCAGTGAATATCCTTAGTGACTAATTTGGGTCTGGCAGCTTTCTCTGTCTGAATTCCCTTCCCTCTCACTTCAGGGCCAGATTTGTACTGAATACTTCTATTATCAGGGTTTGAACTTCTCTCAAGTATTTAAGAAGAAGAAACTAAATTATCCACTAAACATAAAGCTTTGCATGATACACAGCTGAGGATTCAAAGGAAACACTGGCTTGTTTTTAAAACAAAAAAATCTTGCCTACATACACAAACACTAGGAGGTTTCAGTTATTGTCTCTCTGATCTGCAAAGCTAGGATGGAATTCTAATAAGAAAGTATTTTTCTACTGGGGCTTTCAAAGCTTCTTGTTTATGAGAGCATGGAGGTAAAGTTCTTCAAAGGATTTCAGTACCTTCACCTATGGTCTTTGCCATAAACAGTAGGTGAGAAGGAATACAAATATGTGAGGAGGAATACAAATATATGAGGAGAAAGGGAAAGAAAAAATTTACTGCCAGGAATACAAACTTTATTATATTTTAATTAAAGTTTCTGTTCAGCTCAATTTGGTGAAGCAATTTCCTATTAATAGATTGTGGATTTTTTATTTTAAAAACTAAACATAATTGTAACATTAGAAGAAAAGTTTGTGGAGTCTGATTCCAAGCAGTCAGCTGACAAAGACCACTGGACCTGTAATGATTCTGTCTTATTCCTGGATTTCTATGGCACTGGATTCCCAGACTATGAATAATTATATAAAACAACTAAATATCAAAACGTTCTAGAAATTTCTGTCAAATTTTAATTCAGAGTTATGATTCTCATATTTTCATTTATCTTCCCTTGTTAGTTTTTCAGTGGTGCCCTGGGTTGCCAAAATCAGTGTGTATGATGTGGCTGAGCCATGTGCATGCCCATGCTTATACTCACTGTTGTATATCTGAGAGTACAAAATTCCTTTTCTTTAAACTACAGATGCACAAAAATCAGACTTCTGGTAATAGCATGCCTGAGAAATTGTGCTCTTGATTCACTATTATGTGACAGTGAGCCATCAGCTGGGAAAGCAGATCAATAATGCTAGAAATGCTCCTTAATGATAGCAGACCACATTATCATGAAGTTAAATGTCATAAGTGTAAAAAAACTGTTATCATTAAGGATTATTCTGCATGACCCTCATAGATATTGAGGGTACTTTTTTTTTTTTAATACCTTTTTTTTCTTTATACCTTTTTATTAAGGCAAAACTGGAGACATTTTGTTTCCAGCCTGCAAATAACTCCATGCATGGTCAAAGTCAGTTATTAAAGAGCACAAGAAATGATGACAGTAAACTCCATTCAGGTCACATAGTCTCAATAAAGTTGTATAAATAATTATTGAATAAGAAAGTAAAAAAAAAATCAATATATTAGCTAATTTAAGGACAATGTTTTTCTAGCTGTGATGTAATTTCACTGTTTTTCATATTTTTAATTTGACCTATAAAATAAAATGTATAAGATTTGTAATTTAACCTGTTTTGTTACCAGAACATTGCTTACCCTCTCAAAACCAACTTTTATATCTTTTATTCTATATCTATAGATTTATTTATATAGTTTTATTCTGTCTTTGACAATATATCCTAGAGCTCAAATTTCCAATAAACCCACAGTTTCTTCTTGTCCTTCACTTCCGTAGAAATTAGTAAGATCTGATGAAAACGATCTCTGAAGGAAAGGGCCTCAGAAGCTCAGATCATAATAGAGTGATTTGTTGTATTCTACTGATAAAGAAGCTGTTGAAAAATTAATTTTAAAAAGGAAATAGTGAAAAGATTTTCAGTTGAAAATCCTCATATAGATCGAGCTATAAAGAAGCTGTTGAAAAATTAATTTTAAAAAGGAAATAGTGAAAAGATTTTCTGTAATCAGTTGAAGATCCTCATATAGATTGAGCTGTGTAAATCACAGCTATGTAAGTGAAGAGCAAAGTATCCACCTCAGTGCATATACTCTTATTATGTATACAGATTATAATATACTGCATGGAAGCAAGCTGAAGGAAAAGACATGTAAAGTAAAATAACTATTTAGATACATTAAACAATGATATAACCATTGAATATTACCATACTGCAGAAAACAGATCTAATATTCACATGTAAAATATCACATGGACTGCCTCTCTCTTCCCCTTTTCACTATCTCAACTTGAGTACATAATTTTGGCAAAGAGGCAATTTTATTGTGCTGACTGTAAACCATGTTCCAGGAATACCATTCAGCAGCTTCCAAAAGGACAGTCTGTGAGGAGGAGGCTATCCCAAAATATTTGAAAGCTCCAGAATTGCTTTTACTTTAGTTTTCACCACTAAATGCTATCTGCTGAGAAGCAGCTAAATATAAGAATTTTCCACAATTTAAGGCATTCTCATTTCAACTCCATTCTGTTTATTTTAAACCTGTTTTCAAGATTTAATTATTTTCAATCTCCTAGTTTTTTTCTGTGCATGTTATATTTCACTGTTTATGTAATTAACACATCCAGAATACCCATAATATGTAAGATTTTAGTTTAACAAAACAAGACCAAGTAGAAAATACAAATGCAGCTTCAGCTGCCCTAGAGGACCCTTGTCATATGTCTAGCCCAGCAATTCTATAGCTACAAATACAGAACATGGGTAAGTGCTGTAAATCAAGTCATTTTGTTGGTCAGAAACCCCTGTTTGCCATCTGCTTTGTATGCTGCTCTTCTTTTTGAGTTTGGCCACAGTAAGATTGTGTTTGCTGACTTTTAGCTTTGTTATGACAGACACAATAAAACTGTGAACTCTGTGCTGCAAAAAGCACAATCTGTACATGACATGCTTTCTCTATCCTGAATGCCCCAGGCTTGGGTCAGGTGGGAAATGTTATTTTTGAGAAACTGGCAAAATGTATTTTGCTTGTTTGTTCTACACAGGTAAAGAATCAATAACAACAAAAATGAGAAAGGTCAGACCAGGCTCCTTCATGTCATCATGCCAACAGGAAAGTCAGCATACCAAAATGCTTGAGAAAATTAAGCAAGCAGGTATCAACTTGTGGAGTAGAAGGCAAACAATATGCAGAGTGCAGAGCTGATGTGAAAGGCACTAAATTATTCCCTTTAACATTGGTTTGAGGCTAAGTGTCCTCATACAGATAAGAAAATCAGGGGATAGAGATGGGGTAAGATGTGGTGGGGTGTGGGTTGTTTTTTTTAGGTTTTGTTTGTTTTGCTTATTTTACAGGCATGCATGTTCACAGATGCACACAGATACAGCTGAAAAGTGAGCAAACGATCGGCCTCTGATCCTGCTGGCAAGCAGAGGCATAAGCATAAAGGCATTCCCACAGGATACATACTCCTAAACTTTAATGATAACCCTGCTGTACCTAGCATATACAACCAGAGATGCTGTAAGGAAATGATTCCTGAGTGTATAAAGACTGTACCCTAAAAGAATGCAAAAGCAAGGACCATGCAAGTTACATCTCTATAAAGGATCAGCATCTTGGGTCTCCAGCTTTCTTAAATCAATCTTAAAAAAATTTGTATTGCAAATTAAGCTTCAATTGTACGTATCAAACTTCTGTGAGAAAAGCCTCCTCTGAATCATCTGTCTTCATAAACCATAATTTTCTGCAAAATACACAGGAATATGACTGTGCTGAAGCTGTATGGGAAAGCAGTTGGAGCACTTGGTGTGACTGCTTTCCCAATAGAGCTTCTTCCTGAAGCAATGCTGTAAAACAAATAGCTGCTATAAAGTAATAAACCAAGTTACTTCCTGAACTGTTTCACTGCAAAGCTATTTTAATGCAGACTTGTTATAAAACACTGTTAACATTCAGATTTGTAGGGTCATGGCCTAAAACCAATGTAAATTTCAGCAACCTTAACATTTTCAGAGATTGAGGACCCTTCATCTGACAGCTTTCCAAATCCTTATTGAAACAATTTCCTTCCTTGAAATGACAACTCTGGAATATTTCCAGTTATGCTTATATGATGTCATTTTTCAGGTTTTTATATAATATGTGGACTTAAGGGTAAGAAGAAATATTTTTACACTATATTAAGATATGTTGATACCATCTTTATGGACTTAAAAGAGATATTACTTCTTCCTTAAGAAAATAAAATCTATTTTCATTTGCTGAATATCTTCATGAATCTGACTGTGAAATGAAGTGTCTAATTTGTTGTAGCTCCAAAACTGAACAGAATCCTAGAAATGTGGTTTAACTAGATCCCACTGGTATGAATTAATACATGTGAACACAACTGGCAACAAATTGCAATAGAGACCAGCATCTACTTTGTTATTCAGTATGATAAATATTGACTTACCATCTCCTACCAGGACATCCTTACCTATCTACCTTTGTTTTTTGGAGAACAATGACATGCACAGCAATGAGGACAATGAAACACTTCAAAAGAAGTCAAGGGGCTCAGTTATGCTCATGTGTTTTGTAGAGCTTTTAAGAGTACATCTGCTTTGGAGTTTTTTTACAGCGCAATTCTGAAGAAGGTTCCAGATTGTATCACATTTCCATTCTTTCAATTATACAGCAATTTCTGAATGCAAACCCTTCATTTTTTAGATGAAACTAGATCAAGAGGTGTTCTTCAGAAGTTCATTTTTCATACTCCCATTGATGATGGGCATCCAGTCTATGGCAGGAGATTAAAGCTTGCTCAAAGAAGTACCACAAAACTCGAACAGTGTTGATAGGTGGCATCAGCACCTCGTTTAACAAAATCACTTATGTTGTGTCACACTGTTTCCAACAAGACCACATACTTCCCTGAGAGAAATCATGATCTACCTACTCAGTATTTATCTTGGTTTTAGCGGTTTCTTTTTTACTCTTTGTTTGGTGGTTTGTTGGAGACTTTTTGGTGGGTGCCTTTTTTGGGGATTTTTTTGGTTGTTGTTGTGGTTGTAGCTGCTGCTGTTGCTTTTGTTGTTTTTAATAAGCACAAACTGTTCTTATTTTAGCCTATGTCCACAGAGATATGAATTAAATAATGTGTTCTGTGAAGGCGTCAAAAGTTTTATTCTGCTGACCTTGATACCTCAGCTGAACTGGGAAAAACAATATTGATAAAGGTTCATTTGTAGTCTTCACTTATTTTTATGGCAAGAGACTTTATAATAAAACCCAGAGACCACAGGTTTCATATAGTATAATCTGACACAATTTGTTGTATATAACAATGAAATTGTTATATACAACATCACAGACTCAATAACTTACCAATAGATTAAAGAAGGAAAGTCAAAACTTACTCAAAACAAAACAAATAAATAAATAAAAAACTTAGCAATTTCTTGGATTTATCTGCCATAATTTAGTGTGAGAACACTGCACCAATGTATGTGTAGAAGATAGTATTAAAGTTAGAAGAGCATAAACAATTTATTCATAACTGATTTTATGAGCAGTGAAATTATGATGATAACAGTAAAATTATGATGTATTTGAAAATGAACAAGAAGTTCCTACATCTCATGTAGCATCCCTCTAGAAATTTTCCTTGTGAACTTACTTGTGCTGCAGTTGTGGAACTCTATGTCATCTATTGCTGCTCCTCCTCCCAGGTATCCGGTACGAATGCCTTCAAAGATAATTTCAAAATTCCTTAACTTCCCCAAGTGTAACTTGACTTTGTTCCACATGCCACCATGAGTTCCTGATTCACTCCATATTTTCACAATCCCATCATCAGTCTGAAATGTGAATAAATTTTATATAGTAAAATACATGTACGTATGGATTATCAAATACAAATTTTGGGGAAAAAAACCAAACCAAACAAAACCAAAAGAAGACTAGAATCCCATGCCATTGTGTCAAGAATTGGCAAAGAGATTCTTTCCTAGGATAATAGGAAAATAGTGAAATTAGATGAGCACTGGGCAAATAACTACCATCAGTAGCAGGTAAAATCTCAGTAGAAAAAATACTTTGTGTGTGATTGAACTGTAAAAGCATCCATTTTGTTAGAGTTGTATTTAACTTCATACAAAACTGTTCTTTGTTTTTAGAATATATTACTGGATGCAAGGCTACTCTACCATATTAAATTGTTTCCATCTATCTTTAAAAAAAGTTGTGACCATGGTGCTAAAGGGGAGGAAAATCTAACAAATATGCAATAACCATAGATTTAGTATAGCTTATTTGAAGGTAAATAAGAATACTCTGACTCGCAAGTACAGTAATGTATTTCAAAGCTTTACTTTAGACCTCTTATCATACTACCTATCTGGCAAGTCAGAAGCAAACATGCTTCATTTTATAATAGTAGTGTTAGAATGCAGATGCACCAATTTTCCTTGCTGTGAAGGGGTGATGCATATATACGATGGCATCAAAAGGAAATATTTGCATAAATTTTGTATATGTCTGAATCTATTTTTCTTTGTGACTGTCTAACTAACCATCTAAACTGTAAATGCAAATTATTTTCTACTATTTTCTTAGCAAAAACTATTAGTACTCCAGCTGGGGTTAAGAAAAACACTGTGAGATGCATCAAGCAGCTAAATATAATGCATAACAAAGGCTCTAAGACTGTAGTACACGAACAAGCAAAATCTAAGGAAAATAGAGACAGCAGTAAAATAGACAGGGAAGAAAATTAATTACATTTCTTTATCCATGGTGAACCTGTTAGATCAGATTTATGTTAATGTCTTATGCATATTTATGATGAGAAAATGAATCTTGGTGCTTTAGCTATTGTATTCTGAATAAGAGAGTGCAGACAAGCATGCACACAAATATTACATTAGTTTGTGAATCAGGGAACTCACAGAATTGCTGATATCTCTTAGAAGGAGGTCCCTAGACCTAAAAAAGCATAGAGAACTTGAAGTGTTTCTTGGCAAGGGTATTCTTGAAAACCATAATGATCAGTAGAGGAACTTTTGAAAACGATGGCAACTTTACTTCAAAATGCTAAACAGGAAAAAAAAAAGACAGGGATGACTTTCCATAACTTTATGTAAAGTCATAGATATCCAGCTGAATAACTCTATTTCTGCACATAACTAATGCTGTTCAACCAGTGGTGATAGCAGCCCTTTCTGAGTCATGATATCTGAGCACACAAGCACCTACAGATGCAAGTTTAGGCATTGCTTCATCAGTGATGTCTCATTTGTTTAAAGCTAATGACACAGTCCATTAAAACGAAAACAATATAACAGGACCTTAGTAGTGCTTTGCACCACTAATTCCAGAGTTGATGACGATTGGTAATGATGCTCTTAATGAATTTCTCCCAGTGAGACTCCTGTATGCCATCACAGCAGCAGTCCATTCTTTTAGCAGAATCATAGCACCATAGATCATCTCAAGTTAAAGGGGACCCATTGTGATTTTCAAATTCAACTCCTTGCTTCTTGCAGAAGTACTTAACACTAAACCATGACCAAGATCATCATCCAGATGCTCCTAGAACTCAGACATGCTTCTTGCTCCCCACCTCCCTGGGGAGCCTGTTCCAGGAACCAATCACCCTCCAGTGAAGAAGCCCCTTTTGGGCCTATAATCAGTGTAATTAAGAGGGGCTGGAATCAGCATGAGAGAAAGACCTTTTGTAAAACGTTTATGTACATTTCAGTACAGAAACACAGCTTAGAGGGCTCTATATTAACACTGAGCTCAAAAAGGGTAGATACAGTAATTGAAGCTGATTTCAAAACTGGTAAAACAGTGACAAATGTATTTTAAAGTTACACCTATTATTTCTGTTCATCAATAACTTATTTCAATACCTCAGCTACATCTAGTCAATTGATTCAGATATTTTTGGGCAGTCTCCAAGAGAGTATTTTTTATTATTAGGTTAGTTTCTTTAGTCTGCAAACACCTTTCACCTATCCTTGACATGCATAAAATGGATGATTATGATGAGTTTCTTTTGGCCTGTTGTATTTTCCAACATAGAATACAACTCCAAACTTTAGAAAAGATACACTTTTGAACATTTTATCCATTTGTTGTATATGGACCCTCTACTGTCTGCACTTGACAACTCTTTGGAAAACAAATAATTTTTATTCATATTTTCATAATAAATCATTGATTAATTTTTAAAAAGTAGCTCAGTGCTGTGTATTAGTGGCAAATTTAGGAAATTTAAAATGAAGTAGATTAAAATAATGTTGAGTGATAAGGGACTTGCCTAATATTCATACATTTGAGCATGATAGAAAAATTCAAAACCTTTTTTATCTGAACATTAAGCCCCAAAACTATTATAAGATTAGATATATTTGAGATTGAATGTATGGAGAGAGCTGGATCTTTTTGAAATGCACAGAGATAAGTATTTATATAAAATCTGGAGGTGTTAAATGTTACACAGTTATCCAGAACATGAGCCTCATGTCTGCTGCTAGCCAGATTCTGATTGACTTCACATTACATTTAATTGCATGACATTCTGTTCAGACTAACATTATGTTTATCACATTGGTTTTTTTGAGTAAAGGATGCTACAAGTAACAAGTGATGGGGATCACATATTTCTTTAGAAATAGCCACACGAAAATGTTGTTGGAATCAATTTGTATGTGGTGTCATAGCCACAACATATGAATCTTTATGCAGTTATAGGCACAGGGGCATTTTTTATACAGTAGGACACAGAAATTTTATTTTTTTTTGCTAGAAGAATTTTTCCAGATGGAAACTTTATGGCAGTCTCCTTGCACTTCACAAGTTACTGAATATGAGTACACAAATAAAACACAGAAGAGACATCTCTCTTCTTGTCTGGGTTCCACGGACAAAAGGAGTTCCCACACCACAGTAGAACTTCATAAAGCATGACAGGCTGATTTTTCACTTGCTCAGCTACAGCTCTACATACCAAAATGAAAAGCATCCTCGCCCCCTGCACAACTGTAGGAAGGCTGTTCCCATGCAGAGTGCAAAGTCCCTTCAAAGTCATGAGCCCTGCACATTGTCTGCATCAAACATCTGAGGGGAGGTGGGAAAGGAAGAGTCAAGCAGTAAACTTGGCTTTCCTCCTCTCCCCAGCCCAGGGAGTGAAGCTGGCTTGGCTCAGGGCTGCGAGCTGTACACTTCTGGATGCATGTTTGGCATGAGAGGATCATCTCTTCGCAGCTTTGCAGATTCTGTTTAATGAATTATTGTTTTGCTTTCTGCATTCTCCAACTTTTTAATCTGTTTTGTGCTTTGGCATTTCTTTCATATCTTTGGAATGTGTTTGCTTCTAAAACAAACAAAAACATGGCCTGAGGTGGATAGAAAAATTGTTCTGTGCTTTCATCTGCCCATTGCATCCAGAAATCCTTCGATCTCTTCCACTCTTTTATCCATACATTAATGTAAAGGAGAGATATGTAAAAGAGATCTATGACAAACAGAAATATCCTCAGTAAAGAGGAGGCTGGAGGTCACAATGTCACCTTTTTTCTGCTTTTAAGAGGCAATTCTTTTGCTGAGACCTACTCATATTGAATGTAGATTTCTATTCAGCCTGGGCTGTTTGGAGACAAAGGGCCCAGCCTGTGCCCCAGCTGGCAGACAAAAAGTGGCTCACATCTGTGGGTTGACTCTGCTGGCTGTTGGTCAGGGCAGGAATCTCATTTTCCTGCTACTCCTGAAGAGTTTAGCTGCATGTAGACTTTATGCAGACAGAAATGGTTAAGGAGAATTGTTTGTTGGTCATACTTTAAGTTTTACAGGATGACTGAACCACAGGATTTTTGTTCTATGTGAACCATAGAACACATCCTGGATTTGCATGAGTATTTCTACTTTTTATGTATATACATACATACATACATACATACATACAAACATATGAAAATATATGTATTCTTTTATATACATAAGAACACACACACACACACACACACACACATATATATATATATATATATATATATTTCCCAATATATGATTTACTGTTTATTAGTGCAGACTATTACCAGGCAATATTACCACAAAAAAAAAAAAAAAAGCGCTCCAGAAATTTCCCCAGAACATAATTTTTACAACCTATTTTGTAATTCTTTACTTTTTAATTCCCTAAAATCAACCTGGGAAATTCCAAGAGTTCAATGTTATTTCCAGATGAAGTGAAAAAATTGTTGCTTCCCAAAAAATACATAGGAAGATTGCTAAAAACAGATGGTGTTTTCATTTAAGGCTCTGGAAAGTTATTATTAATTGCACATCACTGCCCTCTGTGGGTTGAACATAGTGAAAGGTCAGGCTGAGGTGAGGCGATCTCATGAAAGGAAATTTGACAGTAAAGGGCATATTTTTACATTGATTTGCAGCAGTGAGTCCTAAACTTCCACAGACACATTATGCTGAGTAATAAACACTCTCACAAAATGGCAGAATTACTTCTAAGAAGGCCACAACCTGTTTAGATCTGTAGGTCTGTATGCCCCACTGGAAAATTCATATTCATATTCAGAGAATTTTTATCTGCTTTCTGATGGTCTGAGGGGAATTCTTTTTTAATGATTTCATTCTTTTGCAATTCAGAATCTTCCTCATGCTTGTCTTCATCTGAAGGACAAGCTAAAGTGTTTATAGCCTCTCTTTTGACTGCTTCAAGGGGAAAGGTGCAACTTACTTGGCTCAATATCCTCATTAATTCACCTGGGGATAGTAAGAATAAAGGAGAGGAAGGATTTATTTTTGTCTTAGAATTCCTTTTATTTTGTGGCTAAGTTTAATATTTTTTCTATCCATCAGAGACCACCATTATTCTCAAGGCTACATTTCTAACAGAGTCAGAACAATGTTAGGAACTGACTCCAAAGCATGCACAAGGAGTGTGTGATTTTCCATTACAAGATATTGCAAAGAAACTTCCTGTGAATACACTTTCTTTCTGAGTGATACAGTAAGTATTCCAGATGCAATTATAAAGATTTTTCTATGAAGCTATCTTCCTAGTTGCATCTGCAATGAAACAGCAATGAAACACAGATTTTGTTCTTGATCTGCACCTTTCCTTCTATTCATATTCCAAGCTGGGTTCAAAATATTTTCCTGATTCATTCCCATCAGATATTTATTTCAGCAGAGCAACAGGAAATGAAGCAGAGCTTACCAAATGGATGGAGGCAATAAAAACATTTCTTAAATATTCCTGGACTCTTCAACCCAAATATACTTGAGGGCTTTTTAATCAGAGACAGAATATTTTCAAATGATTCATTAAAAAAAAAAAATTAAATGTTTGTTATTAATACCTTAAAAATAGTTTCCAGATTAACTGTATCAAAAGACTCCCCTTTCTAAAATCACCTTTCAGACTTTTTAGAGAAGTAAAGCTCTTTTTACATACTTTTATAAAAAATTAGGAAAAACATCTCTGCTTTCAATTTGCTTTGAAAACAGTATCTTCCTGAAAATCTTTGATGATCCAGAATATTTTAAACATGATATAGGTTATGCAAAACACAGAAAAATAGTATAGAATGAGCATAATGTAACTTTAACTATCACTGATCTTTTCTCCAGTTTTGGATCCATTGTAATCCCTCTGTTTTACAAGAGTATTTCAGGAGGGCAGTTTACTTTTCAGGCATTTATTCTTGGTTTAGGATGAAATGTATTTTCATGGTGTGCAAATAAAGTTAATTAATAAAACTGGTTTTAATGAAGTTTTATTTTCCTTGGTATAGTAACATTATTAAAGTCTTTTCATGGCTGACCAAGTGGTTTAAAAATGAAATATTCCATGATGAGCTGTATTCCTTCCCTGCTACTTCCATTTCTCAGCAAGGAGTGGGGTGCAGTCCTGAGTGCTACATGCACATCACAGGAACAGGAGGCAGCTGGAAGAAAAGTCACAGCTTTTCCTTATCTGTCAATAATTTAAAGGCCTAGCCCATGAATTTGTATTTCCCCAGGTCACAGAACAATTAATATCTTTGCTGACACTTCTAAAATAATTTATGTACTTATTTCAGTTTCATTGGTTGAGAGTGAGTCCTATTTGAAGAAGGTTCTGAGCACCTTCCTTATAGATTTGCTACCTCTGCACACAGAATACTTGCTTAATTTAAAGATCTCACTTCCTAAACTTTAATCTCTCATAAGTAGCTTGAAACAAAAATGCATTAAAATACAATAAAACTGAAAACAGATGCTGAATAGCAAAATCTCTTAAAAAACCAAAAATATTATTTTGTCTCCTTCATCTGATGTTATATTCACAGTATGAGAGATTCCATTTTTTTAATTTCTCACTGATTTTCTCTTAAAAATTTCTAAAACGCTGTTCCACTTGAAAACAGTAAATTAACCATACAGAGTTTGATCTTATATTTCATTCAAGTAAACAAAAACTCTACATGAGCTAAATGGTCAGGAGTATCAAATTATCAAACTTGTTTAAATGAGTCAAAAAATGCACTGAAGCTGATATTGGATCACCCAAGACTTAAAATTCAACCTAACACTTTCCTTCTGATTCTCTTCCCTACTTTGTTTCCTTGTTTCTTCTTTTCTCTCTTCCATCTTTCCTTCACAGTGACACAAAGAAAAATGGGAGCAGCCAACAAGGCCATGAAGATGTGAGTTATGAGCGAGCACGTGTGTCCTCTGGCACAGTTGTCAATCACCAGTCTGACAACAATTCCATACAAACAGCTCAGTTAAACAGCCCAGCTACCTTATATGAGAGAAAGGCACATTCTTGGCATTTTATGGGCAAGGTTGATAAGTGTATGCTAACAAACCAAACAAAACATTTGTGCATGTTGTTGTTAATAATGTAGGAAAATCTGGGCACAGTAGTAGTTATTTATTACCCTGCCCTTAGCTAATCTTTTGAAAATTTGTTGCTCCTGTTAAATAATTCTTGTGGTTAGTATTACTGCTACATTTAGAAAATTGCTGCTAATTATCTGAATGCTGTAGCTCTGCATTAAACACATAATTCCAAAATTATTGAGTCTTCCTAGAATAGCTCTGAGTGAAATAGAAAATATTTCAATGTAGGAAGAGATTTTAAACAATTTTTCTTCTTTTACTAAGCTGAAGTATGCTGCAAGATGCTCGCTATGGAATTCTGAATTTTTCAGCAAATTGAGGTAGCAGAAATGAAGAAATAAAATAAAAAAAGCAGGCAAGAAAACTGCAAGAATCTACAAAGTAATGTTTCCAAAAGGCAGGGACAAATTAGGGACAAGTATGCAACAGGATGATTTTTACTTTAAGGGTACAATGCTGATGAGCTTACTCAAGCTTCAGTGACTTAAATGAGAATTCATGATTCTCAGCAATGAGAAGAATGCATTAAAAATCACAAAATTTTCAGTGTTATACTATTGTAGGAACCAGGCAAGCTGGTTTCATAGGACATTTCATATGTCTCTATCTTCAATAAAAAGGAAACATGAAGCAAATCAAATGACATGTTGGAGAAATTATTTTATCCAGGCAACATATATACATATATACATATATACATGGCATGCTTGAAAATTTGGCTCCGCTTTTAAGGACAACTTACAAAAATCACACAAAAAAATTGAATTTTCACAATGCATTATAGAAAGAAGGAAAACAGCAAGATGAAACAGTGATATTTCAGCTTTCAAGCCTTTTATTAGAGTCTGTGTGTATTAGTCTCAGTAGGTTTTCATAATAAGAGTTAATGACTAAACCCATCCAGCCAACCCTTTAATTTCCTCCTTTGTGTAAAGTTTTAAGATGATTTTCATTCTCTGAAATATCTTTTCCCCAATTTTCATTTCCTAAATTAACATTGCTATAATAATGGACTACATATTTCAGCAAAGAAAACCCCATGCATTCTAATGAAAAAAGCTAGATAAATAAGTGTACCTCAGATAAAATTCCTTTTTTAAAAATGCACCTGTTTTATTTGGAATTCTGGAATCTCAGTGAATTCTTCCAGAGCATCAAAAGGCATCAACACCTCATCCTGCCATGGGTGCCAGCATTTGCAGTATTTCTAGAAGTAAAATTCTGAAATAGTAAGACTCTTCTTTTTTAATTGCTCAAAGTGCTGAGTTGAGAAAAGACAATTTAAAAGATACTTTGATAAAAAGTGATTGGTAATTCACCTGGAGACAGCAGTTTGTTTCAAGCAGGTACACATTGCAAGGAATGACAATTAAATTGCTTGTTAAAAAAAGATAAAGTTACAGTTTAAACCCACTTATTTTGGAAATCTATAATGGGAAAGCAAGAATAATTTGTTGTTTTTCCTTAAATTAGTCTGTGTATTTCACTTTCTTATAACTTGGATTTATCTTGTCACAACTATTAAATCTAATAGATATCATTATAGCAAGCTTTCATTTATAACCAAGCAAACTTTCTGACATTTGTACCTCTTTACATTCCCATGGTAGTATTTCCATCAAATATATTTTTATGTGTTTAGGGTCTTAGAAAATATATCTTCGTTTCATATGTTATCCTTACCAATTAGAAGAGAGAAATAAAACAACTCACTGTAAAAGAGGATTCATTAGGTACTTTGTACTACTTCATCCTCTCCTCATTTCCTCCCTGTCCCAGCCCTTTTTTCTCCTCAAATGCATATATTTCTTCTTAATTTCCTGTCATGATCCACCTTTGTTTGATTTTGGGTTTTTTAGGTAGCTTAAGGGATACAATTTTGATTGCTTGGATTACATTTTTTTTCTTTCAGTTCTGTTGCTAAGGCTAAGTAACAGTAAGCATCAAAGCCACTTTATAAGACCATTAGCATTTCAAGCAACTTAGTTCTGTTTTGTCTCAAACCTTGCTACACCTTTGTTTTAATCACATTTTACAGGTCTCTTTGGAATGTTCCCGTCTCCGAGTTGAGGGAACTGCAAATTTGTGGAAAAGCAAAGCTTTCAAGTTTGAGATATAATCACAGTAACCAAAATTCTAAGATTCTGGACATCTGTTACAACCCTCCATAGTGCCAAACAAGTGTGCTAAATGCTGTGCAATGATAGTTTTTGTAGATTAAAAATAAAGTAACCCCCTTACTCCTATGCACTACCTACACAAATGCAGAGCATATAGAGTAATAGATGTAACAGAACAGTTTATGAATCAAGACCATAAAAAAGTATTTTGCAGACATGAGGAAAACTCAAATCCATTATGTTTTTCCTGCTATAGGGAATACTTTGAATACCATACTGAAAGATGGGAGGCAAAAGTCACTTATTAAATTTCAGTGCTTTTTATGCATCTTTAACTCACCTTCTCTCTTTTTTTTTCTTTTCATTTTTTTCTTCTTTTTTTCCCCCATTATTTTTTTCCTTTATCAGTTTGGATATGGCCTGAGAGAAGGAATCCAAGAGTAGGAGGTGCATACCCCTAATAACTCTAGAACCAGTGGTGACATCCACGATGAATCTTGACCTCAAAGCACCCAGCAGGAAGGAGGATGGTGAGGCACAGCCCCCTGAGTGTCTGGGAAAGTCTGTGTGCACAGCCAGCCACAGTGAAACTGGGACTTGGGTAAAACTCACACCTCAGCTCTGCAGAGCAGACCAGACACTGCCAGGGAGTGCTTGCCCAGGGAGAAAAAGGATGGTGGAGGACCTTTCCTTTCACATGTCATGAATCAAAGTACTATTTGAGTGACACAGTGGGCAGGCAGGACACAAGCTGTGCTGGCAGGACAACTTCTCTCCTCTGACACTTTGGCAGATACTTGCTAAGGTCAGAAGCATTCTATTCACAATGTCACTGTGTTTACAAGATCAGTTCCACAAAGTGGGAATTATGGAATCAGCCTGTGTGGAAGTCCTCTCAGCTCTTCAAAATCTGAAGATTTGTGCATGAAGAATTAAAGAATTATCACTACAGCTGCCTTGTAAAATAAAAACCCCAAGGCAAAACCAATTCATCTGAATAAAGCATTTGGAATCTTCCAGAGATTTTGTTTGTTTTATTCAATACTTCAATTTGGCAATTCACCTCTAATAACATTTTGATTCTCTGAATAATACTAAGTGGAAGAAGTAGGAAAACATATCTTTACAGAAATTCTGGTGAGAGAAAAAGAAAATAAAATTTGATAAAATAAAGGAAAAATAAGTACATATCTCTGATGTAAATAAAATGTATTTAGGAAAAGTGAGGTTCTTTCATACAGGACAATATAATTAAAAGATGAATAATAATTTTAAGACTGACAATAGTAATTTTTGTACACTGCCATTGAAACATAAGGTTTTAATAAATATTTGATCTGTCACAGCTTAAAAGCAGCAAATCTGCAGGACAAGGATTGACATTAATATTTCCTATTAATCATCAAAATGCATCATATGCTTTTTCAGATGTATGAGAGAGTGATTAATGTCATTCCTACTTCAATGCAGTGGGATGTTCTCTGGGATATAACTGTATTTCTTTCTTTGTGACATCTACTATACAGCCTATTTGTATTCTATTGGAATATTCTTTTCAATCAATTGTAGCTTTTGGGCTTGTAGAAATATAGAACAGGTCCTCTGGGATGTTAGATGAACTGGACAGCCTCAGGGGACCCAAAACACTGAGGCTGAAAAAAATACTATATTCTTTATATAGTCAAACTCAATTAAGTATTTTAAGCTTCACTGTATTGACCCTGGATAAATGAGACACCTTTAAGAGAAATGTTTAAGTCCTGTCTCTATAACATCTAATGAATACAACTATTTATTAGTTGTATAAGAGAATACAACTTAGAGAATGCCAAGGAACTAGATATTTGATTTAATTTTTTAATCTGCAGTTATGAAAGATATTCTCTAAAAATGGAGGGCTCTTATAACTGATAGATAGTCCTGTAATAAAACACTTCTCTATTCAATGACCAACACCAAGTATGTTGAAGGACAAATGAAGTTATAAATATGTAAATATACATAGCATGGTAGGGATGTACAAGACAAAATTTGCAGACAGATTCACGAGATTTTGGTATTTGCATTGCCAGCAGAGATACTAAAAATTTAAGTAAGTATATGGCAACATTTACTGAAATATAACAAATTCAAATATTTGTCCAACATTCCTGACAGTACCCAGTACTGCTTACTGAAAGGTATTAGACTTACAAGTCTACAGGAAGCAGTAGGGAAAGTAACAGCTGCCTTTCCTCTTAGAGATGTTTGCTCTACAATGAGACAAATCATACTTAAAATTCCCTTTGACATGGGGAATAAAACAAAGAGAAATTAAAGTGGCTGCAGCAGTGGTTGCTCTGGGGGCATCTATGACTTTAAACAATAAGAATTTGTCCCACCCAGACTGGGACAAATTGCATTTTAAAATCAGCTCCTGTGACCTTAACTTATTTCTTAGGAAAAAAAATCTCCCTGCTGTAGAAAGCACAGAGATCTCTTTCTAAGATGTCTTTCCTGTGGTAACAGACATAATTTTCCAGGAAAAGGCAAAATTACTGATCTAAAAACAAACATGGGAACACGTCAGCCGCGCTCTAATATATATAAGAGAATTTGTAATATCTTTCAAAACAAATACAAATAAAACTAAGGTGGAACAGAAAATTCTGTGGCACTTCTTTCTCTTCCATTAATTTTTTTTTTGTGAAAAGTCAAAATCCCTCAGAGATCCTTCCAATTTTTTTTTTTTCCAGTACAGCAACTATTACATTACACACTTTTGGGTTATAGTTTCAGTAGCTGTGATAACCTCAATTCTCTGGTTCCACTTCACTTTTTCCTTAGATCTTGCAGACAGTGCAGAAGTTTTGTCTGTGTTTTCTAAATGGATTTATTCCCTGAAGCAAGTAAGCACAGAGCTAATTATCAGAAGAGTATAAACCTTTTACTGTGAACTGAGGAAATATTGCAACATTTAAAAAGGAAAATCAAGAAAAATATAGCCACTAAGTGACAAAACTACCCAAGAAAAAGAAAACTCCAAGGGATTTGTGGAAGAATGTACCTTCCCTACCACTTCTATAGTAAAAATTCAATCTCATCATGTCAGCTTGGAAAAGGATATTTCAATATGATGTTTAAGAAGTTTCTATAGCAATGGCATCCTCTGCATGAAATCGGTAGCAGTTAGATTGGCATACTCAAAAAAATAAATGGTGGCTTTAGGATATTTTATTATCCTTTACCATGATGTTCCTACTTTGGCCCTGCCACATGGTAATCTGTAGCTTTCTTTCTCATATGACCACATCTTTTGCGGATATTATTTATAAAACCATTCAGGTTTTCAACTACATACAGTGAAAATTCTCTTGTCAAACTCTTTAACACTGCTCTTTTCTAGACATGTGGTCTCTTTGAAAGGATCTTACTGCACCATTTTTGTCAAAAAAATCTCTGATCTAATAATAAACACCTAATTTCTCTGTGCAACAAATTTTGGTACAACTTGGAAGGAGAGCACTGCAATTTTTATAGAGATTAAATTCCAGAGAAACTGACTTTAACAGACTACATTTTTAACTAAGGAAACATCTAAGATTAATTAATGTGCAGCTAGTGAGTCAGGGGAAGATTTCCATTAGTTCTTATTCCTTTCCATAGCCCACATACTCCTAAAACAGCTAGACTAGGAAAAGCAAAAAAGCAGAACTCTCACTCTTTTAGTAACTCTGGAAGAATAGAGCTGGTGTATGAAGGGTTAAAGAGATGAAAATGAACTTAAATAATTTTTGACTGCTAATAAACTTTTTGATAACATGTTCCTTCTGAACTCCCATTGAACACAATTCTGAACTGAATCACACTGTCAAAATGCTCAGAATAATGTTGTGCACTGCAGAATCCTTCATAGCTAATGATATTTCCATGTCATAAATAACAAGAGTCTTCTAGTGTTCGCTGATCAATGAAATGAATTAGATGCCTCATGTATCAAAATTTAAACAGTACCTCTTCTAGATCACAGTGGAAATTCTGATTTAAAGAAGTTTTTCTTCCATGCAGATCAAACTAAATTAAACTGGAAAACAGTAATATACTAGAGCTGCGCTATTCAGTGGAAAGCGTGAAAGGCAACAGTGAAGTTCTGAGGGGAAGGCCAAATAACATCTAAATATAGGCTGAAGATTTTAAAGGCATGAATGGTAGACTAGCTTTATCATCCTGTCACTTAAAAGAAGAAGCACTTTATTCAGATGCCTAAATGAGATGGTATAAATGTACAGAAAACAAGTGTAAGCAAACTGTTTAAAACCTGAAAGATGGTTCACATTTGTGCCTTGATTTATTGATTCAGCCAAATATAGATTGAGTGCCTGGTCCACTGTAATTTCAAACAAAGCACAGTTTACAATAAACTGAGAAGTTAAGGACATAAAATAAAGTTATACAATTGCATTAACCTAATTTTCTACTGTGGTTTCATATGACCTTTCCACAACCTCTCTCCCTTCTCGCATTTCAGTGAAAGAGAAACTGACATTCATAAAATTGGATGCCAAATAATAATTTAAATTGTTAATAATAGAACAGCCCCCATGGTATAGCACCTCAGGTTAGCATTATAATAAGAAAGGTGTGGGGACATATAATGGTTGAGAGAAAAGAGATGATTTTGAAATGAAAGAAAAATAAGGTCACTTGCCCTTTTTTATTCACCACTCTTCAATTGTTTTCTTAATCTAAGAGTTAGAATTAAAACAAGCTAAAAATATGTCATTGTATTTATATTAAATGACTCTTATCCAACAAACAAGTATGCTTTCCATTATAAGATTTTTTTTTCTCTGTTGAATTTGAAAATTAAACAAAAAGTTTGGCTCATAACTTTCATTTAGCATGAAAATCTGAAAAGCATCCACATCATGTTTTGATAGACACAGTCTCAAAGGCTTAGTGTTTTTTGTTTGTTTGGTAGGTTGTGGGTTTTTGTGTATGTTCACTCTCTTTAGAAAACAAGCCCCCAGTTATGCTAAGAAAATGACCATATTTTGATCACACCCAGTTATCACACCTGGTTCACATTACAGCCCAGCATTGCAGCTAAACGTTAAACAATTCTCCTCATTTTTTAATTCTATAAGATCTGTACTTTTAATAAATATTTATTTATTAAAAAACAAACAAACACAAAAACCCCACAAACTTTCCATATCATCTAAACAACAGGAGCCAAAGAAAAACTAGGATCACAGATAGGTTAAGGCCCTCTACAAATCTGGTACATGGGAGCTAAGAAATGCAATTTTTAGTGTTCATCTTCTACTTGTAGTGCTCCTGCTGAAGGCAAAATCAAATATACTCTACAGACCACACAGTTACACCCACATATTCCAGACTTAATGCAAATAGTCTGTAACTCCTGAGTTTAGTAGTATTACTGTGTCATCTCTCACGACTACATTAATTTAAACAGAAAATCATGTTAACATGGTTTCTTCCATTTTAAAATCAGTTTAAAATTCCTTATTTGAGCTTGCTGATATTTTTTAATCACAGATATGGCCTGGTAAACCTTGCAGAAGCAAGTTACAAAAGAATGAGGGCAAGGGGAAGTGCTGAGGGAAGCTGGAAACCTGAGGAGTATGACTGAAGAGAAAGACCTGTTGGAAGAATTTGAGTCTAGAAAGAGGAGGAACTGCTGTGAAAGGACTATGGGATTTCCACAAGTGGGCAGAAAATTAATCTCTAAGCTGCAATTACCCTTTTACCAGCAAGCACTGTGAAGTTACTGAGTTGTGGAAGGTTTTGTTTGCATAGTAAGATGGTGGGAGGAAATGGGTGTCTCTCAAGCTCCCCCTGCACTGACACTATTATTCTCTGCTGCAAACAATAGCTGCTCTCTGCAATGCTCTTGCATGCTAGTGCATGCAATGATGAGACAATTCTACCTAATGCTATGGGGTCAACCTACAAACAAATACACTTAGAGATTATTGCAGTCATAAATATGTGTACTTAAAAATTCCTAGTCTGACTCTCACAGGAAACTACCGGAATCAGGTCCTCCCATAATTGTGCAATAAATTATGGCAAATATAGAAACACAGCTGGTTTGGGGTGGTTTTGAGGTTTCTTGTTTGTTTGGGGTTTTTTTTGTTATTTTTTGTTTGTTTTTGTTTTGTTTTCGTTTTTGATTTTGGTTTTGATTTGGGTTTGGATTTTTATTTTGGGAGTTTTTTCAGGGTTTGTTTTTTTTTTTTTGTTTTGGATTTTTGTTGCTGTTGTTGTTGTGGGGGTTTTTTTGATGTTATTGGTTTGGTTTGTTTTTTCTTCCTGAAGCTAATGAGAATTCAAAGCTGAAGGTCAGAAAAACAAAAAAAAATCTGCAAGGATAAAAATTAGACTCTTGTGTTAAGGACCCTTATTGATTAATCAAAGTAATTTTAAGCACACTAGAACTTGGTACTGCAAGCCTGCCAAAGATCAAGGACTACCTTCATCTTCGTGACATTAAAACTGATCTGTGAATTAAAAATAAAAGTTGCATTAAAGGAATACAAAACCTGTAACAGATAAATGTTCTGCACCATGAGTGCTAGTGCTACATCTGATTTTGATGAAGTTTCACAGTATAACATTTGCTCAGTTTGAAAAAAATATGCTTTTCTCAGTAGAAGACCAAAGAGGCTTTGGGATGTTAAAATAGATGAGAAAGAAAAATGAAAAAAAAAAACCCAAGATCTTCCACCTTTGCTGAGGTCAAATGGAACTCTTAGAAATGTTCAGGTTTTTTCTTAGAACATTTCTAAGAAATTTGGAGAGCTTTTTCCAAGTCAGGTTGTTGATCAGGAAAATTAGATACTGTCTTGCAATTTTAGGTCTGATCAATATTTTATGCTTTGTAAAAGGTATCAGCAGGCACAAGGTTACACCTTGCATTATTTATTATCTCAAAAAAAGGTTAATTAAATTTCTAAGTTCTTTAGCAGAAGAGGTGTGGAAAATGCTCAAAGCCCAAGGCTATACCTCAGAGGCTATTGTTCAGACAAAGTGCTATGCCTGTTTCACAGTTATTACAAAAAGATCTGATTTTGATGTCTGTTGCTGCAGTAAAAATCATTAAACAGCAGCTCTGTGATCCTTCAAAGAACTCTGCCCTGAGAACCATTTAAATCACAACTTTCACTGCTGAATGCGTGCCCTGAAAAGTGCTAGAAAAGAGCAAAATATGTCGGGCCAGCAAAGATCCCAGAGTCACTTCAAAGTCTCACATGCTAAAAAGCAGCAATGTGACAGCAGTCCATGAGATTATGAGAGGACAAATCAATAAAGGAAATCACTTCCAGAGGTCTCTGATTTGAGGAATGGGTCCAGCGAAACAACACCTGGGAGCCGTGCAGTCTGGAGGAGACTGAAAGTGCATTTGTTGTCTATGCCACATGATGCCATTTGGTGCCAGGCTGGGGTAGAAATTAGGAGGGTGGTACTAGCTCTGGGGACACATGGCTTGTGACTCCAGGTGGAATGTTGCAGGCTGTTCTGAGTCACTTAATGACTGTGTGCATCACTGTTTTATAACCAAGCACTGCCCTGCCTGACAGAGACATGCCCTAGTCACGCCAATCCTATATCCTTCATAGACCTCACCTCCTAAGTGAGGAAAAAGTCAAGTTCTCAAAGAATTTTAAGAAAAAAAAAATCCTTAAAATTCTCATATGAACAATTTCACTTACATGTGTTTCTACAAAAATAATGACCGTAGGTTACAAATCCTCTGATAAACCTCTTGTCTTCACAAGGATGCCAAAATACAAGATGATTCTTTAACTCTTTTTAAAAATACTTTCTTCCTTCAAAGGATGTTCAAATATATTATTCTCTTTCATCAACTCTTTGGAATGAATGCTTACATCTGGTTACAGTATAGGAATACAATGAATTATGTTCTTCCAGTAACTGACAATAAGATTGAAATAACTTCCTAATGTACTCATCTGGGAAAATAAAACACACTGAATAGTATCTGCATTTACCTACAGTTGTGCATAATTGTTTGTACCTTCTATGTTAACTCTTTTTGAAAATTATACTTTCAATGAAAACTAATTTATTTCTATTTAATCAGTCTCTCATTCTCAATTTGCTTGGAAATATGCTTCTGTCATTGTGCCAAAATCAGGCCTAAAACAACACTGTTTGAAACAATGTCTAAAAAGATGAAAGGTGCTGTTTCAAATTCAGGAAATACAAATAAAACATTTTCTTGCCCTGGGAAGTAAAGATGTCATAAAAGTTACTCTTGACAAGTAATACTCTATTTCACAGTATCTCCACTGATTCCCTTCAGAACTCTTGGGACTAATATTCTGTAATTCTCTCTCATTAGTCAGATGACATTTCATTCACTCAACTACAAGTTTTAATAACAGTTCATAGGTCAGTAATTGGAGTAAATAGTTTAAAACTGTGTCTTTTTCAGAGTTGCAGATACGCATTAAATAAAGGCCATTACCACTATGCAGCTGTGTGGAACTAAATACTAGGAAAAATTACTCTTTGCTATTAGTTTTAAAGAATTTTGCTAATACCTTAATTTTGTCTACAAAATAAATGTTATGTGTCTGTTTACTAAATCTACAGATAATCTACATTTTTTGGAGCATGATTTCAGCAAACTCTTAAGTAAAGCATTCAAGCAAATCTTTGAAAACTTAATTTTTTCCTCTAGTTTCAGGGAGGTCAAGTAATCTGCTTTGAGGCTACCTGAATCCAATACAGTTTCTAACTTCTACATTAATGTGAGGGATTGATTGTTTTTCATGCAGTCAGTGAGAAGAATCAATGTAGAAATACACATTCTATTTTATGCTGTGAGGTAGAATAAGCAGTTTCCTTAAGCCTTATTCTCGAGTGACTTCCCATAGAAGTAGGGTCAATTATATTGATTTGTGAAAATGTGATTTTAAGCTACTTGATCCTACAAATACAAATGTCCAGAATATACCAGCTGGCATCTGCAGAACCTCTGCTGCAGATTTTCATGTCCACAGCCTGGGATAGAAAATTTAACTCCATAAAAACTAACCAGGGAATTAGAAAATCCACTGTGACTCATCTCCACCTGAGCGGTGGCACCTGCTAAGCCATACATAGCTACACTACCAACCCTTCCCTCTCTGCACTGGGCTGGTTAACAGCAATGACAATGCCAGGGGAACAACTGTGGGGGCTCCCAGCTTTGGCTGAGAAGCAGCAGCCAGGTAACAGGGTCTGTGCTGCAGCAGCCCTGAGCAGCTGAGCAGGCTGGATGCTGCCCTGGCCAGGTTAGGCTGCTGCTGCCCCAGAATAAACGGGGCCTGGCTGTACTTGCCATGCACTGATCAGGACTTCTTGTTTTCCTGAATGTCCTTATGTCTTTGCTCATTTTTAACTGGATGGAATTAATTAAATGCCTGGGTAAGGTCCACTGGAACTTCCTAATGAGATCCTGTGTGTATTGGCCTTGTTATTGTCAGCAGAGGGAGTTACTAATGACAGGTTTACTAATGACAGGTTTCACCTTCCTCATTCATCTGCATATTTGTTTTCGGAGGCTTGTTTCAAATCTTTGAAAGAATCTTCCCCTAATTGTACTGGAACTTAAATTATCTTTTTAAAATTAAAATGTCTATGCAAAAGCAATTGACATTGATAGCACAAAAATTATTTTCAACAAGTGGTTTTATCATTTGTTGCTGATTTCCTGCTGCTTCTTTTTTTAATTGCAGGGACAACATAAGCAGTGGTAGAAAGCTTATTTTAGATCAACAGAATAATGAAATGTATTATCACTTTCAACTAATAATCCTTGCTTTCCTCTCTTTAAGCATGTTTAAAAATACACAGTTTCTTCTGACTCATAAAATAAACTGAATGCTGATGAGGTGCCCAACCACCAACACTAGAACGTGAACATGCTGCACCTGAACTTTGAAATATCTCCTCTAATGGATGGTATTTTCTTACAACTGCCACAGTCAAGACTACGTCTCAAAATCTCACTGGAAAAAGTTTTGAATCGATCTTTGATTTGATCTTGATTCCAAATCTCTTTGTGGAATATTCTGTTTGCTTTCGCACTGCTATCAAATCTTTGTAATTTGAATTCAGATGGGTGGTGATTTGGATATTTCAGTCTTCATAAGTACCTGCACTGTCAGTATCTTTTGTTTACATAAATGTCGAAGGGGTCAATTTGAAGAATACATTTGCAGCCATTTCAACAGCCCATCACTTGGACTGGATTATTATTATTCTATATACAGATTTTTTTCTTCAAAGAATATGTAGTACAATTTCAAGAGAAAAAAATCAAAACAACAGTAACTTCAGAGAAATTCCATTAGGAAAATGTATTGATTTTCTCCAGCTACCAACTTTAACAAAAGAGGTTCATGCTTGGCTATATTACCCTTTTATGATCTTTTAGTTTTATTTCTGGTTGTTGTTTATCTCATAGTCTGAGATAATACTTTAGTAGCGTGATAGATAATCTTAGACTTCTTGAAAGTGGGCAAGCAGTGCATATATTAAGAAAAGATATTAGTGCATACCATGAACTATGCTTTTCTTAAAAATGGCTTTTTACCTTTTCTTACCATGTTTGTTCCACTGTGATAATTGTAGAAGAAGAGAAATTTTTTCCTTATTCTGCCTTTAAAAATATTTCCTCATCTTATTTTTCATCACAGTTCCATTGTATATACAGTCATCACTCTCAGTTAAACTTTGAATGAATGGAATGACTTCAGCCACACGCAGTTTGCTAAGTTTTGAAGCTTGAGATGGTGATTACCTTCCCAGACCATCTCATCATCTTTTATTTTCAGCTAATCACCACCTAGAGATCTGTCTTCATTGACATTAACTTTACTTTAAATCAAGGGATACTCAATCTGGATGGAAATATTGTGATATTCCAGTTTGAACCAGCAGGAGAAGCTTCAGTATGACTTCCCATGACTAAGTGTTGTTTAATTAGATTGTATTCCTGCAGAAAATGCTAAATAGAAACTCCAATTAAAATATGGATTTATGGGTCCATTTAACAGCATAACATGTGAAGTTAAGTTGATTTGCAAAAAATCTCAGTACAACGATGGAATAATTTTTCCTCCTTTACAAATTTGAACTTCTCTGAGAAAAAGAGCTGTATGAAAACATCTCAATAAATATACAGTTACTTGATGAGTGGTCTGCTGTTAAATCTCCTGATGTTTGTCAAAGGGTTCATTGTTTTTTATATTTCAGGCAGACATATCTTGGGTTGTATCTCTAAGTACTAAAATCTATTGAAGTTTTTTATCTTTCAGGCTTTTAAATTATTTTTATATTATCCAGAATAATCTAGAGAAATAATTTTTAGTAATTTGTTTTCAAGGAAAAAAATCTATTTTATCATTTAAAGTTAAGTCAGCCAATATATGCATTGGAAATAAAACAGAAACTTTAATGCAGGTCACCAAGACATTATTAGAGATATTGTAGGAAGGGAAGTTGAGTGACACATGGCAAATAAGTTGCACCATGATTTGTACTTGAATAACCAGAAGAGATGCACAGATGCAAGTAAGTACAAATACATATTTGGTCACTGTGTCTGAAGAACATTGATTATTAATTTCTACATAAGTATTAATTTCTAGTCTGAACCATATTATGATTCAAAAAATGTTTTTACAGGCAGTTAATCCTTTTAATGAACAGCAAAGGAACAGCCGATTTTTTACAAATGTCTCAGTTTTCACTTTCATATTAATAACTAATATTTTTAAAATATGTTTTGGTCATCTCACATTTAGTGAAGAAAAATATTTTTAAATAAAATTGATTGTTCTCTGTACCCATTTATATAAAAATATTTAATGCAGTCATATTTATGCATTTTATTCTCAATTTGTATGTGCTGGTAATTTTTTTTTGTCTCATCAGAACAACAGGGCTGCATACGGATAAATACCAATAAGGATGTCAGCAAAATATGAAAATAGCCTCACATGGAAAAAATCAGAGAAAGGTACTATATGTGAAGAAGGGAAGATAAAAAGAGGATTTGAAAAGATTTTCTTTGGCTTTTCAGATGGCTTCTCTTGGAAGAGAAATGCTAAAAGCATTTTTAAGAGACTGGAGTAATAAAAACCAGCACAGAACCAGGACGTGTGTGGGAGCTCTCCCAGTTCTGTCAGCTTAACAACAGAATGTCACAGTGCTGAGGCACTCTGCAGGAGCATGAACACCCTTACAGGTATAATATACTCAAAAGAAAAGAGGTTTTTTGTTACCTTAATCAGAACCTGAGTACGTCCCATGGCTTTTGATGACTTGAAGTACCAGAAACTCATCACACAAGTCCCACTTGATTCTTTCCATATGGAACTCTTCAAATGGGCTTTTTCATTTATTAGGCTTATTGCAGTGGCCTCAAGATATAGGAAATGTCCTGAAATGAAATGATGTATTACTGAAAAAGTGTTTTACATTTTCATATTAGACTCCAAAACTCCGTAAAGTAAATGCAGAGAGGTGAAGAACACTTCCCTCATAAGTCTCATTCTAGTCAACCTCAGCTCAGGAGAAAAAATTACCAGTTCCCATTTCTTGTGCTCTTCTTATATCAGGAAAAAACTGGTGGTAGCAGCTTAAGACTGGAGTGGACTTGTGTAGCAGACTGGGAACTCTCCCAGGTTTTCTGGCTACTTTGATTACTGTCCCTGATGAACTGCAGTAGTTGCAATTCTGACAATACATCACAAAATAGCCACATCATGATAAATTTCAGGATAGAGTCTCCTGAAAGGTAATCTTCAAAATAGCAAGTCACATTATATAAAAACTTGAGAAACAGGAAAAAAAAAAAAGATGCATGTATAAATCACTAGGTATCCCTAATGGTTCATATTACCTTTGGTCATTTTTACTCTGTTTGAATATTAATGAACATATAAATTATTTAGTCAGATGAAATTGTAAAATTAGATGCCCAGAGTTAGTATTTTTCAACACTGATACAGTCCTTGAGTCTTCCATTTATTTTTTAATAGGAAGCATAAAAATTCTCCCAAGTTTTAAATTTTTTTTCCTTTGTACAAATAAGAAATGTGCATTTGACATAAACATAAATGTATTATATATAGCACAAAAATTGTAATTGCACATCTACTAATGTTTGTATATAAATTAGGCAAAAAAAAATTATTTCACTAGATAATGCAGAAACAAGTGGACTCATCTTTGACACTTCCCTGGTTTAGGTATGACCATAGATGTTTGCCATGGTGTTATAGGATCAGAAATCTGCTTTTTCTCTGAGGTCAAGCATATATTTAGCAAGTGTAGTGGTGTATTTGTGACAATACTTTAAAAATATATATTACTGACAATGCAAATTATTTTTTTTCTACATATTTTGAAGTTTATTGAGTTTTGTCCTTCAGCAGTTTGTGTAAACATTCAGTGACTACTATCATGCCTTTGTGCAACTCTGCTGTGAATATTTCAATTTAAGGTCAGTTCTGAGCTCAGCTTTGGTAACATCTTTGTCTGAGCTACAGGACCTTCAAAAGCAAAGTGTGAAGGCACAGAGCTTGTAGCAAGAACAAGAGCAGATAACTGAGTGCTTTGGCCAAAACAAACCAGGACATGCACTAACAAAGGAGATTTGTTTTTTTAAATGTACTTATTTAACATTGTGTAAAATTAAAGTATGAATAGTCACTATGGGGAACTGTAAGCTTCCTGAAAATGACCTCAAGCTCTGGAGGAGTGGGACCCAGTGGAACTCAGAGCTGAGCTAACTCACCTTTGCAAATTGCAGCCAGACCAAATGCCTCTCTCCAGACAAATATCAAATTATCTTGCCTGACTCATATAAGAAACAACTAAGATTCAATTTTCCTAAATTAAAATTATTGCACAATGGCAGTTAATATCTTTATATTGTAACACATCTAATTCATTAGAAATTACACCCTGATTAGAGATTTTAGAACTCCCCTGCTGCCTGTGGATATACGAGACATTTCATGAAGACAATGATCCCTTACTAGTGAGCTAACAACATACCAGTTCTATTTCCAAGCGTGTGGTCCCCGGGAGGTCTAAGACTTTGAGGCGAGCTGACCCCTAGCACCCAGTGAAAATTGTCAGCCAGGGAATTCTGCCAGCCACATCTGCCATTCTCAAAGGTGCAGGAAGTTCCGCATTCACTCTCGTCTGTATTATCCCCACAGTTGTCTTCAAAATCACAGCTTTGTTCTGGTCTGTAACACTTGCCATTCTGGCACTGCCTATGGCCATGTGAGCAGGAGCCTGAAAAGAGAAGAATGAGGGTGTCCTGGTGAATCACAGTGCCGTGCATCCCAGCAAGGTTACTGGAAGGTTACATTACAGAGAGCTTAATATTTAGGAGGAGGAGGGTGGTCCAGAGCAGTTTTATTAAAAGCCTTTGGTTCCCCTGAAGTACCAATCCATTATCAGTTTATTTCTTTTGTATTTCGTCAAGTGATTGCCTAAATAAATGACTGTTTCCTTGTAAAGCCTCAGAGGGCAAGCTCCAGCCAGGCATTCCATCACTAACAAAGCTTTCTAGTCTGACTTAATTGCTGGCATTCTTCTTTCATGTGGTGTTGGATTGAATCATTTTATCTTAGCTGCAAAGTTGAGCCTACTTTAGCAGCCCTAATTTGGAAGAAAAAACTTTTCTGTTTTAACTACAGAAGTTTGCCTTTTAATGGATTTTTTTTTATGAGTTCAGTAGGTTGATGGTGTCCTTTTTGTGCAGTCTTCCTGCCATTATTGAGGAATAATTCTACTATTGTACAGCCTAAAGATTGTAGGACTCAGACACAGGATCTATTTCCAAGTTTCATGTTTTCATTTCAGATCAGTTTCTGCAGGACTCTGAATAAAACATAGCAACTTCAATACATTTTGTAATCAAGAGGAGAAACACAACATTCTGAAACTGACCTCTTCCCATTTACCTCGTACATTCTGCTGTGCCAGAAATAAATGAACTAGGATAATTTTACTGTAAAATAGGAGTATGACTATATGAGCTCAACAGACAAAATTAGAATATGTACATGTCTAAAAGTTGCACAAGTATAGAGAGAATCTGAGTTAATTGATACTGAAAATCACATGGTGCTAAAACCTTGTTTCCATTACCACTGTATTAATTCAAAGGAGATAAATGACATTCACATAAGGCTGAATTTTATTAAGAGGTCCAAACCCCAGATTTATTAGTAAAAAGAGGATAAGAGATGGGGTGTTCAGTTGTCATGTTGGTAACCTCTGAGTTAATTGATACTGAAAATCACATGGTGCTAAAACCTTGTTTCCATTACCACTGTATTAATTCAAAGGAGATAAATGACATTCATATAAGGCTGAATTTTATTAAGAGGTCCAAACCCCAGATTTATTAGTAAAAAGAGGATAAGAGACAGGGTATTCAGCTGTCATGTTGGTTACCTACATCCCATTTGTTTCAACCAGTCTCTAAATTACAAATGCTCCAAAGTGAAAAAAAAATATTAGAACCCTTTGCTGCAGGTTTTGGTTAAAGTCAAAACAAGTCACTTTATTTCTAGATATCAGCTAAAGAAAACAAGTGTTAACCACTGCTCTTCAAGTTAAAATCCTCCTTATGCAATTCTTACTAAAATAAATTTAAAATTCAAATACATATTGGAATATGATAGAAATATGTAGCAAGATTTCCAGGGAAAATATTAATTTTTAATTCCTGACTTCTTAGAAACATAAGAATATGTATCAGGTTTGCTCCAAAAGATTGTTACTATTTGGCTTTTAACAATTACTCAGAGAAAGGAGGAAAAATTCCTGATCAAAAAGAAGCAAGTAAAAATAAAAGTCTGATACTGACTTTGAAAGTCAAGAACATCAGGCAAAAATCTCCAAATCTGGAGACAAGAAAAATGGGTGATCTCTGACCAGAAGAAAAAGAATTGTTTGAAGTTCAAAGTTAAAAGTTTTAAAAATCAGTGAGAATTTTATTAGTACACAATCTCTGAAAACAGTCCTGGTCAAAAGAATGGTGCAATAGTATTTATGAATCAGGTAGTGTCCATCAGAAACTTCTATCAATCTTCTTCAGAATTTCAGTCATCTCTCTTGTATCCCAAAGGCTGACAGAGATTTATTATAAAATTTCTGCCTAATTTAAGTGACATATTTTTAGGAGCTGGTTATTATAATCCTACCCTTCTTTTAAGTTATTGCAGTAAGAATTTAGCAAAACATTTATTTTGTCAGCAAACTAGGAACTTAATTTTCAGGATGCAGTTCATGCCTTGAAATATTTTCCCTTGAGGTTCATTGATCAATAATTTCAATAACTATTGAATCTTGAGGTCCCTTTGTAGCATTGTTTCCAATTTGAGGTTAAAAAAAAAAAGCAGAGTTGAAAAGTGGAAGTCTTTGTTTCCTGAGGAAAAACAAAAAAATCCGTCTCGAATCCTGGCATGAATGAATCTTTCCAAGCATGTGTAATGAATGATATTACACTGCCTGAGTCTGTAACGTGACTTGCTTCTGGATGTACTTCCATAGTATTGCTTCTCTTTAAATGACATTTCTAAGGCTTTAAAACTGTGGGGGGAAAAAAAACTCCACCAAACAAACAAATAAACAAATAAGCTTCCCTCCTCCTAGAAAATAACCCCAAACCTACAGGAAAAGGAGTATTTTTTAGAGCTTTCTTTCTTCCCTACTTTTCTTAATCTTCGTTGTTCAAACACTCTGTTACATAGATTCCTGTGGGTATGAGAGGTAATTAATTGAGAGGAACTTCTCCTTAACAAGGTTCAGCAAACCTTTTCTACAATCAGTGTTTCTTGAAGATTATTTGTGGGTAGACTTTTTGTCCTGTGTGGTAATGCATAGATACACTAGGCTGCAGTAGATCCTTCGAGCCCTTTTCAGATAAATATCTTTTATCTTATCATTATATGTATCCTTCAGATAAATAATCCTTGAATTGAGGAGGATTTATACAGCAGAGGAAAACAGCTGCATCAGTTTGTAATCCCCTTGTTTATATACCCTGAGCAAAATCAACAGGTAAAACATTTATATTTTTAAACAGGTTTTAGGAGAAGGATTAATCTCCTTATTTTATAAGGGTGTTTTTCTTAAATGTATTCTGAAAAAAAAAAAGAAATTTACCTGCAATCATCAAGAGAGAAAATATTTTTTTCTTGAGGGCAGCCTGTCTTATTGTTGAAAACTGAGGCAAAGAAGGTCTCATATACTCAGCCTTTTCCTCATATTCCTCCCTGCATCCAATAAAGAATGGAGGCTTTTCTTGCCACTCATTTTGCTATTAATGTATTTATAAAAATATTTTTATTATCCTTTCCAGAAGTGGCCAGATGATGTTCTAATTTGGATTATTTTAAGGTTTAAATTTCATAAAATTTTAACCTTCTTAAACTTATTATATTTAATAACATAAGCATGGATGTTTTCCAAACAAAAACCAAACCAAATGAATAACATCATTTACAATTAGAATTGTAAAAATGGGTTATTGGAATAACTCATCAATAGGTGTGAAAATCTAGAGCTGGTTCAAAATATTTTCAGATTTTATTTACATTCACATGGTGAGAATCATGCCTTCTTCTAAATCAAAGCCAGAGGTCCTGTAGAACCACAGTCTGGTATAGAGGACAGAGTAATTAATCAGCAGACTAAGATTGTGACATCCCAGGGATAGGGGCTCTCTGGATAATTTAGATCGCTGAGGTTTTCCCTGTAAAAATTACTCCATTATCCTTCTTGCTCTGAGCTGACATTACTGTATGACTGAAATCTATGTGTCCTTAAAAAAATAATTTGTTAACAAGAACATCTTTCCTCTAGTATCTCACTACTATAACCCAAGAACACAGAGAAAATGTTTTCATCAGTGTTGATGATGCTTGGTAATACTGACTTGTCAATGCAGGAATGTGAAAAATGCATCTCATTTCAAAAGCAAAGCTTTAAAATTAAAAGAATTTTTAAAGACTTTCTGATGTTGGGGAAAAGAATGATTTAAAAAACATTATAGTGTATCAGCTTTTTTTTTTAAGGAAAAAAGCTTTATTTTCTGGAATTGAGTGCAAACATTTGGTTCTGTAAGCCTTGCAAGTACTTTGACGTATTGATTTGCATTCTGAACCACTGAAAGTTAGAAAAACAACAGCTTGAGTTCATTTGCAAGAGGGAATTTTAGAAGAAACTGTTGCTGTTCAATATTATTGTCTCTGTCCAGGACAGACCACTGAAGAATCTTTGTTTTGTTTGTTGGTATTTCGTTATTTTAAAAGTATTGATTTTTATCAGTCACTCAATACGATTTAAGACATACCCAATCTGTGACACATTCAATGGGTCATAACCTGGTGCTTTGCTTTATTTAAGGTTACCAGAAATTCTGACCTGAAGGCAAGAGGGGCTACTCAGTCCCTCTTCATACTGAGTTTACTGCATATACTATAAGAAGGGCAATGCTAAAAACAATGTTATAAAGATCAAATGATTCAGTTTGAATTGCTTAGATGCATGTGAATGTGCATTCACAAGAAATGAAAAGAGCAGGTTTTGATTAGAGGAGGAGGCACAATGTCTTTTTAACTCCCCCATTCTTACAGTGCTGGCATACTAATATCTTTAGTAATATAAATAGTGCATACTTTCCATGTTGTTTGAGTAATTATACACCTATTTATTCTATAACATGCTAGTAGGGGAACTTGAAAGAAAATTTTTAATTAGGTGTTAAATCTCCATACTGAATAAGAAGAGACCTAGGCCTGGATTCATTGAAAGATACATTGCAGTAGCATTGGCTGGTTTGCTCCTTGCCAGAAAACTGAAATAAGATATACAGTCTATGTTAATATTGTTATTCCAGTGCTAATCAGGAGGTCTATGTCTCCAAAATTAAGAAAAGGACAAGCAAAAAAAACTGTTGTAAGAGGACACACACTTAACAGTGTGTACAGTGATACATCAGTTCTTTTATACAGTCTTCCCTTTCCAAAGCCATGTTGAAATTTATAACCTATCTTCTTGAGGGTGGACTTGGAAATACTAAGAGAAAAGGAATTTATCTCTAGTTTTTATGCAAAGCTTTTACAGAAACAATAATATTCATAATATGCTTCTACTACAGTGAGAAAGACTAAATACTAACCCAAGTGAAAAGCTTAACTCACACTCCTATGTTTACTCTTAGCAAAAATCCAAAAAAAATTCTATTGTACAAAATTTTGGGTTGCCATGTTCTGGCTCAAATACATGAAATCTAAATCTATTTAGTGCCTGAATTCCTTAGTAAAGATACAGAAAAATAAATATTCCTTAGGTATCAGATCCAAAGTCCTGAAAATATGTCAAAAATTTGCTGCATATCGTCTAGAAATACAACTTGGAGCTCATGTGAAATGCAACACAACTATAGACTGGCATCTTGCCTGAAGCAGATCAGTGTAACAGTGCTTTTATGAGAGCCTGGACTGGTGCATAACTGGTGACATCTCTACCTTAGAGCCCAAAATGGTTTAGCTGTGACTCTGCTTTAATGGTCCAACTGCTATCTGATTGTTTGGCGGGTGGAAAAGGCATGGCATCTGCATTTCCTGGTGCCATGGGCAGGCTCTGGTCAGTGGTTTCACTGGCAGCATTTCTGATGGGAGAAAATTCTGGAGATTGAATCTCCAGATTCAAAAGTATGGCTAAATCAGAACATTTGGAACAGGAGAAATGGGTTGCACAAACTCTGGATAGCTGAGGTATGTCAGAAGGGAATTTCTACAAAGAGATCAATGAAAAGTTGGTTAAACAGTGAACTAAAAGCATTTTATGATGTTATAACTGAATCTGAAGTGGGTGAGATCTTTGCTGGCTGCACTGGAATATGTGATTATTCCATATTCTCCACCACACCCCAAGCTGTTGCCCAAAGCATATCGTGGGAGGTGAAGCTGCAGTGCAGTGATAAATCACCTTTGTGCAACTTGCCAGAGCTTCTCAGTAAATGTGACACGTGGAAAGCACTTCCCTCAAATCCTACTCAAAGCCTGACCAACCAGTTCTAATTTAGTCACAGGCCTGACTCTGAGACCAGAGGACACTCTCCTGGCCAGATTTAACCTTGGTGAGAAGACAGTGTAAATGGAGTCCCAAAACCTGAGAAATATTGGTTCCAGAACTAAAAGTATGAACAAAAGTATGTTGAGAAACCTTTCTCTGTCAAATAAAGGCATGCAAAAAACACATACAATAAGCAATAAAAAAGTCTTTCTATTATATGTCCACAAGACCTCAGATGTTTTCCAGAAAATTGCATTTTCTTCAACATGTAAGACACTATGAGGTGATCCAGTCACATCCTTAATTTGACATATACCTCTTCAATACTCAAAGGGGAAGATAAGAAAAAAATACATCTATTATCAGCTGGGGATTTCTACTATTTATGAATGTCAACCTCTTGCGTTAAATCAGTAGTAATATTCAACAATACAAATTTAAACTACAAATTGTTCTGGAGAATTCCCACTAGTGTACAGATGGGATTAAAGCAAGAAAGAGCCGCAAGAAACATAATTTGCTCAGAATTTGTATGGCAAATTACAACACAAACACAGTTATATTTAAAATTTTCAGATGCGTGTGAGTAAGGGTCAGATGTAGGAGAAACGAAAACTGCCCAAAACTGATTAAATTGAATGTCATGACCCCTACGAATCCTCATCTGTCATTACACAGGAAAAAATTTCAGGATTACTGTATTTACCACCTTCATCTGAAGAGTACGTGATGATTAAAAGATTTCATTGATGTCTTGACCAGCCTTCTGCACATATTTAAGCCTCCTGACTAAAGAGGTCAACAGGAAAATGATAAATGCCTTATTCTTGATGGAGGAGAAAGATATCAACAAACTCCTTAATCACACAGTATCTGGTAGAAAGGTAGCTTCAAATATGTTCACCTTTTCCCTTCCTCTGAGTTACATGTTTGTTCTCAGACACTAACAGAAAAAGACTAAAATTTTATCCATAAAGTCAGCAAAAGTGCTTTGAGATGAGGTTCTGAAAGCAACAAGGATTACTCTTGGCACTGTTATGTCCCCTAGTGCCATTAAGGAATTCTGTTCCTTATCTTTTTTCCAGCCAGGATAAACAATTAAGACAAAATTATTTTTTTATTCTTCTCAATTAATGTTAATCCAGTCCAGTACAGTCATTTATTCCTGAAAGCATTGATAACTTTATTAACTGCACCATCATTCAGCACGTGTTCATGTTTACCAGCGCACTTTGAGGTAAGTAAGTACTAACACATCTGCTACAGCAAGTAACTGAACATGGAAAGAACAGAACAGTTCATGGCTAGAAAAACAGCCCTGATGAAATTGCTTGATGCCACTTCACAGGATTTCCACAGAGTTTACCATTTAAGCTCTGCCATTCAGCTTTCCTCTGCTTGGAAAGGAAGCTAAGGGAAATACAGAGAAAAGTACCAACAGTCCTGAAACCCAGAGAACAACACTACCTAAACCCCTCATATTTACCTAGCCCAAACCTTCATCTCTAAGTCCAATAGAAGCTGAGTAATTTCTTATGCAATCTTCTTTTGAAGCTTTGACAATTTCCTTGACATACTGCTTGTCATCAGAGTGGATCTCATGAGCAAAGTGAATATTGTTGACAGGAGAAATGCCAAAGCCTCAACTCTGGACCTGAGGAGAGCAGACCTCAGACTGCTCACGGAATTAGTTATTAATGTTGCCTGGGAAAATGTTTTCACAAATGCTGGGGTCCATCAGTCCTGGTCACTTTTTAAACATCATCTCCTAATAAAGGCACAGAAGCAGGCAATTCTCAAATGTCTGAGCTCAAGCAAGTGAGGCAGAAGGCCATCTTGGTGGAACAGGAATCTTCCCTAGGAAAAAGGGCAAAAGAAAGTGTATGGCCAGCAGCAGCAAGGACAGGTTATATGGTCAAAACACAGATATGCTTCTTTCCACTGTAGGGAAAAAAACTGTGTGGCAAAAGCTCAGCTGAGCAGAGCTGTGGGGAGACAATAAAAGGAGATTTTCAAATATATTAATGGCAATTGACCCACTACAGGACAAGGATGGTCTCCTCACAAACAGTGACAGAGACAAGGCAGAGATGCTTAACACATTCATTATCTCTTGTCTTTAACATGGATGATGGACCAAGGGGCTTATCTGACTTAGAGCAAAAAACAATTGCGGTCTTTCCACAGGCAAGAATGCTTAATAAATTTTGACAGTTAACAGTGTTTATACCTCGTATTTGTGTTTTAACTTTGTTAATCCTGACGTTAAATAGCATCCAGGCACATCTTGGGATAGTTAGGTACCTTACAAAATTAAAATAGCGTTTTATTTGAAAGTCATATTCTGTTGAAAAATTTCAGAACAAAAAAATCAGAGAATGAAAATGAAGCTGAGCGGTGAGTTGCCTGAAATCTTTCATTATGTAAATCACAAAGTATAAACTAAACTTTCAATTAAAGGTTACAAACATCTTGTTCAAAATAATGTTTTCCTTTGTCTACGGTACGTCACATTGAAAATGTAAATTCCTAACTAGTAATGTAAAATGCAGTCCAAAGTGACTATTGATAAGCATGTACTTAAATAGCATTTGAATTAGATCTTGTTTCTTACAGTCAGAGAAAGAGAATAAAGAACCACACTTGTCTTCAGTCTTATCCACATACAGAAATTTTGTTCCAGGACATCTAGAAAATTCAAATGCCCAGTAAAGGTGTATTGGACTGGGCATTTGAATAGATAGGACTAGATTCTGTGAGATATAACTTTTTTTTCAGATTGTTTTTGCTGCTGCAAGACATAATAGTAGAAACATCCTATATTTCTAGGACTTGTCTGTACTGTGACATCATTTCTCTGCTTTTAGATATGTGAGAAAAAGAAAAGTAATTACAGACAAGTAAGAGCAACTTTTTATCTAATTCTTGGAATACAGAGCACAGTTACAGCTTTCATGTTCTCATTTCACCCAAGGAAAGGCCAGCTCTGAATCTGGGATATGTAACACATGGAGAAATGTGTAATAATGAGAGCTAACAATGACAGTAACACTGGTGGTCCTGAGAAAGCTCAGATTTTACTTAGTTCTCACCGCAGAGAGAAATGAAAGAGCAAGGCTCTTTAAGAGGGTTCTTTATAAATATAGTAACAGAAATTCCTCTTACAATTTTGTAGCAATTTGGTTACAAAAGCTATTCCCAAACCCCAGCTACTCATTGCCTAAAGGAATTACCAGCTCATACTAGGAATGTAGATATAAACACCTGCCTTACCTGCTGCTCAGAGACTGTCATCAAGCTGCCAGCACTGAAGTTCTTTTCTCCTGACCTTACACTTATTTGGATGCCTGCTCTGGGACCTCTTTCTCAGAAACAAGTCTGTGGAGACCCAAGAGCTAATGAAAGTTTTGAAGATGTTAAACAGTTTTGTAAAACAGAAAAACAAAGGCTGACAATGCCCTACCTCCAAGGACCTTAGATGACATTAATCATGTTCTGAGATGACATTAATCACATTCTGTCTGCCAGTTTCTAGAGCTGTAGTCAGTAATGGGCCCAGTTCAGGCTCTCTTCACATCTGACTGATCCAAAGAATCTCTGGGCTTTAATTTCACTACTATGTCTGAGAATAACTAGGGGAAAAAATTTGATCTTTGGCATAAAATTATAATAAAGTAAGGGAAATGCCTTCAAATTATCTGTACTTTACTGTTTGTTCAAATGCTGTAGTTGGTTAGGGACTGAAATGTATCCTAAATCCCCACAGAATAGTGGAAAAATATTTTAACTCCCTTAAAATTACAACCCATTCTAAATTTCCTAATTAGGCCAGTAAAAATAGATGTGAATTTCTTTTTTGGTTTAGCAAATAGGCACATTGCTTTCAAACCATTACACAATCTAGTAAGTTTAGAGCTCGAATAAAAGGAGATAGATTAGAGTCCAAGGTACAAACAAGCAAAAAGAATCAGAAGAAACTGTAGAATTAAAAAAGTGGTGCAAGATATTTCCAGTTAAATTGATAAAGTTCAGTGATAAAGTACAATCTGTGTAAAGTTACACAGATTTAGAATTTAATTGGAGAAAGCTCAACAGAATTACAAAATGCACCACCAAAATCTCAGCTATATATTTTTCTCCTTCACAGTCAATAAAAAGGAAATTTTTTGTAATAACAGGTGAACAATATATGTAGAAATTGAATTCAAGTTACCTGCAGTCATGACTACTTCATATTCAAATGTAGCAGCTTTATACCAAGCTCCTAGACCAATCTACATATTCTACAATATTTCCACCATTTTTCTGAAAAATATGGAAGGAATTGTATAATGCACCAGAGAGGAGAGAGAAAAAATTAAACATGTTGATTTCTTGGTTTTAAAATACCATAATGATAAACCTTTTGTATTATTGTATAATGAAAATGAAAGTTGCCTCTTGCGTGGAACTTCATTCTAGATATATCTGAAAATAAATAAAACTTCACAATCTCCTGTATGTAATTAAGGCACCTACAGATTCAGCCTTCCAAAAGAAATGTTGAGTCCTCTTTATATGCTTGTTTTTGTTTGGGGTTTTTTGTTGGGGGTCCTTGTTTAATTGGTTGATTGGTTTTTGTTAAGATTTTGTTGCTGTTTCAGGGCTAATTTGTTTATTTTTATTTGGTTTTGGGTTTGTTTTTATTTCTTTCTCTTCCCAGAACTGGTTTTAAAATGCTTTAGAAATACTACTTTATTCATTTCACATCCTGTTCTTTCAGTCAATTGTCAATGCTGGCTGTTTTAAATGAAGCTATAAATGCTTTGTTATTTGATTAGTTCTGCATAGAGAGATTTTTTTCCTCTTTTCAGTAGATCACATTATGCACTGAAGCATAAAATTTTATTATTCTTGTAATTATATATAAGTTACAAAAACTGCCAAAGTTATTGCTATTTATGTGTCTGTAAACTTTTATAGATCTAATTGTAACTGCCAAAGAGTAATATAGGTAATATCCTTTGGCCTTTAGAGTATAGTCTAGAGTTTTTAGCTATATTTCAAATGAAAATATTTTTGACAAATCTGATTTCCTGGTTATTCTATTACTTTTGCATATATTTATTTTAATTATGTTGCTGACCAAATTCTATAAATTCTATTTTTTATATTTTTTTTTTGTGAAGGAGAAATTTGTACTAAAAGATTTAAAAATCAGTATGGAAAAAAAACCCAAAAAAACAAAACCCATCAACTAAAACAAAAAAATCCTAAAGAAAGAACAGAGAAACATCAAGACTGTATTCTTTATCATTTACTTTTAAAAGACAAGGGAAGTGCATGAGTTATGAGTTAAGAAAATTTTCTAGTGATATGAAGGTATTCAGGGTGATATAAGCTAGGACTAACTATGAATAATAGGACAAGTTTTTTGTGAAAGTGAACACAGTGGGACTTAATGGGACTGTCCCTATTAAGTCCCATTGTGTTGGGACTGTCCCCAGTGCTAGTTATGAACTAAAAAACATTTTTGACATTAGCTGCCATAGCAAGACATTCACTATCTTACAATCCCGGTAACATCCACCCCCACAGGTGAATCAGTTATTTTATACAACTATAATGGAGATAAACAGTCACAATTTAGCAAATTAATTGTACCTTGAGTGACTGGAAATGAAATGTGATGTTATTGATTTACACAGAATAACACAGTCCATCTTTCACAGGTTTTGGAATCCTATCACTACCACTCCTAAAGAGTGACACAGCAAAGTACAGAAACAGTTCCAGAAACACAAAAGCCAATGTTCAAAAAGGACAAAACAATAAAGGTTTTAGGATTTATCAGGAAAGAGAGAAAAGAGAAAATAACCATTTTGTTACAGTACCATTCCACTGGTCATGCATTTGCTAAATGCTCTGCACAGACCTGATTTTACAATCCCAAAAGAGTATAGTGGATTTTTATTTTTTTAAGTCAGAAAAAGGAAAACATAAGGAATAGTTTCCATGTAAGAAATAAGTTGAAACTCCTTCAGTGTATAATGTTGCTTAAGGATGATTGCATAGAGATCAATATGGAGTAGATGTGTTTGGCTGTTCACCATTTTCGGTAAAAAGAGGGTAAAAACAGAGTCACTTTCTCTGCAAGTGGCAGAACAGTACAACATGCTCCAAAAAATGAGAAGAGGGCTATACTTCTGAATGTGCTTCTAGGGAAACTAGGCTCTATACAGAAGCAAATACATTAAGGTTTGCTACATGTCCAAAACCACATTTGGTTTGTAAGGTCATCCAGAAAGGAAATATTGGGAACATTAAGAGGAAGTATCATATATATTCAGCATCTCACTGACAGCAGTAGAGAGGATATCAAGTGAAATGGACCTTGATGTGATTCTCTGTTAATATTCCTATGTTCTCAATGTTCTCAAAGGCATGTTCCACACTTCGGTGAATTGCTTTTAATTTGCTGAAAATAACTGTCTTCTCTACAAAACTGCAGTCAGCAGATACCAGTTTTATAGTGTCTGGAATAACTTTTCTGTATTGTAGCCTGCTAATCTGATCAGGCAGCCCTTGGCAGCTGTTGTATTCCCAGGAGAATGGAAGGAGACATGAGCAGAAACTCTGATGGAGGGATCTGCAATTTTATAGTCAGTAACAACACTGCAGGAGGGAATGGATAGAAACAAGATAGGAAAACCAAGTTTAGAGATCATGGAAATTATTGTCAAATCCATGATGTCTCTTTTGTAAACAACTGTAAGTATAAAATATTATTAATAGATAGCTATTCCACCATTAACCTCCATGGCTTCCATCAGGCAGCCTAACTCACCATGGTATTTACCACAGGCTGCAGGGGAATCTCCTGCTCCTTTTTCCCTTACCTTGGTGCCAGAAAAGCTCCTTCTCTTGCATATTCTCACTCATCTCTCTGGCTGCAATTGCTTTTGTGCAAAAACTTCTCCCTTTCTTAAATCTGTTATAATGGGGATGCAGCCACCATCACTGGTGGGCTCAGCCCTGTCCTGCTGGGCCCATCCTGGTGCCAGCTGGAATTGGTTCTGCTGGACATGAGGGAAACTTCTGGCACCTTCTCACAGAAGTCACCCCTGTAGCTCATGGCCACCAAAACCTTGCCAGACAAACCAAATACAGAAACAACTGCAACTTTCACAAGGTTCAGTGTGGCCAGGGTCTCTTCCTGGGCTGATGTGGATGCAGGCAGCTTTTTACACAAGGCAAAACCTAACTCAAAAATCTTACCACACTGCACAGACACAGCAACAGGCACAAATAACATTGTTAAAACAGAATTGTCCTTGCATTTTCCTCCACACAGTACCATTGTGACACAGGAGCAAAAACTAATGTTCATACAATGAAAATTCAATAAGGGCCAGCCTAAAATGATGTTTATTGTTTCTCAGACCCAGCAATTTAAGTGTCTCTCAGTGGCTTTGCAGTTCAGCATTGTTGTTGCTAAGCAGCATATTGAGAACAATCTACATTATCCTGTAGTTTACAGGAAATTACAATGCAAGGTTTCAAAATTATTTTTTCTAGCTGTCCAGTGTTCACTTCCTGCCTTTAAACATTACTGCATGTTTGGCTGAAAGAAACAGCCACCTCAGAATATATTTTTTTAATGTGCAGAATTTCAAGGTGTATATATAGAATCAGGGAAAAATTCTTCTGAATGGTGAATCAGTGTCACAGATGGGAACATTTAATGATTCTATTTGATTTCATCTTTACACTGCATTCACTGCCATATGACTCTATGCACAGAAATAACAAGCAAAGACTTTGTCTCACACAGTGATATGGCTCAATAAGGCTCAGAAGAATCTCCTTTGATATGTGTATTACAAATATTATCTTAGAGAAATACAAATTTTAAAAGGAATTGTATTAGAGTAGATCTCATAAATGATGAGTTTATCTCTTAAAGGAGAAATAATTTTACTTTCTTAGCAAATATATTCCCAAGATGGAAACAAGAAGGAAACTGTTGCATGATCTTCTTCATCCTCAGAAACTTTTAAAAAATTGATCAATGGATATAAGTGTTTTATTTTTGGTTAAATTTTCCTTTGTTTCTACAAATAGTCAGATAAGTCTAGGGCTGCAGATTTTTGCAGCTGATCATCATGGCGATTTTAGCTGGTTCTAATTTTAAAAATTGCATTATAGGGCACTTTTCACAACATCCACCATGCATTTTGCCACAGTTCAGAGCATTTCTATAGGCAGAAGCAGACCCACTTACAGGCAGTGAAGCAAAGAGATACCACTGTTAAGTAGCAGATGTAATTTGAACCCCTCAGTGGGTCATGTAAACTCTTATCCTGGACAAGTAAAATTTGTCAGTATAAAAAAAATTGGTTTGTTTTAAGGAGGAATTTGAACCATTGCCTTAAAGTGTTGTGAACTTCTGAAGTTCACAGAGTACATCTTATATGAGCTACACCAAGAAATCAGTCTCTGGAGGCTCTTTCCTGAGATTTTAGTATCTTTTTTATTATAAAACATAAAAGTGTTTTGGAACATCCTTTACCATCAAAATCAAAGCTTTTAAAGCTTCTAACATTGCCATAGGGACTTGCATCTCCCATTAAGAGGATAGAGTCTCAGTACAACAAAAATAAAGAATCAGAAAGCTTGGCTAGTGTTCCTCCTGGGGTAACGTTCATATAAAGCTGAACTTCAAAATACAAATATAATTTGCAATAAATTTCCATGACTGGCTTGGCAAAAGTAGGAAGCCAATAGTACTAGAACTGGCATCTTATCAGAGAGGTGTCTGGAAAATTTTGCCTATATCTTTCCTGCTTATCTTGTGCTCAAAGTTCAGTGCAATTTCTTGGGTTTGATGTAGTCTCATCAGTGTTATTTCCCAGTGCCTGAGCAGTGCTTAATGACATCCTAAAGGGGAAGGCTATTCATTAGCAGCAGTAACAAAGCAAAGTTGCTCACATAAATTAATGATCCATTCTCGTTGTAGTCCTTGACACTGGGAAATATTAACTTTGTTTTATTGATCAGCAAGACAGAGATGTGAGATAAAATGACTTTCTGCAGCCATGCAGGAAATTTGTAGTAGACCCAGGAACAAAATGCATCTCCTAAATTCCACTTTAGGGGGTTACATTTCAGTAGCTCTGTGATAAATGTGGAAGGAGGAAAAAGATTTGTCCTGTTCTGTCAAAAAGAGTCTCTCCTTCATCATTTGTGTCCAAGCAAATACTGCTAACCTACAGCAGCAGTGCTTTCATGAGTAGCTCTTACCTTGGGGTTATTGGGATCCATCCTCATCCAAACTGTATAATTTCTGGTAAATGTTTTCTGAGTTTTATTTCCCTAGTGCAATAAGTGAGGATGGTGTAAATAATTGCACTGATGCTAGCACCATACCATGCAAGCAGAAGATGGATATGAGGCCTAACCAGTACTGTTAGCAATTCTACCAGCCAAAAAGCATTTAAGCCTGCTGGCCTTATTGCAAACTATCCCACCCAGTTCTATATTCTACAACAACTCTATTTTACAACTTTTGATAAATAAATCCTACTGAATTAAGGAGGATATTGGCTAAGTGTACATGGCTGGACAAGAAGTTTTGCAGATTTGCAACAGTTGACTCAATACCCAAACAACTATTTCATAAAATTATTTTATTAGAATTTCATGGGCTGCCTAAAAGTGTTGAAATTTCTGAATGTCTTTTGCAAGATATGTACACTATTTCTCTTTTGAAGGAGAGACAAAGAAATTAAAATAATGCTGCTATTCCTTCTTGACAGACTTTCATAGACTATCCACAGCTGGAACATACCTGTTGGAGGTACCTTTGTGGGTTCTGCTGGTAGAAACTCTTGGGATGGGAAGCACTCCCTGGAAAACGTGAGGTCATCAAGTGCTATGCCATCTTTGGGACCTTCTCCAGCTCTCCCTTCAAAGACAACTTGAAAATCTTCGTTTCCATCTCCAGACAGAGTCAGTGCCTTGCGCTGCCAGAAATTTCCCTGGTTTCCAGTAAGATTAAGGAGAATTTTTTCATGTTTCAATGTAGTTCTCTGGTAGATAATCAAGGATCCAATGTGAGCTCCATACATATGATAATAGAAAATTATCTGTAAGCAAAAACGAGAGCATAAAGTATGCAACAGGTGACTTCAGTTAAATTCTGCTATTGTATTTACTCTAATTCTTAAACTGAGCATTACTAATAGCATTCAGAGTAGTCATTAATTTTACTCATTGAAAAATAATTTAATCAAAAGGCAACAGAACAACTTACTATTTGCAATTCTTTAACTATTCCATAAGCCAAACTTCAAACATTAAAATATTCAGCAGCAAATCTTGCATCCCTTTGAATGACTCTTGCATTTAAATGTGAATGAACTAAAATATTTTTTAAGGGAACAGAGGAATGGAGTAGTGCCATTTACAATATAGGAAGCAACTTCGGTTTACTGAAAAATTTCTGGTTAAAAATGTGTTTATGTAGGGTATAGAATGTGCAATTATAAAATAGTCCTATCTATAATGGGAGCAAAACATGTACATGGACATATGCAAAAATAACCCAAAAGAAATCTAAAATATATAAGAGGTACTTGGATTAACAAACAGTGATTTATTTATTTTTAGTAAAAATGAGGAAATGTTTAAATGCAAAAGACCAAACGCATATATAAAAAGATCACTGTGAAAATTCTTCACATTTAACTGCACACTCAGTTCTTTCCAATTCAGTCTTGGATTTCTATTCCTTTGGAAGGTGCAGCTTTGTTTCTAAAAGTCTTCTATACAGACAAAATATTTTTATTCATCTACGCCTCTTTATAGTTACTGATTTATATTTGCTTTCTATGTGTAAAACTCATCCAATTGATGTAAAAGTTCATTTTCCAATTATTTGACATGGTCTAAGACTCCATACTAAATCTGTTGTAATGTGATGAAGCATTTTCTTTTCAAATAACCCATAGGAAGGAGTAAAATACTTCAGGGGACTCTCTGATCTTATGAGGTTTCAGATCTTAGCATATTTTTTCCCTTCATACAATTTCCTATACCAATAATTTTCCTTCCTTTGGACATTTATCTATGTGTAAGTTTCAGAAATGCTCAAATCCTGCAAAAAGTAAAATATAAATATGACTGACTGCTTCAGGCCACATTATGGATGTCAAGAGTTTGGTCTGCACAAGGTGCACAAACCTGCATGCTTTTGTAAATAATTTTCTATGTGATAAAAGCAACAGTTTCCCATAATTACATTTCAAGCACTTAATTGCATTTAATGTGTGATACGTAGCAGTACAGACGTTAACATATCATTCCCAGTTATTCTGCATTTCTTTACATATGTTTTTTGCTTCATAGAAGTCCAAAAGTGGAAGTATTTTTAGATCATGAAACCAGGTAATTCAGAGAAAGAGATACTGATAAATACAATGCTAGAAGCAGAAGGTCGAGATCTCCATGTTTCTGTAAGCAGATTATTTTTAGTATATGTATTTTAGGCAATATAAAAATTAACATGGTTCCAATTTTGAAGATAATTTTATAATGGCTAAATTAAATTTTGCCACTGAATATCATAATCATTCTTTTCTTTTGAATCATAAATCAAATTCTTTATGTTTAATACTTCCTTTCTTATCTGTAAAGAGTTTGTAGACTTTTCAGAGAGAAGTATTTTAGTAAAATGAACTAGTTAGAAATCTCAAACATAAGCAGAACTCTTTCCAAGTTACAGAAAAACTACTCAGGAATATTCCTCAGGAATAGTATGAGATAAATGAAACTAGAGGCTCATGATTGGACATTTTGCACAGAGATGTCACCTGCATAGCCAATGAACTGTTTAGGACTATTTCAATCTAAGACAACCTTCATTTGATGAGCATAATTCTGTGATCACAAAAAGAAAATTATCCTCTTGAGAGGCCTACTTATTAGATGTAGGCTATTAGATGTAGATTAGACTTATTAGATGTATAAAGGTAAACTTGCAGTTTCAAAATAAGGCATAGCTAAAGTTTCTGGGACATTCTATTTTTGCAAAGACTATAAAAGGTGTATGAAAACCAGGACACTTTTTATTCCATGTTTGCAAAGAAATTTTCAAGCTGAAGTCACTGCAACGTGCTGTGATATTTTGGAAGATCAAGGCTTACACTTCTTCATTTTCTAGAGACGAGCTGGTAACAAAGCCTTCTGTTACACATCCTTCCTTTTGCAGTTAAGTTCCTTGAAAACCAATTGTTACTGCACTTACATATGCTTTCTCCATAAAATCAAAAACCATTAAATAGTTGTTTTTCACTTTGGATGAGTTGCATAAGACATTGTAAATCAGACACTGCATTTACTGGCAGCTTCATCTGAATCTCATGGAGTACTCATTTACTTGCAGAATAACTCTTCTCCTGCAGCAAGATGCATTTTTTTCTTATGGTTAAAATGAAATAAGATCTGATCCTGACTTCTCTACAAAAGGATGGTTGTTTGTTTTTTGTTGTTTTTTTCTCTCCTCAAGAATTATTTCAGTAATCATCTTTAATCATTTTAGGAGTACACTCTTGGTGCAATCTAGAAATCAAATTCTTCATTCCTGCTACTACCACACCCTCACATACCTTGCAGTTTTTATTCTTTCTGCTTAAGACAGGACTAAAAATCCTAGCTTTCTGTCCTGGTAGCTGAAAAAATGAACTCTTTATAAAAATATAATGACCAGATGGCTCTTGCAGTGTATGATCAGTAGCTGGTCCAGTGCCCAGTTTTGCAGTACTGCTAGTTCTGAGGTGCCAGTTGAAATCATCATTTTCATCTTGCTTCCATCCACAAAGGTCAAACTCAAAATTGCAATGCCCAATAGATGCACCTGAAATATATTTGCCACACATGAAAAATGATTTATTTTCAAGTAGTTAAGTACATATAGTGCAACCTAGTACTCCAACATATGTGGGGAAAAAGCTTCACTGTAAAAAATAATAGCCTTGTATCACATTCAAAAGAGCATTTTGAATATTCTGGACTATGATATTAAGATAAAGCTACTTGCATATATGTGAGTCCAGTGCTTTTTTATTACAGTCAACAGGATCCTTGGTATAAATGTAACCAAATTTAGTTAACTATTTTAGCTCCTTAGGGTCTTAACTGGCCCCTCATAGAGCATTCAAGACATGCACAGAAAACCAGCCTCTTTATAAAGGAACATGTTAAGATTAGGTGAGAACAGGAAGAAATGCCTCTATCTAGGGAACAGACACATCAAAAGGAAAGTATTGAGCACCATAAAGACACAGCTTCTATATAAACAGATACAGACAAAACACATAAATGTGGGTGTGATAATCTTGAGCTGAATTGCATCCAAGGTTAGTTTACTTTTGCACAAGTCCTCGATTCACTTGTATTTCCTTAGCCAGTAGAGAAACATAGATGAATTGTGTTGGTGGTGGATTGTGTCCAAAGAAGGGTAAGGGCCTGGGGCCTGGGTCTGAAGAGGAGCAGCTGAGGGGGCTGGGGGTGTTTGGAGAAAAGGAGGGTCAGGGGTGGCCGTATTGCTCCTGACATCTACTGGAAGGGACGTGTGGCAGGGGGGGCTCAGGGTCTTCTCTCCAGCAATGACTGATAGGAGAAGAAGAAAGGACCTCAGGTCGCACCAGCAGAGGCTAAGATTGGATACTAGGAAAAATTTTTCATGGAAAGGATTGTTAAACATTGGAACAGGCTTCCAAGGAAAGTGGTTGAGTCACCATCCCTGGAGGTCTTTAGAAGCCACATAAATGTGGCGCTCAGGGACATGGTTTGGTGGTGAAATTGCTAATGCTAATAGTGGGATTCAATGATCTTAAAGGTCTTTTCCAACATAAATGATTCTATGATTGTCTACAGATCTCCTTAAGTTGTACTTAAGGCCTAGGAAAGAAGAAAGATGTCAAAATTTTGGTTGATTTTTATATGAATCAACACGCATATTCTTTATAATTTTTGAATCTTGAATGTCAAAACAGCCAGCATGGTGAGGAAACTGTCTACATAAATTAAGTCAATTACTCATTCCAGAAGTTAAATTTCTGTATATTTTTCCCTATATACATCTATGAGTTCATTATAACGATTACCAAGTAAGAGTAAAATTGCTGAAATAAGCCGGAGTTTCAGCAGAGACTTCAAGAATTTTTTGATTGTGCCCTAAATGTTCTTAATATTATTGCTGAAAAAGAAAGCACCTTGAAGATAAATCTGGAAACTCTATGTATTATTTTGTAGGACAATATCAGAAATTACAAAATGTCTCTTCCAAAATGTAATCAAAATCTGAGACTTTTCTGAGGTCTGATAAAGTTCAGTGACTTGACAGTAGTTTTATTTAACTGAAAGGTACTCAGAAGCATCAGAAATCAGGCTAAGGATCTAGAATCCATGGAATCTACACATGGACCAAAACAGGAAAGACAGCTACCTCAAAAATTTCAGGCTGAAATCAGATAATTTTTTTTCATTGAATTTTAATCTGTGAATGTAATAAAGTAAAAAAGTTAGAAACTTTCTCTTAAAAGTATGAACTGCTTAGCAAAACTAGCTTCCCTTTTACCTCTGTCAGCAAATATAGTGCCATCTAAAGTAATAATTAAAATCAACCCAGGCCTGGTATGTGAAATTTTATTATTATCTTTTATGAAAATCACAGATTGTAAATTAACTCATCTGAATGCAACAGCCCATAAAATTTGTCCTAATCATATTTTTCAACTGATTTAGTTACTTAAAATTTCAGGACCATTCTTAAAGAAATTCCTTTCATTATTTACAAATACCATCTTGATTCAATAAAATTCATGCTTACAACAGACCCTTTCATCTTAAAGACATGTTTTCAAGAATCAAGACCTTAAGGCATGAGCACTGATATCCCTCCTAATGCTGTATATATTGGGTATTACCTAATCTAAGCTTAGATGTCCTTATAGGATCTCTATTGTCAACAAAGAGAAATATTCATATCTACAGGACAACTTCTTTAATCTAAGTCACACAACTGATTTTAAGTTGCATGAACTTCATCTCCACTGATGAAGAAGAGAGTTTAAGCAGCCTGCTTAGAAGCTGAAGTTACTGCAGACGACTGTGCACTTGCACATTAAATGACTCCTGTGCTTTTAAAGCACCATAATGCTTCACTGTAAAGCTTACAATTAAAATGCAGTCAGGAAATATTTTTTTAATTATTTTGCAATTTTTTTTTCTCAATTAAAAGTAATAATAAAAAACATGTTAGAGGAAAGCATTCACTGTATGGGACTGTTTCACTTCTTCTCTTCCAATGGGAAATTTGAATAAAATCCTTATTATAGTGGTTGCAAAATGAAATCCCATCAGTTTGTTTGAACCATTTTGCCCTTAATGATTCAATTTATATTTGTTTGATGATATTTCATCGGAAACATAGACTATGCAGAAAACTCCCCGCCAAAACCAAAAAAAATCTAAACAAACAAACCCCATTAATATTTTTTTTAAAAATCAAAAAACAAAAATCAAAGTTTGAGAATATTTTTAACAGAGTAATTGTAACTTGAAATACTCTTCATTTTTAGTTGCAGAAGATCTGAGCTGGTGCCTGTATAGGCTAGTTATGTACTATTACTGGTTGGAAATCATTGAGTACTTGAATAGTATGCAAATAATTTGCAAAACATGGTTCCTTTGCCATGTACCTTAGCTTTTGTAGGATATCAGTATACTTTTGCTTCAAAGAATTGTATTCACTGAGAATTTGATAAACTGAATTAATATTCTCAGTAAAAATGAGGCAACTGTTAATATGGTACCAATCAATGGAGACGTGATTGTGTGAGCATTTCCCACATTTGTAGTAGTAAAAGAAGTGTTAATACCATATATTGTGATTCAGAAGGAGCCATTTGATATGAAACATCATTCTTTGAATCAGATATTGCATATGCTGCTTCTTGGTATGTCTTGTAAGACCAAAATTGTACAATATTCAGATTAAGATAATTTGCTGAGACCTGACAACCCTTGAAATATCTAAGGAGGTAGGCTCCTCATCTCCCAAAGGTATTATGCTTGAATTTTTTTTCAGCTTAATACATTCTTTTCATATGGAAAGCAGGATAATTTTATTCTGCTTTTAAAGACAGCTGCTTTCTGAGTTATTTTAAGACATCCATTAGCAGCTCTTTGTATTTTGTATCGTGGATTTTAAATTAAATAATAATAATTAAAAATCCTTAAAAGCCAAGGAATAGAATTAAATTATTACCTTCTTGTTTGCTTTCTTAGCTGATGAGTTGTCAAAAGTATTTGAGTATTAAAAATTTAGAGCAGGCACAGTTATTTATGATAACTATATTAAAAAACTACCATACTTACTGCAAATACTAGGGCTTTCATCTGAGTTGTCTTCACAGTCATTTACAAAATCACACAGATTATTCTTTGGGATGCAGTACTTGTTGGCACACATGAATTCCTCTGACGTGCAAGGTTTGTCTGAGATTAGCAGAGGGGAACAATCTTCAAAGGTAATATCATCCACTGCCACGTCTCCCATGTAACTGACACCATGTTTTGCCCTGAAAATAACCTAATAAAAATTACAGAACTATTACAGTAAGCCACTGATATGATAGAGAAAAGCTTATACACACAACATGAAAAGAACAGAGACTGATGGTCCTCACAAATATTTTAATATGACATGGTCAGTTCTTACTGTCAAAGCATAATTCTACGAAATCTTGTACTAGAGTTGGTACAGATCTGTCTCTGTAGTTATTGAAGGACCATCTTCTAACATAACCAAGCACACCAACAAAAGGGAATTAATTATGCCACTCAAAGAGATACTAGTCCTCACTCATCCTGAACTAATGGAAAGGGTTCTTCCTACTTCTGCAAAGAAAGTTTGAAAAAGACTGCTCTGCCATTCATCATTTAATTCCCATGAATGTAAAAAGAATTTTAAAAATTCATTAAAATTCCAAGACAGAAGTATCAGGAAATGTAACTCTTTTAAAAATGTGTTACTGACTATCCTTGGGGATTTTGGTTTTTTTTCATAAGTCTACAACTAAGCAAGTATCTCTAAGAGGTTTTGGGAATCTACTCTGATTTTAAAGCAAAGATCACATTCAAGATTCTTTTTTCAAAATTCAGATGTTTTTACTTACTGCACACTAAGGAGAAAGAAGTAGAATATTTTAAGCAGAGTTGGATTCAAGGATAGATGGGATTCTCAGTCTTAAAAATTGATACCAGTCTGAGATAAAAGAGGAGTGAGAAATCTCCAAAAATATAAGTGCAGCTCAGATAATTAATCAGACAGCTAAAAAGATTATTTCTTCTGTTGGAGGAGAGGTACATGCATGGTGTGAAAAGGGAAATGAGAAGGTGAAGAATGCTTAATATAGAAGTACTAAGCCAGCTCTCTAGGAAGCACATCACGTTGGAAGACACACCTGAAAATTTGAATGAATTCCTAAGAAGACTTCTGCTCTGTTCCACTGGGGACCTTGGCTGCCACTTTGAGTCCACAGTTTAGAAGTCTTGTTACTGTCTTTATAGAGTACCTAAAAAAGAAAATAACTTTAGGTCACAAAAGAATACATTTCCATTACCAACTCACTTAAGAGTCCTATGATTGTATACAAGAGTACAATATGATATTGTTAATCTAATCTCTATTCCACCATTAAAATTCACAGAATCATAGAATTGGAAGGGGCCATCAAGTCCCTACTCCTTGCAGGACTACCCAAAGCTGAATCATACACCTGGGACTGCTGAGGTGCTCCTTGCACTCTGCCAGGCTTGGTGCTGCCCAGGGGATCCTGCTGCAGTGCCCAGCCCCCCTCTGGGTGAAGAACCTTTGCCTAATGTCCAGCCTGATGCACATGGATATGTCAGTATCAATGACTATATTGAGAAAATAATGTTTTAAGATTTTCTGACCTCCTCATAAACATACCCAGCCCACAGCCTTAACTGGACTAACATATCTCATTAATTTATTCAGAGTGGCTAGCAGTGAATAAAAATTGTTCATTAGTGGGTTGTGATTCAGTTGTACAACATGGAAACAGGGTTAACAAGACTTACTGAAAAATGTATTTGTTCATGCATACAATTAACTGTTCTACCAGGGTGGATTTTCTTGTCCTGATTCTTATGAAAAATGTTGTTTCTTCTACAAATTATTTTTTTTTTAAATAAAGACAAAATTTCACCATTCTGAGCAATGAAAGACTTTTAAACCTTGTAAAGACCAAATTGGGGAATGATGACACACTTCAACATGAGCAGAGGGTCCAAAATATTCTTTGCTCCAATCTCTTGGGCATCCAAATTCAACTGAGCTGGCAATAACAAGATGGGTGTTTGATGAAGTGTGTCAAGCTGGGTCTCCAGTCAGTACTAGCAGAGCTAAACATCCATTCACCAGTTGCCTGAACTACTTCTGCTTTCAAGGATTTACTGCTACGCTGTGTAATCTTCTTAGGGCAGCCCAGGCATTTTTCACCATAATGAAAAAACCTTTTTTTTTGTTTTAAATTTATGCAGTCCCACGAGTGTATATGATATTGCATAACAGGTAAGTTCTGCCAAGCAAATAGCAAATCCTCACACTAAAGAGCTTTCATTTTAGGGGGAAAAAATGAATAAAAATGTATCAAATTGGAAAGAAAAAACCAAGTGAGTTCTGACTTTATAGACAGGAAGATCTGCCATAGAAGACATTAATTTAAAATGAAAATAAATAAATTAGTGAGACAGGGATTACAGACATTATTTGAAAGAATGAATGATGAATAAGAAAGTATTCTTTTTAAATATCAAATGCAAATAATATAGTTATAGGAAGGCATGTGTGTGACTGTAGACACATGTACATGTTTTTACAGACTGTAAATTATCTATTATATATCCAATTTCTGCATCATAAATTCTTATTTTCTATCATATCATAAAAAAGTTAAAACTTTAGTGTAAAACATGGCCATTAATTTGTGTGCTATTAAAACCCAGTGTTTCCCTGTACCTTAATGCACTTTGAACCTCTATGCATTTCAATTATATTGCAAAAAAGCACATCTAATACTTTGGTAAAATTATCCATACCAAGTCAAAGTACAGAAACTAAATAAAAATGGTTCCAAAAAAACAAATGGTTCCTCAAATTGAGGTTGCTAAGGAAAATTACAGCAAATCAATATTAAGAAAGCAATAGAAACACAAGAAGGTAACAATTCATGCAAATGATGGGAAAACCTTCAGCAAGCTTACATGATATTTGATGGCATGGATGCAGACTTACAAGCAAAAGTCAAAAAAGATGTGGTAGTCTTGGGAGAAGATATGGATAAAAGGTCTTTTAAGCACAGAAAATATTCCCATTCCTACTTAATAAATACTTAGAGCCCTCTTAATATAAATAATGAGAAATCATTTAAATAATTTTATATTCTGAGTTATTCTTACACCCATTATTAAATGATTAATCAAGCAATTGAAACCAAGTAATTATTAACAGTGTGGAAAGGTTTCATTATTTTACTTTGGTACATCTTAAAATGAAATAAGTTGGAGGTGACGGAGGATCAGTTAAAGAATAGAGGGAAATTGTAATCAGCATTGAAACAGAAAAGAAAAAAATTCTATACTGTACAGATTTGCCTTTTGGGCTGGTAATACTGGGCATGACTCCATAGAACTGCTGTTGATTTCTACAAAACACTCTTTGAATGTGATTCCAATGAACATGGGTTCTTACACCGTAAAGGAGACTGGACCCTGGAGTATGCAAAGAAGTCCCAAAGCACATTTATTCATCCCAAGCCTTAAAACTGAGCATGAACCATCTTTATCCTCTGATTTCCCACTGATTCTAATTAATTAGTATTTGACCACTTATCAAGCAGCCTAGCAAGATCTTTAACAATAGGGAGCAATATAACAATATTTTAAAAAATTGTTTAGGAAAAAAATCCAAGAAAACATAGAACATGCTTCCACTAAATATCTAGCCAGTCACATGCATGGTGTGTAGTTCACCATATCCCACATCATGTTTCTAATGTCAACACAAGTGTTAATTTTGTTTTCAAAACAGCTGAATTCTGTCACCTTTTCTTATAATTTGTATATTTAAATTCTCATGCACTGCCCACATCCAATACGATACTGAGTGCACAGGTGACTGGATACCTTATATGAGCATTTTTAGAATCCATTCCTGATGCTGTACGTATTCTATAATATTCCTGGGAAGTCCCATTATAAGCACACATCTGTGTGGTAAAAATAATTGTATAGAACAGTGGTGTTGTTTTATTCATTTCTGTCTGCAGTGACTTATCTGATCTACAAGCTGCTAATGAGTTAAATTGCCTTTACAGAAGTGCTTTTATTTAAACCAGAATGAGAAAAAGGATATGGGAAAGCAAATTTGTTGCTTACATGCCACAGAAATATAAGCATATAAACTAAGCATATAGTCATTACATGAATACAAATAATCTCTAAAAGTGGTATGTTCAGGTTTTCAAGGAAAAAACTTTTTCTACAAGATTTTATGCCAAATTTTGACATAATTACTTTTTTTTCTCATGCTCCCACATTAGCCAAAGACCTTGATGTCCAAATATCTATTGCTGCTTTTCAGTGTCAAATGGTACTGTGTGATAAAAATCTTTTTCTTGTATTGAAATTCCAAACATGGCATGTCTACAACAGTCACAATTCTTGCTTGTTGTAGAAATTCTAATTTATATTTTCTCCAGTATTTGAACTAATGCTTCCTTCATACCATAGCATGTTGAGAGCAGTAGAATGCTAACAATTGTTAATTTTCATTTATTAGCAGCCTGGGCTTTAATAAAACTAAAAGAGAAGGCATAAATTTCCTCACAGCAATTTCATGCAGAAAAACAAAACAAAATAAAGAGCATCTCCATACCTCCAGAGAACCTATTGTTGAACCATTCATGTGGTTCCAGAATATGATTTTGCATCTGGGCCCTGTAATGGAGATGACTGGGGTAGCAATGTCAGCTGTGTCACCAAATTCTCCATTTGAGCTGTCTGCAAAGAGATACCAGCCTTCTTCTGTGCACCTGCTCAGAGAAGAAGGGCAATAACTTATTAAAGCAAAGTATTTCATCATAATTAAAGATTGCAATATTTTCTTAGATAGCATTTTGTCTGAGTATCTGGATGCATTTTAGTATGTAGCCAGAATCCAAAAATACCCCTTGCAAATGCAGCCAGTATTTTTAAAGCAGAGATTGTAAAAAAAAAAAAAAAAAAGAAGCTGAAGCGAGCCACAAAACAAAAACAAAAACAAAACAAAAAAAGAAGCTGAAGCGAGCCCACAGGATCATGTAGATGTGGGCTAGAGGGACTCTGGCTTTCCCTGCTACCCTCTTTAGTGGGGGAAATTAGAGGGTTTGATCCTGGCTTAATGTCAGGAAAACCCAAGATATTGGATGAAATTTTGTCTCCTGTGCTACCAGGAAAGATGAGGTCTCTTTGAAGTAAGCATCAGATTCTGAGTGTACAGAGATACCAGAAGCGCAGTTGTAGTGTTTTGGGTATTTAAGATTTAGCCCCTAAAAGCCTTACTTTCCAAAATAAAATGCAGCTGTTGACCAAAGATAAATTTCTCTTCTCTCCAGCAGAAGTGCTTCACACTCTGTACTCTCAAAAGAATCTTTCCCAACAGGTGCTTACAAACCTGACAATGGAACCTACATTTTTAGATAGGTACTGGTATTTGGTTTTCCTTTCCTTTTGGTTTTCCTGATTGGCCAAGTTCTGTGCAACCACTCTCTAAAGTTGCATCACTACAACTGTGAGAGGACAATGGCCCTTGACAGCAAGCACTGCCAAGAGAAACACAAGGTGCTCAAAGACGTCATGGCATCAGGCTCTTCACACACTGAAAATCCTGCCTAATGAGAAGAGTAAAGAATTGGCTGGTACAGGGTCAGAAACAGGCCTTCCAAAATCCTCACAAATCAGAGACTGTTTTCAGCTAGACTACTGCTTCTACCTCCCCATGCGTCACACCACAAAAACAAAGAAACAAACAAACAACAAAAACCAAACAACCAACTAATCAAAAGGCATCATTTTAATGGGACAGATCTTCATTTTGCATAGATCAGATATGTTACATGTGAGATCACTGAAAACCACTCATAAACATAGCAGGGACCAAAGTTCATCTGGGCAGAATCCTAAGGGGGTGGAAGAGTTAGGATCTGTGGAAATCAGGATCTTCTCCATCTTATTTTAGTTTTTGTGAAAAGGCAGATAAGAGAACTGCTGCTGATGCTTTTCTTGTATCACTGAATCCTGGCAACTCAGACATCTTTATAATTACTGCATGCATTTACTTAATCCTTTAGCCTAAGTATTAAAACATTCTCCAAATAAAATGACTCTACTATAACTAATAGCTGAAAACTTTGAAAACTCATAGTTAGAGATCTTTCAAGAAATGTGCATTTCTACCACTCTTTTTCACTCCCCTCCTTTCTGCTGAAGAAAGCTGTTATTTCAAGATAGCAATTTTAGGTTTCTTTTTTGCCTTGGTGCTGAGTATTCTGCTGGAGTCTTGCTTGGAGGTAAAAGAGGGTTGAGTTCTCTTGAGGTTTGAAAAAATATTGAAAAATTCAGAATTTACTCTGCTTCTGGGAACTCTTGCCTTCAATGACCCAAGGGTGTTGGCACTGTATTTACAACAGCATTCAAAAGGACTTGTAAGAAGCAGAATGATAAAAAGCTCTGAAGAGCCGCAGCACTTACAGATCTCATACTTGTCAGAGTATTCAGTATTACATCCATGCCTCTCAATGAGATTAGTTTGAAACAGTGGCAGGGTACAATCAGTTCTATGATGAAATTCAGTCCTCCATCTCTTGTTGGTATGTTCTGTCAGACACAGGCAGGCCAAAGATCACATCTATGCCAGATACTTCTGCCTCATAGCGCAGCCTAAGACAAGTGTCCTTGCAACTTTCTTTGACCTTGTTTCAGTGTTTGCTATAATATCACATTTAAAACTAGTACACCAGATGGAAGTCCTCTGTATGAAACACTTCACAGTGCTAGCCATTAAACACGGTGGTGGTATGTGATTAGAAGAAGATTAAGGTTATGTGGGCAAGTAATGGCAAGTAGAGGGATCAGAAGGAGATGGGTAAGTATATGTAGAGCATCCTTGTTGATTTTCACTTCTGCCACGGACATTTTTACACTTAGCACTAGAAGACTAATGTACTTGTGACCTATCCATGTTTAAAAGGAAACCTTTATTCTAGTGAAAATCAGCCTGCATCATGTTTGCTCACAGAACAAAGTAATTTCTCTGTCTTGAATTCTTAAGCTGCCTGACACAGAAGCCTGCATGGAATTTCCATGATCTGCAGGGGGAAGAGTTTGGAAGAAGTATTAAGTAATCACTCTGTTTGTAGAGAGTTCAGATTAACTAGAGGGTCCATAACTTCTGTGGATGCAAATTTTTTGGCAGAGCCAATTAATGTACAGGCAATCATCTGTTCAGCATATCAAGCTCTGACTTTGAAAATAAAGGATTTCTTAGCTGGCCCACTTTTATTTTAACCTAGTAATAAATATACAGTGAGAAGGTATTCCAAACCTTCCATAAATGTAAATTAACAGCTTCTCTTACTCTGCCAGACGATGTTCTTGACTTCCCCCCCAGCCCTTGTTTTTAAGCGATCTTCAGAGAAGATAACTTTTTTCATTCTGAGAGTTAATCAGACCCATCCTTAAGTTAATTTCTTTCTTATTCTACAAAAAGAGTCCCTTGAGTTGTTTTTTGGGCTTTTTTAAGTGAGACCTCAAGAAGTTGATGATAGCAAGTGCAAAACATGGTATTTTTCAACATATATTATAGTGAATAAATCTACCTTTCAGCATAGCTCTTATGTAAGTGCTGAAATTCAGCAGAATACAGGCAGGCTCCCCTGCCAGTAGCTGCAAGAGCTCAGGCCAATTTAGAAAACTAACTTGTGGAAAACCTCTTAGTTGGCAGCTACAGTAAGTGTCATTAAAATCTCGATATTTACCCTTTGAAAATAATTAATTTTACCCTGTACTACAAGCATTCCTTATACAAAGACATTCCTGTACTAGTCCAAAAATTCTAATTACTTTCAGAGGAAAATTCACAACATTTTAATGGATATAAAATTTTCAACACAAGCAACTGACCTATATTTTCATATTTGTCTTAGTTAATATCTTAATATTTCAAATATCTTTTGAACTGTAGTTGGCAAAAAATGGACATTTACAGAAGAATCTTCATACCATTTTCCCCTTCAAGGCATTCCAAAGTACATAGTGAACTGATTATAATAATTACAGAAACATTAGGTGGGTAAAGAAAAGTTGAAGACCTATCAAAACCTAGGCTCATCTTAAATCTGGCAGTGTTATCAAGTCATGTCTCATGCTGTGAATTACACATTTCACAGTTCTAATTGTCTATTGTTGCAATGTCTGAAAGGGGATCAAAACTCATTTAGATGTAGTTTCTTGTACAGTAAATTCAAGCTCTTATTTAATGAATTTTTGGACATCTCTCAGTTTTTAAAGTGTTACTTCCTCCGTGTATCTTCTACTAACTGTTTGAGAATCCCTGACTAAACACTTAAATGGACTTTTAAAATACCCCTCACTCAATATTTTTCTTTAGGACTGAAAACTGAACCTGATTAGAATACAAACAATTCCCTTTCACTGAAAAGTTATGATTTCCTTCCAAATTGCAGCAATAACACAAAAAAAAAACCCAAACCAACAAAAAACAAACAACAAAAAAACAAAGAGAAAACATAACCTGGAGAGAGATATTTTAGTTTCCTTAGAGTTATAAGTATCCCAGTGATCAGCACACCATACTGAATTTCAAAATTCAGAAAGCAGCAGCCTCCACATGCATTTCCATTTTTCCTGATTATATATGTCCATAATGGCTGTACACTGTCTATCAGAGCCCCCCACCTATTGCACTTATTATGCACTGAAAGTATTATTTTTCAGTTTTCCAACACCATCTGTCTGGGATCTGCCCAGGTGAGTGACCTGCTATTAGAACAGATGGGTTTCTGTACACAGAAAAAAGCAAAATAGTGGTCAAGGAAACCCAGTAGGGCATTAGATGACCTTCAAGAGAAGCACCCTCTTGACCAAAGGGAAAGGATTGTGGAATATTGGACACATCAGGAAATTGTGGGCCATGAAATCTCAAGCTGATGGTTTAAATCAGTCATGACAGTGGCTCCAGTCTGCATTTTCCACATCCTCCACATCCTCTGTCAGGGTACTGGGGCTGTGAGAGATCACTCCCTTGTCTAGCTTCTTTCCCCCAAAGCATGAGTAACCAGCAGGCAGAAGCTTTCCTAAAATAAATGCATTTGCAGGTTTTTTTTGTTTTAAATTAGCTACGATTTCCTAGGTAAAAACCTTCTATCAGAAGATTTCTGAGAAAAAAAAAAGTTAATAAGAGGTTAAATTCTAACATTAAATTTGTAAAAAACATATTTATGAGAAAATATTCATTGTTTGGTAATTTTTTTCTTGTTCTGTCATCAGAATATAGCATTGATATCTTAATGCCTTATATACTTGACACAAGGTGGTGGCAAACTGTGATACTGCTACCTTTGCATGATGCTAACTTCATTTTCTGTTGATTCCTGTTAATTCTTGTTTCTTAGTGTCAAAACCAGATGATATAATGGTAAAATGTAATAAGGTATATATAGAAAACATATTTTCTAGCAACAAAAGTTGCAATACAAAGATATAGCATACAATATTAATTATTAAAATGTTCTAAAGGAAATAGGCGAAGACATGAGGACAGGTTAATCTTTATACATTGATATAGATCCCAATGTAACCTCAATATTAAGTGTAAAATGGGGAAGCTATGTACATATTCTACCTTTTACTTGAAATTTGCCTGTAAGGTGGGAAACTGCTGAAAAGTGGGTAAAAACCACTTAGAAATATTACAAAATATTACAGAAAGTGTAATATATATATATATAAAGAACAAGCCTTCTGTTAAAAAAAAATCAAACCCTAACATTTCCCTCAACATTGTATCTGCCTGGAGACATCACAAAAAATGCTACAAGAATTCAAAAGTGAAAGACAATTTAATATCAAGCACTCATTCAAGAAGAAATCACCTCCTTTTTGGGCTGGGTAGCAGCATCACAATGCAGTGCCCATTGTGCTGGTCAGTTCAGCCACAAGGCCACAGGTGTAGGAAGGAGAGGGACTCGTGATGGGCAGGGCCAAGGTTTTAGTTAAGGTTTTAGTGATTGTGAATGTGAAAGAAATATGATGGGGCACATATTTTTACGAATCATGAGAAGACTTGCAACGAGAGAGAAGGAGAATGAAAAAAAACACCTTGTTCCTTTCATATCTGTACTTGTTAGATATTCAATGTCTGCACCAGAAATTCTTTGACTACTTATCCTTCTGTAGATAATACAGGATAGGCCGTAACATGTGAGCAAAACCTTCACAGATCTCTTGCAGTTTGACATATAATATATTCATAGGCTTCAAAATATTTCTTCCCTGAATAAAGATTATTGCATCTGTGAGGATATTGTTTCAGAAAAATAATCTATATTCAAAATTAAAATGTTATAAAATGTGTAATTTCCAATATTCTTAAAGGAAGATAAGAACTCTAATAATTTAATTAATTCTGTGTATCAGAGAAAGATTTTCTCCGCAGAACACCTCCAAACACTTAAATTCTAATAGGTCCTAAACAGCCAGTAACTGAAATCTGTATCTAACAACTAGAAGAAAAAAGAAAGGAAGGCTTTGTTTGAACTAAATTTCAGCATTTCTGCATAGCTTCAAAAAATTAAAATATAATTGAGAGCAAACAGTCATTAGGAATGCAGATTTTCACTTACTGCCATATGTGTCATATGTGCCGTATTAATTTCAAACTGGTTATTCCAAAATAGAGTAAATTCTCTTATTACGATTTGTAACTATTTTTTTCCTCATAACTGCCCACATCCATGAACACTTAATATTAAGACTTAATAAATTCAGAAACCAAAAATGTAATATGATTCTCATACCATAATAAAGCAGATATAAATTTTTTGGAAGGCAGCTTTCTGAAAATGTCATAGATTTATTTCCTATTGCAGAAGACAACTTCTACTTCTGCTCACAGCTGCCTGTAAAATGCTGGATGCCAACTGATCAAGTTCTTTGCACAGTGCTAGAGAAAAAAAAACAAACTATCTTGAGCATCTAAACTTTATCACATGATTGAGGTTCAATGGTTTTTTCAAAGCTGCTTAACACACCAAAACACAAGTCATACTGAGACCTATAATTGGACACTGACATCACAAAGTTGCTCAAAAGAAAACCACCAGGAATGTGAGAAGGAATTCTTGTACTAAATAAAACTGTAGTATATTTATTTTTGGATCCTAAAATTCAAAATTTCAAAAGAAAATTTCTATCTGTGGCCATGCTTCAAGTGTATCACAGAAAACTTTGATGCTTTGTTTTATGTAATAAATACAAATTCCACGAAAAAAATGAGGCAAATGTAGGCAAAAATTTACCTACACAAAATAATTAAATTATTCACAGTTTAATTTATTTTCATTATTAGATTAATCTCATGCTCTGGCATCCTAACATAAGAGGTAAAAAATACTTCGGGTATATTCTCTTTCTTTGTACAAAATTAAGTTTGATGATTGCTTGCAATGGAATAATTTGACATTATCCTGCAAATAATTTCTCACCATTAGCTTATTCTTAAAAATAGTTGGTATTCATGTTGGACACACAAGGAGAAACAACCCAATAACCAACAAACAAAAAAAACCCAAGGAAAAAAGAAACACCACACCCACAATACTTCACAATTTTTTCTCCTCTTTTAAAGTTTTTGGACTCTCAAATTTTAAACATTTCTTGACTGCTGAAAAAACTGCTGTGCTTAAGCATATTACTTAAAACCTTTAATTTTCATAATTTTCCTGAATTCTGAAAATGATTGTCTGAAAAGAAGACACAAAAGAAAGACAGATGTATTAAAAATATGTTTATCAGGGGAATTATTTACACAGCAATAATTAACATGTCAGCTTCGTTCTATCTCTGCATCCATTTTTGTTTTGATTTATTAGATTTGATGCATGAATTATCATATCAATTAAGTGACTACAAAGTTTTCAATTAACAGTTGTAACCAAATATCATTAATAATGTCAGAGAATTTGCCACATCACGAACCAGATTGTTTAAAAAGGAAATAAATTAATAGACATCCATTTGCTGGTGTCAATTTAATACACTTGTTTAAGCCTACACAAACAGATACTTTTATTGTTTCAGCTTTTAGATATGTAACTGCAATAGAGAATTCCATTTGCTAAGTATGGAAACACATCACAGGAGCTCTACATTCGAGTATGAATAGTGTTCTTTGCAGTGCACAGTGCCAATGTCACCCAGCCCTTTGCACAACACATTACAGATTTTTTTCTAGCTCAAGCCAGGCTCCAATGGCAGACTCCCATAACAGCTTCTCTTCCTCCAGCCTTTGGTTTCTATATACACATGCAAGCTGTTCCCTCTATTTCCAAAGTAATTACTTTCACTTAATTAATGTAATTACAGCTTCAAAGACTCACACCCTCACCCCACAATTCACCAGCCTGCATGTGGCTAGCACAAGCACTTATTCTGGGGAGGCAGATGGTTTGACTACAAGTATTCACAGGTATTTTTGCTGAAAAAACACATTGTAAGCTGCACTGCCAACTACTCTTGCATCAGAATGAATCCAAACATTTCTATACATAGCCCTGCATATTTTATTTTAATTTGCAAACATGCAGGATTAGAGTAACACAGCTTGCTTCATCTAACTAGTGGAAATTTGGGGAAAATGGATGAGAAAATAAAACAAAATGTTGCAGGGTTTTAATTCAATAAAACTGCTGCTCTGCATCTCCTGTGGTAATTTGGAAGCATCTATCTTCTGTACTTCTCTATAGGCCAATAAACAAAGGGAAGGGGGAAACCATAGAACCAAACTGCATTTCTTGTGAAATATCACAAGAGCAATACATTACAGAGTTGCCTGCAAACTGCAATCTCTATGGATCATTTACTTTCTCTTTTCATCAGTCCTTTTCAATATACTGTTAGTTGCATTAAACCTTGAAAATATGTTGAAAACCAGTAATAGAATTCCATGTATCACTGTGCCAAGGTAAACCCACACTGGAAAGGTTGTGGGAGGATTTACTAAGTACACATACAGGGCTGGTATTGGCTAATATACAACAATTAAAGAACAGTCAATGAAGGATTTGACAGCTCATTTATTGTAAACAGTTGCTCTTTTTTGTTATGGGATACACTTCCTTTTCATATACAATGTAGAGACCTAGAAGCAGCTTGACAGCCTTGTAATTCTTTGCTATTGTTGAATGATTTTTTTGAGTTTGGTATTGCTGTTTTGGGATCTTCACAAAAATACAGTGATTTTAATGAAGTACACAGTGAAATGAACATATTGAGCTCACTTTTTAATAGCAATAGAAATTCAGGTTGAGTAAATGCAAAATAATGTAATTTTAAACTAAAAGCAATATAGCAAAGACTTTGTTGAAGTGGTCTTACTTTAAAGACTATCTTTGCACTCTATGTACTATTGTCACAGAAACTAAACATACATGTCACTAGAACCAGGCAAGTATTTTTCTGTTCAGAGCAATTACACTGTAGAGAAATTTTCTTATTAATGAAGTTGCATAACATTTAAAATGGATTGAACTCAATACATTTTCTAGTTACCTGTAGGGATTCTTTTTTTCAATAATTCTTACAGTTACTTTTACCTGGAATACATTGGATTAATGCATTTTTTAAAAACACAATTCTCACTTGATTAAAAAAAAACCAAACCAACAAAAAAACCTCAAATATTTAAAACCAAATGTTCATGCAGAAAAGCTTATTTTTGCTCCTTGAGATAAATCAAAGGAGTATCTTCTAAGGAGCTAGTAACTATCTTAAGCAACCTACCCAGAATGCAACATTAATTTACAAATTTTCACTGAGAGAATAGAACTATTTTAATTTTTAATATGAACTTATATCATTAATTGGAAAAATGGTAAAATAAAAAGAACTGGTAAAAAAAAAATACCAGCTAAGCTGAAGTTAGCTCTAACTATAGTAGTTTTGAACTGCATTAGTTAAATATTAAATGAGTGCAGAATTCACAGGGTATTTTGTGTTAACTTTACAGCCCACCCTTGGGCAAAACTGCTGAGGTAAGAGCAATAGCTAAAAACAGCATTAACAAAATTGGAAGCAATAGCTAACAACTAACAATAGCTAGTAAGGTAGAAAAGTGACCATAAATTTTCTGTGTGGATAAAGACTGAGAAGGTATTCACCTCAAACTGATCAAGAGGACGACCACAATGAACTAAATTAAGCAGTGCCAAATTAATTACAAAGCCAGCTTCCAAAAGAGAAGCCAGCTTGAAAAGAAGTGTGAAAGTAGGTTGAAAATTTGTAATAGCAGGAATCGATAATGCAGTCAACACCTGGTTTTAACATGCCAGAGTTCATCTTGCTGGTGCCACAACCACTGCAGAGACCAGAGGGAGCAGCAGTCCCCCGGGTGCTGCCAACAGCCTGCAGCCACCCACTGGGCTGGCAGTGTGGGCTGCTGGAAGAGGGTGATGCTGGAGCAGCCGCCTCTTCCAAACTTGCTTTCCCATAAGGGGCAACATGCTTGTACTCCATATACCCTCATGCACGTTTCTCTGGATGGGGAGGTACTGAAACTTTTGGGAGTTACTTATAGAAAGAGGTTTAGAAATTTTTACCTGCTTAATAATGATTTTTAATTTTTGATTAATCTGTAGTGTTGATCCCGCATACCTACCTCACCTATTGTCAGTTAATTACATGTCATTAATAAATCAGTAAACTGCAGCAGTATTGTAAATGCAGCAGTTTTTCCCCTTGACAATCTACATGTGGTTTAGATCACACATTCTAGAAGAGGCTCAAGCACCTGAAAAACTGTACTCACGTAGTATGATCGGTTAATGGGCAGTGTTGCTCTTCCTCAGGGTAGAGGTTTGCTCCTCTTCCAAGTTGCCACTTGAATGTCTTTGTGATAAGTATGGAATAATTTCCTGATATCTGTTCCAAGGCTGGTTGATGCCATCCACACAGGCCTTTATCTTCAAAGTCACAGACTTCCATAGCTTTAGAGATTAACAGTGATGACTCATGATTATATAAAAATTGAAAATCATTAACTCATGTTACAACGCAAAAAGCAACATGGAAATAAAAAGGATTCAATTTATAGTATCTGTAAATACTGACACATTACCAACATGCAAAGTTTTTTCCTTACAAATAAAACATGAATTTTGTATTTTCTCCTCTATAAGACAGATTCTAATTTTGGGAGTATACCTATTTTGGGAATATATTCCTTTGCACCTCAGTATCTACCTTCCTGTGAGTTCTAACCATCTTTCAGGTAATTCTAATAATCTGTCATGTAATACACACAGAAATTCCTGTAAAATTCATCAGCTGAGAACCTGCAGGCTGCTGTATGGGTCTGTCTCCAGTCCCATAGACTGATGACATTAGCAAATCATTGTACATTTTCTACAAAGTCCATGACCATAACTCTAAAAAAAAAAACCAAACTCCAAACCGGATTTCAAGCCGTCCTTACAAAACTTGAAAGTTACATAAAAATGCATCTATTTGGTATTGGTATCAAATACTGTTTTGTTGTCTTACTAAAAAAACATGCAGCTGCCCCCCAAAGAGTTTTTGTTTCCTGAGCATCAAAGTGAGCTCATTAGCAACCCTACTTGGGGTAAAGAAACCAATTTTATTTTCCATTTCTGCTGTGAAAATTTATTCTCCAAAACATGGTCCAAGTTGAGTCTAGTCACTCTCCAGAACTTTGGAACATATTATTACACTTAAATTTAAGTGACTGCAGTGAGACTTGTGCAAGGAAAACAAGAATTTATTTTAACCCATAAACCCATAAAAAATGCTGCATTGAGAAATCATGGTTTGTTGGTAGAATGTGCCTGAAGCTTCCTTACTTGAAGGCTAAAAATGGTAGACTAAAGAGAGAATGAATTTTGATTTATAGGTTGTATATCCTCACCAAGGAAGCAAACTGCAGCCAGTGTGATCTCATGGGTTGCTCATATGAAGATTTGTGATGTTTCCTGAAAAGCATTAAATGCTTATTCCCCTTTTTAACATGCTTTGTAAACATTATATTTAAAATGCCTCTGAGAAAGGTAACACATTCCTATGATCATATTTCTGCTTCAGTTTGGACATTTTTAAGTCCTAGTCCAGCATTGTCATTTAAGTGATAAATTCCCATCTTAGCGATGGGAGACCTCAGATAGAGCAAATATGTAAATATATATTCTCTGCAGTATTTATCTTGCTTAGAAGAAAAAGATGTTTTGTAAGATAATGTTTTGAGGGGAGAAATGTTCAGAGGGCTCCGTATTTATGTTTCAGGGCAAGATTTCAGTGGCTGGTGTTTTTTCACACTATAGGAAACTACTGTGGCACTTAAACATCAGACTCATTTCTTCCAGTTATTCCCACATAGGAAATAGACACAGGCAGAGAATGATACTTATTCTCACTGAGCCCTCAGCCCTGAGAGAGGTGATTGAATTCCCTTCAAAGTGTGTAAGGAATTCAGAGTTTTCATTTTCAATGACAATAGTTTTGCTTGCAAAGGCTGAAGAGGTCACTGTCTCTAGATGTCTGTCCCCCTCATTAACTGGCTTTGGTACTTTCAAGTACTTTTTTCTTTGAGGCAAAGGGAAGTCATTAACAGCTTCTAAAATGCTACAGTGTGAACTGCTGTGACTCAGAAGCAATCAACAATTGTCTTAGATCTTCATGCGCATTAAGCGTGGACCATGTCCATTGTCTCCCTTACAGTGTTCCATTAGACTATCAGAGCTTTACAGGCTGGAACTCACTTCTGTGTGGAGTAGGCTGAATTTCACAATTATTGCTGATGCTGAAACAATTTTGTTTCAGCAAACCCCAAAAACCTCAACAACTAACCAACCAAAAAAACCCCATACTCATTTAAGTAGTTAAGAAGTGGTTACTCTTCTCCCAGATGTCCACCCCAAAGATGAAACTCTAAAGTTTTCTCTCTTCCAGTCTGGACTAGTGAACATTTTAAAAAAATACATTCACTTAAAATTGTCACGTATGGTTACCAACCATTAGGGAAGCGAGAATTCCTTCCCCTATCATATTTCAGTAGTAACTTGAATTGAAATGTTGAGTCTGAATCAGAAGGCAGAAAGTGCATTATATCACACATATTAAGAGTAAAATATTACTATGTTCCTGGGGAAAATCACATTAAAATAGCATCTAGGTGCTAATACCAAATTGTAGATAAGATAGAGCTGCTAAAGCAATGTGTTTAAGACCCACAAACTACTAAAGTGCAAAGAACATGATTTGATCCACTCACCACAAGCTGATTCATCAGACTTATCAGAGCAGTCAGGTCTGAAATCACACTTCTGCATCATCTGGATGCAGTGGCCAGAGGCTTGACAGACAAACTCCTTCTCTGTGCAGTTGTTCATGGGGAGCGTGGCAGGAACTGAAGTTCCTGAAGTCGTTGTAGAAAGAGTGGGCAAGTATCCTTTGAAAAAGGAGCCAAGAGGATGTTGAGCACCTGGACTAAGGGATTTCAGCTCCATAATGATTTCTCCCTTTGCCACTGCCCTCCTTTTCCAGGGTATGGCTTTACTGGAATCGTGCCTGGCCAGTTGAGTGACTGAAACGTTGTTCAGCAGGAGCTGAATTGGAGCTTTCCCCAGTGGAAAACACTGGTTTTGTCACACCATCCATACAATCTTTGACACTTGCAGGATTTACACCTCTTGCCAGTCTTTCAAATTTGGATTAACCCGGTGAGTAATTTCAAAAAACTCATGCTGACACTCACACAGCAATCACAGAAACTGATTTTCCCTGTGCACCAAGGCTAACAGATTATTCAGATGATAATGGGGTTTTTCAACATGTTGATTATTACAAGCGACTGTGAAAATTACTGTGTAACCTTCTTACCTTGTAAATTTATCGCTGTAAAAAATTATTTTCTCATTAGAGAAATTATTCTGAGGTCACAACCTTGTTCCACCACCTCCTTTATATTTCATTCAAACTCATTACCACTTCTTTCAAATCAATTGTCTTTTTTTTGTCCTCCTATTCTTTACTATTCACCTTTCTTCAAACTTACTCTCTTTTCTTGAAAACCTTTGCTATTCTTGTCCATAAAAGGAATTTCCATTATAAAACTCTTTTTCAAAATTTCATACTTTATGAAATTATTAGCTGTAGTGCACAATGCACCTGAGCAATACACCTGAGTTAATTAAATAGTGCACGTGAAGACTTTTCATATCAAACGTGTCTGGGAGAGCAAGGATTTCTTTTTTTTTAATCCCTGATGGCTGGAGCATTAATACTGATAATAAATTACCCGTTTCTATTTTGTAGGGTAGAAAGCAAATCTATGAAATTAAATAATTTATTTTTCCAGTCAAATGAATGATATTCTCAAAATGTCCTAAAACTCAAACAAAATAATTAAGGGAAGGAATATTTTGAAGTAAGAATTGTATTAATTGATACATATATCTACAACTCAGAATAACAGCAATACCTTATTGGTCAGAAATTTTTAAATACAAATGCCACATTTAAGGTTCTGCTCCTGCTACACTGAAATGGAAGAAGAAATTTTGAATAAACATAGCCTTCACAACACCTGAAAAGAAAGGAGGATCTGATACTTCCTCTATTTTGAAACAATTTATTTTCTACACTTTATTGACTACCATTTTGTCCAGAGCAAGCATCACTGAATAGCCTTTGGTCAGGGCATTCGAATGATGTGTTCAAGCAGTACACTCAAGATTCAAAAGATTCAACATCTTTCATGTTACTTATGAGAGACTTTACCACCAAGCCTATCTCTCCCAGTCAGTATTTGGTCACTTAAAGTGGACCTAGAGTAACTGGGTAGTGCTTGATTCTAGTGTGCAGGGACAGGGGAATCCTGTTTTTTCAACCTGATCCAAGTGGTGTTAAATATGATGGAGTATGCCATAGCTGTTGTCTATTTTGCAGACAAATCCCACAGTCTCTTTGATTTTTTTTAAAAATATTTTTATGACATGGAGGAAATAAAATTAAGACAGGACCCTAGACTGTCTCAAAAATTGCTCTCAATTTTAAAAATATACAGAACCTCATTCCTGTCCACCATGATACTTGAGTATTTTCAATTTATCTTTCCACACACAATAAGGGTTTTTTTCTTAGTTATGAACTTTGAAACTCTGACCCTCTATGTTTTCCAATTTCTTGTTTAGTTTTAAAGTTGTCTTCATAACTAATTTGAAATTATATATGGATTTTCTGATTAGTTATTTTAGGATTTTATTCCCTGAACATAAGGAACAATCCATTAACTGAGTATTTATAAAAAGCCTTCATATCCAAAATGTTATAATAACTGCTTTACCCTGTATAAATATGGTAAAACACTAGATAATTATCTACAAAATGAATACTATACACATTTGATATTCCTCATAGAACAAATTATAAGAAATTTTTGGAATAGCAGAACAAAATGCATCTACACCAGGGTGTTTTAGAGCAAGTGCTAGGATACTAATACTCAGACACTCTTTTAACTTGTTTGCTGCTCGACAGCCCTGTCATGACTTTAGAGCAACTGTCACACCATATATAACCTTGCAATGCCTGCTGCAGCTGACAGCAGCTCTCTTAAAATTTATTCTGTGGTAAGCTCCACATCCTGAATCTGGTGTCTTGAAGTACATGTATTTTGGCATATAATATTTTACAATTCTGTAGAGATTGTTCTGCACTTGGTAACAATGACTTTTGACAACTGGTTGCTCTATCACCTGAACTGTTTGTGTGCTGTCACGTGACAGCAATTGGCACAGTAACTACATTAAGAATTATTGGGGGAGGTGGAAAGCTGTATCAAACTGAATTGGCAGAATACAATTTCAGTTCCTTCACACACAGCTAAGTTTCTTTTACCTTCTAGGAGTCAAGATCTAAAAGAGTATGGAATCTGCACCCTTCTCACTAAGGATCTCTTTTGGACCTTACATGCACAGCATAACCTATCCATCCTGATGCCTGGATATGAGAGTCTGAGGAGCAGAGAAACAAATCTGGATTTCCTGACTCACATTTTAACCTGGCTTTTATTTTTCTAGTAGCGATATTTACAAATGGCAGCAATGAATCAGCTCACAGCTTGGAGATGTGCATTCCAACTCTTACCATGGTAAAGAGTACAGCCCAGAAATGACACATCATCGAGTCCAATGTCTCCAGTGAAACCATCTCCTACGATACCTTTCACCAAAATCTAGGAAAACAAGAATTAAAAAAGCATGTTTCAGTGTATAGTAGAAGTCCACTTCTCATTAAATATTTCTTTTTAATTGATAGAGGAGTTATTTGGCATGTTTCTCACTTAAAATGAGATTAAATTTATTCTGGGGGATACAGTCTATTTAATAACAATTTATAAGAGTGACTAATTATTATCAGGTTTCACTGGTGGTCACATTAATCATAGTGAACCATAACAGAATGGTTGGATTCACAATGGTGTAAATTCACTGAAACATCACTGTGATATAAAATGATGGCAAGACATTATCATAAGTGGCATATTATGATTACCTCCTTTGGTACTTATTGGAATGACATTAATCATGCTTAAATATAATACCATTCATGGAAAAAAATTATAGACTCACACAAATTACAGTATGATGAAAACAATTAGGCAGGTAAGAAATGAGCTATGGAACCTTTTAAAGAAAAAAATTCTACTGTTTCATCAGACTTGTCAATGCTGTATTTGCTTCATTATTTTCTACTGCCAAGGAATAGGAGAAGTTGGTGTTTGTGAAATACTCTCTGGAAGACTGAATAAACCTCCTCTTCTGTCTGTTACTGAGTGATAAATATCTAGCAGGTGATTAGCGAAAGATTTGATAAGAGTATTCTTAGATTAACTAAATAATAAACCCCTATTTATAAAATAATTAAGCCTTCTCAAACCACACACTTTAAAAAAATATGCTTTTGCTGATCCATCAGAGTTCAAAAACTTATTTCTTTGCCATTGTTTTAAATCCTTATTTTACATGCTACACACACACTCACTTTCAGAAATGCTGTATACAATTTCTAATGCATTTTTTTTCAGTTTTTTCCTCACTTAAGTAAAAAATTCCTACACATTAATGAAAGATAAATAGAGGCAAAAATATGATGGTTCTGCTTCAGAGTACTGTTTGTTCTACTATTTTTGTTGTAATTTATTTATAAAGAAAGGTTATATTCAACAAGAACCATTTTTCATATGATATGTACAGAGACCTTTTAAACATTACACTTGAAATTTATTATCCTGTAACAGAAGAGAAAAATACTTAAATGATGCAAGGAATGGCCCTAACCCTGTAAAAGTAGAAGAATTATATCAGTCTAAATATGTTAACACTGACAAATTTGTTTCTGCTATTTTGACGTTGCATGTGAATTGTAGATTTATTACTGATGCTGACATCACCAGAGTAAATAAAAATGATTACACTTCATTTATATATTATGTCCATTAAACAAAATAAATGAGTTTGCTAAAAGAAGACAGGTAAATGTCCCCTAGTACGGATATGCTCCAGATGGGCCATTTTAGCACAAAATATATTTCATGTGAACGACAACAATAAATGACAGCATTGCTTTTTATTGCTCTCACAGCAGTATGGCATTCTTATTTTTCCCTCAGGATACCTACAAATATTCTTTACAATACTACCCCAGGCTTTTGAGTATTTTAGATTAAAATGGGGAGAATGCTACAGTACTGGTACCAATAGCAATGAAATGGTTAGAAATAGGAAACAGGGCAAACAAAAACATCTACTATTTGGAAAAGCCATGCAAGAAAAGTTATTATTCCAAAATTACAAATTTCCTTCCACTGTAATTTTGGCTGGCAAACACACAGCAATTTAAAATATCATTTTCAATTTGTTTTCAAAGCATGAATGACTATCTACCTGCAATTAATTACTTATTAATTTGCTCAAATTTAGAAAAAGAGGCAGCAAGTTTATTTAATTACACAGCTATTTCTAAGATAAACCCAAATACCCTCACAACTACACTAATTTTCCATGGGATTGGATTGTGAACTTGTGGATATAACTGCTGAATGTGCAAGGAGCTTCAGTCTCCAAATCCACCTGTGCCCATGTCCCCAGACCTGACAGACACAGGGGCTGAGGACATCCTTGTACAGCATCTTCCACCAAAGTTTCCTCCAACAAAGCCGCTCTCTTGCACCTTAAGCAGGAATATGTTTTTAAAAGAATTAAATATATCCAAAGTTAGAAGTGACAGGACACAGTTCTCTAAGAGGAATTGAATTCAGAATACCCTTATACTGATTATCATTATGATTATGTTGTTTAAAAATCTCTCCACCCACATTATTTTTTTACATTTATCTATGCACCTGGGAGTCTGATACTTTGAAATATAGCATGAAGTCATTAGCAACACAGAAAATGTAATAGTAACATAGTTGTACACTTAAAACTGAAAATGAGAGTTTAGAGCTTCAGTACAGAGCATAGTCTCTCTGCAGCTGTGGTTAAACTTTGACCACTTAAATTAATTTACCAGACATAATTCCTCAAACTTCATAAGATATTATAAAGCAACCTCTGGGAAATTAATTTGTTGTGAAATTCATTTCACATCACATTTATTATTTGAATAAGAATAAACAGTTTCCAATTTCATGTTTTCAGAAGTCTAAGATCCAGACTCAATGAAATCCATAAAGGTATCAAAGTGTATTTGACATTAAAAAAAGGGGAAAAAACCCAATTCCATGAAAACAAACTGTATTAGAATGACACTCTGTATGCACAGAGAGAATGATCCCTTAAGATTTTGAACAAAATAAGATTTTGAAGAGTGGAGTGACATTATGACAAATCCTAATAGGGGAATTACAATGGATAATATTGTTCTGTACAAATGCTCAGTTTTTACTGTGATGCTCATTTCTGTCACTAGCCAATTCCCATTGAAGGTAACCAAAGTAAAATCTTAATTTCTACACATGTATAGTTTAAGATAGAATGGAATTAATTTAAAAAACTGTGGCATATTAAAAATTCTGAGGGTTTCCAAATGTATAGGAAATGGTGATATTTGTTCTAATGCATTCAACTTGTAATTTAGACAAACAGTAACTCAAGTTTGTCACAGGAGGGGTCAACAGGGTTATTTAGTGATTTTTATTTCCAGTTAGAGCATGGTAATTTAGATTAGGTTTCTACAATGATTTCTGGTGAGAAATTGTATGATTTGGTTTGAACAGGAAAGAAGAACCACACAAATAACTGACAAAACACTTTTCGGTAAACTATTTTTTTGTAACTTACTGAAAACAAAGTCATATCTGCATATCTCTGCAGCAAACTACCCCTATGTTTTAATGCTAGGGATGAATAAAGAAAATTGCATAATAATGTATAATAACTTTTCTTCAACAAAGCAATACATTTCTTATGAAGTGACGGAACTTTTGTAATTACAGGCAAAGCATAAGACAAAGAACGAAGCTTCAAAGCTTTTTGTTAAAATATTTTCATCCAATGATCATGTCATAAGTCTTCACTGTAAATTGATTTTTTCAAAAATGCATGAACATAATAATATATAATAATTTCTCAAGATATACACATTAAAAGGAAAACTATTTCCAATAAAGCACAATTCTTTCAGAAAAAGTTTTATTAAAAAAATAGAAATTTAGATTTGATTTTGAATTTTTGAGTAGTTATTAATTCATGTCAAATAAGATATTGACTGCTTTGATGAGTCCAAACAAGGTGATTTATTTCTCCTTGGCTTTGTTTCTCTGTTTCCTCAGCTGCCATCAAAGGGCTAGGCACTGTGGACTTGAGATCATTCCCCCAATCTCTCATTTAGGTGTCCACTAGTTGCATTCTGTTTATGTGGCGCTGAAACGTTCCTCGGTACCATCTGCAAAATGTTTTTGCTTAGGAAAAAAAATGGATGCATGAGTTGTCACTGTCTGTTCCAGCTTTCTCTCACCTGGGGGGAATGATTTAGGCAAACAGAGCTGTTATGTGCTGCATGGAACCCTTCTAACCCCAAAAGCAATCACAAGTGGAGACCTGCCATCAGCTTCTGGAAAGATTATCAACACTGGGTCACCACATCATTTAAATCATACCCACTGAAAAGCTCAAGATCACACTGCCCTTCTTCAAGCTCATCAGCCCCTTTCTTTCATGACCATTGAAAATGCTTTAGAAATTAATGTCTCAAGACTCCAAAAGTTGAAATAAAGTCCTTTTACACAGTGTCCAAATGAATTGTTACCAGCATTCTTAAGGTTACACACATCAAATATGAAAAATCTTGTGTCAAATATTTGATGTTTTACAGTGCTTGGTTTTACAAGATACCGGAAAACACTAGTTCTAGTTCAGTAAAGCACTTTATCACACTTCGCTATAAGCTTGTGAACCCTCATGCTGATTTATGATGTTTTTCACAGCATTTCTCTAAAGTGCAGGGATGAATCACATTTCCATCCTGTTTTAGACTATTCAGTGATATTGGTGGGATTAATAACTACATATTCTCAGAGTCTTTACTTTCCTGTATTAAGGTCACAAAACTTCATTCAAGAGAAAAGATCCTGTTGTCACTCTGTGATATTAGCACTGGAAGAATTATTGCAGGAGTACCAAATTGTCAGTGCCAAAAAATTTCTGAGATTCTAGATTTATAAAGCAACATGTTTAGCCTGCCCACTTGAGAAACATCTATATAGCATAATTATAATTATGAAACTATGTTTAAATCACCTTAAATTCATGGTTAGCTTTGACTTAATCTACAAAGATATACAAAGTCTGCTTTCTTTTCTCCCAAACACAGTTTTCTACTGATTTTATATGCAAATAAGTAAAACAAACAAACAAACAAAAACACCCCAGGGTTCTGGCTGAGTTACTGTATCAAATACCTGGGACTTATGGTCCTGAAAGTGTCCCACATTGACCAGGATGACTTGCTATGACCTGAGTATTTCGGTCCTTCCCTTTTGTACAGCAGAGCATACCAAGATATAAAGGGCTTCAGAATGACATCTTCACATCTCTGTCTAGGGAAGTCTGCACTGGGCTGAATGGATAGACTTTAATCTGATCTGTGCAGAGCCTACTGCAAAGGCAATTCTTCCATGCTGAGATAAGGACCATCCTAGGAGGCACTGACTGTTTTCTTTTCAATGCTTGTGAATACACTTGTGGTCATAAACAGTCAATTATCTGATCAGCAGCAAATGCTAGTGAGCAGAGGGATCACTATTAGACCTTCTGCCTAAAGATCTGGACCTTTCCTGAACCAAAAGATTTTCCTGACTTAGTTATATAGAATTGCTGCTCCTACATCCATGCATATGGCCTTAACCTCCCAAAGTAAGGAAACAGTAAGATAGAGATATCACCTGAACATGTGGGTTGACATGAAATCCTGTCTTCATTACAGTTAATGAGAGTTTTGACACATACTTCAGTGGGAGTAGATTTCTACATTTTTCTTAATTCTGCTATAAGCATACTCAAAAAACAGAAAGATTGTAAACAATATTTTTAAAATCTATGCTTGATATAAAGCATAGCCCTATGAAAAGAAATTTAATTAAATCTTCAACAAAGCACAGCTTTCCTGTGATCTTCCTGTTATATTTTCAAAGATGGCTTCTAGATCCAGTTAAGCCATGAGATAAAAGTCACTAACATTTTCCTTCTCCTTGAAAAGCTATCCAAGTCTTATTTTCCTGTTCAGCAGTTGCTGATAAGTAATATATTAATATCAATAGGAAAAGTGAAACAGCACTCTTAATTTTCAGGGAAACAAAACTCCTCTCTTACATGATACCCCTTGAACTGGCCCAACACATTTTCTCAGTGGGCTGTGGGTTCTGAAAGATAGTGAAAACTTTTCATTACTTCAGGTTTTCCATATTTAAAACATGGGCAGAACTTCACAGTTCAGTAGAGAATAAAAAGGCTATTTTAACTTTTGTGATTTCCTTTGAGCAGCCTGCATGTAAATAAGGACAAAAAAGGTACAAAGAACTCACCCTGGCCCCCTTGTTCTCTCCCCTCTCAAGAAAAAACAAATTGCAAGGAAGACAGACATGAAGTTAAGAATACAATTTTCACTGGAAAAAGCATTATTAAAGGTAGATTAGAAATTCTTATTCCTTGTCCCCTATGTGCACATGTCGTGACTTGATGACATCATGACAAGTTTTCCACAACATATCAATAAAATAATAGCACAAAGAATCAATTATTTCTATTGTTACAGTAAATTATCTCTTTAGTATTCTGATAGCATTGAACAAAAGGCCTCTATCTTTCCCAAACACCTGAACTAAGCCCAAAAAAATTTTCTCTGAAGGTTTATACAATGTATTTTCCTGATTTCTCATGTGATTTCCTTGTTTCCACAACTTTCTGTGTTCTGAAACCCATTTATCAAAAATGGCAACACCATTGTTTAGGAAAGACTTTTTTAAAAACTCACACTACTTATTTTTCAAATATACAGCATTGTACCACACACATTTTCAGCATGAAAATTCTCTGTATTTCACTTCATACTGTAGGTATTGAATATTCTTCACTATCAACACAAAGTTCACCACTAACCACAAAGTCTTAAGGTTATTTTTCACCCCTTCCCACAAGTGCCTTGGTTCCCACATTGTCCACTTTACGTGTATGTTGCTTCTGACCTAGACTGTGGACTACTTAGGCATCCTGAGCATGAATTGCCCAAACTAGAGCCTATACAAGCTCTGCATGAAGTATGAACATGAGATGGATATGAGGTATGTCATCTTTTGTTCCTGGCCCTCTACAGCCCCTTGAGGCTGGTCATGAGGATGGGAAATGATGGAGCTTAGGACCTACAAGTGCAAGAATTAGAGCTGCCATACCAAAAGACACTGACACTTCAACAGGAGAAACTTGGACTAATCCACAAAATTTGGCCTGACAGAGCAACCTCTGGCACAGTTCAGACATCCTGAAACTGTCTCTGCACATCACACCTGCCAGGACACATTCTAAAAAGGCATGAGTGTTACATACAGGTAGGACAACAATTTTTTGGGGTTTAGGTATTTGGTTATTGTTTTTGGTTGTTTGGTCTTTTTTCCTTTTTTGTTTAAATAACTTGCAGGATTGTGTAGGCTTTGCCCTGTGCTTTATACAAAAAGTGAGGCCAACCAGTTAAGGGAGGTGATTCTGCCACTGCCCACCATGGTGAGCCCACACCTTGAGTACTGCATCCAGCTCTGGATTCCTCAGCATAAGAACTACATGGACCTGTAAGAGCAGGTCTAGGAGAGGGCCACAAAAACTGGTCAGAGCATTGGAACACCTCTCCTATGAACACAGTATGAAAGACTTGAATTTAGAGAAAGGAAGGAGATGTGCAGACCTTATGGCAGCATTTCAATACTTAAAGCTGGCTCATGAGAAAGATGGAGAGAGACTTTTTTCCAAGACTTATACTGACAGGATAAGATACAGTGATTTTAAATCGAAAAAGATTTAGATTAGACTTGAAGAAAGAAATTTTTTACAATGATGGTGAGAAATGTGTGGGTCAGGTTGGATGAGAATTTAAGCAACCTTTTATCTGGTGCAAGATGTCTCTTCCCATTCCAGTGCATTTGGATATTTAAAGGTCCATATTAGCCAATTAAAAAAAAAAACCTTGTTCCAGAGGCCAGCTATATACAAAACTGTATACAGCTATATATATATATATATATATATATATATATATATATATATATAGCTATATATAAAACAGGTCTGCCTGAAACTACAGGCTGTACAATGCCACACTGAAAACAAAATGAGAATGATTACTGTAAACAGACCAGAAACCAACAGCACAATGTTAATGTAAAAACCTAAAAACCACAGAGTATTGTGCAATATGCAAAGAGGTATCAGGGATGAAAGAAGCCAACATACAGATCAGAAACAAAGAAGAATAGTCAAAAAAAGACCTACTGAGATGCAGAAAATATGTCTAGATATCCATTTATTTGAAGTACTACTGGAGGAGTAAGGTGGAACAAAAGCAAATGGTAACATTTAAAGGACAGGGGAAAAATAAGGAAAAAAAAAAGAATTCCTGAATACTAATCTCAGCAGATTATTAGGGGAAGTACAAAGGAGAAGAGTAGGAGAAGGAAGATGAGGACTGATAAACTGAAAATTGAAACTGAATCTGTTTTTTGAGTGGAAATCCATGCTCTCTAAATCTTTGTGTGGAAATTACTACCAGGGAATGCATCAAAAGCAATAAAAATGATCACAAGTAGGTATTAGACACGTAATAAATGTCTCAGAGAAGTCCTTGATAAGTTCAGAGCTGCTTCAACACCAGATTTTAATGAAAAATGTGTACCTGACCAACTAAACATTAACAAACTCCTACTGGTATGTCAAAACACGCTGAAATGAGGCCCTGAAGAAGGAAGCAGGTAGACAATCAAATCAAGGCAGAAGGCTAACAACACTTGACAATAATAAATCTGGTTCAATAAGGGCAAAAGTGGCTGCAGAAAATCTGAAGTTACAGGTAGAATACCAAAGAGAATGAATCTCCCAATGCACGAAAAGCCCTGTGCAGCAGAGCGCCTCGCAAGGCGTGGTGGCAAGGCTCGCTGTCACAGCTCAGTGTGTGTCTCCATGGATGGCATCACCCACAGCAATGCCACATCCTGGCACACGGTGGTTCCACTCAGACTTTGCAGTGTATGGCAGGTGGGAGGTCATAGTCTCGTTATTGTTCTTCCAGCCTTTAACAGACTTTGCTTCTGACAGTTTGCCACGTTTCTTATTGACTTCATTTGTAGCTTCTTGTACACAAAACATCCACCAGCAGTGAGCTGTACAACAGACCATCCTAAAATACTATTTCCTTTTGCTTGGATGTGTTATACAAAGATTTCATAGAATACCTCTCTTGTCTCTATTCAGAAAAATTACTCATGGTCTTTCTCTATGAAGTTTTTTTAACACTGTTGATTAGATGTTTCTCTGCTAAGTCTCAAGCAACCTTCTTTCTGAAAGGAACACTGTTTACCCAAGTGTTCTAGAAAGGGTCAAACATTTCCAATTTTTTTCCCCCCCAGTTTAATGTTCCAAAAAATAAGGGTAAATACACAATTACTTTGGCTTGTTTTCTTTCTTCCTGTGCTTTTCACACTAGGAAATAATAGTTCTCCTTGGGACAATAAAGAGTAATGCACACTCTTCCAGAGAAGTTGCAGGCAAAGAAATCTGGTTAAGTTTGATCAGCAACATATTCTGGAATACACCAGTATGAGTCCAGAATTTCAACCTGATGCTTATCAATTAATTACTAGAGAAGACTGAAAAATTCTTACACAAGTAAGTCTACAAAACTATCGATGTTACAATCCCTATTAAAATATTCTCTCTGAGGGGCTGTGAAATGGGATACAAGATTTGTATCTAAAATTTATAATTTCCATACTTCTGATGCTTGTTATGTAGGAAATGGAATCGTTCTTACTTAAAGGATATTTTAGATAACAAAGAAGACTAGTGAGTCATTATCTTGTCTTAAATTGGTAAAAAGGGTATTTAGTTTTCTATAAGTCTCCCTGCACTATTCATGTATGAAATGCAATTATCATCACTAGAAATGTATGAAAGAAAAACATTACATTCTGAACCCTCAAAAATTGCCACAGTGGACTCTTGTTTGAAGCAGAACCGCAAACCACTATAAAAATAGTTTTAAAAATGCAATTACACCAATATTTCCATTTACCACTAGAATTCTGAGTCTTTCATTACAGAAATGGCTGGTGGGGTGAGGGTGTTGATCAATCCTCTCTTTCCTCAGAAAAGTAATTGCCAAGAAAAAGCAAGAATTGCAAAAACAACTGAAGAGTGATTTTTGTGGTGCCATTTCACTTACTGCAGAGCAGATCATCAAAACCCCCAAAGAACAGCTGCTACCTCATCTCACTGGGGAGTGAAAAGGAAGAGTAGAGAAGAAAAGGCAGAACAGCCTATGTGACTGTAACCCAACCAGCTTAGTCCCTTAGGTACAACTTTTAGCACTTCCTATCTCTCTTGACAAGATGAATGACAAGAGCCTGGATGTAAAAGACATATGCTCAATACATATGTGTTTGATATGAAACTGATATGTCAAAATCATAACAAAAACCATAATACAAGTAACTGTATCTTAAAAAAAATAGCACAACAGATAAAAATAATAGTTGGAGAAAGAATATTGTTTTATATTTGTGTTCACGGAATATAGTGCTATTCTATATTCATGGCAAATGTATCATGCTAATTTTCAATCACTATTCCATTACTTTCTGAGGTAATACTTAATTGATAAAAAATTAGAGGTAATACTTAATTGATAAAAAATTAAAATTATTATAGCAGATTTTTTGTTTACTTTTCTTAACCACTTGTAAAATAGGAAATTGCCAAATGCATTTTATAGCTACTTAATTGCAATGTTATTTTGTATTATTTATTTTCTTCTGATTTTGGTCCTTATTTTTCACACTTAAATGGAGAAACTTATATTTGAAGGGACAAGTAAGATTTTATACATGATACTCAGAATAGTAAAATTTTTTAGTAATGAAACCAAATATAGCACTAATAGTTAACCACGGACTTAAACATTGTACTTGCATTTTTAAATTTGATAAGAGCCAATGAATAAAATGCAAAACTGACCTTTAAAAAATCATTACAAAATGATGATAGACTCCCTAATGTACTACTTACACTTTGCAGTATCAAAGATCTATAACCATCTTTGTTTACAGAGAAAAATGTATAATCTGCATGAGCAAACAGGGAATAACTGTATTGGGGTAAAGATAATGATTCTTTTTTTAATAATATGTTTTGCAATATAGTAAAGTTGCCCGAGGTCTCTTAAGATACACATAATAGGTGTGTGATTTCTATCATGACAAAAAGGAGACTACATTGCCAAAAGGATTGAGCTGTGGCATTTTGCCATTTTTCACATATCATTATTCCTTTTCTGTATCATCAGAAATATGAATCCATAGAGCAAGCTAAGAGAGTATTTTTTTTTTTAAATGTTAAAATAGAACCTTTGCACCTTCTGAGCAGAAACTATTACAGATATGATTATTCTGAAGAAGATAAAGGAAACACTATTCATCATCAATATGAGTAGATTACCATGGACAAGCTTTTTGCTATCTTTTCAAGCATTTATCTAAAGAAAAGACATGTAAGTAAACTCAGGATGAAAATAAATGCAGAAGAAGTAAAGAGACAAGGATACTCGACAGTGGGTTTTTTCATGTTGAAATAAGTATCCCATGGAATTAAAAGGAATGGTTTATAAGAAATTTATTTTAAACATGAATTTTTCCAATTTAAAAATTGTATAATTTCTTGCAGATAATAGGCTCTGCAGAGGAAGAGAAACTCTAGATCAATAAAGCTACAAAATTTTTATGTGCATGTGTATTTGGGACTCTTTTTAATACTTGACAGTAATAGTATTTGACAGAGGTGCTTAATTTTGTCTCAGAAAACTGAATTCTTTTTGTGTAAATAGTTTAGCTCTGAATTTACCTTTTCCACCTCCAGCTACTCCCATTGTTCTCAATGTTGTCACATGTAACACTCAGGTGGAAAATATCCAATAGAGCAGCAACAAATGTCACCATGGTTTAATGGCAGCCAGAACAAAGCTTTCTCAAAAAAATTAAGATTCTGAGGCTTGTTGGGAGTAGGTTAGAGCCAAGGGAGTCTGCTGTTGCTTTTTAGTTTCTGCCAGAGCATTCAATTAAAGGGCCTAGAGTTTCATACCTATAGAGTTCAAAACTTTCAAAAGAGAATCTGACTTTCAAGAGGCTCTCAAATGCCTTTTTCTGCTGCTTTGAATTTTGGGCTGACAATTCCTCCTTTTCCTAGGAGTTGGTGTATAGGCACAATTGTTTATATGCTCCCAAAGCTGGCTTCTCATGCTCAGCAAATAAACTGAAAATGTGAATTGGAGGGATTTATTATTTGTAGTGATTATTTCTCTGACTGGGGTCAACAAATGACCTGCTTACATAGGGAGGAAAGAGGAAGAGGACACATCTCAGATGTATGATTATCTCACACATTTAGAAGAGAAAAAGCAAAATGAAGGTCTGACTGACAAAGACTTGGACTATCTTTGCTTCTAGAATCTAACATTTTCTATTCACTAGGAATCTCTGAAAATCCTGTAAGAGCTGACAAGATGCTTTGGTTAGAGACAGAAGATTATGAAGCCAACACATGTATTTTGACCAGAAAATTATTTAAAACTTCTATTTTTATTTAGACTAGTTAGTTTTTAGCCTTTCATGAAAAAAAAATCCATTCTCAAGTGAATCTAAACACTTCATTTGAAGCATTGAGGTGACCTGAAAGACTTTAAGCACGTGGTGTGAAAGCAGTGAAACCCTAAGTTTAAGGGGTGTTGGGAACACAGTGTAGTAAATATAGAAGCTACAGCTTTAATACAGTTACACAGCCTGGAGAGAGCCTGAAACCAACTGAGAGGCTGAGTACAAATATCAGCAGAAATACTTCAAATATAGTATATTTAAACACTATACACTTAAAAGAAAGTTTGGAAAGAGAAAGAAAGATTGAAAAGCAATCAGCACTTGGCAACTTAGTAGAAACAGGACACAACTAGCTCTCTTCAAAACTTCTGAGTTTTGAAGTGTTGTAGGTTGTGACACAGCAAACTCCATTATAAGATACACAATACACTATAATGAGCATCAGATCTTGATCTCTTTCTTCAGAACAATCAAACCTACACCTCATAGCCCTCAAAAATGACTATAGGAAAAAAATAGATGAAAATAATATTTGAAAATCTCTGTGCAGAACTGTGAAAGTAAAATAAAAAACCTTACAATGCCAACATGTGGAAAGCATTTCACTTACTGAATAGACCTTTCTAACTCTCAGGAGGTCAAATACAGGACTCAGAGGTTTATAGCTCTTCAGATAAACCACTGAATATGGAAAGGGAAGGGGAAGGGGAAGGGGAAGGGGAACAAAAAGACCACACGTAATCAAAAATAATACAATATTTAAAGATATCTACAATATTTAAAAGAGAAAAATATAAGTCAAGATTTATAGCTGTAACTTACTTTAATCGTATATTCCTCCAAGAAATTTTTGACTCTTAGTCTAACCTGGCAGCCAAATATTTTGTATTGATATATTTTCTGGTATTATATAATTAAAATTAATTTGTCACTCTTAAAAAGTAAGGCAAAGTAAAGGATATTCTTTTGAACAGAATTAATGAATCAAACTATTTTGTAGTAGATTTGGATTTTTTCACCAATTCCTTGGGAAAAAAAACCCAACAGTATTCATTTTAAATAACACATATTCAAAATATTAAAATTAAGTGGTTTAAGGGGAAAACTTAATGTAACCACAAGAACAAAAATATTTAACATATTTCCTCAAAAAAACCTACAAACATATTTTGAAGCGAAATTCATCAGACAGTTACAAATAGCTTTGAGATTGTGCAGTTATTTGTATAGTCTCAATGTTTTATGATGCAGCAAATAAACACTTCAAAACTTAGAAGGATCATACCTGAAATGGCTTAGAACTGCTGATGAAGAGTGTCTGTCTGATCCATCTGTTTTCTTGATTTCCAAACTTGTACCACAACAGCCATCCCTTACTATTACTCACAGTTCTTTGGAAGACTGACAGCTTATAAACTTCTTTTCCAAACATGTGATAATAGAAGCGGAAAACACAGGTTCCATAGCCAGAAGGGTTGAAAAGAGGACTCAGCAAAACCGCTTTATCTCGGAATTGGTGTGGCTCAGAGGATTCCAGGTAAAGGTAGTGTCCTCTGGCTGTGCCTGTTGTGTGATCCTTTAATGGGCCTGTATTAACTGTGGGGGTTGGACCCTGTACTCTGATCCAGTCAAAGTCATCCTGTACATCCTGTTCCCAATTGCACAGCCCGTTTTCAAAGTTACACTGTAGGTCAGGGTCTGAAATGTAAAGAGAGCAGACTGTCAAAAATAAAAAAGCAGTATCAAAAGGGGATGGTGCTTTAATTTTTTTTTAATCCTTGCAAATATTTATTTCCAATACAAATCTGTCAAATTGTACTTAATTTATTGAATAAACAGAACTGTGAGTAAAATTATCAATGTTATTAATTTTAGGCATTATTAAAATTAAAGACTGTAAAGTTCTTTAACTGAAAGTGAACAGATCAAAGGAGTTAAAATTGAGATTAATTGAATGAAATAAACCACACCATACTGTCTTGTACATATATGTGATAAACGATCTAATGTATTTTTGCTTGGCAGATATAGTCCTAAAAACACATTGGGATTTAGATCTTTACTATCCTCAATAATATTAACATGATAATGTTATCAAGGCTAAATCAAAGTGTTTATAACACGACTGCATTTTTTGATTTGACACCAAGACAAAATGTATTAATTACTTCTAATATAAAACAATATAATGTGTTGAATTTGCATTCCAACTTTGTATCTGCTTTTAATAAGCAGTAACTGACATTATAGCATTTTTAAAATTAAGCTGTTGCATTTAATGGTGTTTAAAACTGCAACTCAAACCTTATCGTAGAGCTCAAAATGGGTTATAAATAAGCTAGGCATTCCGCAAGTAGAAAAACTAAGACAAGCTGGAAAGCCTTCACTTTCTTTTAAATTTACAACAATTTTAAGTTGATATTCAGCAATTATTGCTGCAGACTGATATCACCTCGAGCATGTAAGGTGCCCCCCATTCTTAAACTGATTGTGATTTGCATAATTCAGTTACCTCAGGAAGTGATAAAGCAAATGCTAGTTAATTTTATTTTATATTAATGTTCTTGGGTTCTTAAAATTGATGAATGTATGCTTCAGGGGAAAAACCATCAACAGCACCCTTCAGCACTCAAGGTGAATGTCAAAAATGGGAACGACTCATAGCTTTCCTCAGTCCTTTCAAGTGCTTCCTTTGAAGGGGACAAATATGTTCTGCATGACGCCTATCTTTAGTATAGGTATTTTAATTTTTTTAATAGGAAGAGTATAGGTCCTAAGAAGAGGTAGGACATACACTCAGTCCATCAGTAAGTCTGTGCTTCTGCCAGTAAAACCAAAGATAGCACCTTGACTTTACATGCTCCCTTTTAAAATAAACTTGTGATGAATGTTAGTGTTTTACACAAGATAAAGAAATGGAGTTCCTTTGGATAAAGGAGATAGAATTCCATTTACCCGCAGTTTAACTCATCATATGCATTTAAGTTTAAAATTATTGTTTTGTACTATCTCTAACTATACTGAGTGGAATCATTACTGGCTGTAGCAATTCTGTGCTCTTTCAGTTCAGGGGTAAATTGGCAGGTCAATTTTTTTGTGGTGTTAGTAAGCAATAGTGGAGAGTACTCACCACAGCTGTCTTCATCCGATCCATCCCCACAGTCATCCACAAGATCACAGACCAATAAACGATCAATACAAGCTTTCGTGTCTCTGCACCAGAAGTGATTTGGACCTTCACAACTTAATGCTGGAGGTGGGAGACCACAGTTTTCAAATCTAATATCATCAATTGCTGAGACGCCCTCGTAAACACCCAGACTGATTTTATCAAGTGAGAATTGGAAAGGATGCGCAAGGCGTCCAAGCTGAATGACTGCCTTCAGCCACTGATCCCCCTCGTTGTAGTAGGTTCTCCAAAGGACAGTAGGCTGTTTCAGCCCCTCCACAAGCAACTGCAGCTCGGCTGCCCCAACTGACTGTCCGTAATTGTAATACCTAAAATGATAAAAATAAGAATGTTAAGTGGGCAAATGATGAAAATAGACCACATCAGTTACAATGACCCTTATCTTTTATGTTACATTTCTGTGATGCATAGGAAGTCCATAGGGCCTGTAAGTCAGTCCATTTTCTGAATGATGTTAGGATGGGCTGCTATATCAGTTTAGGCCTCATCTCAAGAACTGAAAATTTTGAGAGAAGAAGCATACTTCATTAAATTGAAAACCAGAACTGAAGAGACACATTTCCTTTTATATTCAGCAACAAACACTGCTCACTCAGATGCATAATTTCTTTTTATAAATTTAATTCAGTACATGATTGTAAAGTTTCAAGAAGGAAAAACAGAACACCTACTGAATGCATAAATATGCTTTCTATCTACGTTTTTGTTAACATATTGCCTTCTAAGCTTTCAGCATTTAAAACTGACAAATACTTAGGTTGACAATTGTACAACCATACTGGGAGCAGAAGCACATATACAACCAACAACTTGTAATATCCAACTTCAAGTCATGAATCTTGGATAAAAAGACAGTTCCACTTCCAATGGCAGATGTATTTGACATCTCTGAGACAAACTGCACTTAATAACATCGAGGTCAGGCCAAACCTTTATTTAAACAGTAACACCAGTTTGACCTTAGTAAACAAATTATCAAAGCTATATTTTTTCTGTCTATCTTTGACAAGTTTGCACAAAGACTGAGACAAGACAGTTACTGAAAATGTTTGTTTGGGTTTGATTGTTGATTTTAGTTGTGGGGTTTTGTTGTTTTGGTTTGGTTTGTTTTTTTCTGTGTATATGAAAAAATAAGTGGAAGCAAAGAACCAATTCTCACACTGGAAATTCTACTTAATAATAATGACATCTAATTTTAGATATTCAAGGTGACTCAAGGACCTATTAGATTTTTCAGTGCTTTCCTTTTCTTGAAAAAAAATTCACATTTTCAAATTTACTTAACCAAAGAATTGTTAGCAAAAGGACTGTGGTATTTGCCCATGTATATACAGGCACAATCCTTTACTATAATTTTGCTCAGAGCCTGACAACTACATCATGTCATGTTTTACTTCTTTTCTGCAAGTGATTCATCTTACATCTGTATTTTTCACAATGAAGACTATATGCTAACAGAATAAAATGAAATAAATACTTCAGAGAAAGATGTATCTATTTCAAACTATAACCTCAATTTCAGTCCAAGAGAAGCAATGTGAGATAATTCAGGATTTTTAAATGTAAAGTATTTCATACCAAAAGGACAGTGTGCAATTTGATCCTGTTTGCCTGAACTTTGGGCTTCGTAGCCGAGCTATTTGTGAAATGCTGTCGCTGCTCTTCAGAATGAACATAAAATGACCTGTTAAAATAAATCAGAAAACAACTTTTCAGGCTAAAGAAATAAAGGGTGTATAAAGGTTTTTACAGCATTCATGGCCTGTGCTTAAAATCTGGTCAAGAAGCAGGTTTTTCTATTCCACTTCTGTTTCTAGGCCTGGCTTGTCTTACCTTCAGTTTTGTTATAGGTGTGATCCCGTGGAGGAGCTTGCTTCTTCAGTGCAGGTGGAAGAGCATTGCTGGAGCTTCTTACCCAGTCAAATTCATCTGCATTTACAGCTTCAAACCAGCCACAGCTCTCTCTTTCAAAGTCACACACAGCAGCTGGAATAAAGAAAGAGACATTTCATTTCTATACACAACATTAACTAAAAAAGTTTTGCAGTATGAAAAGTAAATAAAATGTTTCTATTATGTTGTCAATATTCTAGAAGTAAGTTTAGGAAAGGGGCGTGGAGATGCAGAGTGGCTTTTAGCAAACATGAGGTATTTGCTTAGTACCAGTTGAGTAAAAGAGCAGCCACCGAGGACCAGCCAAGCCATCACTATGTGCACTGCTCTCAGTGAAACAGATCCTCCTCTCTTGGGGTGCTTCAGCCAAAGCACTCAGAGCAGGCGAGGAGGTGCTCAAAATGAACCTCACAGTCCTCCTGGTACAGAGCAAGAACACTGGACACACAAAGCAGCCACAAACCTTCTGCAAGATCTGTTTCGTTGTGGGAGCCAGAAATAAAATCCCTTTTTTCCTAAATGCCAGCAAGTATGTTAATGATAACAAAATCCACCCTCTGTTCATAATTGTAATGAAGTTAAATATCAGGCATTAGTGAGAAACTATGATATTGATAATCCCTGCAACACAGACTACTGAAGTGAAAAAGATCTGAAAAGTATATTCAACTGCATTCTTCAATGCTTCATTTAAAAGAGCAGTGGTATTTTGAAAATGTACATATTACAAACAAAGGAGGAAAAAAAGAGTGGATGGGTGTCATTTATGAATGAATGTAAATTAACATAGGATCATGGAACGGTCTGGGTTGGAAGGGACCTTAAAGGTCTTTTAGTTGAGCGCCTTTGCCATAGGCAGGGACATCTCTCTAGACCAGGCTGCTCAGAGCCCCATCCAACCTGGCCTGGAGAACTTCCAGGGATGGGCTGTGCACAGCTGTTCTGGGCAACCTTTCCCAGTGACTCACCACTCCCACAGTAAAGAATTCCTTTTCATCAGGTTTTTCTCTCTAGTATTTTATAAAAAATCTTAAATAAATCACATTTTTTTAAAATTTCTGCAAATATAACAGGCTTTAAATGGAACACATTAAGAGAATTATGTAAAGACTTTAAGAAATAATTTATTAGTTATATACATAGAGTAAATAAAGCAAATATTCAGGCCTGATTGTCAGAATTCTGCCATTATTTTATAACTCTTATTACAGCTTTCAGTGGTCATATTATGCTATGTTCATAGTATGGTATGTAGAATATGCACATATCAGAATCATATGAAGTCCCCTGAAGAACAAGATTACATCAGTGTTTATTTATTAAAAACATGGGAGGTTTTTTCTATGTGTTGTGTTTGATTTTATTTGTTTTCCTCTTTAGAAACCATGTTACACTAGTTATAAATATTTTTTAGAAATAATGAAAAATTACTAATGAGGCATATTAGTAATATTGATAAATATAGCCTCTAAAAAGAGAAAGTTTTTTAAATTATTGACAGTTAAAAGTCCACAGCTTCAAAAAAAATCTACAAATATGGGAAAAAAAATAATGTTTAAGAGATCCAATAAAATATATGTTTTCTCTACATATGGTGTATGTGGGTCAGAAATGCCTCTGATAAGATGATGCAAACCAAATGTGACTGAAAAAGAGAAGGAAGAAATTTTTTGACAGAAAGTTTTCATAGAATAAAATGAAGACAAAATATATCTGCAAATATTCAAGGACCTAAGCATGAGAGAAATTACTGAAAATCCCCAGAGAGAATATAATGCAAAAGGAATATGGACAGCTATTTTTGATTTGCTTTTTACTCAATTGAAGAAACCATTCCCAGGAGAACAGCCACAAAATATATGACAGACCTTGGACACAGATGGTTACACCAAATGAAGTAAATAAACAAGATAAAACTGTTAAGTCTGAGCCCAGATTTCTTGCATCTGTAACTTGTAACAGACAAAACAGAGAAGAAAGGATTCACTAGACCATTTAGCTTAATCATGGATGAGTCCAGTGAGATAAAATAACCCTGAAACCTTCAACTAAATCTCAAACCAACTATTTAACACCTAGGGAAAATACAAGAATACAGAAAACTGGTAGAGCCTGGGTGAAATGCACTTGGATCTGGATGCTTGATAACACTTCAATTATCTAATTCTCTTGTACCATAACTTCTGTGACTGGCAGTTCCATTTCAGACAGTTTATTCAGAAAAAAAGTCTCTTGATTGGGTACTTTTGTTCTTTCTCTCACCGTGAACTCAACAATCTAATCTGCCTTCTCGCCTAAGACTTTTGCTTTTGCTTTTCTCCTATTCCTTTTTTTTGTTCTCACATGCTGTGTATATACCCTAATCTCACGTGAGCCTGTGCACTCTGCCACGCTGTCTGCTCTTCATGTGCTGATGGATTTACTGCTGGTGTTTCTTAAACTTCTTTTGTCATCCTTACTATGTTATTACATTTACCCTACCAAAATTTGTCATCTTTTCTATATTTTTAATTTAGAAAATACTTCAACCATTTGTTTCATGCTGTTTAACTCCTAGTGGTATCCATGTCACCTGTATGAATAATTTTTCTTTGCTGCTCCTTTTAGCATCATTTCTAACAAGCTCCCTCCCTTGTCAAGAAGGAATCAGAGATCCTGTGAGCATTGAATTTCAGAGTGGTTGGCTTTGTTGATACTTTGAGAAAGCTGCCTTTACTCCTTCAACAGATTCAGTTTTCTCTGAGCTGACTTGTTACCACAAAACCCTAGATTTCTTTCTGATTTTGGGCTCTCATGCAAAGTAATTTTCCCTTTCTGTTTGAGGAGTTTTATTCTAAGTTCTTCACAAATCAGATGTGAAGTTTCTCTGTTAGCAGAGTGATGCCTAACAGGAATTTAATAAGCAGCCTTGCTCAGAACAGTATTTTAAAAACAAATGTTCAAGATATTAGCATTTCTTCAAGAGTGGAAGTTCATAAATCTCTACAACTCTCAAAATCTCTCCTTGTCTTTCAGCCCTTATAAGTTTATACATAATGCATAATAAATAAAAAACCCAGGTGAAGAGATAACATCATCACTACTGGATTATAATATTTTCCTTTATTTAAAATATGTTTCTAAACCTTCTAATATGCCAATAAATTTTAAACTCTTTTTCAATCAGTAATTTTAAAATAAACTTAGGAATTTATTACAAATTGGCACAATTTGCAATAAATGGCAAAAATAAAATTATCATCAGTTCTAGGAACCAGTTTAACTCTGGACACAGTCATCTTAAACTATTTTACCTCTCTATGATACAAGTATACTGAAACACACACCTGCCTTCCCATTTTTATGTTTTTTATCCCAGCTACTATTTACTAATTCCATTATATATACTCTATCAAATAACACCACAATTTGCTGGTGCAGTGTCCTAATTTCTACTACGACAAACTGAATAGAGAACAGCTAAAAAAATAACTGCAAAGGTTCATCAGCAAGAAGCAATGCTAATCGGCACAAACAATCAAAAAAACAAAAGACAAAAAGCAAGTCACTACTTGAAGATCAAAGAAGTCGGATCTTTACAAAATCCAAGGCAGAGTTCCCCCTTCCCTCAGTTTTCATTTCCAAATATTAATTGCTACTATTTTGAGAAAAACAAAAACAACCAACCTCCCCAAAAAAATAACAAACTAGAAAAAAAAAAAACAACAAAAAACCCCACTGATTTAAAAAAACTCATAAACCACAAAGAAACTAAAAAAAAATCCACACTTAAAGGTTTAAAACAAATAGATGTGGTAGTCTTCTCTGTAATGGCTACAGGAACAAAGTATTCCAGAACATTTTCTTTTGCTAAATTCTGTTGGGAAATCCATTTCAGTAGCCATGAAATTGCAACAGACTTTGTGATTTCAGTCATGTGGGCTTTTTAGTACTAGACAGACATGATTTGTACATAACACAGAGGTGTATATCACTTGTGAAATGAGAAATAGCTTCACCTGTAAAGAAGGCAAAACATGCAGATTAAAAAGACTTTGTTATAAATAAATCTTGTGATGTCACTGTGCACCTACATTTTTAACAACTAACTGCACTAAATGTCTCCTAACTTAGCTGTAGGACTTAAAAGATTGAGATTTTTTACAGAGGGAAAATAAAATTTTTAAATGAATTCTATAAAACTGAAGGGAAAGTTCTTCTTTTCACAGATCTATACAAAAATAAGGTCCAGTGGTCAATGTTCAGGTCTTGTTATTCACCCTGTTTTCTCTGCCACCAAAGCCCATTCAATATTTTTTATCCAAGTGCATAATTTGCTCGAAACCAAATGAGTAACTATGCAATGAGACATAGGTTTGGCCCAAAAGATACTATGTAGATATTTCCTGAAAGAAGTAGACAAGTTAGACCCATGACTTCTGGGTTCTATAGAAATTCTGAAAGTGTGTGTGGTCTCTGTCAGAAAAATGCCCTTGCTCTTTCCTCAATGCTTTTCCACAGCTTATTTCCTGTTTTCCCTATTATATAGCTGCTCTTCTGTGACCCTTTATCTCAGCCCTGGCATCACTGGAAAACTGGAAATCCTCACTCTCTTACCTCATTTCCCCAAGCAGCTCCCTGCTCCAGATCCTGTCATGTAGTCTCAGCTCCTTGTCACTTAACGGCCACATTTTATACTGATCCCTCCCAAAATATCACTGTTACATATCTGTATTCTTCATTCCCATTCTCTCCTCTTTTATTCTCTCTTATCAGACATTTATTCTTCCATTATTTTTCTCTCTCCTGACACTTTGATCAGCTGGTCCCAGATCTCCCTCGAGAGCAGCCAAGGTCCCTCCTGCCCTGCCTTCTTCCAGCCCCGTGGTATCTTCTCTCCTACACCAGACAGCTCAGGCAATGCAGCCTTTGCAGCCATTTCTTGCTTACTGTCAAAGGTGTTTTCCCTTCTCTGTAGATGGGATTCTAGTCCCATCCCTTCCCCATTTAACTTTCATGAGCTGATTCTTATGCAGTTATCTAGGCACTTCCAGTATTAGGTACCTTCTCCAATTTACAGCCTGGCAATCTTTTCACTCCTTGAATTTAAGCCTGTCTCTCTGATCTGGCTGCTGTTTCTGGGCTCACCTTTAAGAATTACTGATTTGCCTGAAACAGAGTAGCAAGCATATGAGACAGACATTTTGGTATGCAAGATTTGACTCTAAAAATGAGATTTAGGAAGAACTACTTTAAAATTAGAGCAGAAGTGTTATGCTTTGCCAAGATTATTAACAGGAAATATGGGGAATTTTTCTTATAATAGTGAGGAGATTTTTATTACTCATATGAAGGTAACCATTAGAAACCAAATAATATTTATCTTTAAACAATTATGCCACTAAAGTAGTTTTTATGAACCAATATGTGCATCCTTCTCTTTACTTGCCTTCTAACTCAAATTAAGGTACATAAAACTGTGTACAAATGTATAGATTATGTCCAGTTTATGAATTACTTCATTTAAGGCTAGCCTTAGCATGCTTGTGCTGCCCTAAACTGTACACCATAGAAATAATAACTAGTAAACGCATCTTTCATTTAGACATAAACACAAAACAATATCATGTGTTTATGTGTGCCGGTTTGGGCTGCTGTGTAGTTCATTTTCTTAACAGTAGCTGATAAAGGGTTGTGTTTTGGATTTGTGCTGGACACAGTGTTGATTATTCAGGGATATTTTAATTATTGCTGAGCAATGTTTATATAGAGCCAAGGCCTTTCTTGCTCCTCACACTGCCCCACCAGCAAGGAGGCTGGGAATACACAAAAAGCTGTAAAGAGGCACATCCAGGAAGGCTGACCCCAACTGACAAAGGGATAGCCTACATCATGTCCTGTGGTGTCATGCTCAGCAGCAGACCAGGGGAGATGTTCCAAGTGGTGATGTTCATCTTCCCAAGTCACTGTAATGTGTAATGGGGCCCTGCTCCCCTGGGGATGGATGAACACCTGCCTGACCATAGGGTGAATTAAATCCTTGTTCTGCTTTGCTTGTGTGCATGGATTTTGCTTTCCCTATCAAATTGTCTTCATCTCAACCCATGAGTTTTCTCACCTTTACTCATCTGATTCTCTCTCCCATCCTACCAGGCAGTGAGTCAGCAGCTATGTGGGGCTGAGTTGGGGGTTCAGCCATAGCAGTCTTTTGGACACATTTGGCTTGAAGGGTTTGAGATAATGACAAGTGTGATTGGAATGTGTTGGTTCAAATTTATAGCTTGTATTGACTTTTAGACATTAATTGGTTCACCCCTGTGCCTGCCATGGGGCCTGCTTTCCTGACTGTTCATCAGAGCCTGGTGCTCCTTGTTGGCTGCTTCTTGCTTTCACTGCTTGCTGCTCTGCCTATATCTCCTTACTCTACTGTGCCTGGAGCAACTTGATAGCCACACAGGTGATGAGCCTGCATGGCCAGGTCACTGCTGCTGCTGGAACTCCAGTGTGGACTCGAGTCAAAGGGACTGTGACCTGTGGATGAGGCCACACTAGACTGGAACTCCCCGGGGTGTCTGTGGCTGACAATAAGCCCATGCCAGAGCTGGCACATCTTGAAGCACCTGTGGCCATGGTTATGTCTGTGTGGCAGCAGGTGTAACTCTGAAGGGTAAGTCCATGCTGGAGAAGGTACATCTCAAAGGATCTATGTCTGTGGGTGAGTCAGTGCTGCAGCAGGTATGCCTCGATGCATCAGAGACTGTGCACGAGGTCAGAACCGGAAAGTATGTGACCATGGAAAAACCTGTAAAAATATGCTATATTTCACATAAACGTAAATTATTTCTTATTCATTTTATAGAAATCTATGTAACTATTCCTGATAATCCACACCATAAGTAGACAGAGAAAAAAAAAAAAGAACAGACACAAAAGACAGAGCATAAGGGAGAAATTAGCAAAGGTCAGACAGAATATCAATAATACATTTATGTTGCCAGATTGCTTTTCAACCTGATTTATTCCTATTCCATCAACATAATTCTTAGGGTGCAAAAGTGAGCATTTAGACTACACAAAATGCATAGGATGTAGACCATAGAAGTCATGCTGCACATTTATCTTCCAGGGCACAAGCACACAATGTGATAGGTGTGTTAGGTCACTGCTGTAAATCTGTAGTTTGAAAAAGGCTGTCGCATTTCTCCTCTGCTTTAATGCATGGAAGTCAAGTATAAAAAGTATAAAAGCTTTATGGCCATAGTAAATTCTTCATCTGTAGAAGAAAAGCTGTGATCTGATAGTGAGGGGTAGCAGCACTCAAGAGAGAAAATATTTTGTCAGTCCCAGAAGTGGTTATCTTCAACTGAGCTCTTCCAGGCCTGACAGGAAAAAAGGTACTCATTTGAGTGGAAGTGAAAATCAAGAGATGTCTCAAGGATTGATATTGAGAGTCAAAAAAATTGTATGGATACCTGGCTTATTCAGTGGATGTGGCAGACCTGAGTATCTAACTAAATCATCTCACTGGAATGTAAGATTATAAGATTTAAAGTAAACATATTTTGAAAGACATTTTAAGCCCATGTTATATCCTTGCCTGTTTTGCATACAAAGAGAAAAACATTAACAGGGTCAAGGTGCATGCAATCACTATTAGATGGAACACCTTAATGGGAAAAAAACCTTAATATTAATGAAAATAACAATGTAGTTGGAAGAGGTGAACAAAAGTCTGTGCTTAGCCAAGTTCAGAAATAAGGAAAATTGAGAAATATGAAACGCGTGCATCCAAGATCAGGAACATGCAAAGAAAATATAGAAAGTAATGATGCAATACATTAGCATGAAGATGATGAAATACTCTTTGAAAAGAATTATAAGAGCTATTCCAGTGCTGCAGACTTCCAGATTAATGTGCTGAAAGGCAAGTTTATTGCTTGGAAACAGTCAACTTGCCAAAATGCTTGCAGTGTCCTTTGTGTACCTACATTCTGCTTCCCACATTACAAGCTGTAGTGCTAGCACACATTGAGCCAGCTCAGCAGTAACAATGATTTATAAGTCAGCAATATACTTAGAGCAAAGATCACCATAAATATAATGGTTCCAAAGTTTAACCTTTAGTTTTGCATTGTTAATGTATTGTCTTGACAAATGAGACTTGGGTATAATAAAAGAGTCTTCAGTCATATAATTAGAGGAAAAAAAAATATCGGTTGCCATAAAGGCTACTTGTAATTAAGGCTGGTCTAGGACTGCTTGAACACCTAGCTAGACATTTGTCTTCAGCCAAAGGTACAATGTTGAAATGGAAAGAAAGGCTGAATAGTTAAAAGGAAATATAAATGGCCACAAAAAACAGATCTTAATTTTCTTGATTAAAAGCTACCACTTCCCTGCTATCCCAGTGCAGTGAAAGTTTCATGCAGCTAAATCTATTTAGAACATTTTTTAATTAAACTATTGATTTGGAAGTGTTATTATTTTGTCAGAGAACAAACACCCTTTACCTGAATTTGAAAAGGGTAATGTGAGAAAAATTCAGACTATCAGAACCCAATGCTGCATAAGGTATGTAATCATAACTAAAGTAGAAAAAACATCAAGTAAATTAAAAATGGAGTGTTTTAATATGAGTAACATGGACAAGGAAGCAGTAAAGAAGTAAAAACTCTTCTCAGTTGTGCCCAGTGAAACAAGAAGAAGCAACAGACACTTGCTTTATTGCAAGGGTGATCAAACACTGGAACAAGGTGTCCTGGCTGGCTGGGTAGTCTCCATTCTCGTAGGTATTTCAGAACCCAGCCCTGTCAAGCTCAGGGTATTTGGCTCTGGTGGCCCTGCTTGAAGCAGGGTGGTGTTTAACCACTAAGTAATCTTCAAATATGACTTCCAACCTCCACTGTGCTACAGTAACATCAGAATTTTCTTTACTCTGGCCCACAAGAAGAAAGATATTCTGCTTAGTGAACATTCAATAGCAATTTCTGATTTTAGCTAGGCAAACTGTTTGCTAGTAAAACAAAATTCAGTTTTATACGTCAAAGTTCTGTATATTTTGGATAGTAGTCTTTCTAAACACTTAAAACCCCAATACCAGTGCTCTAGCTGAAGAAGATACAATTGAAGAATTGAAGAGAAATTGCATAGAAGCTGTAATTATTTCATTTACCTGCAAATAGTCAAATAGATCAACAAGTCTCAGATCTCCAAATAAAAACCATAAAATATGAACAGTGAAATTGGATTATATTAGCGCATCTAAAGAAGTTTATGTTGTTAGATGCATAACAGGGTACAGAAAATAATTTGAGGATCTTGTCTACAATATTTCTGTCATTTGTGTTGAAGGTGCTAGAAAGCATCATGCTGTATTTTTAAAAAGCAAACTTGCATTAAACAAATCTCATGGCAATTCTTTTGAAAATGCATCTCAAGTTCTACAGCAAAGCTGGTGGTTCAAAGCAAGAGACTAATTTTCAAAAGTGTGAAGTATAACTGTGATTTCCTATGCAAAGCAGGAAACTGAATGAATCAAAGACTTTTGAAGCTGCATATTAGAGACCCTGAAACAGTTCCAAGCTCCCTGCTGACTGTATAGTGGGCAGGGATTCTGAGATGCATCACCTCCCTCTACTTTCCCATGTGTTTGTTTCCATGCAGAGAAAGCCCAGGCATGTGGCCCTGACAGGAGTTACAGCTCATCCAAAAAGAAGGTGCTGACTCAGCTTAAATTGTACCTGTGACCAGGCTTGTGGTACTGCTGGGGCATCTTCACATCAAAAGTAAATATATAAAACATACAATTTGAATGCAATTCTGTGACCAGTGCATTAGAAGTATAAAATAAAATATTATTTTTTAAGAAGAATCTTCTACTAAATAATTAATCAAAACATTTTCTTCTGGTTTCAATACTAAGAAAGAAGTAGTTGCTACAGAAACTAAAAGGGGAAAAATCACAGAACAGAATCAAAGTGAAGTAACTATTTCTCAAGAGCTTTTACTTTTAATTAAATTTCAAGATTTATGAGGTCATGAAAGCATTGCAAATAGGACAAAGGAACATAGTCACAGGAGCTTAACAGCATAGATTTCAAAGTTTTCACTTACGGCATTTGGTTTCATCTTGGTTATTTGGGCAGTCAGGCTTAAAATCACAAAATTTATCAGGCGAAATACATTGCCCATTCCCACATGAAAAATATCCCTCTGGACAGTAAAAAGATGAAGCATTAGCATCTGCAGATTCTCTTCCCCCTTAAAAATCAGAAAAAAAGACATGTAAGTAAACCCACAGGTATATAAAATTATAAGTGCTTTTTATCTCCATTTAATATAGCAACGTGCTCAGTACAAGGAACAGATCAGCACCTATGCAGTATACTAGATTATATCACAGCTGATAAGAAACACAGCTGATCTCAATGTCTGATGGCCTTAAACTAAATCTTACTCTCCACAATATTCAAACTATCGTGTCAAAAGTTGTCTGTAACCTTGGTGTTACAGAGCCAGGCTCCTGCTCAGAGGCCACAGGCTGGTACAGCTCCCTGCTCTTTCCCTGGGAACCAGGTCAGGTTTTCCACCAAACCCTTCTGCTGTAGCTGTGCTCTCTCTGTGCTCAGGTCACAATGAAAGCTGCAAGCAGCCAAAGTTGGGTGCTGCACCATTACTAGCCTATACCTCAACTTACACACTAGAAAACACCCCAAATTTCGATTAATGGGGAAGCAAAAAGCCATGGTCTGCTGGTTTTTCTTCAGTAGATTTCTGTAAAGTGAGTAAGTGAGAGGAATGATGAGCAGCTTTTCATATTCTTTGTTTAACTTAATTTTTTTAAATACTCATATTTCTATTGAGACAGGGTTTAAAAAAAAAGACAAAAAACAAACAACAACCTCCCTTCTAAAAACAATATCTTTGTGATTAATGGGTAAATGAGGGAGTTGCAGGGAAAATAGTTCAAGCAAATAAATCTTTCTCTAAATACCTCAACCCCACTGTATATAGGGATCAGGGAAGCCTTAAAATAACAACACTGAAGTTCTCTATTATGCTTTTAAATTTTTTTATATTAAATTCAGATACCTGATGTCTATAACTCATCAACATCACCCATGGCTGCACATGTGTGCCCATGCCATTTTTGAAAGCAGCTGTATCAAGAGGACCATGAGCAGCAGTCTGACAGGTTACGTTGTTTTATATTTCCTTCCATTGGCTCTTCCAGACTACAGAGTGTGAGTATGAAGATGAGTTTGCTGGGCATTTATTATATGTCAGATATTAGGCAGTAATGATGGGAGAAGCCTTTTTCCTTAAAGGTAAAGCAGCAGAATTTGCTCTTTAGTGGAAAATATAGGATGCTGTGCTTCTGCCTCTGCATCCAAACATGAATGTGAGCACGTACTACATAGTAAGTGGTGCCAGGAAATTCCCACCAGAGCTCACTCTGCAGAAGTAGTGTAAACTTCTTATAGCAGCTAATGTGTAACACAAGGATGAAAGCCTTTATTATAGAGTCATAGAATGGTTTGGATTGGGAAGGAACTTAAAGATCATCCAGTCTGCCATGGGCAGAGTCAAAGATCCATCCAATGCAGCCTGGAACACTTCAGGGAGATGACTGATTACAGCATAATCAATGCTGTAATTTTTTTCTCAGATTATCCTCTACTTTAGTAAAAGTAACTTCAAGTTGTCAATCAAATTACAGTTATAGATAGCAGACATTGGGGTAAAGGTATTGAAAACCATGAAACTTGCCTTCACTTTCCTGGCTGACTTCTGGAAGTGATCTATTCACAACTACACATTCCCCTGTTATACTGATATCATCAATAGCAACAGTAGCATTTGTTGTTAGAGTAGTACCTCGCAAGATAATCTGTAACGATAGAAAAAAAGTTAATTCATTAAAGGTGGCATGATAAAAAGACACACACATTTATTTATATATTACTTTATAATTTATGACATCTGCGCTTGAACTAAATAGTTCCTACAACCAACTCTGAACATCAGCCAGGAAAAACTACAACCAAGATTTGGTCAGGTCAGAAATTTCCTCTTCAACTGTCAAAGCTGTGACTATTTTTACCTAGGGAAAATTATGCAACCCAGATGACCTTGCTTCAATCAAAACTGGTAAAAAGTCATCACTATTGAATGAATTGTCTTCCTGCGTGAACACATAAAAATTATATATCTTCTTAAATTAGCTATTCATGGTTACCAAATATGATGATTCACAACAACTTCTAATTGTGTTCGTCTATACTGTGCCTGATGAAATTAGCAATGTGGTACAATAAATGAAGGGACAGATTGCAAATTGAAGTACCTGCACTGTCAGCGTCACCCCTGTGTCTGGGCAGATCATGGAATAGATCCTCCTACAAATTACGCTAAGGCACATGGAGGACAGGGAGATGGCCACTGTCAGCGTCACCCCTGTGTCTGGGCAGATCATGGAATAGATCCTCCTACAAGTTATGCTAAGGCACATGGAGGACAGGGAGATGAATTGAGAAAGCCAGCATGGCTTTACTAAGGGTAAGTCCTGCCTGACCAACTCAGTGGCCCTCTAGGATGAAGTGACTGCATCAGTGAAGGGTTATGGGTCCCATATCTAGACTTCTGTAAAGCCTTTGACACGGACCCCACAACATCTTGCTCTTCAAATTGAGAAGAGGTGGATTTAATGGATGGACTGTTAGGTGGAAAAAGAATTGGATGCATGTACATCCAGAGGGTAGTGGTCAACAGCTCAGAGTCCTGATGAACATCAGTGACAAATGGTGCCTCTCAGGGTATTGTACTGTATTGGTACCAGTGTCATTGAATATCTTCATTAATGACATTGTGTGATCAAGTGCACCCTCAACAAGTGCAGTGGTGCACCAAGCCGAGCAGTGGAGCTGACACACCTGAAGGACACGATGCCATCCAGAGGAACCTGGACAAGCTCGAGAAGTGGCTCATGGGAATCTCATGAGCTTCAACAAGATCAAGTGCAAGGTGCTGCACGTGGGCTGGGGTCACCCCCAGTATCAGCACAGGGTGGGGATGAGGGGATTGAGAGCAGCCCTGCCCAGAAGGAGCTGGGGGTGCTGGTGGATGAGAGGCTGGACATGGCCCAGCCATGTGCACTCAGAGCCCAGAGAGCCAAATGTGCCCTGGGCTGCACCAAAAGCAGTGGCCAGCAGGGCAGGGAGGGGATTCTGCCCCTCTAATCTGCCCTTGTGAGACCCCAGAGTATTGTTCCAGGCTCTGGGGTCCCCAGCACCATTGGAATGAATGTAGAAGAGGTCACCAAACGGATCAGAGGGATGCAGCACCTGTCCTATGAGGAAAGGCTGAGAGAGTTGGGTTTATTCAGCCTGAATATGAGAAGGCTCCAGAATGACCCAATAGCAGCCTTCAGTACCTGAAGGAAGCCTACAAGGAAGATGGAGAGGGACTTATAAGGGAGAGGGATTTATAAGGTCATGTAGTAACAGGACAATGGATTTAAACTTAAAAAAAATGGGTCAAGATTAGATATTGGGAAGAAATCCTTTACTTTTAGGGTGATGAGGCACTGGAACATTACCCAGGAAAGTTGTGGATGCCCCATCCCTGGAGATGTTCAAGGCCAGGTTGGATGGAGCTCTGACCAACCATGGCCAAATGAAAGGTATCCTTGCCAATGGGGGTTGGAACTAAATAATCCTTAGGGTCCCTTTGATGTTTGTTACTAAAAGTTATTCTAATGCTTAGAATACTGAAACAATGGCTATGCTCTTTAATAGATGGACCTGTGAAAAAAGCAGAATTAAATGGTTTTTCTTATGGGCATTAAAGAATGGAAATTTGCTTAGAATACTGAAACAATGGCTATGCTCTTTAATAGATGGACCTGTGAAAAAAGCAGAATGGAAATGCTCTTTCTCTATCTCATCATTAAAAGTAAATTAATTATAAAGGCCAAAGTAAAATATCTTTGTGAAAGTAATGTAGATGTGATATATAATTACCTGAAAAGGCAATTCCTCAGCCACACTTTCTAAAGGTATATTCACTTTTTTCCAGTTCATGTCAGGCAATCCTGAAATGTCACATAATTTTTCCAAACTTCCATTGAAGGCAGTCCTCTTAAAGACAGAAAGCTGGGAATCCTGAGATAACCAGTACCAAAATCTTACCTGTTGAAAGATTTTTTTTAGTGAAAAGCTTTAAAAAATTATACAATCAATCTGCAATAAATTCAGTACCAAGTAATATATGTACAATATAACAATGAAAGACATGACAGGTCTAAGCATAGACTTTGCATGAAAGATGGGGATGTTTGAAATTACAGCATGTTGAGGAGCAGTGCCATGTCTAAAGACAAAACTATATTTAAAAGCAAAGCTTATTTTTACAATTTACTTTTAACTTGTATCTACCAACTGATGCAGACTGAATGATATGACTTCCCTTAACTTCTTTATCACAGTAAGCGCTTAGAGACTTCTGAAAAATTATTTTTCTTTACAAATGCGGAATATATGACAGTTTCATAGGCATGTTAATCTCAGAAGAATCATTGATTTTAGAAATAAAAGATCATAAGGTTTCCTTCACACAAGAATCATTGAGATTCTTGTGTGAAGGAAACCTTATGATCTTTTATTTCTAAAATCAAAATAAATTAATACAATCTGAAAACAGATTTTTAAAATAATCTATTCATCTGCTGAAACACGCAGATTGACCAATATATGGGAGGAAAATACAAAGACATTATGTGGGTGAGGTTGCTTGTGAGGCAGAAAAAATAAGAAAACAGTGAGAATCACGGTTCACTCCCCTGCAATACAGATAAATTTAATAAATTTAATTTATTTTTGTACTGATACATTCATTTTTTTTAATAATACCCAGGCAAAAATTCATCTGAGAACTGAGGGGAAGAAATAAGATTTTCAAAGAATAATTTTTTCTTTCCCCCTGAGTCCTTTCCTTCCTGCTTGTCTGCATAGACAAAGATTAAAATTTCTTCAACTGCAGTATCCTTACTTCCCTGCAAAAGCCTTGATATTGATAATACTTGTCTCTTCATGCAAGTAAAACAAGAGCTGGATCAATCATGCAGAAATATTCCTGTTAAAACACACTGCTACTTTTTAATATCATCCAGCTTCAGGTCTAGCAGACTCAGTCTCAACATTTAATTTTACCACCACTCATGAAAATCATACCTTATATAAAATAATGTTGATCCTTATTAATAAATTGAAATACTTTCATGAAACTCATTCCCCCAGCAAAAAGCTTAAGAAATAGAAAGCAGCAGGTATACAAACACCAGTGAGGTGTTTGAATAATTACACTCAACAATTTACACGGCTTTTGTCTTTCAAACAGCTTTTCTAACAAATTTATGTTTTCATTCAGTAAGAAATAGTGTTACCTTCCTTCTTTATGTCTACATGTCCTACTATACAATGACTATTGTGTCCATTAAAGGGCCGTAAGCACAGAGCTGGGACTAGAAATTTGCTTCTACAAGTGCAAAACCTTGAGATAAATGAAGATGTTTCTTAGCTTGCATTTACAAAAAGACCCAGCTACAAGAAGCTGCAGAAAGAAGTTACTGCTAAGCTTAAATTAACCGGAAAGGGACAATATAAATCTGCTACCCTTCAATTCAAATATATTTTTTAATCAACCAGAGCTAAAGAACTTGTAAAGCTAGTAATAAACATAGATCTCTTTGTGTAGATCCTTTTATCCTCTCAGTGGGACACCCAACAGAGGGCATCATCTCACATTAATAGGCAGAGAGCATAACACATCCTAGTGAGCAACCCCACTCGTTGCTCTTTCCCAGAAATGAAAGTCTGCAGGGATAATGTGGCAGAAAGCCAAATTTCCAGTCCTCAAAAACACTCTCCTGACAGACACGTACAGTTAGGTAAGAACATGCTCTAGCTTTTGTTGGATTTAAGAATTTTAAATTCATTCAATACATGCATACCTATAATAAAACTTGTTTCTTTTCTGACTTTGAAGTAGAGAAAAATATGTGCATCCCTACTGCATCTGTGTTTATTTTGAATGCAGACCAAACTCTGCAATAGATCTTACTAGAATAATTCATTGGTTCACATATCAGTGGTGCCCAGTTTGCCTTAAGGGTTTCTAAGATAAATTAATCTGAATCTGAAAGGTGCTTATCTTCTCAGTATCAAAGTCAACAGAAGAGAGATGGAGCTGTCTGAACAAATGTGCTGTGAGTGCAAAGGCTGTTGGGTGTCCCAGGAGTAGTGCACACACAGGGCTTCCATGGGATGGATCAGGACTTCTGAGTTCCCTGCAGCAGCATTCTGCTTGAGTTTATCCTGCATCTATTTTATTTCTGACCTTTTATAATACTAAGAAGTCACGTGAAGATTAAGAACTGTGAGATTGCCTTAGGGGACTGTTGGGAACTGTTCTTGAATTGTTTCAGAGGCTTCTGCTCCTCAGCTGCAAGTGGCAGCTATTCAGCTGAGATCTGGTAACTCACTGATATGTGTAGTCCAAGCAGCTGCAGTTTCAAGTAAAACAGATTTAGCTAAGCTAGCACTTGTTTCTGGTCCCTTAGACGAGATAAAATCTAAGAAGCCTAGATCCTGCTGGAATAAAATTCTGCTACTTGTTGGGACTTCTAAGTGCATCTCTTTCTTTTCTGAATTTTTTTTCCTTTTTTTGAAAAATTTTTTTCTTCAATGGAATTAACAGTTTCTGTTCTACACTGAGCCCGAAAAGTTAAGCAACCAGTCTAAATTTCATTTGGTTTCTTTAAAACCTCTTTTTTTTTTTCACAGAACAAAATAAAATTATTTTAGCAAGCTTTCTCTGTCATTTCCTTTTCTTCTCTCTGACTTTTTAAATAAGAAGGGATTATATAGTATCAGAAGAACACCACGTCATAACTACACTTCTCCCCAGTATGGCATAAGCATTAAAAGTTACAGAATAGAAAATTAAAAAAAGGCTCATGAAAGAAGAAAAGACAAAGAAAAAAAAGTTATAAAACTGAACAGTGTCTATGAATTTTATTCAGTGGCCAAAAGGAGAAATAAAAATACAGCTGTGAATGTAGTGAAGAGATGCTGTTCATATTTAATATATTTATTCAATTTTTGTTTTTAAAATACAGAATATTGTTGAAAATTAAAACCATCTAGTTATAAAACTGTATTTTCATTTTTCATCTAACTTTTTTATATTTATTTGTCTCTCCTGATTCATTTCTTTCTGGTACCTTTCTAGTTTTTCCGCTCAACCACTATCCTGGCTGATTGCTTTTGCATTCCTCTGCAGAGCCACAAGACATCTGACAAAAATCCACATTTCAAAGTAACTCTCAAGTACTGCACTGGTCAGCTTAAAAAGCATCCTCCTCAAACCATGAATTAAAATTTAGTGCATTTCTGGAGTAGCTAGTTCTCTCTGGTCACACCAACACAGCTGCTGTGCATCGTGACTTCAAACCATAGGTGTGCTATTATGGAAGCCTGGTTATGTGACTTTGCTGTCTGCAGACAACAGAGTGGCTATTTGATAGAGCCCTGTTATCAGTGTCCAGACACCTTTGCCAAAGTACACAAAAACCTGGAGCATGTCCTGAAGTCTGAGTCACCTGCTGGGTGCTTTGAGAAAGAATAGTAATAATCAGATATAAAAATTTGGCAACAAAACAGTAAAAATTGCCTCTTCTCTGTCCCCCCAAAGCATTAGCCTGTAACTCCTTCCACTGGTATTGAAATAGAGCCCTCAGCAGCAGCACTTGGAGCATGAAGAATATCTGACCTGCATCAGCTGAGGGATTGGTCACAAAAAAGGGGCTTTGAGAAAGAATAGTAATAATCAGATATAAAAATTTGGCAACAAAACAGTAAAAATTGCCTCTTCTCTGTCCCCCCAAAGCATTAGCCTGTAACTCCTTCCACTGGTATTGAAATAGAGCCCTCAGCAGCAGCACTTGGAGCATGAAGAGGGATAGGTCACAAAAACAGTTCATATCAAACTGTTACCTGGCAGCAGGAGAGCCCAGGGGTAAGCTTGACAAGGAAAGGGCTTCCCAGATGAGACATGGCTGTCTCTGTGCTCCTCTGATGTGATCCACTGAAGTAAATAAATGTTCCTGTAAACAAATTTTATTTTAAAGTATGAGAAATATGTCATGCTCTAATGGCAAATGTCTACCTAAGAGAGGTAACTATATGCTTCATGAGATACATAAAGCTTATTCATAGACCAAAACAATCTAAACTGCTTTGCCATCAGTTCAGTCTCTGTGGATAATGAGAAGGGTGCTATTACAGGCTGTGATAAGCAATGTCTATGTGGGTAAAGACAAAACAGAATTGCTAAACACTCCTGGCTCTTCACTCTTGCAAAATCATCATGCCTGATTCCAAAGACAAGGAGAGAGGGACAAGGAAATAAGATTTTTTGGGCAGCCATTGCTAAGGCTACCCTTTCGTGGTGCCTGCAAGCACATACACCCAAGGAAGTGACTACGGAGACCCTCAAAGGCAGTTCAGGTGCTGCTTCTCTGAGAACTTTACTGTGCAGATCCACTGGAAGTACTTTTTATCTGCTCTCTTCAAGCAAAAGCTTTAAGACCTCCAGCCTTAAAACTCTGCAAGATTTACCCATCACATTCACACACTGCCCATCCACTCTCTGCACGGACTGGGGAGAGCAGAGGAGCTGCAACACAGAGCGCCCTGGAGATCAAGCAACAGAGACCTCAGCCAGCATCCCTAAAGGACACATTTTAATTGGCTTAAATATTGTTTCAAACAGAATTTAAACAAGAAATTATTTCCTTCAGGGTACAGTATTCACTCTCAGCACAGCCCAGCCACTTTTAAGCATGCTAACAATGTTGCAGACCACAGGAGCCAATGGAAAAAGCTGTATTTTCTCATGGGGTCCACAGACTTGACATTGTTGTCTGTGCTAGTGGGGATGAAAGCTTAATTAAAGATCTAATCTGAACTCTGGCAAATGCACTGCATTTGGATTTGAACTACAGCAGATGTGCTTCAGACAAAGGTAGGGAAGGATAAACATTTTCAAGGGGCCCTAAAGCAGCATATTTTGAATGCTGTCAGTGCTGCCTTTGCTGAATACTGAGACTTTTTCATGAAAGTCTATGCAAAACAACACTAAAGGCTCAGTCTTTTTTGAGCATTTATATTACACATATTGCCTTACATCTTGGAAAATCAGCTATTGTGCTGCTGCAGTCATACTCCTTAGCCACTTATTTCCCATGGATCTGTAATGAAGCCGAGGGTTAGGTCCAGCCCCACGTGAATAATGGCGTTGCTTTAGCAAGGCTGGCACAAAGAGGGGACCATTCCAGCTCCCTGTACAAACAGGAATGCTGCATTCCGCAGCACGAGGGAAGCTCCCCTCATTGGAATGCAAGGGTACTTCAAAGGACCCTCTTTAATTTGCAGCTGAGGCTCCGCTATAGCCTTGTTAAGATCTTCATTAATCAAAATTTGCTACTGCCCTCCCCAGGAGTGAAGAGAGATGACCACTCCACAGTACTAAAAGGAGCAGTTGCAACCTGAAGGATGGTGATTTAATGTTGGCAAAAGCTTGCTCAGATTCTGGAATCCTAATTCTAAGTCGTGGCTGTAGCAGGCACAATGATAGATTGGTACAAAACCACCTCAGAAATACCTTTTCAGCTAATTTACACAGAGAATGCAACATTACTGGGCTTGAGAGGTGGGGCATAGTAACCTCCAAATCTGATTGAGGCTTCAACCTGCAGCAACACTGAAACAAGTTTGTAAAAATTCAGGTGTCAAAGCAACTTAAGTGAAGCTTAAGCTCACTTAAGTTTCACATAGCTTCATATGGAGGACATTAACGTGATACTAAAGCTGCCAGCAGCCTTCCTTCTGACCACATTGCCCCTCAGATCTCATAGGCGCCTAGAGCAGGGAAAGACACAGGCAGATCTGGAGCTTTGAGAGTTGAAAACCTGTGACACAGCAGTGTTTACATTGAATGCAGAAATGCAGACCCAGTCCCACTCTACAGAGAAAATAAAATGAAATATCAAACAGCTGCTGAGAAAAGTCAGGAGCAACTTTGGTGGACTTCATCATATGAGGGCCAGTGGACAAACTGTGACTGCTCATTTAGAATCATTCTATAGCAGGCACACACATACTTCACCCACTACTGTTTGCTCAGGTGAATTTTAATCCTGAAGTTCCTATATCTGAGGAGGAATACTTAAATGTCACATTTCTTTAACATGAACGTGAAAGAGAAGGGTGGAGGTCTGGCTGCAGATAATATACATAATTCACTAAATCCAAATTAAAGGGGCTCTGGACTGTAACACAGATTTTAATCTTATTCCACTGGAAGCAGTACAATAGATACATTTTAATAAAATTAAAGTCACAGAATACTTGTCAATATTATTTGACAATGAAAAACATGCTTGACAGTTTTATTTTTATGGAGTGTGCTATAATAACATTTTCACTTTGGAAAAATATTCTTAACAGCCCTTTTCTTGAATAAAATGGTTTTCCAGCTGAATACATTGTATAGCAAATATAGGCTGAAGGAAGAACAACACTTTAAAGGAAATTATGTTCACTCTATTTTTCCCAGACAATATGGATTAATTTGACTGCACTCAACAAAAAGCTATTTGTCCAAATAATACTTCCAAGAGTGGCCCCTATGTGAATATTGGGTAAACAATGGTTATGATATGCACAAACAAAGTCAGCTGTCGGTTCAAAGGTCAGTATCTCAAAAAAATTGCATTAAGCCTCATACCTCACTGATTGTGCCAGCCAAAAATAAGGGTTACAAAGACATAGTAAATAGATCACAGCTAAAAAATATTATCTCCAACAGACTGGCTTTCTGTAATACATTACCTGTGTTATTTACATACTGTGTGGCATCCATTTCAAACCAGTTTTTATTATCAGTCTGTGACCATTTACAAGTAGGAATTTTCATGACAAAAGGAGAAAAATATTAATAAGTCTCACCATGGCCCATATTATTGGTATGACCTCTGCCAGGGAATTCTCTGTCAGGGGGAGCCTCTCCTTTCATTATGTTCCAGTCAGCATCACCTTTGCTCAGGGGCTTCCACCCACAAAGGTCAGTCTCAAAATCACATAAGGTGTAATTAGCTGTGGTGAGAACAACAACAACAACAAGGGATCAATAAGTTGAACTTGATGCAACAGTTTAATCCCACAACTCTGACTGTTTTGTACTTTGATGTACTTAGAGTGTTGAAGAAGCAAAAATGTGTTTCAGGTTATTCAGAGGGACAATTAGTTCTAGAATACAGGTAACAGGTTGGGCAAGCCCTTCCCGTCTTAATCAAACTCAGAACCATGAAACAAATGACCTGTAAGAGAATAAACATAGTAAAGACATGTACATAGGTTGCTGAGATATTATAAGGATAATATTAAATATTTTTAAAGAAGAATTGCACCAGTAAATTAGTTATGAATGTGTGAGAAAAACAAAATGCATTTAGGGCTTAAAATACATGGAAAGCAAAGATGAATTAAGCTTTCATTTAATTTCATTTTGAAAATGAGATTTAAATTTATCAATTATTCAGATTGCCTAGAAATCTTTATTGCAAAGTAAAAGACCATTTTCTCAGTTTGTATGGATTAGACCAATTTAAATTGTATAAAAATTTCACACACTCCTACATTGATTGAATACAAATAATTATTTTGATAAGAGAGTTTTATACTCAGAGTTTTCTTTCCTGGTCCAGAACAGCTTCCCAAGGCACTACACTTAACTCCTGGGGTCACTTATTGCAATTGCAACCATTATTTTAGAGCTGTATTTGTCACTTTCTGCTCCCCAGCACATTTATCTGATCATATCAGCCTCAGACACGATCATACATATTACTCCAATTTTCAGATTGTACAAAACCAAAATGAAATGCATCTTTCTTTAAGCACCACTGTAGCAAACATAAAATAGTAAAAGTTTCCCAGGAATACAGAGGTTATTTGAACAGCTAAATCTTAAGGTACAAAGTAAGGCACAAATATCAGTGTCTCTTGTCTGGCTTCACCATATATTTTAGAATTTGATGGTGCATAGTTTTCTGTTTAGTGCAGCATATTTAGTTTAAAATGAAACTTGGTTACTTATTTGATTAAATTTTCATGCTTTTCACAAGGTATCTTTTTAATTAGACTTCAATTGCTAGTACATTAAGGTTGAATATGCAAATTGATATCCAAGACTAAGCTGTTGTGGTAATTAATACTATATCTAGGTATTTTGCTTTCCTTAGCTAAGCAGTCTTGAGAGAACCAATGTGAAACAAAAAGGCAAACATACTTTGCTTAAATATCTCTTTCTCCTGGCCTTCCTAAACCCCACAAAACATCTTCTACATAAACAGCTGACTGCAGTGCCTGCACAGGAACATCCAAAAAGACATCTATAAATGACCTTGTAGGCACCAAAGAAAACAAGTTAAAATAATGGTTTAAATGTGAAACTAACATCAAGATAATACTAATAACTATTATTTTACAGCTCTAAAAGATATTTAGCATGGAAACATTATTTTAAATTACTGTTTTCTTTTAACTGGAGGCATTTGGCACCTCAAGGACATTTGTTATGCTGATAAATACACCAGCCTTTGTATGATCAGAGCCCATAAGTGCTGTTGATGTTCAACAGCTAGAGAGGTGTGGTGAAATCAGCATTTCTTATACTGGTTGTCTGTAGTACAATTCTTTCTAACCCTATAGAAATAGAAAGAAATGTATAAACATCCATTTTTAGACTGAATATATAAGCATTTGTGGGGGGGAGGTGGTGGGGAAAGACATGCATACACAGCAAAGCACAATCCCAAATGAAACTGGTTTTGTCCAGTCATTTTTTTCAAACTTTATTCAAGTCTGAACACAATTATAAAGGTATGAATAAATTAATGGTTGTGCATTTTGGGGTGTTTTTTGTTGATGTTCATGGTTGGGTTTGGTGTTTTGTTGATGATGATGGTTGGTTTGGGTTTTTTTCTTTTGGGTGGTGGAGAGAAAATAGCAAATGGTAATGCTCACCACATTTTAGATGCTAAATGTTGTTTTATTCCACCTTTCACTTGAAATTTAAAGTTCTAAACAAGCACCCAGTTATGCAGAAACCCTGACCAGAGTCAATTACCAAACCCAAGCATTCCCACTATGTAGTATCTGGAAGTCATACTTCAATTTAAAAGTCTAAATATGCTGTAGAACAGCTTGCCTTCAACTGTAAGTGAAATGCACTTGTCCAAATTCACAGTCAAACTTAAACTTTACCCCTACTTAATTCTAAAAACTTAAGGAGTGCTTGTAAATGTTTAATCAAGCTTGAAAGAAAAGTTCTCTGCTTTGGCTAAAACCCAAATCCAAGTAAGACAGTTTTTCAGTGTGTTTTTCCATTCCTCAAACATTAATAAAGTCTAAGAAATGTCTTTCCTATCAAACATTCAGCATTTTTATCAGAACCTTCAAGGGATTATAGATAATCTCTCAATATCCATAGTAGGAATGTAAGTGACTGCACAGCATATAGTTTTTGAGTAGTCATGCTGCAGTTAAGTTTGACATAAAACTCTTTTCTGATGCATTATGTCCCTTCCTACTGGAACTCTCAGCACCAGAGCTTATGTTTTATATTTCACTAGGAAGATTTCAATGGATTCAAACAGCAGATAAGTTTTTGACATTTCGAATGGAAAATGAGTCAGTTCTCTATTTTAGACTGTTACCTTTATAATTCAGCAAAACAGAAATGAAAATAGTAAAACAACAGCTTGCTTTCATTTTAACAGTAAGTCAAATTTGAACTTTTTTTAATCCATGTGAATATATCACTATATCTTAACTAGTGAAGGAGTAATTATTACACTATTTTTACAAAAATCCAATGACGCAGCCAGGAAGAAAATTTTTTCCCAAAAACTTCTGAGTTTCAAGAATAAGTGTAGGTTACTAAAGTCATTAAATACATTGAAAAAAATTTCAATCAATACAAATTATTTTCAACCTATTAAAAAAAAAAAAAAAAAACCACAAAAAACCCAACAACAAAACAAAACCAAACAAAAACCAAACCAACAACGAGAAAACCCCCAAAAAGCCCAGGAAACAAAGCACATATTTCGAGCGGACTAGGAGGTGAAATGGGAATATTTCTTTCTTTGACTAGCTTACTCTATCTATCCCATCTCCTCATGATCTTCCCAGGGTAAAAACAAAGCAGTTCTGTTAACTAGGCTGGGTTATCAGCCAAGTCATATTGCTTCAGCTTTGCCAGCCTGCAAGTGCACAAAGGTTTTCAATCCTGCTCTGAGAGCTCAACCAAAGGAACACAAATGGGGACACTCAGCTGGTCTCTCCATCAGGTTGGTGTTTCCCTGAACAACAGTATGGAATGAAGAGGGCTGCTCCCCTCATTTTTGATGGCAGCACCTAAGTGTCTTTGGAATTTGGAGTAATAATTATCATTATGAACAGAAACCAAAGAACCTCTTTGCCACTAATATTTTGCAATTTCTGGCTAACTTTTGATGTAATTTTGTGAAAGTGAAGGGTTACACATATACCTTCTCGCTGAGTGTCTGTGCACTTTCTCTATTGGTTTGTGATTAATTTTATTTATGTAGAATTTGTTAAAGGATTCATACAGAAATATCCCAGATGGCCACAGATCATCCAGCCTGAACTTCCTCATGTCATAAGTCATTAGACAGATGACTCAATATAACTCTCATAGGTGAGATGGCCTCACATCCTTCTGAAAGGACTCAGTTCCATGGCTTAGGGTAAATGAGAGCTTAAGAGAATCTCTTGTTCCCCCTTGCTCTGCAGAGGCCACGTTTGCTTGGAACAGCTCTGGTGAAACACAAAGGGCTGCAGAGTGCTGGTCAGCAGTGAAGTCTGTGAAAATAGCATAGGTGGAGCTTCTTGTTCTCCCCATGCGCATACAAGATCAATGAGCAGATACTTTCAATTTCAGGCAAATTCAGTGTCACAGGAAATGCACAAATGTTTAGTAAAACAAATATTTCAGACTAAAAAGTGCTCTGTCCACTTCAGTGTTGAATGGTAATAAAAATATCTGTGTCTGTGCCCACCTGCTGTGAAAGGTTTCAAGGATTTGCAATTGTAAATTGCTATACTGTAAATGAAATGCTGTAAAAGCTACATGGCTTTAAGATTATATAGGTTTACTTCATTCTATGTTTTCCATATTCATAAATTATACAAATCCTACAAAAAGCTGAGAATATTTAAGGTAATACTAGAGGTGTTAAATTAAAAGCAGAAGCGGTAAAGATGGCTGTTTTAAGAAAGCTTCTAATTAAGATAAATGGAAGTGATCCTCTTTCAGAAATACCTGTAGGATGACCCCACCCCACAATAATTTTGAATTTACATGAATGTTGATGAGCAGGTAATTTCCAGAAGCACTACTGCATCAAAATGTGATATTACTTGAAAACAGCCAGTTCTTCCTAGACTTGTTTCCAAGCTGCTAGGACTGCTAGCAACTGATTCATTTGTATTTATGGATTTATAAGTGTTGTGAAGGTTATGCATAAACAATGTAAAAGTATAGTGCTTGAAATATTAGTTATTTGACTCAGTATTTAGTACAAAACTTCCTTTGTATTGGGTGGGAAATAAAGAAAAGGCATCAGCATGAAAGGGTTTTTTATAGTCCTTTAAATTACCCAAGCCCTGCATCTCACTTTCTGTTTGAATATATTAACTAGGTTTTCATAATTTGTTATCATCCACTGAAATAAAAATATAGAAGTGACCACAAATAAAAGGTGCCCGAAAAGACATAATGAAAATGTAGAATTTAATAGTAAAATCTGTACTTTCATAACTTGGCACTCCATTATATTCATAGATTTTAACAACTCAAATAAACATGGTTACTCATATGCATAAGTGTTTCCTAGACCATTTCCTAATTTTTGAGACTTTTAAGTCTCGTAGATATAAATATATATTTATTTAAATGAGCAGAGATTAAACAGAAATATTAGGAAGCATTGCAAAATATTTATGTGTTTGTTCTCATAATAAATTGTGTTATTATAACACTATTCATGTCAAATCAACATGACCAAAGAGAAACATTATTTTTTAATTCCTTATTATAATGAAACAAAGAAATTCTTAAAGGAGGGGAATACTTCACATTAAGTAACAGCTGTCTGCCATTGTTTTTGTTCAGTAGGAGATCTGTCAGCTCTTTCAGCACCTGAGAACACTTCAGCAAAGGAAACTACTGAGGATGTATCCAACGATAGATGCTTAAAGACCTAATAAAGGCTAAAACATGCATCTCTGTGCCAGATAGGAAATTTTACTGAAAATCTATATGAATAAATAGAGTGAAGTCTAAACATCATGGAGGACAATATGAAGATCTTGTGGAAAAATGGGAATAAAAGAACAAAGGACAAAAAAAAATATTTTTTCTTTACACCTTTTTTTTCTCAGTACTATGAAAAGTGTCTGAAAGATGAATCTTCTAAGCTGAGCAAACTGCTGAGTAGCTATATTCCATTAGGGTCATCTTTCCTGAAAAGGAGTGTGGGAAGTATGCAAGACAATATTATCCATTAAAATGGGCCAACTTTAACAATAGTTATTGCTATTTCAATGATGGTATATTTTTGTGTGCTCTTTCTTCTCAGCCAGTAGTCAAGAGAAATAAGCAACTACTATTGGTACTTATACTTCAGAAAATAACCTTTTTCCGCCCTCTTTTTGGGGGATGATTATACTTTTGTGCACTGCTCCAATGAAATTATTCCTTTTCAAACTGTGAATATCTCAATAAATAGTTAAGCAAACAATCCCTATTCCTCAGTTGCAACTGAGTGTCATATTTCCTTTAATTTGAAGAGAGTTAGCGGAGAATCAGTGCCAGTAGAAAAGCCAAAGTTAATTGCAGAAGCAGCAGCAGAGAATGGAGCACTAGGCAGAGCTATTGAAGAACATTTTGCACTGATTGTGGCTCTCATCATTCCTTGTCACAGCACCATAACTCTGGAGATTCCACAAAGACAGTGTTGAAACCATCAGGTCATTCTGACTTTTCCTTCTTGTGCCAAATCTCCATTGTTTGACCCATCAACATCACCATGACAGAGGAAATACTTCCAAAAATTCTACTGTGATCTTTAAAAGACTGACTAGATCTAATTTGTAATCTTTTGGTTACCTAGCATCCATGTCCAGTGTCTGAGGGACAGGCCTGTAAATGTTTGGAGTTATCTTCATTTTCATCTTGTGTACTATGATTAGAAGCTTCCTTCAACTGTAACAATTATTTTTCATTATTTTGAAATTTAAAAATTATTCTCTTTTCTTTCTAGTTGCTCCTCACTGCAATTCTTTTTCATTGTTATGAAGTGGGATCACTAAATTGCTGAGAAATAAAGTCCAGCTTTGAAAATACAATTCCCTTTTATTCCATTGCTCCCAAAGAACTTATGAGGACTCTCCACACTCCTACTCGTGGAGGTAGGACAGACACAGAGACCCAGACGTAGCACAGGGTCAAGCCTTGTAAAAATCGAGAAGAGCTCTCAGAAAGGGAGCCCTTACAGACTTTAATGTTTGCTTAGATTCTACCCAGAGATAAAACAGTATATACCTTCCTATTTAAAATGTTATTTCAGCATTTGCACATATTGCTTGTTTCAGAGATAATCCCCACAATGTTATTTAAGCAAATGAAAAAAAATTAAGGATTCTGACTGTGAGTTAAACAAACGGCTTGCAGTCACAAATATTTCCTGAAGTCTCGTCAAGGAATTAGAAAATAAAATATTATCAATGTTTTTAATCCTGCTACCTTGAACAATTCACAAAATTTTAATTGGTGCCTCCCAGCAGCAATATATATCATCACCGGTATCTTAAATATGTACACATTTTTTCTGTTAAACACATATTTAAGTATTAATACCACAGGCAAACATACACACTTATGCATGCCCTATAATATTAATTTTAGAAGTGACAGGGTCCCTAAAGATGTTTTCACATGGAGATCTAAAATTATTCAGAATTATTATAGACATTTTTCAGTAATTGTAATTCTTTTCTTTTTACTCTTGATTGTACAGTAGAAACCGTGGCTTCTAAACAAACCCACCTTCAGCTGCAAATATAATGAAGATGCAGCTTCTGAACTACATTTTTGTGGAGATTTGTATCAAAGTGCAAATATCATGTCATTTAATGCATTTTCTGACAGTAATTCACAAACAGTCTAAATTAGAAAACTGTTCAGAGAACAAATCCCAAGGCAGATTTCATTCCCTTGCAAATTAGAGTTATAAAACTGGTATGTAGGGAATATATTTAAGCAAAAATACAATAAATGTTGTATTTCAGCAGATTATTAAACAAATTAGGAGCTGTGTCTAAAACATAATGATGAGGCCAGACAGAGGAACACAAAACAATGGAAAGAAGAAAATGCTATGAACATTTTCTCTAACCTGTATGTCATTAAATATTCTGGGGAAAAGAAGCCATAGAAATTTAAAATATTTTTTCTAGTGGTTTGTTGAACGGAAATGTTTATGTTTGACAGCACTCCTCAGCAGGCTGTCCCTCCAAAGCAATGGGGTTCACTCACAGCAGGTGGCTGGGTCCTCATCGCTGCCACCAGGGCAGTCTGGGTGAGAGTCACAGGCTGATCCAGGGGCCACGGGCTGCCCATCCCTGCAGGGAGGTTCTTCCAAGGAGCACAAACCTGCTGCCTCTGATGGTGCAGCATCCAAGAGCTGGATGCTATTCAGGCAGATAAAACCTGCTCTGCTCTGGAGTGTTCCTTTAAACACAAGCTGTCAATAAAATATTTACATTAACAGACAATGGAGTGAAACTGATTTTTATTTACACAAAACAGTTCTAAGTGTAAAAAGTGATTCATAATTTCTGTTGCAAAGCTGTGATAAATTTCAAATCAGAATCTGAAATTTTGTATGGCCATCTCAGGTTGAAATTATGGCAAATTTTAAACTGAAGTTTGATTAATTTCAAGAGCAAAGTTAAAAAGAAAAAAAGTCTATCTTAAAGAAAAAATCCTAGTCTCATAAACCTTTAACTAAAAATTAGTAATACCCCTGTGCTTTAGAAAGGTGTCCTGAAATTTAATATTCTAAAGACTCCATCCTCCTTTCTGAAGTGTCTTCAAAACCTCATTTTGCAGATCCCCAAGAGAAACTTTCCACTTGCAGGTGTGTAAATTGGGCAGGCACTGTCCTTGGATGCCAGTTGGCATAGCAGAGCTTAACTGTTTCATCACATAAAACAGAATGGATGCACCCAGTCTCTGCTGTGGGGTTGGTCCCTGCCTGCTTGCTGTCCTGGAACTGTTCTGGGCACTGGATTGGAGGTGGCTGATTTGCTTAGGTCAAAACCTTTCTAGGAACCATGCTGATGTTTTAATTATTTGGGCAATCACACACCAATCCTGGGCCTGTGCCCTCACCCTGCTTATTTTACTGCTATTGACATGGCCACAGAGATTCAAGGAGCTTTTCTCTCTCTGACAGAGCTCCCTTGCTCTGAGCAGCTTTAGCACAAGCTGATTTATAGCAATGAAATTCCAGAAGAGCATCTGCTGCTCCTGGGCACGGTGCAGCCCAGCTCTGCTGGCTCTCACAGCAATGAAATTATCCCATTTGTGCTCTCAAGGTTTATTTTACCTGAGTTAAAGCAGAGAGTAGGAGGAAGAAAGCTTGGATTAATCAAAAAGATTAGGATGGCAATAAAAGAAAGCACTGAGAAAAAAAAAAGAGCAGGAGTTGGAGGACTAAATAAAAATGGATTTGTGTGTTTTCACAAGCTGGGACATGACCAAAGTGTGAGTCTCAGAAAGTAGTTATGTGCAAGCATGAGAAAGCGCTGTGTGTAAGAGTATCTGACAAAACAGAAGGAAGATGGAACAGATCTGATTAGGGCATAAGCACAAGAGTCTAGCACACTTCCCAAAGCCTGGGAATTAGGTTGGAGTGAAAACTCAAGAGGCATTTTTCTTTCTAAAATGTGAGTTATATAGGTCATTGTCTTCCACTACAGAAAATTTCTTAAGAATGACAAAAGTCATCTTATACTTTCCATGCTCTCTCTACCAGTTCAAAAAACAGAATGCTGTGCAGAAAATATGAAATAAGCACAAATTTTAAGATAGCATGTTTCCTTCCCTAAGTGCAAGGGATCCTTGCAGTCTTTTTACAAGAATACACAGTTTTGGCTTCTTATTTATAAACATACAACTTAAGCAGATGCTTATTTATAGATACTACAGATAACTTAATTACACATCTGCTTGTTTATTCAAAATTGTCCTCATGGGAAAAGGAGAGACAGCTAACAACACACCCTTAGAACCTACTAGCTTACTGAAATGCATTCATTCTAACATCTGTCAAAACATCAATTCCTGCAGTGGGTTTAGTTTTTGTCCTTTCATAGAAATTATGTTTTCAGTTGATTGCCGAAACAGTAAAATATGATGGTTATTTACAGAACCACAAAAAAAAAAAAGTAAATGGAAAGTTACTTAAAATGCAAGATTGCAAATTAATATAAAAATTAAGTAGCTGCAATTTAGCATTTATCTCTGTGTCTGAAATTTCAAGAGAAGGTATCTTCCCAATTACTGGCTTACATAATTCCACTGAAGTTCCACAAAGATCATCTACACCATCTCACTTAACAGTATACATACATTTCAATGAGTTGGCAATTCCTGAGTTGGACTCAGATGACTAATTAGAATCAGATGGAATTTGTATTCATTTTCTTGCATATTATTCAAGTGCAGCAGCTTCTGTATGTAATGTTTATGTAGATGTTTTCTTGAGATACAGCCAGAGATTTACTCACATTGAAGCAATGAAAAAATAACAAGATATTCAATATACACAGAATTTTAACTAATTTTTAGGCTTCCTAGATGATTTACAAACAACAAAGTAAAGGATCTTCAGAAACTGAGCACATGCCTTTTTCATTCATACCTTTATATTTTCTAGCCCTGTTGGTAGCTGTATATTCACTTTGACCCATTCCTTTTTAGTCAGGATGTTGGTTTCCCACAAGACATGTTCCTCCTGTAAAATGTAGAAAACAATGTTATAAAGACAATTTTTCTTCCTCTAGAAGTTATTGAGGCCATTTTTCGTCCTTGATCTTTTCATCTCCCAAACAACCATTATATACAAAGTTGCTCCATGTGAAAAAATAGAGCTTCTCATTTTCATTTGCAATCTTTGCATTGAGGTCTGTTGAAGAGAAGGGAAACAACACATGTTTACTGTGACTAAACAGACTCATAATATAATTAACAGGAGTTGAGTTGGTAGAATTAATGTTAATTAATATGTAAATTAAACCGTGTTATTTAACATTATGTTTCCATGGTGTTCTCTACATAAGCTTTCTTTTCATAAATAACAGTTTTTATTGTTGTGTAATTAATTAGATTTAGTTCTCTCAGAACTTAAGTTTGAGTCTGCCAGAATTACCTAGCCAATCGTGCTAAAAACTTTTTTTTCCAAATTTGTAAAGCAAGCACACAGAGTAACAACCTAACAACTTTTACTCATGATCTGAGTTACTTTAATGCTCCATTTTAATTCCACCTCCTAAAGGTAACAGGGAGAGTGCTACATATGGTAAGGCTCCCTTCAGGCAAGAACTCCAAGCCCTTTTGATTCAATAATCTGGCAAAAGTATCTCACACACTCTGCTTCAGGTCATGATCCCACTTGGAACATACTGAGGCATAAAGAAGGCAGAAATTTGAACTTTATATACCCACACAAAATCTTTTCAAGAAGCAGCTGCAAAATAGAGCAGAACCAAAAAGAGAGAAAAAACCCGCAAGAAAAGTTTAGGCTATACATACAAACAGAATTACCATTAAAAATATCAATATTGAGACTACTTTTAGGAAGCTGCAAAGTATTGGTCGTACCTTTTCCACAAAGGAAATTACTGGCAGTTCAGAAAAAGATGCAAAGCACTGCAAAGTATTGGTCGTACCTTTTCCACAAAGGATATTACAGAATTAGTGGCAGTTCAGAAAAAGATGCAAAGCGGGATAAGAGAAATGGAGAGTCTCTTGTACAACAACAAATTGAAAGTATAAAAAATATTTCTCTTACAAAAGATTAATAAAAGGGGTCATGATAGGCATGTGAAATGTTATCAGTACTATAGACAAGGACAGTTATCTTTTTTCCTGTTTTATAATATAAAAGAGAGCAGAAATGTGCTGTCTACTGCTTGATAGACTCTCAGCCAGCAGAACATTGAAATTATTATTTGTGATGTTGTGATGTGCAGACAATTAGTGCTCTTTTCTTACCAAGGTCATTCTGATATATCAGCAAAGCTGGAAGATTAAATCCCTATTGAACATGTGTTCAAAGATCACCAAAAAAAAAGAAAAGAAATTTTGGATAACTGCAAGACAGGGCCAAGGCAACACACTAATTTCAAACACTCAATGACAGAAGAGATCAAATTGGATAAAGCATATGGCATACTTGATTTCAGAAATAAAAGTCAGCTGTAAGTTTCTACATTAGTATAGGATGCTTTTTTTCAATTCTTCAAATGACATATGCAGCAAAGGTCTTTCAATATTGAGAACACCTAATTCTGTGTAAAACTTGCTTCATTTTACTAAATAATTCAGCTTCTAAAGGAAATCTATCAGCCTAATCATATCTTAGGCACATATGAGACACAGAAAAGGATGATGTACTAGGAACCATACTGCATGGAAGGTTAAAACCATAGCCTGTGGTTAAATTTCTGCTTTTATTTAACATGGTCCCCTACACCTGCATGTACAAACCCTTCAAGCACATTTGTATATCTTTTGGGGAGCAGTGCATTTGCTGTGTATTGACCGAATGCTCTTCAATACTATAATTTTGTTCACATTCAGATAACAGCTTAGAAACCCAGCCCCATGACCATTTTTCTCCCAAACTAATTTTACTACAAATAGCTTGTAGCAGTAAACTTGAGTTTTCTGTATAGTAGCCAGACCTTCTGGGACTTTTATTTTCACTGAAAGGTGTAAGTCACCTCAGATTAAAGAGTATTTTAAGCAGATTTTGCCCTGTGGTTTTATACAGCTCTAATAAGTCAACAGCATAGTTTCTCTTCCTCACAACATGGTTTCTCTTCCTCATAATACTTGTAGCATTCACCCTCCTTGTCCTATTCTTCCACCTCTTTGCTACAAATGGGTTAACCCCTCTAGAACATTCCGTGTGCCACTAGCCTTCTTCCAAAATATGGAATGTCTTGCGTTTCCAGCACTTTTCTTCAAGATTTATTTTGGTGATGCAGGGGAGCAGTTGTTCAAGACAACTTTACTCTATTCCCCTTACTGTGATATATTACTATCAATAAACAACCTTTTGTAAAGCTAAAACGGGCAAGAATTGTTCCTTTTCCCCAAAATGTTTTTTTTTCTGACATAATGCTACTCAGATTTGAAGGATGGAAGAAAAATCACAACTTTTTAGAAAGGTCTCCATCTATAAAATATTTTTATCTTTTTTTTGACATTTCTCTATCGATACATGCACTGCTGTGCAACTGTACCCATTATTTTGTCCCTACTTCTCTTTTCAGAGAGAGTAATTTGCAACAAAGGCTTATTTTTTCTCCCACAATGATTAATCAACTTTACCTTCTGCAGAGGAATGTACTCACATGACTTTTGCAAGTGTTGTTGAACACACAGAAAAGTTTTAGTGCACTACGATACAAATATACTTGCATGTATAAGCATTAGTTGAAATTATATTTTATTGCTTAATTTCTGGATTTTTCAAATCCATACAAGATACAAAGATTAAGACAATAAAAGGAAGAAAAGTAAGCCCGTTATTTAAAGGGAGTAACAAACAAGTAACGAACAGCAAGTGATAGGCTCAACATTATATTATTTGGTTTCCATTTTTACTTAAAATGTTAAAATTTACCTGTCAGTTAACAGACAGTTCATTTTGCTAATTGGATTACAAACTGGGGAATGAGATGCTGGAAAGCAGAGCCATGGAAAGGGACCTGGGGGTCCTGGTCAATGACAAGTTGAACCTGAGCCAGCAGTGCCCTGGCAGCCAGGAGGGCCAACCCTGTCCTGGGGGCATCAGGCACAGCATGGCCAGCAGGGCAAGGGAGGGGATTGTCCTGCTCTGCCTCACCTTGAGTGTTGGGGACAGCTCTGGGTGCCACAATATAAAAAAGACATTAAACTGTTTGAGTGCCCAAAGGAGGGCCATGAGGATGGTGAAGGGGATTGAGGGGAAGCTGTGTGAGAAGCAGCTGAGGTCTCTTGAGTTGTTCACCTTGGAGGAGACTAAGGGAAAACGTCATTGGAGTCTACAACCAATGAGGGGAAGAGGAGGTTCAGGCGCTGATCTCTTCTCTGTGGTGACCATGACAGCACCTGAGGGAATGGCCTGAGGTTGTGTCAGGGGAGGTTTAGGTTGGGTATTAGACAAAGGTTCCTCACCCAGAGGGTGGCTGGGCACTGGAACAGCTGCCCAGGAAAGTGGTCACAGCACAGAGCCTGACAGAGCTTTTAGACAATGCTCTCAGGTACATTGTGTGACAGCTGGGGTGTCCTGTGCAGGATCAGGAGTTGGTCTTCAATGATGCTAGTGTGCACCTTCCAATTCAGGACATTGTATGATTCTGTGAATGTTTTATGTTAGTTGAACAGTTAATATTGCTAAATTGGAATTCAAATATGGACCAGAATACGCAAGTAATGTTAAAAGTACATATAAGCCAGCAGTACTAAAACTGGAAAGGAATCACACTTTTAAGTAAAGGTTGAATACTAGAAGGAATACTTTTCTGTCAACAGCAAGCTCTGAGAACCTGAGGAGAATGTGTAGGAAATTAGACAATTGGGAGAACAAAGTACACACATGGCAGCTAAGGGATAAATACAGAATATGCAATTATAGGCAAGATCCTGAAGAACTCTTAAGACACTTTGCTAGCAAAAGTTGCTAGAACAAATTGCTAGCAACCTTGTAAGCAGCTAGAGAATTAGAAACTGAGAAACTTACATTAGCTGTTTCTGATGAGGAGCAGGTTGTGTTTAGCAGTGTGGGGTTTTTTTTTATAATCATAAACAGACTTGAAAAATTAGTTACTTCACTTTATTAAGGTTCTTAAACAATTTCATATAACACATGCTTTAAAAAGTTGTGGTGATTCGGTGTAATGAAAATACTGTAAAATGTGTGTGCAAATAGAAATGTGAGCTTATTTCAAAGAGGAGATGTCAATAGTTTTCTATTAAACTAAACGAAAATTATGATAAAGTTCTGCATAGGTCTGTTCCAGAACCTAATATATTTATAGTACTGACTGACTGGAGAGTGTGGAAAGTCAGATGAAAAATAAATTTTAAAACAATATAGAAAATACTATACTGAGAGGAATTACAAGCACTGTGAAGAACAACATTTGCATTTAAAATCATCTCAGTATGCAGAAACCAGTTTCCAAACCAATAAGGCAAAGTTCAAAGATATATGAGTCACAATTAAGAAAGGAAAATCAAATCGTCAAATGCAGTAGTGCTTAATGAAGAGCAGTTTGGTAAGCCAGCAAGAAAAGAGGAAAAGCTGCAGATTATCACGGACTGCAAAGTAAATGTAAGTAAACAATAGGTCACTGTTGACAAAAAAGTCCATTTTCCTTATCGTTCTTCATACCCAAGAGCAATGTAAATTCCCTGTCTTCTGATAGATACCGCAATGTCTATATTAAAAAATATGTTCACTTATCTTTGCTCTCTCTCTCTCTGGAAAGATTGAGAAAGGACAGAGAAAAATTTACAACATCTGTGTTACTTGCCTCTTAGAACAGTACTGAAACTGTGCATTGGGTATAATCCAGTCTTCAGGGGTGGTGGGCCTGTCAGTTCTGGGATTTAGCAAGTGTTATTCAAAGACAAGAGGTTTTGATCAATAAATATAGTAATAGGATGTACAAGAAACTGCAAGATGCACACAGTTTGAATGACAGCTTCCAGGATAGCAAATCTGTTGTCTTCCAGAATCAGAACAAGCACTCAGCCCTCACTTCTGGTTCTTACTATTGGCTGGTTTCAAATATTTATTTGTCTTTCATGAACAACCTAATGATTCAGTAGCAAAATGTGAAAAAGCCAACTCTCCCTTCATTTCAGTTTAAGAAGTCTTAAACATGAGTCTGTATGTTGTTTTATTTTTCATGAAACTACTAGCAGAAGGTTATGTTTATGAAGATTTTTCTGGCAAATTTTGCAGTATGAGTAACTTACATCATCTTTAAATAAGTCTATATACAGTAAATGCACTTTCTGAAAAATTCAATTAACTAAAACATAGAAGGGCTAAGAGACTCTGTGGAAACAGAATGGACTGATGTAATAAATGCCAGAAAATGTTCTTCTAATGACCATGTAAGGACCACTTTATCAATTAATTCAATCTAGGCTCCTAGTTCTATGGGAACTCATATGTCAGTTTTCTTATGGTTTTCACTTACATCATTTGCTCTGTTTTCCAGGAAAAACAACTCTTGAATTGGGTCCATTGATGCTACTCAGGTGAACTGCTGAAATCAATATTCCTATTCTGTCTCAAGGTTGCTGCGAGTGTCATACCTGGGGATTTATTGGCAAGTACTATGGCACAAAAATCCATGCATTCTGACCAGAACACTGATTATGTTACAATTCCCTGACATAGTCACAGAAAAATATAACTATTGGCTTTTATAAATGAAACATGAGCAAAAGCCTGGAGTTGTTTTCATGAATATTCAAAGACACAATCAGAAAGAAATAAATTATTTCCATTACCTGTCCTAATTTTAAGACCTTTTGGTTGTGTTGTACTTTGAGGTTTTTAGCTTCTAATATTTGTGAATGAAGTGGATTAATATTTAAATATGCATATTGTTGGGTGATAAGAATTCACCTCCAGCATGAAGATATGAGAGCCATTAACTGAATGAGAGCAACTCTACTGATCTTGCTTTCATTAAGTAGCAGTGCAAAGCATCAATACTAACCTACCAAACCAAAAGACCTCCAAAAGAGAACATCCTAATAGTAGAAAGGCTCACAAGGTAGGGGAGATAAGAAACATGGAAATAGTTAGCAATGCTCAACTGACATTTGTGTTTCATTCTGGCAGGTTGCTTTTATCTACTAATAGGTAGAAGAATAGAAAAATTACTGCTTTAACACTTGGGCAAAGCAAAGCAGGTGTTTAATCAAGAACTTTCCAGCTATCCTGAATCAACAAATTTTTTTTAATATGTCTCCATAGACAAAAGCACCTATTTTCTTAATTCTATAACAGGAAGAAGGCTAGAAAAGCTGTCATTATAGATCTCCCCCCTGAAATCTGCAATTGATTTAATTCTTTAATAGCTGGGTCCTTGCAGCCTTATTGTAGAACATTTACCCATCAAATCAGTTCATAGCTGAAATGGCAAACACCCAGGTTTTGCAATGGCACAGACCAGTGGAATTACTTGAAAACCAGTAACCACGTTAGTTTTTACACAAGCTGACTCAGGGGACAGGCATGCAGCCAGGCAGGGTATCTTGCATTTTGTCTGGTAACACTTGGGCTGCCATAGCTTTACCTTTTGGAAATGAACACTTTTCTACTTACCTGGTTCATAAGCAGTACTGCCTTGAGAGCACTGCTCTCTGCCATGGAGTAGTGAAACTGAAAATGGCAATTCTTGCTGGAACAATGACACATGGAGCTGTTTAGATGGGCACTTTCATATAATGCCTTGTCATTAGCTTCTAACCACTCAAAATGGCCTGAAGAATAAAAAAGGAAAGGACATAAAGGTCACTTCTTCAAAAACATTTTTATTTTCCTCAAAAATTAAGGACTTAAAAATAAGGACTGCTCTCATGTAATTACACCAAAGACCCATTCCAGCAAGAATGAGGTCTGATCGTCATGCTGATGATGTGACTTGGATATAATCTGTTTCCTATTAAATAGATAAATATATATATTTTCATTTTACTCACAGATAGCACCAGCAACCACAAATTACATCAGTTGATAGTATCTCAAAGTTTTAATTTACATGCTTAAACGTGCAAGAAGTACCAGCTCAGCCTCCTTACATTTACAAACATTCAATATCTAATGACAAATATATGTGGAAACTGAGCTTTCTTCCCACTGTGGTTTTCAGGAAATATGTTTTTTACAGCAATGCTCAAAAAACAACCAAAGAAATAAAGGTCATCTGCACTACTGGTACAAGAAACAGTCACATCTCCACCATGTAATCAAGGTTGTTACTCCTCAGACAGAACTTCTGCAACAAAATGTTGGAAACATATTGTCCTTCCATGTGAAGCAGAAAAGCAATTTATGCTCTTCTTGACCTATTGGCCCTTATAAAAGCATTCCTACAGAGATCTAAGAAGTTCTCCATCACCTCAACAGTGCCTATTAGTTTTCAGAAATAAAAAGGCTAAATATTTTTTACTAAATATGTCAGCTCTTTCCCCTGCCTCCTGAGTCACTGAATATTTTGCTGCCTTCTGCAGCAACTACTAAAATAATAGTTTAAACAAAGACTGATTAAAGGTCTTAAGTCTGCAGATTCTGTGTTTATTTCTCTAAATAAAGCTCATCTCAAATACAAATATTACACAATCTCAAAGTGAAGGAAGAAAGTGTCATTTCACAAGAAAAATACTAATTTTTATAAAGGACCATGTTCTTTTCCTTTTATTGCCTGTTTCCTCTTTGTGTTATGTAATGATTCACACTGTAATATATTTTTGAAATTTCCTTGCAGTTAAGGTTGTAATTTCATGCCACAGCAACTAACCTTTATATAAGAAAATATTGTAGATTTAACCCAGATTTCTATATCATAAACGTGAACAAAGCATCTACACCTCTATGACTACTATCTTGTGCATGAGAAATAAGCAACACTAGAAGATATGCTACCAGTTGTTTATCTAACTTCAGAGTTCTCTGATGCCATTATGAAACCAACCAATTTTATTTTCTGAGCCCAGTGATAATCAACATCCTTTTCCCTCTGCCCTTTCAAGTACTTGAATCTTTAAAAGCAGGGCAAAGAAGAGTTGACATGATTTTTTGACAAGAAAGCAAGTGCTGTACTCCAGAAGAAACATCCTAGGAAGCATCCAGAATGATCCTGTATCTCAAAAAGCATGCTTACTCCACTTTAGGAAATTCATTTTGTGCAAGCATTGTGATTGCTTCTGATTAATCCAATGCAAGAAACATAAACTATGGAAACTGCAATGGCATATATGAAACATATATGAAAAAAGAAAAATAACAAAAAAGTACTTTCTAAACAGTATTACGGGGAATATAAAACCTCTGTAAGAACTTTTAGCACCAGAGAACTTAAGAGGAAAAAATATAGATAAATTGCCTACAATGCAAAACTAGGGAAGCAAAGCAATAAAGAAAGAAAGAAAAAAGGTCTTCCAAGGACAGAAAGTATTTTATTAAATTTAGGGATACCAGCAAGGGAGGATTATTCAAAGGCTGTAAGAAATCTTTTGTTTATAAATATAATTGTTTAGACCTCTCCTATAATTTTATTTCTTACCTCTCTTCCATTTATAGAAGTAAAAGTTTTGATCAAAATCAGAATATAAAGCTTAGTCAAGCTCTATTTGCATTGCAAGTTTGAGCCCTCAAGCATGGCATCTTTGCAGTTTGCACACTATGTCTTTAGTTTATAGAACTCTTTTATATTCAACCTCTTCATTTCTGTCTCAACACATCTGCCTGAATAAAAATACTGAATGTATTGAGAGGTCAGCAATCACAGTTCAGATTTCTCAATACTTTTCAATGTTAATGATGAATTAAATTCTGTTGTTGTTTTGGTGCTTGTTTCTTCACACATTTTCATTTTTCTCTATGACTTAGAAGCACAGAGAATTTCCTTAAGCAGCTGGGGAAATTCAGCCTACTCAGCTGCCTGTGCATATCCATACAACAATGCCCAAGCACCTCTGCAGGAAATATTTCCCAATATATTCTCTTTCCATAGACAGTGCTTGTAATACATTCCTGTAAAAGCCCTTACAGAATTTCAATATCTTTTGTGTTCTCAATATTGCCTTGAAAGGGAAATCCATACCCATTACTAGCCCTTAAGATGTCATGTTAAGGTGTGGTACAGATACAATGACTTTAAGGGAAATTTTTCAAATAAAATCAAATGAAAAGTCTCTTTTTTGTTAGATACCAGTGAAAATTGGAAGATGATATGACTTTTCACATTTAAGGGGAAAAAAATCCCCTTTGCTCTATGCTCTTGGTTATACATACCTGCAAAAATTACTTTTAACACAGTGTATCCACTCATGCACTTTTCCTTGCTATTCAATGATAATTTGACTTATGATTACTAGATTGTATTGAAATGCATGCTAAAATTTATCTTCAAATATTTTTAAAAATAAAAACAATATCTAACATTCATTCAGCTTCTATCAATGAGATGTGCCTCATTTCTGTGGGTTCAAAGTTCAAGTAGTAATCTCCACAATATTAGCTCTTCAAAGCTGCATCACAAACTGTACTATTATGACTAGCAGTACTTGACCCCTCTGAAGGCAGTCTCAGTACACAAGGCAAACACTTAGCAGGCAAAACAATTCTGTCTCACAATAGAACACTGAGATTTACATCATTAAGCTTTCAAAAGCCTTTCCCATAAACCCATAGAGACATACTACACAGTGACTTCAAAAACAATTGATGATCTTTGCTTCTTAAAATTGAATGTGGACTAACTTTATTGATTTTAAAGGTAAGACACTATTTTCTAGAATAATTGTTTATTTACATTTGCCCTAATAAGAGGTTTAAAATCAGTTCCAGACTATATGCTCAAGCAGAGTAGTACTACACAAGTCAAACTGCCAAGTATCAAAATCAAAACAAAACAGAAAAACACACACACACAAGGACTGGGGACATAGATGAATTTGATTTGATTTAATTTAATTTCACCAAATTCATGCACAGATCTCATACAAAGAATAAACTGGAGAATAAATCAGTTATTTGTTTATACTGGAATTCTTATGTTAAAATATTTCATGAATACCTGAAAAAAGTAATTAATTCTTACAATAAAATATTTTATGTCTTACCAGAGGAAGTGCTCACGGTGTCATTAAACAGCCAAAACAAAACCTAAGTACAAAATACATACAAGTACTTTTTGTAGTTTTGTTCTGTTTTGACATTGAGGCACCATCTTGCCATAAAAAGCACTATATTCTTCATGACAGCTAGTAATTTTGAGTTAAATTAAACCCCCACCTTCAGTGTTGTTGCTGGAATCCTTCAGGAAGGAACAGGAGGCAATCTTGTGCCCGGCTCGCAGCCGTGCCCCCTGAGCAGGCTCAGCTGGCTGGTCTGAGTGCCACTCACACATGCCAAGCTCAAAAATGGAAATCTGTGGTACTAAAAGACAAAGAAAAAAAAATCACTTCTTACAAAGTCATTCTTTATGAGACTATTCCCCATTAGAAAACTATGCTTGTTAAATTCCTTGGCAACATTTCTGCTTCTTCAAAAGGTTGCTTCAAAAGGCCTGCGTATCTCTGATTGCTGCCCTGTACTTCAGCCTACCATCTTTACATATTCTAAGAAATCATTCCCTCAAGACAGATTATTCTTTCAAAGCAATGGAGTGCTATTTATGTTAGCCAGTCATCACAACCTTCATGAATTCAATTCCACAGAGGGAGTTGCCAGGTAACATAAAAACTGACATGTAATAATAAGAAATTCCTATTTACTTTTCCAGGGGATAGCTACAGAAAAAAATCACTTTTAACTGAGGTTAAACACAGCAACATCTCCACAATGCTTGTAACAGAATACTTCTTCCTAGAGACAGAAAGGTTCTGAATGCATCACCACATATTTTCAAGACCTTTTTCAGGGTACAGCATGCCTGACTAATCCAGCTGCCTTCAGCAATGGTCAGGATTTTAAGCAGGATTGCACTGTGACAATGAAGTTCCACTTTTCAATGTTATTGCAGGGGAGAGGCAATCTCCTGGTTAAGACACATTATTAAATAGCAGTCAGGATATCTCAGGGAAAACATAGAGACTCCTAACTGTATGGAGAAAACAGGTTCAGGTTAGTTTACATGGGTGTTACTGTCTCCTTCATCTGAGAGACATTGTATTATTCACATCATTGACACCTCAGTGAAATGGGCTGTCCAGGCAGCACTGCAAACCTTTCATTTCTTCCTTCTTCTAGTGCTGAATAAATGGGCACTGTTTTTAAACCATGTGTATTGTGTGAGAAAGAGCTTGTCAAAAACTTGTTTCCCATGGAAAATGCAAAATTTCACAAGAGTCTGGAAAAGGTTTGGATTTTTTTTTTATTGGTCAAATTTCAACATGCAAAAAATTTGCAAATTCTTTCAAAAGGAATCAAGACTTTCTTCTAACACTTCTGAGGTACTGTTATAAAACATTTTGAGTAATTCTGTGGGGTTTTTTCTTTAATTGAGGGGTTTGTTTTTTGGTTTTTTTTTTGTTTGTTTGTTTGGGGTTTTTTGTTGTTGTTGTTTTGTTGTTGTTGTTGTTGTTTTCTTTTTTTTTTTTTGTGAAAATATCCATTTTCTAGCTCTTAATGCCACAGCATTAAGACAACTGTCAGACAACAGTAAGATTAGTATTTTGGATTTTCTGACTCCCATCCCTAGATGTAGCAGTTCATCTCAAATACCTGCTTCTGAAATATTAAAGCCTATGTCCTTGCAGGATTAGAATTAGCTAAGGAATTAAGTTCAAGATTTTCTCAGTTGAACTATTCATATTGGATTTTTGTCAAAATTTATACATTATAGTAATACGTAAACAATTACTTCAGTTTTGCTGAAAAAAACCCATATATTTGCAGTGAGGCTTTGTCACTTCTGCATTACAAGTGATTTAAGGAGAACAGAAGCCTCATTCTCCCTTATAGCATTCCACTTTCATGCCTTGGAGCTCTTTTCTTTCATCTCTATATAGAGATCAGGACAGTCTTAGCAGGGTTCTTCACATATATAATTGTTTGGAGGTTGAGAGGGAATTCTGCAGAGCAGCCACTTGGATAAGAAGATGAAGCCTTTGAACAGAAGGTATTCTAAAGGCATAATTAAAGGAGATTTTGCATTATGTGTGTTTCAGAAAACAACTTCATATTTTCTATTTTACAGCCAAAGCTTTTTCTCTGCAGCCCATGCTCAAATGTATGATAAAGAGCTGTGGGGGTTTTGAGTGATAAGAAACTATTTGGCAGCTGTTGAGGAAACTACAAACTGTAAAGTATCTTAAATTGCTATACTGAAGATAGGGTTTTAGTTGCATTTTTTTCAATGCATTAAGATTAGTCTTTAGCAGAACTGGACAACAGACTGAATTTGAGCAGTTTGGAAGAGAGGAGAGGGACAGAAGGGAAGAAAGAACTGAAAGCATAACAAAATTACTTTTATATTTAAACATCAGAGTTTGCATCAAGAAACTCCTGAAAGCACAAAAATTAAAGATATTTTACTCACAACCCTAAAATCATAGCCATGCTAATGAATACAAATGCCCAGGTCATCTCTTTTGTGCATTTGTTCTGGGATTAAAAATTATGAGGAGTACATTAAAAATGCAAGTTTTAACTAGGGATTTCATGAAATTAAAGTGGTTTTCATTAAAAGTCTACTTTTACAGACATTCCAAAAGGACTAAAAAAAAAAATTATTTCAAATTCAACCAACCATTAGTCTGACCTTTTGTTTTAATTACTGGAAAATGTTCAGTAGTAACATTTCTCTTTCAGGGAGAAAATTAAGCTTTTTTGACCCTGTTTTTTTGGCTGCTGTGAGCCATTTAGATGTTACCTAATGAAGTTGACTTCTCATAATGAGGAAACACAGGATAAGAACTTGCTCTTATTAGAATATACCCGAGGCACTTAACAGTGCAGCAGCTCAATCTGTAAGCCACAGCATGGAGTTTAACAGCTGCCATGTAAGGTATTTTTTACACCTGGATTTATAAGATATGGTGAAAACATACACCAGTTTCCTTTTTTAATTCTTCCAAATTTTTGAAACAGTGTTTCGTCTCATAGCTGAGTTTTTTTGGGTTTTGGTTTTTTCTTTAGAAGAACTTTGTTGAAAAACAATGTATTTTTACAAACAGATCTCCCATAGAAACTGGTTAAACAAGTACATGGATTTCTAGAATTATAGAAATCTAAATGTATATGCCTCTTGGCATTATTAAATTAGGGTTTGTATCTTGCTTTTAATGTGATCTGCTTGCAATTGCTTAGCACTCTAACAGATTGATATCCCTGTGCCTCTCTTTTCAACAGCTTTTTCCTACAGGGAAATCTAGAGAGCATTATTTAGGAGTATGGTACACACAAAACCAACCATGTAACCTAGCTTGGTTTGTGTCAAACACTGCTTTTAATATCTCAAGTTAGATTTTAAGTCTAAACCCTCTGTGCCCATGCCAAGAATAAAAGAAAGAAAAACAAAGGAGGTGCTTTGAATCAGAACTGCACTCACCTGAGGATGTGACAGAGGTGCCAGAGGGCAATACTCTTGTGTAATACAGAGCAGCAAGCAACTTAATTTATGCTAGGATGGGTAGCACTCCTTTTCCATGAAAATACAATGGGTTGAAATGGGAAATAGGAAATGTTTTGCCGAAGAATCCCGACATGCAGGGATGGTCTGACTGCAGAGATGACCAGCCTGACATTGCAGCTCTTGGATGTAGCAGAGCAGAACAGCATAACCCCACTGCACAGCTGAGGATCAGGACCTTCTTGCATTTAGAAATTCATGAGTGCCTTGGGAATCTTCTTAGTCAGCTCCAAAGCTTTGCCTGAGCTGGCTGAACATATCAATTCTTCAGCCAAAACCAGTAGATCTTTTTTACCCACTGAGCCCTACATTTATAGTGTATCAGATTTCCTAAAGTATTGTCTTTCTTTGTAATTGTGTTTAGATGTGAAAAGACAGGTGGTTGTTTAGGGAAATGAAAATGAGCCAAATGAAAACACTTACAGAGTTAAAAAAGCCTTTGAATAGCAAAACAATTCTGTTGTCATTTCTCTTCTAATCCAAGGAAAAGACAATGTAAATTGGCTCCTGAAAAACAGATATTCTTACCATGTGCTATAGAACATCCTTCACTAAAGGTAATATCATCAATGGCAACAGTTTCACCTTGTCTCTGGGTCTCCACCATCCCCAAAAAGATAACCTAAAGAGATTAACAGCAAATCAACAAGAAACACAGTTTATCAGTGTCATAGACAAACCAAAAAACTACACAACATATGCGAGTCAAGTCCATGGAGTATCTATTGGAAATATGAGAACTCTAATCACACATTTAACAATTTTGGAGGATTATCATCCTGGCTTTTTGACACACCTGTGGCTTTTTCACCTGAGCACAGATAGGTAGTCCAGTCATCTAACTCAAGATTAAAGTAGAATTTAACAGGAAGGATCGGAAAATCATAATAAAATGCCTTAAAATCTAAGCAAGGATCATGACAGTTAAAGAACAGAACACAAAGGATTTTGTGTTTTATCAAGCCATTATTTCACCAGAGACTGGAAATATGAATATTTTCTGGTTGATTTTAGAATTTCTCAAAAGCATGGAGAAAAGTCAGAGCAAAACCCCATTATTCAGAAGCCTTTCATCACATTTTTAGGCAAAACAAACCTGGAGGAGTACTTGGTTGACAATTTTTCTGCTCTAATGTTACAACAATATTTGGGTTTTTTTCCCCCACCAAAGTTTTCTGGTTGATTTTAGAATTTCTCAAAAGCATGGAGAAAAGTCAGAGCAAAAAAAACCCCCAATATTCAGAAGCCTTTCATCACATTTTTAGGCAAAACAAACCTGGAGGAGTACTTGGTTGACAATTTTTCTGCTCTAATGTTACAACAATATTTGGGTTTTTTTCCCCCACCAAAGTCTTCTATACACAAGAAGTTACAAATATTTTACTTTTCCATCTTAAGGGCAGATTTCAATCCACATTTGTAAATGCACAGACTATTACACATTTTCTGCAGTGGTGTACAAGGGAACTGACTGATCAATCTCAGTCCTTGGGAAAACATAACAACATACTAATCAAAACAACCCAACAAATCAATCTTATTAATAATGTTCCTTAAAATATTCCCTAGCCACCTCTTGGGATGAAACAGTTCCAGGATTTTCCAGGGTCTTGGAGGCACAATCTTCCTAGAGGTACATTCTAGCTCTTATTAAGGAATTCACAGTGTTAGCAATAATTTTTCAAGCATTACCTCGAGAGTTCAGCAACAATATTGTGCATAGTTTAACAGATTGATGCAGAAAACCCATAAATTACCAAGAACTGAATTTTTTTTTTTTGCTGTACAAGATGACACAACTTATCCAATGATATGACCATTATGTTATAAATTGGAATTTTTGAGGGGTGTAATCTTTTGTCTTTTTGTTTGTTCTACTGAACCTGCAGTTGGCTTGCACAAGAATGTCAGCCATATCACATTAAAAATATATTTATGTGAATGAAATGCAGCATCTTGGAAATTTGCTCATTTGATTTGTTTCAGAAAACAGTATTTTGAATTCTTGAATTCTGCTGCAATTATATGTGCAGTTAATGCGTACTTTCATGACATCACCACAAGAAGGACAAATAAGTTCCTAAAACAATATAGTGCACTATTTTAAAATTAGAAACACCAGAATATTATTTAATATCAAGAATTTGGCCAATATTTTACCTTTGCACAGTGATGTTTCATTTTGAACTCAAAATTTAGTTATTAATAACTTCATTTTAAATATATATCTACTTATACCTTGCAGTTAGGGTTTCATAGTCAGATTTTATTATATAATGAGAAAAAGTGATTTAGAAAATGCTAAAGAGGGACTAGCTCACTTTTCTGGAGCAAAAGCAGAGGCTGCTTCAAGTTCATATTTGACCAGAGCACACAAACTCTGTGTGAACCTGTGTTTCCTCAAAACTCATGAACAGTCTCTCACCTTCCCCACTTCCAGAAGATAATATTACTAGATGCTTCCACAAGCTGCTTTTGTGTCTAAAAAAGATTACCCAGGCTTTATCTGGTGCAGATACCCAGCTGACCTTCCCTAAGTTCAGTGCAATAATAACCAAAGTGACTCATGCCCAAGTTTACTCCAGAAAGGAGCCATTCCGTTTTCCTTCTCACACAAAGTCTAGAGCACTTTAGCACACAGGCCAGTAACAAAAAAAATAGTCTTTCTGGCACAATTTACTCATAAGTGCAGTGATATTTATCTATGCAATATCTGTGAGCACCAGATCAAGTGAACATTGCAGCTCCATTAGTGGCATGGAAGGGGCAGTGGGACTGCAGGTGGGATCAAACACGAGCTGGGCTGACTCCACAGCGCAGCCACAGGAGCAGATTGCAGCACAGCAGCAAAGCACAAGGTAAAACAGGAATCAAGAATAAAGACACATGAGCCCCAAGCCTAAACCCTTTTCCTTAATGAAGCCTCTGAGACAGATATTTGTTCTCAGTTAATCAGAGGAAAAGTAGCTTGGAGAAAATAGCATGATACCATTCTCCAAAACTCAGCCAAAACAGATATACTGAGCTTTCTGCTTGTTCAGAAGTTAAACCACTGTCAATCCCTGCATTTCAGACCTCCATAAAATGGAGATTTTTAAATGCCAAACTAAATTCTGTATTCTATACATATAATCCAGACTCTTAATAGTAAGAGACATAAGTGTTAAATAGTTAACATCAAAACGAGCAAAGAAAACAATCAGTGGAGATTCAGAGGTAGATTTTAACTAAAATCTAATTTCAAATGTGTTTTTAAAATTGAAAAAAGTACTAAAGCACCCTATTTCAAAGTGATTTGTACATCCAAATAAAAATTATTCGTCTCCCATCATTTTTTCCCCACAGAAACATTAATAATCAAAACTTTATCTTGAAAAATGCCCTGTAGGCTTGTCATATAAAACAACAAGAGCAAAAGGGCAAGTGAATTGTATGACAGTGATATCTTGCAAGTTGTCACTGGAGCAAAATGTGCAAACAGAAGAAAATTTGCTCAGCTTCAGACTCTAGGTTTTGTGAGGTTCTGAGCTGTGTTTCTCAAGTCAATTGTAATGATTATTGCAGCAAGTTTGACACCAGCCTCTTTAAAACTGGACTCTGCCCGTCAGTTCACTTGATAGAGGCCAAAGGATAACCAGGTTTGCAAGCAATAATCTAATTAGTATTGGACCTAACAATTCAGAGAAAGTAGATGACATATTATATTAACCATTCTCAGACTCAGTCAGTTTTCCACGTAATACAAATTATGAAAAAATAAATCTAGAAGGGAGACCTTCCAATACAACCTCAGATTGCTATACATGCACTCTTATCAGGTAGAGGTAAGTTACTGATCAATAACAACATTGATACTTGTGTTGAGTTGGGTACAGGTATTTTGCAATATACATTCTCAGAAGAGTTGAGTAGGCCAGTATTACTTCAAAAATCAAGATCCTGTTGGATGCTTTAGCACAATATGGAAGCCAAGTAATTATGTTACTCATTTGGTTTATGGAAACGAGGTTGATCTGCCATGCCTTCAGGTTTGCATGCTAAGCAACTTCGCAGTAGCTGCTGTAGCAGAAAAGGCCTCTCATTTTCTTCTCTGCTCCCCACTTTCTCTCCAGTATTATGCATAGCAGTGGGTGTACATCACCCACAATATTATAGCCCTAAGTTACATTTACTGTGCTAATATTTTTTTGTAAATGCACATGCAAAAACATTTAAATAGCCTATGATATTTGCATTGCTTTTCAGTACCTTTGAGCAAAATTAAACCATTTGCATGTGTTCTGTGACAAAGGCTCAAAGCTGCAATTAATAGTTAAATACAGTGTTTGTAACCTGCAGTACCCCTGTAAAACAGTATCTCATAGTATAGAATGCAGTTTCCTATATAAATGAATCCTTGAGTTTATCAGTCCAGCTGGACCAAGGCTAAGAGAATGCTGTATTGAAAGTTAAGAACCCAAGTACTTCACCTCTATGGGCTGGTAGATAATTTACGGCTTAGTTGGAATGTTTTATTTAAGACACATGCACAGTTTACACAAAGTTGGGTGTCAGTTTTAACACCATTAAGAGTTAAGACAAGCTGTACTTGTTCATGCAAACTGTGATTGCAAAATGGCTTTTTTCTCGTTTACCTCATGATAGTGCCTTCTTTTCAATTACAAAATATTTAATGCTGACCTATTAAAAAGACCCACCATTTACAAACCATTTAAGAAGTGTCCTTTACAGTAACCTCAATTGACTAACCTGAAACTTTTTGGTGCTATTGATTGTAATGGTATTTATGTTCCACTGATTTCGTAGTTCTCCTGAAACTTGCCAAATATTTGTAACAGTATCTTCAGAGAGCTTTTGAAACCCCACCATTAATGTTCTGCTCATTTGACTGATCCAATAATGGAATCTAATCTAGGAAAAAAAGAAGATATGATTATTCCAGGGAAATACTATGGCAAACAGTGTAATACAAAGAATGTGCACCAAAATACCTGGCAAAGGTGTTCTTCATCAGTTGGAAGGAAAACACTTGTCCTTAAAGCTGCAGAAGAGGATTGCATTTCAGAGGACAATGAGAGGAAATAAGCTATTGAAACGAATAAAAATAGAAAACTTAGAAGTCAGGAAAAAAACCAACAATAATACAAGGAGAGCAATATGCACAGGTATAAATTAATAACTAAAAAGCCAACTGGAATTGTTTCCCCAGAAAAGATTAATAGCACTTGTAGCCATTGTGATCCAAGCTTTTTTCAATGTTCAATATGTCATGGTATTGCTCCATGTTTCAGCTAAAATTTTAAGTAGGATTCCAAAATGTTTCATGTCGTGATGTCTTGAATACTCAGCATTTTGGGACAAAGAGAAACTAATGTTGATTCAAAGTCTTTAAGCTCCAATGATTGAGTACATATCATATTTTATACCCAAACGTCCAACTGCTGCAAACAATACACATTGTCATGACAGTTCAGGTCTTTGAGGAGATGGTGGAACATGGGAGAGAAGACTGTGGTGTTTTTATAGGTTGAAATCTGGTGGTGTCTGGGTACTGGCTGCTTGGAAAATTGCCTTGAGAGAAAGATGTGGTGCCCCTGTATATTCCCAATATAAAAAGTTGGCTTAGTAATTTCAAAGCTCCCATTAAAGATACCATTATTTTTCATTTACAAAACAAGTCCTTGCTTCACTTGAAAGTGTAACAGTTCAAGAGGAGTCAATGAACTATGGTTGTTGCCATGCCCTTTGACCAATGATGTCTCTTCCTGGCAATATTGTTTCGGATCTTATGACAGATGGAAGGCAACCACACCATTTCAGGATATCAAATATTGCAAGTTAAAATTTGGCTCTTCCTGAACACAAACATTTCAGAGATGTTAGATGCTAAGGATACAAGATGAAAAATAAAGAATAGAAAAAGACTCGATCCATTTTTAATTATTTTTCTTCCTTTCTCTTCTCTTTCCCTTCCCAAACTCCAAACAATGCCAAGTAACTTGTCCTCTGACATTAACATGCTAATGAAGGGAGGAAGATGAAGGAGAAAAAAGGCCAAGCAGGACTAAAGAAAAAAAAGTCCTAAAAATAAGTATTAGTACATTCACCAAATATCAGAGGATAGATCAAACATCTAACTACTTAATTTATTAAGCTATCCACCATGACCTTTCATCCTTGTGTGGAACTGGGAAGCCCCTGATGAAGCAGCACCAGCCCAGCTCAGGGCAATCCCCCACAGAGGTGCATTTTGCAGCCTGCTACCAGGGCAGTGGCCATGCTGCCCCCAGGTTTTAGACCTTTCCTGACTGCTCAGGCAGCACTTTCAAAGCCTGCCAGCTGCAAGGGTACTGCTCCTACCCACAGCAGATGGCTTGGTGTCTCTGTCCCTGACTCCAATCTGTTCCATTGGATGTTATCTTCCATGAAATTTTGAAATTTTTTTCTTTTAGTTCTCTAAAGATTAATGTGTCTAAGAGTAAAAAAATTATTTTTCACCTGCCACAGGAATTTTAAGTTTTACACAGATAGGGAAGAAATGCTAATTTTAAGAAATTCTTTGAACAGTCATTTCACATTACACCTTTGCATAGAGAATAGTTTCATCTAGAAAAATCAGGTTATGGACTTTTTTTGGGGTTCTTTTGAAGTGGTTGTCGCTGTTTTGTTCAATTACTTTTTCAGTGAAAAAAAAGATCCACGAGAGACAGACCTAATAAATATTTTGGGTTCTGGTAAATGATTACATAAATCTTCAAAGGAGTTAAATTTACCAAGGGATCTTTGCTTTTCTGCTAATGTGTGTGTTTTATCCTGATGGCAGGAAGTCTTCCTTTTAACACTCTACCACAGAGCATACTCTGCTCAGTTGTCACGATAGAGAATCATTTCTGGGTTTTAAGCAGGAACCAACATAAAACTGATTACATAGTCTGTCAAGTCACCAGCAGTGGGAAAACTCTACTCACTGCCATAAGACAGATATTTCCTAGGCAATTAGAATCAGCATTTAGAAAATGAAAGTGCAGTTTAGACATTCTCCAGGAAGAAAAATAGAAGCAAATTAATACAATGCATGTAAATCTCCTCAGCTATTCAGTTCACTGATCTGAGTACACAGCCTCTCAGAAAGCTGAATAGCTACAAGTATTTGAGCTTCCTGCTACCTGAACAAAATAACTTAGATTAACATGACCACTGCACAATTCGGACCTGGCAGATACAACAGCGACTGAAGGGCCAAAACAAGCAAATGTGAACAATACAGGTGACTGAACAGTTTGCTTCATCTGCAAGAAATACTTCAGTTGATGATTCTCAATCTGTTTCTGGCTTTGGCTGTCTGTATAAGCTACCTTTTTCCTTCACCATTTTTTAAAAGATTATTAGTGCATCTTTCTGGCATTTGCTGCATCCTGATGTGGTGTGTACTACCAATCATGCACAAATTCTAGAAACTTCAACTACAGCAAGACTGCTGCCTGGCTAACCTATCTTGATTCTAGCCAAGAGTTTGCTATATTTGAATTTCATGATACTTTTGGGGTACCACGAAATTAAAATACAGCAAACTTTTACTTTTTTACTTTTCTTAATGTGGTTTTTAATGAGAAAAGCTTTATTATTTTAAACCATTTCACAACTTGCATACTTGAAATAAAGCTTGTGTTAATGAAAACGATTTGGTAGCTGCTCACATTTTTGTGCTAACATTGGTTTAAATTAACACTTATTTAAGAGCAATCTTGTTTTTGGAAGAATAATACACATAGCAGGATGAGATACACACAAGGCAAAAACTGAAGTTGCTAAAAGCACATCAGGTATATAAAATTTCTTAATTGCAAAGTATCATGAGAATTGTTCACTGTGAAAAAGGAACTTGCAGGAAAACCTAGAATGTGGGTTTTGGTTGCTGTTTTCTTCAATAAAAAAATTAAATTTGATTTTCATTTTAATGTACTGATTTCTAAGCAAGTTTTCTATACATTCACCTCGTAACCACCAATTTATACTCATTGTTATTGGGAACTACTACCTATTTGGTGGCTTATGCAATGTGTAGGAGATGCTACTTTAGAACAGTGCAGATTTCCACACTCCCAGATCATCACAGTTTGGGAATGGGCTGTAAAGCACATGGGCTAATCACAACACTTGCATCCCAAATAGGATTCTCTTCTTGTACATGTTCCAGCATTGCATGCCTGCCTTCAGGTGCCCACCATGAGGGCTTCCAAAGCACTGCTTGTGGCCAGGAGGGATGAGAGGGGGTGGGCGGAGGTGAAGGGGCAGAGAGTAACAGAAAATATAGAGAAAATAACTAAAGAGCTTTTGTATTACAGTATGTATCACAGAAGGAAAAACAAGGTTAATTTGGCCATAGGACAAGTATAAACTTTTGTCTGAGGAATTACTCCTCAGAGAAAAGGAATTAGTTGAGAGACACTCTTCAAGGTAAACTAGAATTATAGGACAAGTATAAACTTTTGTCTGAGGAATTACTCCTCAGAGAAAGGGAATTACTTAGTTGAGAGACACTCTTCAAGGTAAAGTAGAATTGTGAGAAGATTTAGAAAGAAGCTGGCTCAAAAACAGACTATCAAAGCTTATCCTGTCTCCAAATACAGTATCCTCTTCTCTCAAAATATCTGGAGTAGTAATATTAGCCACAGATGATAGATACACACATTCCAGGCATTTACCAGTCCAAGAAAGCATTAAAACACGTCTCAAATTTTCTAAACTTTGCAATCATCAAGACTGTATTTATCACCTAATATCTCCAAAACAAGTAAAGATCACTCTGGAAGGTAAACACATTTTTTGAAACTGATTACTTTCTCCTCTATGATAACAAGATTTTTTTACTGAAATACTGGTTTTCTCCTCCCCTTTCCCTCTGGAATTCTGGGTTATTGTAATTAAAATCACCTTAAAACAAAGACACAAGTTCTCAGAAAACATGAGGCAGAATATAATTGAACTATCAAGAAATTACCAGGATTTAGTAAATTAAATAGAAAACTACGTAATTTGTAGGACTTCATGGTTTTCCAAAAGCACATGAGGAGTCTTACCACTCTCATTCCCATTGTGGTCAGAGTATGGTGGTCCCATCCCAGATTGACCATTTCTTCTTATCCAGCCAGGCTGTAAATTGAATTCAGGAAGAACTTTGCATGGATTGTTTTCAAAATCACAGTTGTTCCAGGAGGAATCTGGATTGAAGCAAACAAACAGAAAATTGAAATCTTAAAAACAGAAGCAAAAGGATACTTTTTTCACCATCCCTTGCTGTTTAGTTGACATACAGAAACACTCTGAACAGTGTTTCTGGAAAAAAAAGTGAGAAACACCAGAATGTTTAAATCCTGAACAAAGAAAAACAGTGCAGTAGAAGAGAGACGACTGAGAATGAACATTGGGAAAAAAAAACCCAAATAATCAACCAAGTCCTTCCTTCACCAAACCAAATCCAAACTCATCCATTTATATTTAATTACTGTAATATATGCTGTTTTCATCACAACTATATGTATAGTTACCTTTCTGTAGAAAAATCTCCAAGCTAGTATAGTTTATATGCAAAGATTGTTCTTAAAATATACTGCAGCTCTAAGGTGAAGAATTTGTCAAATTCTTGCATAGAAAAACAAAAAATTAACACCAGGATGTAATCAGAAAGCAAAATTTGCTTGGGTTGTTTTTTTTCATTCTACATAATTCAAACAAGAGACACAATGAACCCTCAGAATGGCATAGTGTCCCCACTAGCCTTTCCTCTTTCTTCTAGTACATGTTACAATGTGGTGAGGAAGGAGCATTTTCCCCCTGCCAGGTTCCCCTGTAGAGCAGTGGAGGATGGAAAAGGGAGGCAGAACACCCTTCTGGCACCAAACCCAGTTTGGTGTATGAGTTCATTCAGGCAGTTTGAGGTAGGTATGGGACCAGATCAATAACTGTGTACTGGGCTGGAGGGACAGATGTTGGTTTTTGCACAGGTGTCCAACAGCCCTTTATGTATCACATCCAAGCTGAATGGAAGTGCCTGGATGTGCTTGACAGGCTGGACAGCCCCATTCCTTGAAGCACTTCTTGTAGTGGTGGAAGGGTTTAATTAAAAAGAATTCTAAGTAGATGCGGCTGTAAAGAACAAACTTATTGCAACCCCAGCCCAAGCAGAGTGGCCAGTACATGGCACTGCCTCCAGATTTTGTGTCCTATGTGTTAATTCTCAGTTCCCCTGCCCTGTGTCTTACACAGCATGGGAAGGTGGATAAGACCCTGCCTTCTGATTGGGACTATGGTTAGACACAGGAGCTACAATGTCTTCACACTCCCTCTCCAGCTGGTGCCCACTCCAGGGCCCTCATAATGCTTCTGGTCAAGTCTGCATTATCATAATTCACTGTTCATTTTAAATAAAGTTGCAACTGCAGCATTGCAGAACACTATGATATTCAATTTCATTACTTTCGTATTCATATCAGTTTTCTGCAACAATTACAAGGTGAAGGGAAAATAGAAATAATTCACACGAGCATTCCAGACTCAAGTTAATGTGCAGATTCACTGAGTCATCAACCCACTTTTTATTACTGCTTTTATTCCTTAGATCTTTAAGTGGCTAAAAGGCATGTCAGAGGTTCATCAAAAGCACTAACACTACTGAAGTGTGACATGACATGAGATGCACCAAATCACACTCAATATTTCTTCAACAATTTTCTCATACCTGAAAAAACAATTACAAATTAATATCCATGAAATAGCAAGAATTGTACCACTTTAAATTAAAAAAATAAGAATTCATCATTATTTTCCAAGGCAATATTAATTTTCACAGAAAATATAACTTCAAAGCAAACCAATGTAAATTTGCTGGAAGATAGATTTACAAAGGTAAAGTCACTGTATAGAAAGGAAAAGTTCAGAAGGAAGAAATGTGTGGGATTTTTTAGATAATTTTTGCTGAGTTTTCTGTGGGGGAAAAAAAAACTCCAAACAAACAACAACAACAAAAAAATAAAATTAAAAAAAATCTAAAATAACTCCTAGAAAAAATTCCAAGTCTCACAGGAGGAAGAGACTACACTTAAAACTTCTATTTCAAGTGGGCATGTTTAAAAAGTCTGTTTGGGATATTCTGGGAAAAAAATATATAAGAGTATTTAGTTATCATTCGTTTCTTGGCAAATATTTTGCAGTATGAAGACCAAATGAACAATAAAAACTGGAATTCCAATTTTTATATATTTTTACTGCAGAAGCTTCCTTAAATCTGAGCAAAGCCCAGAGAAAAGAGCAGGAACCCTTCACCAACATGAGACCGGGAGCTGAAACCTAAGCAGAAAAATAATTTTGCAATAATCCCAAGTCCCAAGAGAGAGTGACAGCAGGACAAATCTTCTTGTCTGACAGCTGACTTATCTCCTGAAGTAATCCAGACCATTATCCAAGCAGTCCCAGCATGCAGCCTGTACCTCAAAACCTTGTTCTACCCCTCTGGCATTCAATTGAAATGCAAAATAATTTCATATTTAGGGCTTTTACAGAGTCCATAGGCTCTTTTATCTATATTAGTCTTAGGAGAAACCTTTAATTCTCTACTTTCATATAAACATTTTTCTGTAGTTGCATTCCCTCAACAGACAAGTGTAAAAAGCCACCATAAAAGATAATGGAAGAATGCACCTCTTGTTCCATATTCTGCAGGCACAATAGAAAATGCTGCCTGAAGTAAATGCCCCTTCCAGGGAAACCAAGACCAAGCACAATGAGGATTTTAAGGCTATGCAGTGGAACTTAGCATACCCACCTCTTGTGCCAGTGATAAAAATATATCCTCACCTGAGATGTGTTAGACATATCAGGGAATTCAACAGGCATTTCAGCCATTGCCATTTAATACTTTTTTTGTACAGCACAGGAAACTTACAAAAATATACTGATATCCAATACAGTCCTAATAATTGTCTTATTTGCAGGGAAATAAAAACCAGGTATCCTAAAGCTCATTCTAGACTCCTGCTCCAAACAGATCTCTGCATCCTATTTGGATATAACAAGAAGTCCTATCAGAGGAAGAAAATCTTTATGTGGTTGGACACAAAATTGTAATTTGAAGAACCTGGATTTAAATTACTGCTCTAACAGATTTCAGATGAATTCAGTGATTGTTAACATGCTCTAATTAGCAGGTTTCAGTGTGGACAGATAGATACAGGCTCATCTAAAGGCCATCTGTTTTATATTTAAACTGAAATTTGAAAATCCCAACAAAGATGGTAGCTTTCTTTGTTGCATAGTGAGGAGAAGAACTTAGATAAGATTTCTAGTTAGAATTAAAATTTTTGATAAATCCAAGCTCTTCTTTGGACTCAGAACAAAAATCCTCAAGGAGAAGAGCTGCCTTATACATCTGTCCTGGTTTCAGCTAGGGAAGAGTTAATTTCTTCTCAGTAGCTGTTACAGTGCTGTTTTGGATTCAGAATGACAGTGGTGTTGATAACAGGCTGATGTTTCAGTTTCTTGCTAAGTCATAGATACCCTATGGCAAGGACTTATTTTTCCCTTTGCCTCATGCTGTGCCAGTGAGGAATTTTCTGGGCTGGCCCAGCTGATGGGAGCCTGGTGCTGATAACAGCAAGGCTCTAGGTATGGTCTGCATATGGGCCATGCACTTCAGGGTTGGAATCAGTGATCCTTCTGGGTCCCTTCCAACTCAGAATATTCTGTAATTCTGTAAAAAATAAAAGAAAACCACCAAAACTGGGGGAAGGGGGAGCATAGCTGGGAAGGGTCATGCGCACTATACAAACTGGGGGCAGTTAGCTGGAAGCACAGCTGATCAGGGGAGGTTTGGCACCACTCAGAGAGTGGCCAGCAATTGTATTGTACATTAATTGCATTTTTTCCTTTCTGTTATCATTATTATTTACCATTAATATCCTTACCATTGTTTTATTTTACTTTATTTTTGTTTTCAATTAATCAACCCTTCTTATCTCAACACACAACTTTTACTACACTTCTCCTCCCCATTCAACCACAAGCAAGCAACTATGTGGTGCTTCATCTCCAGCTGGGCTTAAAAACATGACATGAAATTATTTGCAGCAGCATTTTGTAGTACAGTATTCTAGAAATACTAGAATTCTGATGCAATTTTCCTTTTAGAGTAGCAGTTAAAATTCACTCTCTCCACTTAGATCAATTCCTTACAGGAAATAGCACAAATTGTGTTTCTAACTAATGCATGCGACAAAGATTAACCTAGGATAATCAGTTGCTAATCAGTTCATGAATTCAAGGAAAGTTCCACCCTTGTCTAGACCAAAAAAAAAAAAAAAAAGTTTCTAGCCTATACCTTGGTCTAGGTATTTTGTATTAAATCTGAATTCTATCAAACAAGTTTCTCACAAATTAAGGGAAAAAGTATTACCTGCTGAATCTTCATTGAATTGGGATGAGGAAACACTTGTTTTGTGATGTAATATCCATATGAAGATTCATGAGAATGTTGCACTTCACAAATGTTGAAACAGACAAAAAGCATGAAAAATCAAACTGCAGCTGGAATAAGGTTTTCTTTAAAAAGAGGGTAAAAAACATAAAATACAATTTCCATTTTTTAACACAAAAACATGCTCCTTAGTTCTCTCTTCTGTCACATTCATTTACCAAAGTGTATCACACTTCTGCTAAGGCCACCAGACTCACCTTGTTGCTCATCACTGCTGTCTCCACAACAGCTGGTGGAGATGCACACTTCTCCAGGAGCAGCAGAAGAGCCATCCCCACGCTGGCATCCACTTGTTGTGGGTGACTGAGTGTCCACCAGAGCGAAGCAGTACAGCACACAGACAAATAGGAGCCTGCTCATGGGCTGTGCTACTATCCGAGCCTTCACTGGGAAAATGATTACTGAAAGTGCCTAGTACTGCTCATGAAGTGCCTTTGACCAAGCTGTGTTTACACACATCTCTCTGGGAGATGGTTTTAGAGCCTCAGTTTCTTAATCTGAAGCTTACAGGAAGTATGGCTTCTGCAAAGCAGTGACTTTCAACCTGATGTGTCTTAGGATAATATTTAACTGAATACAATATTTTATTACTAAAAATATTGGCACATGCTATGAAAGTCAACTGTATATCATTAACTTACTGATTGGATTTATTGCTCAGTGGTTTGAAAATATATTAGATAAGAAAACAACAGGAAAACAGGGTAGAATTACTAAATGACTAACATCCACAAAGACCTCTATTTACTCAGAAGGAGTTTACAAATGTTTACAAAATCGATGAAAAGTTTGTACATCGAATGCAAAAAAAAAAGTAGAGAAATTCAAATTTCAATTGATTTTGCATCAAAGGGATTGCAAATCAGCACACTGACTTCTGTCTCTCACATGTCACCGTCGTTTGAATGAGAATGTTTCAGTAACGCCTTTCACGGTATTTCAATGTTTCACCAAAGCACAGTGGTTATGGCCACAGCTTTAGACCAGTGCCTCAAGGACCTTCAAATTAAGGAGGGGGACTTGGAGATCCAAACAATCAAAAAAGCCAACCTTATGAGTGAATATTGAATCAACTTGTTTCATTCAGCCTAGCATCACATGAAATCAGGGAGTTTGTTTTAATGAAGTAACTTAAAAACTTTAGATGTCCCAAAACCAGGGGTGGAGTGCTAATAGGAAAAAGAGAAGTTAATTGCAAAATTTGCAAGGCAAATAATGGTGAGAAGTAGACAAAGTAAATCTGGGACTCAGGTAGGTATGGCACCCCTTTAATAGGAATAGTGGGATGAAAAAAAATTCCCAAGTGGCAAGTAACTGATGCCCACAGGTCTGGATATTTCACCACCTACAAATTCACAAAACCCACTCAAGGGAATGCACATCCCACCATGCATAACTCTGATGTGCCTGTTAGCCCTGGCGAGCAGAAGTAAGACAAGATATATCTCTAACTGAAGTATGCTGATTGGAATGCACAAGTGCCATAGTATCTGTAAAGAGAAACATGCAAACTCTGCCTGCAGGGAAATAAATCATCTCTATGTTCTGCAGATCTGTATTTTCCTAATGTAAGAAATCTCTTGTCAGGGAACAAAGACTACTACTGCAACATCACCTGAAGGCAAGAAGTGCAAGGTCTGATGCAACTTCCTATTATCTCCAACACCAGAGGCAGGCACATATTTATTGTGACAAAGGTTCCTGTTCTGCCTAGAAAGCATTTTCCAGCTCATTTGGTTCAACTCCACCCTTTTCATCATTATTTCTGTGGATATTGTTTTAGCTGTTTTACTTTAATGCTTTGTCCTCAGGCCATAGTGTTGTTTGGAAAACTCCCTGATAAAAAGCAGAGCTATGACTAAATTAATTAAGAGTTAATTTTTATATATATATATTCCTCAAGAATGCATATCATTGAATTGTTATCTTCCAGTCTGTAAGTACAGAATAGAAGCTTATATTAAAAAAAAACAAAAACAAACAAAAAAACAGAACACCCTATGCCATATATTTTCACATTACTACATTTGTAAAAGATTAAATATTTCCGCTATTCATCTGCTTTCAATTAATTTTCTCCAACATACAATATTTTACCTTATTTATTTTTTTCCTTTATATCTTAAACTCCCCGTACACTGATAAGCATCACAATACCAGGATTTCCCTTTCAGCTTTCTTTAATTTTCACTTCATTTTTCCCAACTGTTGTACTTCTGTGCCAGTAGTAAAATCTGTATACAAGTATTCTGAGTCAAAGCTAATTTTTACAGGAACTGGTTTCCACTTCCAGCTTAATCTGCTCCAAAACATTCCTAACAAGCAAATTTGTATAGCCCAAACAAGTCAAAATCACAATATAATCTGTTATGAGTGGAAATAAGTGAAAAATGTATCAAATATTCAGAAATATTTAGGATGTAATCAATGGATCTTTAGTGAATAAGGGTGAAAGTATTTCAGTGAAGGTGTAACAGAAAGTACAAAACCAAAGTAAAGGTGTCTCATTTTTTTGGGAATGTTTGGCTATGTACATGTAGGGAGAGTTTCTTGATAAGTGCAACAATTCAGCCCTCTTGTCAACTAAGATAAGAACAACAAAGGTTTTTATATTTCTGAGAATGATATGGAAAGGAACAGGAAGATGACTCAGAAGCAAAGGACATTCAGAGAATGTCAAAAGGACGAATACTTTAAGTACTGAACTGGAAGCATCCTGAAAAATATAAAGGAGGCAAAGAGGGAAAATGAAAAATATAAACTGGCAAAATGTCCAGGATATCAAGAAAAGCAGAAGATGGGCACTAATCAAAGGGTATTTTTAAAGCACTAGAGAAACATTGCAGAGAAAACGAAGAGTGAAAGGAAAGCAAGCAAAGCCAGACACTATGTCTATTTTTAAAAAGCTGTTTCTTTGCTGAAATAATTTTGAAGGGAAAACAAAGTTAAAATAGAAAACTGCTTGAAATTGCATCACATCTGGATTTTTCTGGCTTTTCCTAATTAATTTAATTTAAGGCAAGACAAAGCACATTTCACTTAAGTGAAAAAGATTGCCCACTCAGCCTTCAACTTAAGTAAATCTGTTGAAAAAGTTTCAGATATTTAATCTAGGAATTTGAAAAAGTAAGTCTTAGAAAGAAGTCCAAACAAGCTCTGAAACAGGGGCAGAAAGATTTTGCATTTTTGAGACCATTTTTCATGTGAACAGAAAGTTATTTGCTTAAACATAAAATGGATTGCAGTTGGCAATTCTCCTTCAGGTTTCTGTAGAGCCAGTAATTATCAGCAATGAAACAGAGGAAAGAACTAGAAACTGAGATATAAGCTTCACCATCTGAAAACATGTTCAAATTTTGCTGCAAATACTAACATTCTTCCAGGGAAAAGTCTTACAAAGCAATCCAAATTTCATTAGGTTTAATATAACTTTAAAATGGCAAACTTATAATCTGCTGCTTTTTTTTTCTTTAATGGGATCAGACTGGGGAGCAGTGCTGTGCCAGTATATGAACCTTTAACATATCTCTCCTTTTCTTCTAATACAAGGTTTTAGTAAACACTGTTAATTTTAACAAAATCCTCCAAAATCTTTTATACAAGAGCAATCTTAGCCGACTTTTAATAAAACCACCAAAGCTGTATTTTTTAAACAATTCCCAAAAAATCAGACAAGACTTTGTTTTGAGAGCCTCTTCCCAAAAATACACTATTTATATTATGATATGACCATTTTAATTTTAAATTGTTAAATTGTAATTGAAAGAATTCTGTACAGTAGTAGAAAGTCAAGAAATCACCATTATCCCAAACTGATCCATTTTTAACAAGAATTGACAGAATTTATTACTTTGATGTGAAAGGCAATAATTGCACAGCATGTATTTTCAGTTAAGTGGCACAAATTCAATAGTTATTTGAAAGAATAACTATTGAGGACTAAGATATTAATATATTTAAATAATAGGATTCTGGGCAAGTGTTCTTACCACTCACCTCTATTTGCTAAAAGAAATCAGTGAAATCAATTGAAAGGTTAAAATCAAATTTAATGCAGTGATCAAGGTACATTATGAGCACCATAGTCACAACTAATAAAGTAAAAAAGTCCCTAGTATTAGGAGAAGGTGTGATGAACTAGATATAATCAGGATGAAATCCTAGATCATTAGAGACTGAAAAAATATTACATTTTGGGAAACAATTTGGGAGCATCTTTTTCTATCTTTTTAATGGATAAAATTCAAGAGGAGGTCACAGGTGGTGATAAAGTAGGGAAAATATTCAGTGGAAGATAAAAAAAATCTCTATGTGTACTACGTACTACAAATTGTCTCTGCACTCTGAGTTTGGGAAAAAAAAGAAACTTCAATTCTGAAATGTCAAGAGCTGTCAAGGGCTGCCCTTCTTTCTCTATACTGCAATGTAAGAAAGGGGAAAAAAAATCAAAAAGTGTCTCTTAACAGCAATATCCTATTAGAAAGCAAAACTATTAATTGGTATAAACTCTGATCAGGTGGAACCATTTCTACCTCCTGCCTACTATGTCACTTCTTCAGAGAAATAAGAATGGAATAAAGATTTTCTCAGCTTTTGCTTTGCAGACCAAAGACCTCCAACAGGTTTCAGAACATACTGCTCCCTTTCTTCTACCAAGCATTTTGGTTCTGTTCTCTCCTAAAGCAGCTCCCTGCAAGGGACATAGAGCAAGTGGCACTGTCTCACAGCAGAGTGAAACCCATGAGGCAGAGGACCTGATGCATTATTGGTATGAACTATTACATCACAAGGCTCAATCTGTTTCATGTGTAACTCAAACTAGCTCCAGACTGGTTCCGTGGAAGAAACAGCCACCAGTGGCCAAGGAGTGTTAGGTAACTCTGTGCTCCCAGAGCTCCTCCTCTGCTCTGGTCTCCTACCCACTGCTCACTCTCTGTGGCTGCCCTGCTTCAGGTCACACAGGGTGCAGGAATTGCTGGAATATTTATTTCAATAATGCAGCCCTCATTGGAACCAAACTGTAAACATGGTAACAATGCTTAGCAACTCTTGGAACAAGATCTGGCTTTCCCTTCATCCTCAAGGAACACAAATATGTTGTAGCATGCGTCCCTGCCAGATAATAATTAACATTGTCTCTATGATTCTAGAAGGCTGACCAATCAGTTAATTAAACTATACTTATTAAGAAACTCATCACCCTTACAGACAGTCTGATATAGTCAGACCAGATTATTCAATTAATTAAAACACTATCACCATTAACTAATTAAGGAATCACTCTACAGCAAAGAAATCTCTATGACACATTCTACATCTTCACAACATCAAGTACAGTAAATGAAGATAAAAATTGTTTATCATTCTTTTCTCTGATTTTCTCACAGCCTTTCCCCAGGACAATGCCTGGGAAAGTTGTACCTATCACTCTCTGTGGCCAGAGAGGGCTACCATATAAATAGCTCTGGCTTTCTTTCAAAGTTTGGAGGGGAAAAAAAAAAACAAAAAACAAACCGTGGTTTTTTTTCAAAATTAGAGGAAAAAAAAAAAAAAAAAAAAAAAAAAAAAAAAAAAAAAAAAAAGCGTATTATAAAAATGAAACCTGAACCAAAGGAAATGTTTATTCTATCAAAGTTTGGAGGGGAAAAAAAAAAACAAAAAACAACAACAACAAAAAAAACGTATTATAAAAATTAAACCTGAACCAAAAACCAACCATGTTTATTCTACCCATCACAACTCATCTAGCCTAACCTCAGTTGCCAGAGACTGGACAGCAACCAAAGGCATTACAGGTAGCAGAGGCAGACAAACACCCTCTCAGGGCAAACCACCCAAAGAGGTCTATCTCTGAGAGAAACAAGCATTTTAGAGGTGGTTTTTAACAGAAAAACAAGCTTACCCTTGAGTATCACTTCTAAGTATGCACATGAGGGCAAATAAATCCTTCCAATGGTCTGTCTGCTTCTGTCATATATAACATTAGTTAGAAAAGACAGCAAGATAAGGGACAAATCTGGAAGAAAGCAATATCCCTGGGTTTGAGTCCCATGGCTGCAGCTAAATCAGCACAGCCCAGGTTTGTGTCTCCAGCAATATTAATCTTTAGTCCTGAAGCATGTCCACATGCCCAAGAGCTGAAAATTAGGCTGCTAAGATCTAGAGGGAGTCTCAACAAAATATATACCTTAGTAACCAAGCTAAAAATAAAAAAAAACCTTATCCATTGAGTTTTCCCATATTATTGATTTTATCCTTAGGACATCTCTGCAATGATACTGCTCCTGAGGATTTGCAAGCAGTCATGCTCACTCGACATTTTTTTAGAAATTATGCCTGAAAAAGAGACAGGAGGTATGTATTAAAAATCTTTCTTGGTCAAAACTCCCCTTTACCTTAATTTCCTCATCCAAAAACAAATAAGTGGTCTGAAAATTTCTGACTTTCTCTGATACCCCCTAGACCATAAGACTAAGTAGGAAGTAATAATGCTGAGTAACCTTTCTCCAACAATTTTAAGTCAGCCTTCACTATAAGGGCAATATCTTGATATACAAAGAAACAATATTCTACTAAGATAAGAGAGGGATACTTTTCAGCTCTGATTTTCAGAGATGTTAGGTGAAAGGATGAGGTTCTGAACAGAGCATAGCTCATTTGAAACATATTTTATGTGCAATTATTATGCATTTAAACTTTATGCAATGAAGGCACAGGCTTTGGGAAAAGTCCTTGGAACTACAGCACTCAGGAGCTTAATGGTAGAAGCTTAGCACTCATAATGAAATTGTGTAAAACTTCAGATACATGCTTTGCTTGGAAAAAAAAACAAAAAACCACAAGATAACTGTGTGCTGCCTCAATAAAACAGCTCTATCCTAAGTTTAAAATACCTAGTAATACTTCTTAAATTAACTCAGACGTATTAAGAAATTTTAGTTAGAGTAATTGGAGCTATGTGTTACTTAGAACAGTTTCACAGTTCAAGGAACTGTAGGAAATAGTCTATCACTTATTAATTTCTTGACTTTTTTCATTCTATCATTACCAAAAAATTGTTTAGATCTAGAGATTAATTTAATCATTGCATCTAAGATAAATGAATATGAAACTCAGTTTAGATGCATTGTCATGTTAATGTGAAATGTAGTACATTCTCATAGATCTCCCGAATGTTAGAACTTTCCTTCCAGCTTTTAACAACTTGTTAATGTCCCTTTGTACTTTGAGTGACTTTGTTTACAGTGAGAGATCAATGGGATAAGCGAAGAAATGAACAAATAGAACATACAAACAAACTTTCTTATGACCTTCCTAAGCTGGCTGCCACTAAGACACGGACATTTTTCAGTACTGTAAAAACTCTCACAAAGCAGCAGCTGTAAATATAGCTCAGAGGGACACTGAAGCTGCTCCAAGTGATATTTCTAGAACCACCACAGATAGGAAGTGAGTCGGAAACACCCCATACCACTATTTCCACCTCCCAATCACACAAAATAACCCTAGACCTCCCAACCTCGTCTGGGAAAGGGGTTGTAGCTGGCAGCCTGGCCAACTCCCACATGATTGAAGAAAACATATTGTTCTCCCCAGTCACAGGGGAAAAAAAACCAACAACAACAAAAAACCAACAAAAAACAAGTTTCACAGCCCCAAACTCCTAAGTACCTTAGTCTACCATGCAAACTCTGAATCTTCCCAATTTCCTATTCTTCCTCTACAGTTCTACCCAGACTGCTGCTTATCCCTGCATGATTCATCAGGTAGTGATCCTCTACACCTGCAGTGAAGTGACAAGCTTTCAGCTGCTCTCTTAGGGAAAAAAAAAACAAAAACCAACAAACCAGAATGGTTTTATCTATAAACTTCCTAGAAACTTGATAGATTTTGTTTTTTTGAAAATGTTTGTAATCTTGGAGTACCAATGCCAGAGAAGCTGCTAGGCCATGGGTCCACCATCACAGGGCATGTCCTGCAGCAAGCAAAACTGCTTCCAGAGTTGCTTTGAATGCAGTAGAGTGTATTAAAGTTTGAAATAAAGAGACATATTTTCTCATCTCATCCCCTGCTCAATGAGATGCACCACACATTTTCAGCTGGCAAAGTTGTTATTGAGATTTTTTTATTCAAAATCTCCAGTGTTTATTTTCAAATACCCAGTGTTTATTTTCAAAGTTTACATGGTTGCTGTTTTTCGCAGTTAGGTATCATCTACCATCAGCAGCAATAGTTTTCAGTCCTTATCAGACTTATTGAATGTTTTTGTTGAATTACAAAGTCTAAAATGAATGCAGTTTTTATAGATAATGACAGGTTATTTCAAGTATGGCAATAAACTTTTATTGCTTTTCCTTAACAATTTAAAATTCTAGACAGCTGCTGTAAGCTAGGTATTTACCACATCAAAAAGACAACTCATCTGAGTGAACAAATTACTATCTGCATTTTTTTCAAAAATATAAGCAGCAGTTCAAATAAACAATTCTAATGAAGATTTAAACTAAATGTTATCAAAACCTTAAAGAAAAAATTGAATCTTGAGAATTTCTAAGTTAGGCCAAAATGTTGCACCAAAGAATAAATGATTAGATGTCCACCCCACTAAAAAGTGGCAAAATTGTTTCACCAACTCCAGTGGCCATATTTGAGTATAAAATAAGTTAAATCTGAAATATATAAAACTTTTATGCTCAAAATTTTCTATGAGTAATAGGGTAACACATAAATATAGACCTAGGAATTTTAAACAGCACAATTTCTCTTTTAATAATCAAAGTTATCTAAGAAAATCCTCATGAATCCAGTTGATTAACATGATATTCCACGTGTCTAACTCTTTTCTTCCTGTTGTCTTCATCTCTCCAATGGTCCTCTGGGTCTAACATCAGCAACTTCAATCTCCCTCAAGAAGAATGAGGGAGTATTGAATCAAGCCATCAACAACCTGAAGTCTTCACCAGAAGGGCAAATATGCTCTTTTAGGGGCATAACTTGGAAAGTCTTCATCTTTGGTCTAGGATTCATCTGGGTCCAATTTAGCACACTTTCTTCCTTCTCCTTGGTTCCCAAGTGAAGTGTGAGACTTATCCAATGCCTCCTACATCCTCACCTGAAATAAATGGCTGATGTTTGTTCAGGGGATGCATACATTTTTCAGACATTTGCTGCAGAGCAATTATCACACCACTCATGCTGAATGGAGCTACAATGATTTGGCTGGCATAAAATTGTTTAAACAAGCTCAAACAGGGCAAGACAAGCCCTGACAGCCCTGAGAACTATGCTTTCAAACTGACATGAAGGCTACAGTCTGTTACTATATATCAAATATTTTACGTACTGAGTTATGAAAAAGGATGGAAAACCATTTAATATTTTGACTTTTTTATCCTTAAGCACTTCCATATATGTCATCTGAGCCCTTTCAGTAAAAAGTGGGTGGTGCTTTCCACCAGTGGCACATTATTTCAAATCTGCAGTTCCAAAACCTTCAAGATGTAGTACCTATCACAGAGACTCAGCATGTTCCTATTCCCAATAAAGACCTACTGATTAATGAGCCTTCTGCTTGTCTTTATAAAGTCAAAAGCCTCACTGACTGCAACCAAGGATATCTGAAGATTTCAGATCATATTGAAGCAATCTGGGCATAACCTTCATAGGAAAAAACCCAGAAATCAAATTGTCATCACAGGTATTCAGAGCTCTACACCAAACAGTTAATCTTCAAAGACTGGTAAATGACTATTAATTGATTTACTGCCTATTACTGTTCTATTTTGGAAAGAAAATTCTCAAGACAACAAAAAATGTCTGGACATCCATCACTGCAATAAAATTACATTTTTAGCATGAATTATGTAGAAATTAAGTAACTTATCAAAGAATAGTTGTATAACTTAATATCAGGTAAATTTATTGTTGTGGAAGAGGTAGAAGCCCAGTGTAATGTTTCACAAACAGATAGACATTACTTTATAAGAAGCAGTTAATTATTTTTTTGATATCTGGTAAATATAGACTGTACACTAGACTCCATCTTCAATATTCTAGTAATATGAAGGGAAACAATTATTGATGGCAATTCATTAAAAAAATTATTCTGACTAGATCATAGAAAGAGAAACCCAAAATTTGAGATTAAATTACTAACAAATTCAGGTTGCTCTGTACATATATGCCTAGAAAAGCTTACTTTAAAATTAAGTTATAATAGCATAAGTTTTCTGCTAACAAAGTTAGAAAAAGTATCGTCACCTGTCCAATTAAATGGAATATACCAAGTATGAGGGTGAGCATTCACCTTACCTATTGCCATTTTACACCTGTGAACCAGAAGTTAGCATTGTCCCTGAAACAGATTCTCAAGAGATTTAAAATGTCAGAGCTCTTTTAGATTTTTGTCAATGCATTTCAGACTATCTCTCCTCAGTCCCTTTGTTCTTCTGCTGAGGCTGCTGCCAGCAAGGTGCCAGTCCTCACTATAGTAATTTCTGTGACATAAACCATGGACAGCTTTGACAGAGCTGACTCTTTCCATGGCAGACAAGCAAACAGCACCTGACAAATACTAATGAATTTCAGCCCTGGTGGCACAAAAGAAGTGTTCACAGCAATGGCTGAAAATGCGTACCAAGAAAGCAGGCAGAATACAGGTTTGTGATACAAATCTACCAGGGAATACCTGCAGCATGCCCGGATGGAAAATATGTAATTACATTAACCAACTACTTTTGAAAAATTAGTGACTTTCTTTCTAATTGAAACACCAAAAAATTTTGAACAAATATCTCCAAATCAGAGGTCAACTCAAAACCTAATACAGAATGATCAGCAGGAAAAGAGAATGAAGTCTGACTAAAGGCAGGTCCTGCAGCTGGCTGGATGCAGATGCAGAAAATATTGACATATTGAATATTGAAATATTGTTACCTTGCACTCAAACCTTCTAGCAAATGGATTACTGACAAGGCAACTACACTGTCTGTAATATAACCCTTCCCCAGAGGAAAACCAGGCCATGCAGAGGGAATAATACCTACCAAAGTCTAGAAACACACTTTGGAGGCAGACAAAGAAAAAACCCTCTGCCTACAACACTGTATCCACAGGTCCTGTGCTCTGACATCTCCTTCCATCCAACATAGTGTGAGAAACCTGTGCTCTAAACATCATTAGACTGGAAAAGACAAGTTATGACAAGCAGTATTTTTTTTTTCTCAATGTCTTTTTGCCTGTGACGTCATGGTGGCAAAGTTTTTTCTAAAAAAAGCTTAGAGACATCATGATAATGGTTGGTGTTTGTCCAGAGATGCTCACAAAGTGACAGGAACATGGAGCAAAAGCCTAGGTGAGAAAGACGTTAGATGTTCAGTTAACAGCTCAAACTTTTTTTTGAAATTGTAAGTTCTAGCACAATAGAAAACAATTAGCAAAAAATATTCATCTTGAAGGAAGGTAAAATCTGTGGTGGTTTGTATCAAATGCAGTATTATATCTTCCATTCCAACATATGAAATCTTAGGAGATTTTGATAATGGGAATTTAAGTGAAAACTTTCCTCTTTCTTACTGGTAATAAATTACCTTCTGACAGTGTAATCAACAGCTGCAGAAATAAATTTTCTCTGGAATTCTTGAGAATAAAACAAGGTCAAAACCTGCTGGTAACATCAACCAGGCCTCAGTTTAGAGTTCAATTTTGTATTTAGTTTTGTTTGATTGAACTGATTTCCCAGGGTTTAATAGACACAGAGATTTTTGAGAGCAAATACACTCTGTTGGATAGGATAAGGTGGTTGGAAACTGTTTCCGACTTCTAATTTGTGGCTTTTAAGAAACTGCAAAGTTTAATACTCCTATATGCAAAAAGGATGGACACTGCCAGTTTAAATAGTTGTGGACAGTCAGAGAAGATGACCAGAACAATTTGCTTTTCTCTTAAACTCTGTCCTCCTAATGCTATCATGAAGATGGGATTTATTAAAGTTTAGATGCATCTTCAAAGCAAGACATTATTAATGCCTATTTGAGTAATAACTTTTTTATTTAATTAAGAACAAGTGACAGTGTATTTCTCATGACAAGTGGTCATATTTCTGGAAGAGACTCAGTGATAAAAGAGTAGACAAGATTTTAAAAATAAAGGGAGAAGGGATTTTAAAAATCAAAGTGCAACAGAAAATAAAGCTGAAACTGAAAACTCACAGAAAAATAATGCTAAGACTGGAAAGTCAGCCTTAGAAAAAAAAGATCTCATTAAATATTTCTGGAAGAGACTCAGTGATAAAAGAGTAGACAAGATTTTAAAAATAAAGGGAGAAGGGATTTTAAAAATCAAAGTGCAACAGAAAATAAAGCTGAAACTGAAAACTCACAGAAAAATAATGCTAAGACTGGAAAGTCAGCCTTAGAACAAAAAGATCTCATTAAACAAAAAAGAAGAAGAAAAAAACCCCAACAGATCAGGAATGTGCCAGAATGTACAAGATGGATTGTGTCAGGGTTCCTACATCTAAGTTCCATACAAGTGTCCAAACAAGTAAATTAAAACTGGTTACTTAGGCAGCACATCCCTCCTAGCAGTTCCACCACTAAAGGGCACAATGTCAGAATTCTCAGTGCAACAATCTGCAGTTAATTTAATTTCTTTGCAGAATTGCTTTCTGAAATTTTAAATAATACTGTTACATGCCTCCCACAGTCACTCACAGTTAAAAGTGTTTTCAAAATGAAAGCACTGTGCAGCAAAATGAAAACAAATCTGTCACCCCCACAAAAGTATACACATCTCCAAAATGAAATTGGCCTTTATCCAAAGAGTTTTCTAGCACCACAACACTAGCTGATCTTTGATTTGGCTCACTTTTATAATCAGGATTTTTCTTGAGCTGGACTATTCTAAACTTAAATCCCACTGGTGATGGTAGGTATAACAGGGCCAGTGGAGTGCGGCACAGCTGCCTCTTGTAGGAAACAACTAATCCTTTATTCTTGTTTCCTTAAATTTGTATGAAAAACAGTGGAAGAGGAAGTGCAATATTCCTTTTTCCTATATTGGAAATGAAGGGAGCCTCCAGGATTTCCAGTTTCATACAGGCAAGCAGCCACCTCAAAGCCTATACTTACTCCATGTTTTTGTCCAGGCCTGGTACCAGAACACCAAAAAGAAAGAGAATGCAATGGAAAACACTAAAAAAGAACTATATAAGTCATAGGAACAGCTCCTATGCTACTTTAAATACAAACAGGGCTATCAACAGGAATACCATATATATGTAAGTACATAAAAGTTATGCTCAGGATACAAGATTTGGCCTCCATGAGGCTCATGGAGGATGGAGCAGGTGTTTATCAGCAATTGTGTCCATGCACACTCACATAGGGTAACACTGGCATCTCTTGGATTCCCACATTTGCTCCTGAATGCAAATTTTATTCAAAGTTAAGGCAGATAGTGGAACAAGTTCTACCATATGGACAGGCTTTCAGACCAAAACAGAATATGTGAATGGTGTGCACACAGTTAAAGAATCTTTCTATCAATCTTTTAATAAATGAAGGTCTTTCATTTCTCTCCCTTCAGCCAAGAAGGCTGAACCAACTCCTATCCCATTCACGGAACTAAAATTCCTATAAAATTAAGCAGGATTAAGACATAACCTTAATTACGACAATAAAAATTAAATTTTAAGACAAAAGAAGTGTTCTTTTAATTACTGACAGTAAGTATAATATAAGCGAATGTAGCATAAATTGGAAAATCATTCACTGTGTAATAGAAGCTCCAAATAGGCTTATAGATGAAAAGTAAATGAGCTGGAAAAGAAAGAACAAATGTGCTGGGAATGCTGTTTTTCATATGTTGTCTTGTGGGAAACTGAAGAGACCCCACTATACTGGGGTTTTTTTACTTCAGTTTAGATGGAAATGTACTGTCTTAACAGAAAAACACATTCACATTTCATTTCTTAAACTTCCTAAGCACTTAAAAATATGAAATCCATTTCCTTGCCAGAAGTGCTAAAAAATTACATATTTCATTGTCAAAATCATCTATCCAACATTATAATAATAATTTCTCCCGGGATCATTAATCTCCAGATACAGAAGATTTAAGTATCAAATAACTTGCTGTAGTTTACTGAGAAATGAAGTGAAAGTATAAACAAGAAAAAAGAAATTAAACCCTGGCTGATCTGACAATAAGAACATATTTAATATTATCTTTCTATAAAACTTAAAGTTTTTTCAAGAGGAACAGTAAAGGCAGAGTAAGTACTCGTGGCAGAATGCAGGTAGCATCTCTATCTCCTCAGTCAATACTTAAGATTTAAAACCCACACAGCCAAAGGAAATTTTATCAACCATTTCGAAAAACTGAATTGAGACCTTCAGAAGTCAGCAGGACTATTCACAAGTATAATATTACAGAGTATTCCAACATATTCCAACATTAAATGTCTTGTTAAGTTAGAGCATAATTCTGCTCCTAGTTGCAAAGCTTAAACCTGCTTTTGCTATAGGGAGCATCAACCCATACTTCCTTAGTACAAGATTTAACAGGGATAACAAACATTTTATTTTTCCAATCTTTCTGTCTTTGTTCATCTTTTTCTTTCAGGAATGCAATGCCAATATTTTAATCTAAGTTTATATAAATTAAACCATTCATTTTTCTTTGCGTACCTGTCACAATTGTTTTCTTCTTATATGTAAATGCAACTATGTAACTATGGCAGGTACATGAGTCTGAAATTTCTCCCACCAGTCCACATAAATTTTTGCTATAACAACTGATAATATTTTCAGATTGATGTGCTTGATACATGAGATTTTAAATAGATCAATGAAGATAGTTTCAACTCCTTAAGTTTGTGCAAAACTCACTTTTATCATACTAATAATTACTATTCCATTACCACCATCCTCAGACTTTCTACTCAAGAAAATATCAGATGTACCTAGAACACAAATATGGATTCAAAGGCAAAAAAGAAAATTATGTCAGAAAACAGTGTTTTCTGAAATATTATGAATTCATTATGGATTGGGTAGCCCAACTTCATGTATCTAGGGTTTTTTGGCGCTGTTTTGGGGTTTTGGGGTTTTTTTTGTTTGTTTGGGGGGGTTATTTGTTTTCGGGTTGGTTTTTTTTTTATTTTATCTTGGTCTTGCTTCTTAATACCAGACCTTTCAAATAAAATTTATAAGGTAAGTCAAATAAAGAATAAAGCCTGGTTGGTTGTTTTATGGGGCCCAAATAATGCCACTAAAATGGTATTAATAATATTTTTTGATCCATTCCTTAATATTTCTAAAAAAACCAAGACACCTTTATTCTCTGGATGCACCACAAGTCAAGTACAGCAAGAAAGGTTTGTTAGCACACCATGTAATATTCCTTCATCCAGGACATCATTTAAAGTTAAAACCTTTCTACCAGTTTCTCTCAGGTCTATATTCCAGTTTATTGCCAATGCATTTGTGTATCTGTTCCAAACATTTATATTAGAATGACATTTTAAAAAAGGAAACTAGAATATTAAAAGCAAGTAAATATGTAAATTAATTTAAAGTTAGAGGCAAAAGAAAGGAAGAATTTCCTCTAAAAATTAAACCCTGCCATAATAGTGGAAGAAGGTGACAATTAAGCAGGTTTCAAAACCAAAATTCAAGATTAATTTAAAATCAAGGATTCTTTTCTTTTTTACTTGGTTCTAAAGTTAATGAAAGGGATTTTTAATGAAATAGATGGGATTGATTCTCTTATAAATAATATACACTGGAAAAATATTAAAACACATTGACATGATTTATGAATCTGACAAACCCTATTTTTTGGAAGCTACACCTTTACTGTTCCCAGTACTTTTGCCCATTTGCAGAAAACAACTTGCTTCAAAACGACCACAGTTTTTCTGTGTAACTCTCAGCCTGCCAAATCCCAAAGGTGCAGCTGAAAAAGGTTTTGCCCCATAAGCAAGCCCTGCTTCAGTTTTACTGCTTCCTGTGGTAGGAAGATTACTTGTGCCTTAGTTTATCCACAAGAACACTGTTTTGATTTTTGCTGTCATATCCCCAGTTCTTCACTCTGATATAAAAGCATTCAAAGAATTATAGAACGGTTTGGTTTGGAAAGGGCCTTAAAGATCATCTAATTCCAATCTCCCTTCTGTGGGGAGGTAAACATTCCATTGGACAGATTGCTCAAAGCTCATCCTGCTCTTACAGAAATGGGGCACCCCTTACACCAAATATTTCTTCCTAATACCTAATCTAAATCTGCTTTCTTCCATTAAAACATTCCTTTTTGTCCAGTCACTACAGGCTTTCATATAAACTCCCTCTCCAGCTTTTTTCCAGGCCCCCTTTAGGGGCAGTAAGACTGCTCTAGGGTCTCCCCTCCAGCTGAACCCGAGCTCTCCCAGCCTCTCTCCACAGCAGAGGTGTTCCACCTCTGGTTATCTCTGTGCTGCTCCTCTGGAGCTGCTGTAACATATCCACCCCCTTCCTGTCCTGGGGAACCCAGGATGCAGTTCTCCAAATGGAGTCGTCCATCACGCAAGGGACAGCCAGCTGCCTTGTTGGTGTATGTGTAATTTATTTTGTCTCAGCTTTGGGTAGTGATTGCCAAGTACCAGCACTTCAGATTATTTTTTTGGTTTAGCTGGTAACATAAAATAACTAATGTTTAATTTACTGTAATGAAGAGCTGTTTCATTCACAGTGTGAACAAGTTTTAACTCAACACTTAAAACTCATAATATTCATCCAAGTAGAAGGGCCAACTGGCTTCAAATGGCTCTGCCCACCTGCTTTGCCTAGCAGTGGTGGTGATAGAGCTTAATTGCCTTAAGTATGGCTTATGTAATTGTCTCAATTTCAGGCATGATATACATGACTAGGTGATTGTAGATATGATGCAGGTGATTTTGGATTTTTAAGGGTTCCCTGAGTATACTTACTATTATTTGGATTTTGGCAGTATATAATTATTTTTAAAATAAAATGAAGTCTTAATTAATCTTCTTAAAATTTTACTAACATAGTGCTATACTTTGAATTGCAGAAATTATTTTGTGTCATTTAGTTATTCAAACTGACATTTTCCCTAGATATCTGCTTCCGTCAGAAAAGATCCTTTACTATATCTTAATTTTTATAATTTCCTTTTGTCAAATATTTTGTATGTATGATATTATTTTATTTTTTTAATGGGCTTTTTACTTCATATATTATTTTCTTTAATGAAATATAACAATGGTGGAAACAGTTGTGGGTGGGGCATATGAGATGAGATAGACTGTCAGTTGTATGTATTTTTATAGCATTGGCATATGCTATAAAAGAATCAACATGTGCTTGATTTAGGATGAACACAGCAAGAAAAAGTGGCTGTTACCTTCTTGGTGCTTTGTTTCAATTAATGACTTTGTCCCATGAAAGAAGATTACTGAGGAAAGCTAAGATACAGGAACACATCTGGATTTTGTTTCTGAAAATGCTTAAATTTTCTGAAAGACACAAAGAGGAATAATTCACTTAGCAATTCAAAATGTTCATATTTTTTGGTTAGTGATTTTACTGCTATCAAGGGTATACCAAGTCTGCTCACATTCACTTGATGCCTTCATTGTCAGACGTGCAGGAGCACATGTGCCCAAAGGGAATTTTCCTCTGATGTACGGTTGCAGCCTTATGCTTCATAATAGCAATGAGAAAATTATGGGCAAGGAAGCTGGTTTAAAAAAAGAAAAATGACAATTGAATGAGGTAATTCTTTTAAAGGATGGATATCTAATTATGCTGACAAATCATAATTTACACCTTCCATAATCATAAACATTAGACCATAAATGTTAAAGAATAAGTATTAAACCTACACTCAAAACAATGCCATGTCCTCAAAAACATCAGCTTCTAAAGAGAAGCTTCTCTAATAGATGTACATACTGCAGCTATGATTTTTCCTCAAGGAATTCCAATATGTATAAAAGAGAGGAGATCAAATAGCCTGATTTACAGTGAAGCTAAGGAAAGGCAGACAGCATAGCAAGACAAATCTGATGCCATCACAATTTTGAAGGAATGACAATCATTCTTCTGCTGCTCATCACTTTCTTGAAAATTCATTAATTAGTAAATTAGATTTAATAATTTGTTACATAATGTGACAAACTTGGCACTGACCTTAAAAAAATTGTGGACATTTATTTAAGAAATATAGTGGAGAAGAATGCATTTTTCCACTTCTTTCTAGGGAGCAAAAATTTTGTTCTACTTCTACCCCACTAAGTAAATAGATTTGCAGAGTTTGCAGCACTGAAGAAAGGAGCCACTAATGTCAAGTCATGCACTCGCTAAACTATTAACATAATTATAGTCATCAGAGCAACACTGCAGATGGCCTTGATAGCATTGTTCTACTCAAGAAGCAGCCAGAAATTATTAGGAGGTTTGTTGGAACTCTTTTGAACTGACGCACTTTTCTAATTAAAACTGTATTTGCTGCCTTGGTCTCTAAAACAGTCAATTATGGAAATTATGGAAACATTTCCCAATAGTCCACAGCATGCAAATATTATATGACATTAAAACCATTAAAGTTCTTCTGGGGAGATTATTGCTGCTTTTATTGCTATATTTTGGTAGATAGCCAATGTTGTTGGAAATGCATATCTTTTAGTCAATGTGTCTTTGTTGGGTTCTCAATTTTGATTTTTTTATGTGATATCAGAATGTCAGTAAAATCTGTGAAAGAGAAAACTTCTTACTACAGAAGTGTCCAGATAAAACAGTGTGTTTCTTAGGTTGTAGTTGGTGTAAGCAGACACTCTTCAAAGGTACATAAGCTATAAGGCACAGAGCAAATTTGAAATAGTTATCACATATTACGTATATACAGTTGTTTTTTTTTTAATTCAGTGGGAGTCTATTCAATTAAACTATGAAGAAATGAATATCCCTTTAATTAGCAAAGAAAATACTATTGGGATTACATTTTATTGTTCAACCCTAGAAAGTAGGTTTGCATTTAAATGTCTGATGAAAGAACATTTTCTTCTTGCATGCATGAAAAAATAATTAATTTAAAAGCACAAGCCAAAACACTTGAAATAATTTAACTAAGTTTCAATGAGATATAAATCAGATATTTTTGTTTAACTTCTTACTATTTTCATTCTGCTTACAGTAGTGCTCATTTTCTTTTCTGTTAACGTACTACACTTAAAATGCTGGGGTCCTTAAAGATGTGAGTAACTTGAATTCAGTATGTTAAGTTCATGAACTGCATGGTTTGGAGAAGACTCCAAATGCAGTATTGAAAACCATAAATATATCTCATCAGCAAGTCAAACTTGGATACAGAAGTAATTAGCTGTGTCAGAAGAATGAACATTTTGCCTTCAAGGAAATAACAAAAGTTGCATAGAATTTGCATACAGTATATGAAATATGGAAATTTCTCTGTAAACAGATGTGTTTTCACTTTTGATTTACTGTCATCACTAAATGATGAGGATGTGCATGAATACTGATATGGTGGTATTACATTATTCATTTACTAAAGAAAGGTAGAAAAGACAGAGCAAGAAAGAGAGAGAGTTGGAGAAAGTAAATTGCCTTAAATTTGTTGAAAGAACTTTTCTGTTTGATGAGGCGTTGAGTAGATAGAGAAACAGCCTGGTCAATTTGATGATGGAAAAGTAGGAAGTTCACACAGAAAAAAAATTAAAATTATGTGGACATAAAACCTTGAAACAAAGAAGGAATAATACTATTTATACAAAATATAATTTTGTTTTATGGCTGAAATTTGGACACAAAGCTTATATCTAAACACTCAAAAGATGGTTTTATTCTCTTCTGGGACAGATGCTTTCATGTGTTTTGGTCAAACCTTCTCAAGAAATGGCAGCGGGAAATCCAAACCTATCTGGATTTAATTTTATCCAGCGCAACTGACCAACTTGAATTTTAAAAGACATTTGAATGTCTACCTTTAGCCTATGAAAATAGATGTCAAATTCCTACTTAAATAAATGGTGTGAAATTCTGAGCAGTGTTGATAATGCTTGGAATGGTGACCAATTGGAAAAAAGATTAAGAAAAAAAATATAAACAGACAATTGTAAGGGAATGAAGAGGGTCTTAAAAAGATTTTTACACCATATTACTTCAGTAGACACTTACTACACACAGTTGTTTACACTGCATGTGTTCTATTCCAACTTTTTATGTTCTTAGATTTTGGTAATGGTCAAAGCCATTTCAGTTCAGCCATTTTCACAGCTGCCTTGTATCCCCTATGTCCTCTTTCAATGAATGCACAAGTAGGCAAGCTTAAGGAGAAAAGTCTGGATATTATCTTGCTGCAGGGGCACAGTTTTTCATCCTGGAAATCTAAACACTGTTGGAAGCTTGTCTTGTGCATATGCTGCTTACATAAAGAGTAAACTTGTTTAGATCAATAGCAGAAAACATTCACCTTATACTAATCAAGTTTTAACTCAATCCTCTGTATGAATCCTGTTTATATGATTTTTATACAGATAACCAGAATCTAAAATTAAGAATAATAAAAAATCTGCCTCAGGGTCTTTTGCATGAGGACACAGTTGGAGGCCTCTCACTGGAGGTGCCCCCAGGGCCCCACACTGGGCTCAGTATTGTTTGATTTGTTCATCAGTTGCTCGGATGAAGGGGCAGATGCCTCCTCAGCCAGCTCACCGAGGAAGCAAAGCTCGGAGGAGTGGCCCATGCCCCAGGGTGCTGTGCAGCCCTTCAGAGGGACCTTGAGTGGCTGGAGGGGTGGGCAGAGAGGAACTGTCTGGAATCCAGCAAAGGCAGAATAACCCCATGCACCAGCACAGGCTGGGGGCTGACCTGCTGAAAAACTGAGGAGAAGGACTTGGGGATTCTGGTAGAAAATAAGCTGTCCATGAGCTGTTCCTTGTGGCCAGGAACAAAAAGTATATCCAGGGTCATCCTTTGTAATGAAATAATACACCATATGGAACTTTACAGATCTGTGGGTTCAAAGATAGCTCTTAGTTAAGGGTTCAATAAGAAATTCTGGAATTTCATTAGCAGTATTAATGACAATTAAACTATGAGTAGTAAATCAAAATCCTATTCTCCAGTTATTAATTTTGTTATTTCACAAGGATCATTTTATTCATGTATGTATACCAAAATGTTGAGTTAATATCTTCAGACTTAGTTTTGTTTTATCTCAGGAATGTGCACAAAGGCATTGAACAGACACCTGCGGAAAGCTTGGATCAAATAATTCTGGAGTATGCATCACATTACTTTCATGAGAGTAAAATCACTCATATTTCAATCCCAGACTCACTAAGAAAATAATCCCCCCTTCACAGAAAGCACTCATAAAATAATTAGTCTTCAATCATTGAGTGATGTTTACTGAAGTTTATTTACATGCCGTTAAAAATCCAATATTTGAAAGTACTACATCAGTAGCAATAAAGGCCCATATTGGAATGACAAACACTGTATGCATCAACTGGCCAGATTTTGCCTTGAGTGATTTCACCAGGTTATTTCTATCAGACATTTAAGTTAGCTATTAAATATAAGTATGGGAACCATCTGGAGGTTCTGTAGGCAGAATAGTCCAATAAATGTGATGTGCAATGGTGATAGGCCTTTAGATTATTTATGTCTTCTGTTTGATTGCCATCAGAACTAATAATTTCTTTCCTAATTTGAGAAAATTCATATTTAAAGCCTACTACTAATTTTTACATATTAATTTATTTTATTAGAATTTTCACTGGAGGTCTGACTCTAGATCCTGGACTCACTTTCCTGAATAGGATGTCAGTGACTCAAGTTTGTTTACAAAGTGCGCAGTGCCCTAGTCAGGACAAGTTGTTGTTGCTTGCTATCTTCACCTAAAAACATGTAAAAATGGCAGTACAGTAGTCAAAATGATAAATTGAGAGAATAAATGTGAAGAACTCTCAAACCTTCTAAAAGATAAGAAATGAAGCGTTCTCTGCAATCAGCAAAATAAATTAACTCAGAAATTTATGCTTAATTGTGTATGGTCAGGTTACCTGAATATTCAGTACGCTTTACCTCACAGTGAAAAATCAAACCATAATTTCTGCTGATTTCTTGGACCAAACACAGCCAATTTCTCTGTTAAGCAGCAAATTATAATTCCTTGATATACCTCTGTTTATCCTGTGAGCTCAGCCTCCCAGCATTTCTGCTCTCACATTAGTCCTGAACAGCACCAGAGTTCTGCATATTATGTGCTTCCTGAGGGTCCCAAAAATTCCATAATGCCTGTGGAAACCCTAACAGGCTTTTCTTCACCCTGAGGTTGGGGGAAGGAATAAATATGAAAGACTGACTTTCCTATAAGTATTAAATCTGTGCTATTCAACTGATCTTGCATTTCAGAAATTATTTTTCTATGTCTATGACCCACTGTGACTATTACACCAATTAAAATTCCATGAATTGTGGCTGAATAGTCTTTAAATATCTGGCTTCATGTTCCTAGGGCAATTTAAAATTCTTAAACATGTCACCAGAAATTATTGTAAACAGCATTATTTTAATTTTCACTTAGCTGTGCATGTGAGGTTTGACCTTGTCAGCCCCGACCCAGCAAGTAAAGCAAGAAAATCAGAACCTCTGTCTTGGCACTATTCCAGATTTGAGCTGATGGCTTATGCTTCATTAGGCTTAAATAATTTCATATAATTTCATTAGACTTAGACACTCAAATGAACCCAGCCACCATTGGTTTATGAATCATCAGACACAGTCTGAGCATTTCAAAGCAAGCCACACATGCTTGCCAACAAAAATGGGTGCTCCAAGAAAAATCCTGAAAAACACAAGGATGACAATTCTAATGGAAGATGATCACCAGAGACAGGTGGTATGCAGAAGATTGAAATCAAATATTGTGTTAAAAATTGTTTGGACTCTGTTTTACCTCTGGAATCCATCCTAAGTTAGGTTTTTAGAAAGCAATAGAATGGTACATCTTGTATGTAGGAGAATATCTCTGATGCACCATTGCTAGATATTGGGTGACAGTTTTCTCCCTTCCAGAAAGAAACAATACCACGCATATTAAAAAGAAGAAGAAACTATAACCCAGGAAGCCATTATTTAGTGTAGTCTTTTCAATTAATAATGTCACAGGCACTTGAGCACCTTGGAAATAGAATCTTCACAATGTGCTACTCCACATTTCACAAGCAAAAAAGTATGACATATAGAGAGTCTTATTACTTAGAAGAACAGTGGAGCTTGAAACTCTTGCATTAAGTTTGAGCAGCCTTGGTGAAAATGAGATCTCATTCCCTCATTATGCAATCTGACATCCTTCATCTAAAACCAAATGAGATAATAAAGTAAGAGAGATGAGATATATTTTCTGCATAAAGAACCACATAATCCTTTATCTCATTTAAATAATAGATTCATAAAATCTTTTTTAAAATATGCAACTAAATGACGCAGTGAAATATTAATATACCTGCATATTTAATAATATTAATATCACATGCTAAATGGCAGCTAAATTATATTCTTAGAGATTTACTGAACAACACCAACATGGCTGTGACTGGTTTGAATTTGAAGTTTGTAAAGCACTACATACAGCAACAGGTCTCAGTATGGTGCAGAATCTGTGAAGTGCTGTGTATCAGCACAGCATTAAAATGCTGGCTTTATTTCATGCTAACATAATTTTCATTGAAGAGGGGTCTGTGCTGATATTTGAGATTGAGTATCAAGAAGTGATATTCTTACTGTGTTACAAGGCAATTTCTTAACTTGTCATGAGAAAAGAATCTCACCAGTTGTTGAGAATAAACCTGGTGGTGTGTTTTCAGGCATACTGAAAAGCATGTGAGGCATTTACCTCCTACTTGTACTAGGAATGGGACCCAAATAGACCTATTTTTCTTCCCTAAATTCTTTGTAGCTGTGTCAAGTTATCATGAAAAAATAAAATGTCAGATAAGAATTTAAATTACTAAGCAATGTGCCATTAAACACAAATCAGAATTATCCTGACTTTGCCTGAAGTAGATGGGAAATGGAGATCCAAACACACTACTGGGAAAATGCCTGACAGACTTAAAGTTCAGAAACAACAGGGAGAAGAACAATAAAATGCTCCCTGTTTTCTTTTGGCTATGAAGGGTTTTCTACATCATTTGTAATTTTTAAGTATTGCATAGCCAGGAATGAATTTATCTCTATAACCACTTTTTTATATACAGAAGTGTCTTAAGTCTCTTAAGAATCAAGAACTGAGACAGAGAATTGTAAGGCAGAAATGCAAAACAGACTGTATCAAAATACCTACAATGAAAATTGAGCAGAATAGAGGCACAAAGTTCAAAGTTTGAAACCCTTTAGACAGAGGCCATTCACTGCCTGTTTCTGGAGACCCCTAAAAGCACTGTGTGCTTTATTCACCAATATTAATGTTTCCTGCTGCAAAGATACACTAGTGCCTCAGACGTACCCTAGAGCTGTCAGTGTGAAACAATCTGATTAGCTGATTATAGTCTATAACCCCAGTCAGGGTCTCTGACATGTCTTATCTACTGGAAATGCAATGGGAATGTTGTCTCATGTGGCTCTCTGCAGAATTTAATAACAGATACCACTGTTTGTGCTTCAAAAGGACAGTGGAAGATACAGCTAAAATACATAAACACACTGCCAGAAGGACTGACCTGTGTTAACACCTAGGCTAATGTCCTAGCAAAATACATTTTTAACTTCTCATTCCAGAAAATTACAAGCACAAGAGACACTGAAAAAAGGTGCGTGAGGATATGGTAAAATGACTGTGCAAAGCACAGGGTCATAGGAGTCTCACTGATGTCTAAAATCCAAGTATAGTGGAGTTGACAGAAGAGGAGATAGTCTCATCAGATTAGAGCTGCCAGTGTCATGTAGCCACACAAGAAGCTATGTAATGAACAGAGCAAAGGAACTATAACCCCATCACCCAAAGCTGTAGTGACAATGCACAACCAATATTCTGCAGAGCATTAGTCCCTCATTTACAAGTAAAGTTTAATTAGAGCAATAAATATAAGCTTCCTAGACTCAGAGAAGACCCTAAGAGATCACCATACAAAAGAGGTTAAAATAAACTTAAGAAGCAAACCAAGGCAAGCAGACAGGAGGGTAAACACATCAAAAGGACTCACTTGAAATAAAAGGGTATTGGGAGAAAAATAATCAGACAGAAATTATCCATGGCTTAAGTCTCTAACCTGCAGAAGAATGTAGTTTTGGAAAACAAAGTGGGGCCAAAATTTCACTTTTAATCCACTTTTAAAAGAAAGGTGCTGTGGTGCATGGTTGTCTGAAATCAGAGGGGACTGGATTTCAAAAGGGTCACTTTTCATTCAATTTCCAGGGTGCAAGTGGAGAAATTGAAACTGAAGTAAAGAATTTCCAAGATTTCTAGGTGCATGGTAAGGGAAAGCTTCTTGGTTAAAAATCACATTAGTAAAAGATAAAACTGAAAAATGCAATATTAACTATTGCTATGCTTACATGTGTAGTACATATCCAAATACTGAGTATACAGAAAAAGAAATCAGTCCAAAGAAATCAGTCTAACTTTTCTAAAGTCTATAAATATATGAAAACTGGTAACTAGATAATGCTTTTCCACTATTGCTACTTTCACGCTTGTATTTCATAATGTATTTCTAATTTCAAAAAAATTGTGTATTTTATGGTTAATTTTCAAAGATATAAGGTGGAAATTAATCCAGTTATGCATGTGGAAAAGGCAAAAGATCTAGCTAAAAGCCATTTCATAATTCTTTCAGAGATATTTCTTTCCTAGGGAAGACAAGGTAGTACCCAGAAGACAAGCATACACCACCTTTAGAATCCTCTGTGCATACCTTATAATAGACTTATTTATCTTCCCAAGAAAAAAAAACAGGAAAATAATCATATTAAATAAGGGAAAGCCACAGAGTTAATGAGAAGATGAAATAAACATAAAGTCAAAATATACCTTGTAATTTCAGTGTAGGTGGTGTACTTCCTTCCAATGGTTGCCGTTTAATATCTCCTTGTTGCTTCTTGGCATCTTAAATACATATACATTTGGGATGATCCAGGGTAAAATTGTAGCATTTTTAATGTGGCACCACAGTCTGATTGGTCCTAATTGGATTTTTTATCTATGTAGGAAGATAAATTATTTAATTTTACTGCCTACAGTGAAATTACAGGTGTGGCACTTCTAAAGACTTCTTTTTAATGGGGAAGGTGATTTATTACCGTATAAGTGAAAACCCAGGAGTGTCCAAGTGTCAGCAGTGCTGTCACTTTTTCAAAATCTAAACACCCTTCAGTCTCACCCTTGCACTTTATATGAACATAAAACACAGAGATGTTTTGCTAATATATATTTTAATTATTTAATGGTTCTGCTTCTCTCCAGCAATATATTTTTTCCAATATATGTTTCAAATTGTGTATGGTCAACACAGAGATGTTTTGCTAATATATATTTTAATTATTTAATGGTTCTGCTTCCCTCCAGCAATATATTTTTTCCCAATATGTGTTTCAAATTGTGTATGGTCAGCCAAGGAATGACAGAACAGCTTTTTATTCAGAAATAATTGCTTCCTTTAGGCTGGTGGTGGTATCATCTTGGTATTATTCAGGACAGATATGTCCTTATACATAGTATCCTAACATATTCCGTGGTATAAAGGCATATTTTTATAGGGATGACAGTTTCACTAGACCAGATTGAATGAAATAGCATAATTGAATGTGGGGTTAAAGCATGAATTGGTTTTGAATTGCCAAATGAAAATTTGCTAGCACTTGTTGTGTCCTATATTGTGAAATGCCAAGATGTTTTCCTGACCTCCTACTGAAAGTCAAAGTGATCTGTCATGTCCTACAAAGCAAAGGTATGAGTGTCTGTACCTATGTAAATATATATATATATTTCTATGTGTGTCTGCACTTGGCTTTTCCCACATATGCACCTACATATATACTATTCTTGGTGACTACTGAGAATGTAATCATATCTTTGCATGCTCTGTATGCAGTACATATAACCAGCACATGAAGGAACATGAAAAAAATTACTGTCCAGTCATAACCTTAACTTTGAATTTTTTAGAGATTAAAAATAAAACTATATGATGTCTGGGAAATAAAGAAGCTGAGATCCATACCTCTTTTTGTTTTCTTTGTATCACTTAGTCCATGTAAATCAGAAAAATACTAACATCAGAGACAGACTGGCATAAGACACAGGTGCATTTTGAGTAGGTAGAAGGTAGAGGGGCTTGGGGTTTTTTTAAATGCTTGTAATTAACTGTTAATTAGTTCATTGACACGGTTTCTATGGAAAATTCAAGTTTTAAACAACACTAAAATAAATCCAAACTCTAGTTAACATAAGTGATGATCAGACAACAGTAAAAAGCTGTCTCTGTAAAAATAGTAGACTAAGAATAATACATTTTTGCCCAGCAAGAGTTTCGTCCACAATTATTTGCATCATTGAATCAAAACATTTTTACCCTCACTATCCACAAATAAATACTCAAATACTCATGCTTTTTTTAATCACATGGAATAATTCTAAAACTTAAATATCCTAAGATCATTTGCAAGCCCATGTTCATCAAGACACAGACATTTCCTGTAAAATATTTCCCATGAACTAAACCCAGTTAGTTTGTTTTTACAAAAACAAATTACTACTTGATTTTCCTTTCTTCACCTGCTTCACCTAAAACTAATGCCATTTGATTTCACCCCATAATATCATTATGAAGATATATCTTCATATTTTTCAATCAAATAATCATTGAACTAGCAACTTGATTGCATGAAGAATAGTGCCTATCAGGATATATTATAATTATCAATGTGCACCTAAGATGAGGCAAATTTAAAGTAATGTTCTATGACTTAATTATCATGACAAATGAAGACAGTAATTTTAGCCTGACACTCTCATATATAGCTTACAAAAGAGCTCAAAGTGTACAGCAATTAGTACCACTTTGGAAAGATTTTTTTTTATTAAGTGGTGGGATATTATGGATGGAATCAGCCTGAGGAGAGCATTGCCTGACTGAATTGCACCATTCTGGATTCCACTTTAGAGCAGAGTGTCATTGTTTTCAGCAGATCGAATTACATGACATGAGAGCAATAATACACATGCCCTTTGAATTGACATTCCTTGTCTTCAGTTTTTAATACTGAGGTGAACTGTTAGGTGGCATTATTTATGTTATCATGATTAGCAAATATTTTTCAAAACAATTCAGGAAAGGTCTTATTTGAAATATGCTGCACTCTGGAACTAGAAATCGATCCAAGATGTTACAAAACATTGCAGATGCAAAGAATAGAAAAACAAACTGAAATCCTGAGCTATATATTCCACTGGCAGGATTTGATGTAAAATATTTAACAAATGCTTGGGTGATTTAGTCCAAGAAGTCTTTATCAAAGCCTATAGACTAAACCAATAAGTGTATCCAACTTGTTAAAATGCATGATCTCTCTGGAGGAAAACACATTCTTATTCAAGTCATAGAAAAAAAGTCCAGTGAAAGAAAAGTCTTGTGTCTTTATGTCTGTATGAAGCTTGGCTGTTGTCCCATGCTGGAGACAGAGGTGTAACTTTAGCAGTGAAGGTTCACTGAAGGAGGATGCCCAAGCAATGGAATTATAGGCATTTCTCCGTCCCACTGCTGTGAGCTTCAAATCCTCAGCAGGGTTTGAACAGGTCTGGTGGGAACTACCTCAGTAATGTAGATGGCAGCAACATTACTAAATTTAATTGTTTTAATCTGTAGAACATAAGTATTACATAGGAATAACTTGCTTCTGTTATTTGTCTTACACCAAATGGCGCAAACTAACTAATTGAAACTGGTAGGTTAGGGAAAATAATAATCACAGCAGTCACATTAGAGAATAAACTCCTTTCAACAGTTTTGATTAGATTGGTGCAGATATTCTCCAAGCAAAATTTTATTTAAATACCTTGTTATGGAAATCAATTTTAAAGTCATTTCCTTGCATATTCACATGCTGTCTTCTTTATCAGGCAGGACACAGTGATGAAAAAGCACTCCACTACAGCTTCAGGAATTAAACTCTATCTGTGTCTCAGTGCAAATAGTGGACCTGAGCAGGTAAAGGTGTCTGAAACAAAATTAATCACATGAGGCATTTTGCATCACTGGCTACAGAAATTGTCAGCTGTGCTGGCCATTTTCACCAGTTTTCCTCCTTCCTTTCGAGGACACATAATATTTTTTGGTGAAGGAAAGACAGGGATTACAGACCACTCCCCTGAGAGTCTGGCATGAAATGAATCTGACTGCCTCTCTCCCAGCTCTGTGCAGAAATGAACCACTTCCATCATGGGACAAATTTGAAAAAAATCTTCATAAACTGAGATCAAGACAGAAATGTGCCCATAATTTTTGCAATAAAATAAAGTGTTGAGAGCAATGCTTCCCAAATTATCTCTCTGTAACTCTTCACCAGCCATTTCTGTTGCCATTTTTTCAGGAAATAGTGAAAGTCTCAGAAATTTATCCTAGATGTCTTCTTCAGGTAACAAGACATGTCAATAATAAAATAGTGAGGAAAAGAGATTATGGAAATCAAAGTAAATTAGAAGTTATGAGGTATAAAGAAGTGGGAAAGGAAACTAAGTACATTAGGAAAAACAATTGTTGGCAGAACATAACACAAAACCCCAAGTGTTTTAAGCATATTGAAAACATTAATCTTTTATTACTATCAGATGGAAATGTTAATGATAATAATAACACCAAAACTAACAGGCAAATTGAGGTGTTCAATAAATATGTCTATTTTGATTTTGAGAAGATGCAGGATAATGCACAAGTTGACAAATGTGGAATACTTCACAATAATAGCTAAATAAGCTGTTAATCAACACTTAGTAGTGATGTCAAATTTTGAAACTACTGGACAGTCTCTGGAGTTTCCATATTCCTTCAAATAAATCTGGAACTCCAAGGAAATACTAAAATATTGCTAGGGTGTTCTGCCAAAGTCAGAAAGCCAAAAAGGATGACAGGAATAACCACTTATATCAAGCAAGAAAAACTCTTGGATAATCTGTTTTAGGAATCAAACAATTTAATTTGTAATTGTCTTACAGGAAATTGATCTTGTCAAGCAAAAGTGACTTAATCATTAGATGAAATGGCAAATTTATTTCAGTGTTCTTACTGTAGAAATATAAGACTAAAGGACTAATAAAGACATTGGAATTAGCTCTTCTAGTGCATAATGAGAAGTTTGCAATTTGGCTTATTATCCAAGCTTGAAAGGAGTGTCTTTGAGACTCATAATTTTTTGTAATAACATCTACATTTAATAGTATTCAACGGCTGGTGCTCAGATCAGAATACAAAGGCCTTGCTCATAAAATGACATACAAAATAAAGTAGATTTCTTGATTAAAGATTAGTTTTCAAAATCTTGATTCAGTACAGCTCAATGTAAACATTTACAGGAGGAAACAAGGAATGCAAGCTTCACTTGGGAAAAAAACCTACAGAAATGTTGTGGGAGCTGTAAACAGTCAGGTCCCAGGGAGCCACCATGAGGCAAAAATAACACATTAATAAAATTGTTGCAAAAACAGAGGCTAGGGAAAAGGGAACTAAGATGAGTTTACTTCTGTTTAATAACATCAAGACTGGAATATTCTGAAAATAACCTACCCAGGCAGAAAAAAATCTTTCTCGGCTAAAATATCAGTATTTTAAAAACTGAATTAGATGAAAATAAAAAATGGCAAACAACATCATAAAATGACATTTCAGCACAAATCTCACAAAAAAGAGAAAAAAAAACATGGTAAAACAATTTCTCAGCTGGTATGCACACAACAGACAGTATACAAATCTCACAAAAAGAGAAAAAAAAAAAACCATGGTAAAACAACTTCTCAGCTGATATGCACACAACAGACAGTACTGAAGCTCAAGTCAGAAGTCTTTCAGCTGTCATATTGATTTTTCTGTAAGGTTTAGTATATTAGATCCAGGAATGTTTTTTTAGAATGTTTTGGTTTTACAAAAAATAATACTTTCCCATTAAAATGTTTCAACTACATCTGGTGGTTTTGAATAATTTTTTTAACTACAAAATTTTTCAAATCATACAAATAAAGCTGTATGAAATAATTCAAGTACATAACACCTAAGTTGAAAGGAATATATTAAGGGGTCACTTAGATTATAGAAAGAAGCTGACAACTGCAGCTAAAACAAGCAAAACAAAGAATAAGGATTTTATTTCATATTTAGGGTGATTAACCATTGGATGGAATTTCTCCAAGACAGTAACAGACTGCATGTCAGCTTTTGATTCCTTCTAATGTCATTTCTGGATAAAATTCAATACTGTATGTAATATACAGGAAGTATATTGACTGGATGGTCCACTATGGTCTAGTAATCCATTTTAGGATTAAATTTTCAGGGGTTGTGACAGGGGTTGCCCTTCCTGCCACTGACAGTGCTTCCCCATTGTAGGTGACATACACAGGGCATTAATTAAGCTTCCCATTGCCCTGTAACTGCCAAGGTTATTTCAATAGCTGCAGAAACAAGCACAATATGAATAGACAGCATTATATGTTAAGATTTGAATTCAACAGATTTCTCCCTTTACCCTCAGTGAGGATAATTATAGCAAAGATCATTCTGCACAGAACTGTAGCAAGGAATTATGTATACTACTTCAACACACAGAGCCAAATTCCCCTTCTTATATTTAATGATATTATTAATGAAGTTGCTCTCAATAAAGAAGTTATGCTATTACGAGGGACGTGTCCAAAGATTTTTTACTGTCCTCTGTCAAACCCCAGGGTAGTTCATAACTCAGCCAGAAATAAATTGTTCCCTTGATGTTCTATTTGATTAGCATTCCACTAAGGCAAATTCTATAATGAATCCAAAGAAAACATCTTTATTTTGATTGAACAAGTTAATCAATAGTCATGAGGGCATAATAGCAGCAAAGTTGTCATTCTGTCATGTAACTATATGTTTCACAGAGTATCTCAGAAAGGGAAAGGACACAGTATTTAGTTTCATTTTCTTGCTTTATGTACAACCCTCATTTCCCTCTTCCTTCCTGCTATTATGTACATTCACTTCATCATCCCCTGTTTCTGCCTCATGGAGCATGGCAAGTCTTCTACCACCAGGAAACAGAAGAAATAGGACTGATTTACATCTGAGCTACAAGCCTCATAAAATTACCATACATAGTAGACATATTATTTAAAATGTTATGCTATTTTATACACCTTTTATCAAAGTATCAGACCCATTGAAACAGCAAAGAAAGCAATGTCTTGCCAATACTTACTGCAATTTTTCCTGAAGTATTTTAAAAATATCAAATTAAGAATCAACATTCCCTCAGGAAATAAATAAAGGAGAGACAATGTAAGCAGAATGCTCACCCACTGCAGCATTGCCTCTAGACAGCAATTGCTCACAACAGCTAGGAGCAGATAGTGAGCAAAGAATCTCATATCCAGCTGAAATGGCACAGGGAATCTGGGGAGGCAGAACGCAATTATCTGAGATGGAATTTCATCAGAATGATAAGGTTATACCAAGGGAACATTAATGATCACTTCAGAGCCTCCTTTGAAGTAGAAAAGCAGGACTCAGGTATAGTAATGCACTCAAAGAATTCAGGGCATAGGGAACAGAGAGATTTCAGTTTTTCTGCCTCTCCTGGTTTGCACATGGAAACCCAGTGTGTCCCTTTTGAGGCATTTCACCCTCCCAGTGATCATCCTTACAACACCTGAGCAGCAGACCTAAAAGAGCACTGACATGCCAAGGGGGCACAGGCAGAGTTTAGATGTGAAACAAAGCTGAGACTGCAAGGCTGAAATCCCCATGGCTGATGTCAGCAAGAGCCAAAACCCTGCAGGGTCCTGAGCACACTCAGGGCAGGAGCTTGCTCTGGACATCGCCCTCTTGCACGGGACAGACCTCGCGACAGGTGACACTGCAAACTCTTGTCAAGGCTTCTCCGTCCTTCCTCAACCTCTGCCACGAAGGAGGCAGATGCCACACAGCCCCAAGAACCTACAGAAGGTCTCAATTATAACTTTCAGTATCTCTGATAAAGATAATATGACTATGTCCCTACCTCTGGATTACTCCTGCTGCAGAACTTTGATGTAATGTATTGCCAGATGTAATAAAAAAGAAGACACAGCAGAGCACAACACCACCTCGCTGAGGCTTTAAGCACATAAACTGTTTGGATACATTATTTCCTTGACATCTTAGATTACAATATTATTTTTTCTTGGCACTTTTAGGAACTGGAATGTAATGAAGTTTTGACAAACTGGAATATGGTCTGTTTCTTCTAACAAATCACTGTGACCAAAGCTGACCTCATTAGAAAGACTAATTTTTTTATACAAAGAACTAACTAAGCATTGGTGAAATTCAGTCTAGGTTTTTAAAAGCATTCATAATTAATTTAAACAGCAGTTTCTGTGTAAAGACAAACACAAATTTGATTGAACTGGGGGAAATAAAAAGCTGGTTTATTACAGATTAAATTCTGTTCTGAGAACAGCCTGCTTGACAAGCAGAAAATACACGCTCTACATCCTCAAAAAATATGCAACTATCAGTCATTTCCAGTCAATGGTAAAGTGACAAATTATCTCTGCTATTGTTTTTTTGGAGGGGTTTTTTTGTTTTGTTTTGTTTTGTTTTTGTTTGGTTTTTTGTTTGTTTGTTTTGTTTTTGGTTTTTTGTTTGTTTGTTTGTTTTTTGTTGTTTTCTATAATCCCAGAATTTTGGGTATATCAGAAAACTTTTATATACCTTTTCACTTCTGCTCAGTTGGAGCACTTCTTTCTATTGGATTATTTAACTCTAACTCCTTTTACTGGTTTATAGACTGCTGTCCATATACTTATTCAAATTAACCCAGATTTGAGTTGCAGTGTGTGTTGGGTGAGAACAGTGGTGATCTCAAGCCTGTTTTATGCAGGGGTCCATAGTCCCAAAGTAATGAGAAAGAAAACCTTCATAATACACACTTCACAGTGTGACACATTGCTGTGAATATATTTCAGTTGTTCTTCACCACTGCAGTTACTTCTGGTCCCTTTCCTTTGGGGTTTAGTGTAGTGATTGCAGCCTGTAAGGATCTGCCCATTTAAGAGCCGTGTTTCGTGGAAGCAATTTCTCATACATTAAGGTTGGGGGTAAAATTAGCCATCCTCTGAACAGTTTCTTATTTAAAGGCTCATATTCATTCCTGGGAATAAAATATTGGGATTTGAGATTTTAACATAAAACATTCTTTTGGTCAAAATGCCCTATCAACAATGTAGCATAATGTGAAATTGGCCCATTTCCCTCAGAAAATATACTGCTTTACCCAGCTTCAAATTTCTTGCTGTCTGATGAAAAGGTAGAGCTACATCTGGGTATTGATCCATAAACTCTTCTGTGGCAAAATTGGCAGCAGACTGGAGAAAAAAATCTTCTGTGTCTTGGAGATAAAAAACACTTTCACAGTAGCAGATTTATCTTATAGACATTAATACAAGCAATCAGTCTGAATTCACATAGTGTATTATTTATATTCCACACAAAACTAGGTAAGTTAAAGTATGGTCATTTAAATCAGAACATATCTAACTGAAATAAACACCCCATCTTTGAAATGATAGGAAAAAAATACACCAGTGTTAATGAACAGGTGAATTTTGTCAAACTGTATCCAAAGAATTACTGATGTTGTTAGTATGTATCATCTGCAACTATGCTTCTTATAGACCTTAATGGAATGCTTTTTCATTTTGGTCTCACAGAAATTCATTTCAAATGTTAAAAATGTTTTGGGACATTTTAGTCACAGTTTCTTTAATAATTTGGTTCAACACTGACTAAAAATGCACTCTTTTTTTAGTACCTCGTATTTTTCTATTACTTTATTGGTCACTATATTGAAAGGAAAATGCATTTCTTAAAATCTCAACATTTAATTCAAAATAATTTCATATTTGATGAAATATGTATGCATATCATGGTTATAATAAATAATGGTTATAATATGGTTAAAATATGGTTATAATAAATAATGTCTATTAATATAGAAATATAAATGCAGCCAACTATGCAAACAAATATATCCACAAACACATAGATATGAATATAAAATGAAAGAGTATTTTTTAGAGAATTAGAATCTGAAAAAGGAACAGCTGCAAAAAATAATAATTTGCACAAAGAAGTTGTAATGACCTAAAGAAGATAAAGCAAATATTATTTAGACCATAATTTATAGCTATAAGCTAGGACAGGGACTATTCTACAGATGCAGCTGTATTCATTAAAATTCAATATCACTGCACTTGTGTCTAGCAACGTCCTTTAAAATCTTTAGCTTTATCCCCTAAAGATCTTTTGGAAATTGAACTTCTTGACCCTACACAGTCTTCTCCAGTCATACACATCCTTCTGGTTATCTATTACCTGAAAAGGTCCTGATGGGGTCAAAGTCATTACCTGTAAATTCTGAACATCACAGAGAAGGAAAAAAATAGTACAGCTTTTTTGATATATCTAAACCACAGTTTTGGATAGAGTACTTTGTCCCAGGTACCAATAAATATGATGCTCAGCTGGTGTATTTTTTGGAACACCAGGGAGTCTATGGAATGTAGTACCCAACTGGACACTTAACACTTGATGATATAAGGGATTATAGTAACTGTTTAATAAGCATACCAGAGTCAGAGATGAATAGACTGTGAGGCCATAAAATGAAAGTGTAAAAAAAATTCTTAAAGAAGTGAAGTTTCCAAATCTTTTATACCTGTAACCACTGTAGATATATTAGAAAAGTTGTGATGACTGAAATTTCTTTACTTGAAATAGACTGAAGAATCTGACTCTGATAAAAGTGTTAGAAGAAGAGGCTTTAGAAAAATATATTAAATTAAATGATACAGGTTAATAACAGAAAAATTCCGGAAGGAAAGGAAAATAAAATCTCAAGATTATAAACTATGCTGCTAAACTAAATTCCTTAAAGTTTTAGTAATACCAGGGGAGCCTAGCACAAAAAATCTTTGAAAGCTCTGAATGTAAAATATTGACAACTGTTTCTGACATCTGCACTGGGAAAACTGGTAGGAGCTGTAACAATCACAAAAACATGGCAATGCAAAATCAGTGAGGTAGGAGAGAATCTCTGGAGATTGTCTGAGGTAATCGAACCCGTGCTCAAAGCCAGGAAAGAGAAGTCAGTTGCTTACAGGCATACCCAGCTAAACTTCGAATGTCTCCAAGGATGAGATCCCCACCCCTCTGGCAATCTGTTCTTGTTCAAACGCCCTCTCAGTAAAACAGTTTTACATTTTATATGTGAATTCCAATGTGTCCCAAGTCTTGTTTGCCCTGGGGAGCCCAGCAGTGGACAGAGCACTCCAGATGTGACACCAGGGCTGAGCACAGGAGAAGGATCACCTCCTCTGAGCTGTTAGCAATGCTCCAACACAGCCTAGAACAGCCCCAAACTGGGGGCCTTCTTTGCTGTAAGGGTACCTGGCTGACTCATATTTTACCCCTTGTCCACCAGCACTCCTAGGGACTTCCCTGCAGATGTTTAGCCACAGCCTGTACTGATGCATGGGGTTATTCCTCTCCAGATGCAAGGAAGAGGCATTTCCATTTGATGAGCTTCACAAGTTTATTTTTTTGTGTTTGTTTTTCCTGTTTCTCCACCTTGTAAAGGTCCATTTAAATAGTGCTGCAACATTCTGGTGTATCAACCACCCTTTCCGATTTTCAGTCATCAACAAACTTTCTGAGAGTGCTTTATACCAGTTCTCAGAAAACTTTCCCTGTCATTATGAGCTTTCAAAATTTTCAGTTAGCACCTTCAAAATGCCATCAACCAATTCCCTCAGAACCTGGCGGTGCATCCCAACAAGTTCCCATGGGCTGAAGCAAATCCAGCTGGTTTAAAAAGTTTCTAACCTGATCATAGTCTAGCAAGGATAAAACTTTTTTTTTCCTGAACTTTCACAATAATTGCAGGGGCCTGGAATGCCTGAAAGCCTTATTATTAAAGACAGGGGTGAAGGAGGTGAGCCTTCTCTGTGTCCTTTGTCATCAGATCTCCTGAACTATTCAACAGCAAGGTAACATTTTCCCTGGTCTTTCTCTTGCAGATGAAATACCTGCAGAAGCTTTTCTTGTTGTCCTTCATGCCAGCCCCAACCCGATTCCTTCCTGCTCAGACAGCATCTCTATACTCTTCCCAGCACACCTGTGCCTCCTTCTATGTCTTGTATACTTCCTTTTTCCTTCTGATTTTAGGCAGAATTTAGGTCTTTGTTCATTGTTATAGACATTCTGCTGCTTTTCTCTAACTTCCTGCACATTGCTATGGGTCACTATTCAGCCTGGAAGAGAACCTGCAGAAGCTTTTCTTGTTGTCCTTCATGCCTTCCCCAATTTGATTCCTGCCTACTCAGACAGCATCTGTATACTCTTCCCAGCACACCTGTGCCTGCTTCTATATCTTGTATGCTTCCTTTTTCCCTCTGATTTTAGGCAGAATTTGGGTCTTTGTTCCTCATTATAGACATTCTGCTGCTTTTCTCTGACTTTCTGCACATTGCTATGGGTCAGTATTCCCATAGCCTGGAAGAGGTGATTCTTGAAAATCAGGCAGCTCTCCTGCACTCCTCTCCTAAGGACACTTCCAAGAATATCCCTGCACAATCAAAAGGCAGTTCTCCAGAGGTTAAGGTGATCCTGCTTTTTGCCTCGTACTCTGCTCTCAGGACCCTGAACTCCACCAACACTACAGCCAAAGCTGTTCCTGACCTTCACATCTGTAGTGATCCTAAAAGGCAGATTTTAAAGCCTCCCATGAGGATCAAATCCTGCAAATACAAGGTTTCTTAGCTGTCTGGAAGGGCCACATCTCTTTCTTCTTTTTACTCAGGCAGTGTGTAGCAGATGTCCACCACAGTATCCTATATTGGTCTGCCTGATGAATGCAACCAAAGAAGAAGATGGATCAGCAGGTACCTTAAGAAAATGGGAATTTTGAGGAGCAACCATTGTAGTTCTGTAGATGACGGTCATGACCACATATCAGTAGAGTTCTCTGAATTAACTGAAATAACTTTATAGACCATAGTTATTCAGTTAATACATCATTTACTTGTGGGTTTCTGTGGGTTTTTCTGGTTTTCTTCATTGTTTTTGTTGTTTTTGTTATTGTTGTTGTTTTTTTTTAAATGAAAGAAGTCCCTGTCAACAAAGGAATATAGAATACTGGTGTCACAAGAAAAGAAAGTTGTCTTGTGGATTATTAGCTGCAAAATGGGAAGCAGAATAAGTTCAAAAGGTGAGAAACTCATTTGCATGCCAGAGGAAGCATAGTTAAATCTGATACTTTTCAAAATATGTATAAATGGTTAACTATGGCAAGTGTACACAAATTTGGAGAAGGTAAAAAAAGGAAGATAGCAATATCTTATCATGATTATAAATTTAGGCTAGTAAGTACAACAGCCTGAAGAAAATGGCTAAGGATGTGCTGGAGGTAAGTCATTGAACAATGCACTGGGAAGTAAATTACTGATAAAGATAATGTAATGCACCTAGGAAAACCAACACTGACTAGATGTATACCCACTGGTACATTCTTAACTAGCTAATATTCCTTATAAAATGTTAAACAAGATACTTTCAGAAAAGCAACTATGATACTAATATTTTTTAGGAAAGGAACATTGACTATAGCAAAAATTATCCCTATACTATGGAATAAATCCACATGACATTTTAAATGGGTGTTCCACTTCTGTCAGTAAAACACCTAAGTAGAACTAGAATAGCTGCAAAGAAAGTATAAAATAGTGCACACTGAAAATGTAACTCAGTGGATTTAGACCCTGAAGCCTGGAAAATAATTGCCTGCAAGGACATATAATAAAACTTTATAAGAGCACAAGTAAAGGGACATGAGGAACAGCAATTAATAATTTCTTATGATACAAAAATCAAAAGTTATCAAATGAAAGTGGCAAATTCAAAAAAATAGAATGCTTTTTCCACAGAAATTAGAGGCAAACTGTGCAATTCATTGTACCAAGTTGCTGAAAATGCTGAAAGTTTACTTGGTTTCAGAAGTAACCAGACACCTTAACTGAGCAGAAGTACATCAAGGACTACTAAACACAAAGTAATGAGATCAAAATTAATCTCTGAGCTGTAGGTTGCTGGAAGCTGGGACATTATGTTTGGGAGCTACTTCCTCAACCTTGCCTTGCTCCTAACCTTGTTCTTATATTTCCTCTTGGCTGAGTGCTACAACCCATTGGGCTTCAGTAAAAAACTTCCTGTGTTGAAAGAGATCACACCTGAAAAGCATGGAATGGAAAATTATGGTTATAAATGAAAGAAAAATCTCAAATTCATCTCACCTGGTAGTTAAACGGAACTAAATATGCATTAAGAATTCTAAAAAGAAATTTTAGACCTACTTTCCTCACCACCCCCCCACCCCTCTCCCCATATCCTAAACTTTCAGAAAGCTGTACAAAATTCTGTTTGCCCTGTCTGTTTGGGAAGCACTGTAATCAGCCATTGCTCTGGAGTTATACTGCCCTCAGGAAGCAGACAACTGTACATAAATGCTCCATGCATTTGAATAATGTTCCTCACTGAGTCATAGACTATCAGTAGATTTGAAAAACATTTCTGTAAATTTTTAAGTTAAAGAGTTTATATTTTGTAGAAAATAGCACAAAATAAGCCAGTTGCAATATTTTCTTTTTCTTTAGACTAGCCTAGAGAAATACATGATATTTTGTAACTTTAAATACCTCCATATTCACAATACAGCATCCTGGTGTCATCTCATTTTGCATCATTTACTACCTTATTTACACCAAATCTGATTTAATTCACATCAGGGACACTCCTTTTACCTAACAGTAGAGATACACTCCTTCCAAGGGAGCTTTCTATCCCCTTATATTATATCCAGTGATTTTTAGGAGTCAAAGAAAATTTTCCTTCTTTAATTAGAAGCCTCAAGCCAGATGAAATGAACAGACCTTTGCAATGAAAGGAATCGGTTCAGCTGGTTGAATTTCCATCTTTCTCTGAGCTTCTAAAAAGGAAATCATCTTCTCAATAGGATTATTTTATTATTCCTGCTTTTCTTACTGAGAAAACTAAGAATTTGTCTTGCTGTCTTGAGGCTGAAAGAACTGGCCACTGACTATCTCCTTCCCCCAGTGTTAGCCTTCCACTCTTAAAGTGCCATCACTGTAATGCTTGCAGGAATGCTGACATTTCAGGATAGAGTGGTCTCTGTGCAAGTGTGAAAACCAGAACGTCATTAAATGTTCAAGGCACAACCTTATTAGGGGAGCAAAGGGGACTTGTACCCATCTTCTGAGCAGCATGGGCCAGTCACAGGATGGTTACAGTCCTGCCACTTCTGGTGAGGGCTGCCACAGACACAGCAGCTTGTAATCAGACATGATTTAGATGGTGAGAGATTCAAACTGGCAAAATATTCAACTCCAGGAGGGTCACACAGGGAGCAAAAATATCTTTTGAATGAAGCCACAGGATACCATCACTGGATAAAAACTACAATTGGAAGAGAGGAACTGTAAATTGAGATACAAGTCTTCTATTACTCAAATCTTATCCATTCAGTAAAGTCTAAGTGCAGTCAGAGCAGGCTTTTCTGTTTCCTCTCTCACTTCTTGTCCTTCCTTGTTTGGAGATATCTGTCTCGATCCTTCCTAGGGTTTGGAGCTCTCTCAGACATGCTCTCTCTCTCTATATATATTTTTTTTTAAAAAGGAAACAAGAAAATGAAGCAATTTCTTTTCTCTGTTACCAGAAAGTTATATCACTTCCTTATTTACATACTTATTTTAGTGCTGATAGAACAGATGCTGCCATTGGTTATGACAGAACTGCTGCAGGAACAGAACTCAGGAGCTCATGCTTGCTTTGTCTTTTGCCTGTTTCAATCTCAGTGCTACTAAATCACATACTCCATAAAAATCCAAATTCTGGCTCTATAAAGCTCAGCCATGCTTAGCTTTGCTCTTGGTGTTTCTCAAGGCTTTTATTTTTTTCATTTCTTGATTAAAGGTGTAGAGAGCTCATGCTTGCTTTGTCTTTTGCCTGTTTCAATCTCAGTGCTACTAAATCACATACTCCATAAAAATCCAAATTCTGGCTCTATAAAGCTCAGCCATGCTTAGCTTTGCTCTTGGTGTTTCTCAAGGCTTTTTTTTTTCATTTCTTGATTAAAGTTGTAGAGTTTTTTCGGTTTGGTTTGGTTTTTTTTAAGAAAGAAAGAAGGGAGAACATTCAGTTAGAATGATTTTCTCTCACCTTGAGACTCACAATTTCCACTCTGGATCTCATAGAGTGTTTGTTTAACTCAAAGCACAGGGGTAATGCCACTTAGTCAGTCAGGCTCTGACTGACACCAGATACTACATTTTACCCTGCTATACACTTCTCTCAGCGGCAAACATGAGGCATTGCAATCTAAAGTATAATAGTCAGGGCACAAATTCAGAGAACCAAATCCTGCTAATGCTGTACTTGGAAGCAATGTCACCAGTGTCAGTGAAAATATTCAATTGAGAGAGCTGAGCAGCCCTATCACGGATTATCTTTCCAAACTGGCATATACACATTTGCTGTATAAATAGTACAGCTTTATGCATCCACACAGTTATGTTTTTAAAACTGCAAGCTTTATACAAACACCGTGTAAGCAACATTAATATCAATCTGTTTCCTATTTACATGATATAGACATCACAATGAAAAATCAACCTTTGTTTTTGCCAAGACTTTTTTAATCTTTGTTGCCAAAAAAACCCTTAAAAGTCATTTTAAAAATCATTATTCCTTGCATGTGAAAGTATGCTTCCTTTACTTTTTGCTATGTTTTAAAAGTGCAGAAAGATGCTCCTCTCACCCAAGACTGTGACTACCCTGTCAGAGGTATGGACACACACATGTCAATAAAAAACACTTAGGATTTCTAGATGTCTATTTTAAAATTAACATAACTTTTTTTTTCCTTTTTATTTCTTAAAAAAACCCATTTATCAGTAATGAAGTAGAATTTTCCTGCTTTTTGTTATTAAAACAGTTCTACAAAATGCAGTGCTAATCATTTTCTACTTCATTACTCACATTGTTACAGAGTCCCAGAATGGTTGGGGTTGGAGGGAACCTCTGGAGATCATCTAACCCAGCCACCTTGCTAAAGCAGGATCACCTAGAAAAGTTTGAACAGGTTTACATCCAGGTGGGTTTTGAATAGCTCCAGAGAAAGAGATCCCCCAATATCTCTGGGCAGTCTGTTCCAATGTCCTCAAAGTGAAGAAGTTTTTCTACAAATTCAGCGGAACTCTGTGTGTGTCATTCGGTGCCCATTGACACTTATCCTGCTGTGGGCACCACTGAGAAGAGCCTGTTCCCATCACCTTGACCCTGCCCTTCAGATATTTGTATGCATTGATAAGGTTCTCTCAGTCTTTTGTCTGGGCTGAACAGGACCAGGTTCCTCATAAGAGAGATACTCCAGTCCCTTTATCATTTTGGAGACCTTTGGTTGATTCTAGTAGCTCCTTGTCTTTAGAGTTTGAGGAATTGGCTTCTATGCTTCTTAAATAACACTGAACTACATCTGCCCTACATCTGTGTAGATGCTCACAAGTCATGCCCAGGAATAAGTTGAAAGGGACAATGTTCAATACTGCCAATTAAAAGTGATCACTTATAGACTATCCATTCATCCAAGCAGCTACAAATGTCTACATTATCAGGGCTTTTTTACACTCATTCATTTGTTGCCTAAACCCAGAACAGGTATCCTTTTCAGATCTACATATGCTGAAAAGATTTTGCTATTCTCAGCTGCATGTCACTGACAGCTGGCTGGGTGTTGCTGCCTTCATTTCTCTCACATGTGGAGGGGAGTGCCAGTGCAGTCTCCTCCCAGTAACCTGCTTAAGCCTGCCTTTGCCTGGTCTGTAAGGGATTTATAGGGACAACTGTCCATACAGGCCCTTCTGTCAGGTGAGCTATGGAGTGGTACCCCCAGCAAGGTGCAGGGGATAGAGGGCACCTGTCTTCTACCAGCAAAGATGATTGCAAGGTTCTCTCCCTACCTTAGTAAGAAACTAGAGCCAACATATTTAAGGATCTTATAATAAAACAGTTAAATTGGCACAGAAATTTCTGTCAACATGTTTTTTTTTTTTAACTTTTAAAACCAAGTTCCCATGAGACAGAACTGAATGCTCCAGTTTAACTTGTTTAAAGTGGTACAGCCTTGCTTTGGAGAAGCTTCTTTTCTTAGTGCCAAACTGATGTTTTTCACAAATGCTACAATTTAAAAATCATTCTAGAGAAGCAGACATGGTGTCTAGATAAATATCACAAGAAAGACCTCCACGTCCTCAGGAGATTAGCAATGCTTCTGGGGGACCAGCACAGACTTAACACATCTGTTGTGATATTCCCTTAAGAAATATTGCAGTGTGACAGCAGGAAAAGGAAATATGTACCTTTTTTGTTGTGTGAAGTCCTGCTGCACTCCATATCACACTGACCTTCTCAGGTGTTCTGTGTTTTGATTGCCTACTGTCCAGTGCACCTCATTCCTCAAAGGTTAATGAGGCTAAACAAGAGACAAACAAAAAGGTCAGGCAACAAAATGCTGATCTATTGACAAAGGCTACAGAATGCAATAGTAATGCAGAACTCCAACACCGTCATTCCAGCATTGCTGATACCATGCTAAAACAAACAGGCACAGACATCTCCTTCAGAAAATTTTGCTGTGCATGAGGTAGAGAAGTGACCCTCTTTCTCAAGTTCAAAAAGATAAATCAATGCTATTACACCCCAAGGGCTAAAGTTCCTATTTCAGCATAACTCTGGCATGAAGAAGAACAAAGAGGGAACCAGGGAAGAAATCAGGAAAATTACCTCTCTAATTGTGCATTCAGTGGAGCAGGTACACGTGTGAGAGGACTGAGGTCTGCCTCCTGCTAGATGTGTCACTTCTCCAGGCTTAGGTCTTTCACTAAGGCTGAGTAAGTGCAGTTGTCACAGAAATTCTGCTGCTCAGAGGTCGTACAAGCAAGTGTATTACAGCTGAAGACTTTTGTCTTCCTGTCACCAAGGCTGAAAGTAGAAAACATCAGAGAATCTGTCCCTCAGTCCTCATGACAAGAAAGAATAATGACTTAGGAACAATTTACTATGTGAACATTTTTTCTTTGTAAAAATTTGATTGGTTAGGGACCCAACTTTTCACTGGAAATGGCACTTCAGTCAATAGGAAGAAATGTCTGATCACAATGAGCAAGAAAAAAAAACATATATTCCTTCACATCACTCTCTGTCTGAGCAGGGATTTAAAGATGCTATTTTTTTTTTTCAAGAGGAGAAAGGCCTTGTTCAAATTCAGTACTCAAAATACCTGGGGAACAGATTTACTTCAGAAAAATGGAAATTTTTAACTTTCACAAATATTTTAACAAGTCAGTTCTGGATGCTGGAAGCAAAATGCATACTGTTTTAAAATAACCTGCTTTGTTTACCTAACACAGATCTCCATCCATTTAAACATGCATTTTGTTTCTTTAGTTCCATTTCTTTGACAACCAAGAGCTTAAAAGAAAGCAATAGTTTGTAAAGCCTTTCCTGGATTCCTTCTTTAAGTAACAGTGATGCTGGAAAAAAAATACTACTACTGAAAATTACCAGCAAGTTGTAGGTCTATAGAATTAAATTTAAATGTCTAGAGAATCTCATTTGAAAGAACAGTCTAAAACAATACATGCATCTGCAAGAATGATGTGGAGAGCTGATGTGGAAAAATTATTCTACCTCTGTGCTTGCAAACCTGGCCTCTAGAGGTAAATTAAAAAATGTTAAAAGTTGCCTTGGCAGACTGCTTCAGCAGTAAAGCTAAAAAGTAAAGGAAAAAGAAAACCAAAAAAAGGATTGAAAATGTTTTCTTTGCATAGTAAACCAGAATATAAATTAATAATCTAATAGAGTTTATTCCAGAAATTACAAAGCATAAAATAATATTGAAGACCTAAAAGCTCTGTTTTATGTTTTTTAGCTCCCCACAATCCCTTTTTGGTTTGTTGCTTTTTGTAGGGATGGGAAGTGAGGCACCAGTACCTGTCACTAGACCACTAAACAAATAATGTGTCTTCCCTTTGCATGGGCCACTAGAAGGAAATTGCTGCCTGGTACTCCCATTACTTCTCCCTTGACATAAATTATGAGCCACTTACAGTGATGTAAAAGGATAGATTTTTTTCTTTGACTGGAAACTTACCTGCTGATTACTCTGGAGCTTTGATTAATGTTTCTGCCCCATTTTGTTTGAAGGTTAGAAAACTAAATATAGTTGGTACTCAGTAACTGCATCAGCACAGTGGACAATAATGAGCTGTGGCTGGAAAAAACTGGCGGTTTGAAGTTGCTAAAGGCACAAATGAGACCTGTTACAGACCTGCAGGCTGAGTCAGAATGGGAGCTCCTCCATCCTCTGTCATGATGGTAATACACCAAGCCCTTATATACTCCGAAAATTTGAGTATGGAATAATAAATACAGCACTGAATTAGTAATTGAGGGATCTGTCTCTTTCCACTGGGAAGTACTTTTCTGAGGTAATTCTTTTGTGATAAATTATTAATGGCTGTTATAATGCCATGGAAAAGAAAAGGAGATGCATGAGGCAGTGGGTGCCCTGGAGGCAGTACCTGATACTGATCTTCATGTCTGGGGACCCCAGGCAGTGAAAATGCAGCCACATCCACAAGAACGTTTAAGCTTGAGGAATTTCTTACACTAGTTTGCACAACCATGCAGGGACATCAATTTCATTCAAAAGGTGGAGATGACAGCAGGAGGAACACAGCACAGGAAAGGGAGGATAAGTTAATGTTTTCATCAACTGTAAGCACAAAGGGTAAATTTAGAATGAACCACTGCAAATGTAAATTTCTCTTTTTGAAGAAAAATCTGGAAATGTCTCTTTATTAATATCTATTCAACTAAAGTAATATTACTGGTACATTACTAAACCTGTTGGAAGTAAATTTGCTTGCTTTTCTCCAAGATACCACCCCCTGAAATCTAAGTGATATTTCCAAGTCTGGAGCTGCAGGGCCCAGCACAGACATTTCCCTGTTTCCATGTGACTGGAGTTGGATGCTGAAAGTGCACCAAACAACGCCTGAAGCCATGGACTCAGAGTTTACTGCCAGGGAAAACCTCTGAGGAGTGGAAGAGGGAAGTGGAGCTGAGGGACTGTGAAATGGCACCTGGAGCCATTTACAAGGAGCCCATTCAATCCAGCCCTCTGCTCGGCTGCTGGTTTTGGTTCACAAGTGGGTTTTCCTTGTGTTCAGATATTTCCTTTTCCACTTCTCATTTTTTTAATATATTACCTTTTTAACCAATAAACACACACACAATCCCCCCTATACGTGTGCAGGAACATAAATAAAGATTGTAGTGACTGTGCATGAAGCAATAGTTGGATGACACACACAAGAACATATTTTTAAAGATAAAAATTCTGTTAAGATTGCTGAAAAGAATGTATGAGGTTATATTAAAAGTTTATTTGCCAGGTTCAGACAAGAGTATTTATTATTCCATAGGTTTTATGTACAAAATGGATTGTGAGGATTATTTAGTATAAAAAATTGCATAACAGAAGTTATAAACATTACAAGACATTTACTGAGTAGGGAAAAAAATGTTATTTTCTGCAGTCATTGCAGGATTCTTTTAGGCATCAATGATTGAATTTCCTAAATAGAATGTTCATCAATATTAAAAATAAGGTTATATTAATTAAGAAATAAATTACCAGGTTCTTGTTGATTTGATTAAACATAATGAAAAATGGACTCGGTCAATGAGAAAATGAGAATGAGGTAAATTAACTAGTTTCAGACAAATCTTCTTAAGCATGTCTGTGTCTTTAGAGTGTTCAGTGAGGCAAAAAGGCACATCTGACCCATCACCCCTGGGCATGGCCCTTCTGAATACCTCTCTTACTGCCTGTACAAACACTTTCTAGTTATAGTCTTTGCAACTGAGAATTAATTGACCTTAGTAAATTCTGAGGCTTCACAACAAATTCACTTTAACTACTTAAAGACTATTGGAGACCCTTTTTAATAAAGGCTGCTGTGAACACTTATCCTGTTATAACTATATTCTAACTCCTTTGTGGATAGCAGATTGACAATTACTTTTGTAATGGGTTGATGTTGTCTGGGTGCCAGGTGCACACCAATCTGCTCGATCACTCCTGCTTCTCAGCAGGGCAGGAGGAGGAAAATATGACAAAAGTCTCCTAGGTGGGTATGCTGTGGTCTCTGCACTTCATTCTGCTCCAGAATGGGGTCCCTCCCATTGAATACAGTCCTTCAGGAATTTCCCCAACATGGGTCATTCCCACAGGCTGCAGTTCTTCACAAACTGCTCCACTGGGGGCCCCTTTACAAGGTCCAGTCCCTCAGAACCAGGCTGCTCCAGCATGAATTCCCCTCAGGGTCACAAGTCCTACCAGCAAACCTTCTCCAGCAGGGAGTCCTCTCTCCACAAGACCACAGGTCCTGCCAGGAGCCTGCCCTGGCATGAGCTCTCCATGGAGGAACAGCCCCCTTCAGGCATCCAGCTTATCCAGTATGGGATCCTCCATGGGCTGCAGTTGGACCTCTGCTCCAAAATGGCCTTCCATGGGCTGCAGGGGAACAGCCTGTCTTACCATCCTAGCCACAGACTGCAGGGGAATCTCTGCTCTGACACCTGGAGCACCTCCAGCCCTTCCTACATCACTGAGCTTGGTGTCTGCACAGTTCTTGTTCTCATTTTTCACTCCTCTTCCTCAATTGCTCTTGTGCAGCTCTTCTAAACCTCTTCTTAAAGGTGCTGTCACAGCAGTGTGTGCCCTGCTGTCACACCAGTGGGCTCTGCTTTGGCAGCTGTAGATCCCTCTTGCAGACAGCTGGCTTTGGCTCTGTCTGACACGGGGGAAGCTCCTGGTGTCTTCTCACAGAAGCTGCCTCTGCAACCCTGCTGATACCAAAATCTTGCCACATAAACCCAGAGAAAAAATTTCAAGCTATGATCAGTGATGGCTGCTCATTCATGAAATGCCTGCCTGTGATTAAATTGGTAATGGTTAACTTCCCATTTCAGTTATTATTATATTTTGTTAACTTCCCCAATTTCATGACTCAGTTTGGTGTTATCTCAACTAACAAAAAGTATTTATCACTTTGGGTCTTTGAAAGGAAACTTCCTCTTCATTTCATAGAATGAGGACGCTCATTTCCTACAACACTAACTACTAAAAAAACAAAAGATACAAGTATTTTTTTTCCTAATGTATCACTATACAAAAAGGTATTAAAAATATATATTAAAGAAATGTCATTGCAGGGACACTTGGAACATTTCGAATACATTTGCATGTTAACAAATAAAATAATTGCTACTGTAAGACCTGGTGTCTGTAAATCCTGCTTTTATAACCAAATTGTGTTCATCAATGGAACCATCAAGTCTCAAGTTAAAGAACTGTCTTGCTGAATCAATTTTAGGCTCATTAAGTTCATGGAGGTCTACTCCACTCTTCTGAAACCTGAAGTATGTGCAGCGTTTCCCCTTGAAATTGAAATCACTAGAATTGAAAACATTGCATACATCAGAGGGCTGAGCTTACCCTTGTTCTACATGGCTTATCTGGGTTTTCTTATAAAGCTTTCATTTTAATTTGGTTAGGCCCCCATTAGCTTAAAGCAGTACAAATGCCATTAGGAATCTATTTTAGTTACAAGTGTATACAGAGAGCATTTAAGTTTAGTTTTAAAATATGACTCAGACACCTGGTCAAACTGACACTGTTTAACATGTCACTAGTTGAAAATTAGGCTGTGGCACCCTGTACATCCAAACCTGTAGCAAAATGAAGCAATGCCACTCACCTTAATTCTGTTTAGCTGAGACTTAAGCAGACTTAACTTGTGGCTTGTCCTGTCTGTAGACTGCATGAATGAATAATTATCATGGTCAAATAGATGCATGTTGGGCTAACTTGTATGTCTGTTCCTCAAATTAATATGCAATCATCTTTTTGGATTGCTTTAATAAAATTGATTTTTAAATTATTCTCTTAAGAAAAATACATCCTTTGTGTTTCCATGGCAATGTGCTCACTGGTGTTTTTTCAGGGAGGGAAAAAAAAGTTGAATTGAGAGAAGAGACTGTGGTTATTACACAGAGAAAAATATTGCTTTTCTTTGCAATGTAATGGTTTCAAATAAACAAGCTGCTCTTCCTTCAGCAATAAAATCTTTCTTTGGAACAAGCTGATACCAAATAATTTATGTTTTCATTAAATAGCTATTTAATTTTGGCCTTCAGATCTGCTGAATTTGTGGTTGCATATTTGGCATGGCTCTGTTGACTTTGAGAAAAACACTACTTACAACTGATAAAGAGCTAAGAAATTTCATCACTTTTTTATAGAGATTTTTAGGCTCTTGCCACTTCCTATCGGCCAATTTCCTTTTTTCTTCCTAGTTCTCATAAACAATTATTTTTGTAATTGAAAAATAATTCCTTCCAGAGATAAAAGCTTTTGAAACATGTAATTAATAACAAACAGGGTAACACTGAAAACAGAACCAGTCCTAACACACACACAAAAAAGAAGTCAATACAGTAATGAAGACCAATATAAAAATTTTTAAAAGGCAAAAAAATTTCCAAGTGAATTAAGATCTTTAATTGCATTAACTTAATTTCTCTCAAACAATTTTCTTTGCATCTCAGCAACTATACTCAAATTGGGTCTTAAACAAGTCTAGAGTTTCTATGGTAATCCAGGAAACAAAGTAGTTTATATCACTGCAACCCATTAAAAATTATATATGCAGTGGGGTTATTAGAAAGACTTCAAGCCACTGTTGTGAAATTATAACATCAGAAACTATGAAAGCCAGAACATCATGTGCCAAGTGACTTGTCTCCAGGTCAGCAGTTTGTAGCAGGCTTCAGGCCTGTTTCTGAAGGAGTCAGGGTTTTTTAGTAACTTGAAAGAATGACTGAGCCAAAATACATCTTCACATCAATCGTATTCATAAGGTGATTTCACTGCTCTTCCCATACACACATGAAAGAGCCCTTGCCTATATGTAGTTTTATAACACAAGTAGGGGAGCTTTGGGGTTAAATATTTGTATCTAAATTATAATGATTATTAGAGATTAATAAATTATACTGAAACACATAAAATTGCCCAACTGTTAACAACTCAAATTGGGTCTTAAACAAGTCTAGAGTTTCTATGGTAATCCAGGAAACAAAGTAGTTTATATCACTGCAACCCATTAAAAATTATATATGCAGTGGGGTTATTAGAAAGACTTCAAGCCACTGTTGTGAAATTATAACATCAGAAACTATGAAAGCCAGAACATCATGTGCCAAGTGACTTGTCTCCAGATCAGCAGTTTGTAGCAGGCTTCAGGCCTGTTTCTGAAGGAGTCAGGACTTCTTAGTAACTTGAAAGAATGACTGAACCATCTTCACATCAATCATATTCATAAGGTGATTTCACTGCTCTTCCAATACACACATGAAAGAGCCCTTGCCTATATGTAGTTTTATAACACAGGTAGGGGAGCTTTGGGGTTAAATATTTGTATCTAAATTATAATGATTATTAGAGATTAATAAATTATACTGGAACACATAAAATTGCCCAACTGTTAACAAAGATTTTTGTTGCTAAATTAGCATCAAAGACACGTTTTAATGGATTCCCCTTGATTAGGTTAGAAAGATTCTGATACAGTAAAACCTCATTTTTGTTCTATATCATTGGGTAAGTAATGGAAGTAGTTTATCTGTATGTGCATTTTTATTCAATTAAATTAATATACTGTTTAAAAGGAAAGAAAATAAAAGAAAACTGAAAACTTTAAAGTACATTTACTAAAAGTGACAGCTGGTGGAACAAGTGGGTGGTGGGAGGTTCACATTGAGTTTGAGCTGTTGACTTTAATGAGTTTCAGGTAATCTGGTGTTTCATGCATGTGTGCCAGTGTGACTTTGGCTTTTTTGAGGGCATTGGGATGGTGAGGACATCACAGGCTTCTTTGTTTAACAAAAGATTAAATATGATTGCAAAGGAGGTGGAGGGTTTCAGAAAATACATTAGCTCCATCTAAGCACTTCTACATTCAAGGAGACTTTATGTAATTTATGAATAGTTTGAGCAAAGCTCTTATAAATTCTGACATACTGGTATTAGTGGAGTGACTTATTCCTGCTGCTACAGGTCTTAAAAGTCCAGACTATTAATGAGAGAAAATGCAGTTAAAGAAAACATGACCTGAATGGGAAGAAGGCCAGGGCTGGGTGATAGAGTGTATGTTACCATCAGTTAAAATATGCTGCAAAAAAACCCTATGAGAAAGGCTACTGGTAAATTCAGAATTATATTTAATAAATAGAAATACTACACAATACTATAGTACTCTGCTCTGTTTTTTATCATGGAAATAATTCTTTTTGTACAAATGGGAAAGCTGATCAGAAAGGATATGGCAAACAAGTCAGAAATTGAGTCGCCTGCTTTTAGTGAGGTCACTCATCCATGAGAATGTGCCTAAAACAGTAGAATCTCATACAAATCAATTTATAACCTGAGAGGCATAAAATGTACATTCACACTGATTTTATTCGCATACACACAATCACACAGACAGTAATGTTAACAAGTGCAGTCAGACTTTATGGTGCAGTTTCAAGGAGTGACTTGTTAATGAGAAATACCAGATTATTTTTCCTTGTAAAATGTAATCACTCAGCATTCTTTCAGCCTCCTTCAGTGTAGGGCTGCATGATCTGTGTGATCTATAGCAACCTGTACAAAATGAGCCTTACAGTTTCCCAGTTTGCATTCAGTTCTTGGACTTATCTCAATAGTAATTTTTGCAGTCCCAGTGGATTTCTTTCTTTGGATGACATCTAACAATGCTAACATGGAAGTTAGCTGAGACCAAATCCTATTTTAGAGGCAGCAGGTGCACCAGGGAGGTTTTTGGGGTTTTTTTCTTTGTTAGCACTAATCTTATACTCATGACAAGGAACAGAGCTGCCAAAGAGCCACTGAATGCAGATACCTGCAGTTTAATGATTCCACTTTCCACATCAAAAAAAGTGTTCAATTTTGAACACAGGAAACTATCTGCTAAAAGTGGGAAAATAAACAAGCAGTGCTGAAGAAAATGATACAGTAAAATTGAAACTACAAGCTCAGTAATATGACTTAACAGTCTAGAAGAGAATTCTGCACATCTTTTAAACATAATTGATTGAACCACACAATTCATGATGAGAATTATCATCCTCAGTTGAAGGATGGAGCATTTTGAATTGATAGTTTCTGATAGATGACAAAATTCTACCTCAGCTGTGAGTCTGGAGCCATATAAGCAAAAAAGTCAGTGACTCTAGGACAGTCCATGAAAGATAGAAAAGCAGAACAAGGCAAAAAAATGGCTGATAAAGGGCCAGGGAAGGTTGGAATATAAGGTCACATAGTAGATTTTTGAGGTGTCATATTGTTAAGGGTATGATTTTCCCCAGTCCATGAAAGATAGAAAAGCAGAACAAGGCAAAAAATGGCTGATGAAGGTCCAGGGAAGGTTGGAATATTAGGTCACATAGATTTTTGAGGTGTCATATTGCTAAGGGTATGATTTTCAACAAAAGCATTTAGCAGAAATAATTAGGGAATGGTATTAATTCCCATTTTCTTCAGGAGTATGGCAGCCAAAATTTCTCAAACTGAAAGCCAAACAATCTGAGAACAAAACAGAGAAAATTCAAAGAAGCTGCTCAGATTACATTTGACACCTTCTCTACATAGTTTGTGGTGAAGATCTAAGAACACCTTATATTAATACTGCAGAAAATACAAATTGAGGTTTATTCCACAGGAAGAGCTCAGACAGAAGTGGTTTTGCTCTGTGTATAATTGTCATAAGAGGTTAAAATTGCATAAAATCTTTCTACATTTATTCTTTGAAAGTTTTCCAGTTCTCCTATGAGGTTCATGGAGGTGATTTCAGCAGTAGGTGCCTGTGCTTTGATCAGTCTACCATAACAACTAATGAATACACTGAGATTTCTATAGTATTAATTATGATCTTTCTTAAGTCTATTAAGTCTACTAATTAAGTCTATTAAGGTCTTTATTCAAGTACTGGTGAGTCCAATTATCTTTCTATCAAATCAAGCTGCACACCTAGACAAGTTTGATGTCTTTTGACAAATTATCTTGTTATTCAATGCAACTTTCATTTTGCAACAATGACCTAAATATCCAGTTTTAGAAAAATCATAATAGCACTTGGTAGACAGTGTACTGATTTTCTGCTCTGAAGCTGTCAGGTGGATATTTCTTGCAGATACAACTTAATTAATGCCCAGTAAATTATGCTGAGCTTATCTTAGAGCAAACCTTCAGCGGTTTATGTCTTCATACCAAGAAGCAGAAAAAGCCTGAATTTTTTTACTTAATTTCTCTTGGAGTAATAGAGGTTCAAGCTCACTTATGCTGATATTGGAATGAAAGGATCATCAAATGTCTTTTGAAAGCTAAAATGTACAAACTGAGTGCACTTCTACTGCAAATTTTCCTTAGTGTGGATGTCCCTGACATAGCAAAATAAGCTGTGTCAATTAAAGTTGCCAAGGAAAAACCATTGGTGCACTTTGTATCTGGCTAATAAAAGGGGGAGGAGGAAAAAAGGAGACAGGAAAGCAGAATTCAGACAAATTTAATCTATTCAATGTCCTTTCACTCATATACTAATTTGCTCAATCTTTTCATGTTTGGGTTGTTTGGGGGTTTTTTTTGCCAGAAATGTAAATCATTCTGTGCTGGTTTCTCCACATCAGCCCCACTAGTAAAGGCTGCACAACATACCTGCTCACCTTTACTCACAGCAGCACTTCCATGAACAGCTTTCTGTTTGCATGAAAAGTGAACAAAAATTAAAGTAAAGCGTTTTTAGAAGAATGATGACACTTCCGCTTCTCATAGCATGCAGCCATACTAATTTAAACAGGCATGGAAATCTGTTTACCTTCAGGCTGGTGTTTCTCCAGAACATGTCTTCCAGCTCCATGAACAGACCAACCATCTTCTTTACAGCATGCAAATTAACAATTTGTTTTCAGGATATTTCTTTGAAGAAACTATTGTCTGAATTTTTATTTTGTATGTGAGTGGGGTTTTTTTACTAGCAATATTTTTAAAGTGTTTGTAGCAAATAGCACTAAATACTCATCAGCATATCAGAGTAAAACCCACTCAGATACTGGAGACCAAAGTTTTTCACCAAAGCATGGTATGTGTTTGTCAAAGCTGCAAAATTCTGAAGTTTACAATAACTGTTAGGACTGTCAGAGATAGAGTGCATGAAAAAGGGATTGGTTCTACAGGCAGAAAAAAATCAAAGCTACTGAACTTCCAGCAAATTTCTCAGCAGAACAACATAGATAGTGGAGTATAGATTTTTGTTCCATATGCATAGAAGAACAGACTGAATAAAAATGAAAATACTCTTGATCTATTTTGGACTGGTATATGTTGCTTATCCAAATGAAATCTTTGTTTGAGACCTGTAAATGAAGAAAAAAATTCAAGGTATAAAACTGAAAGAGACACTGTTATGAGAATGAGCATTTTCATGAACTGCTTTTCATAAGCCCTAAGATAGATTTGTTCTGTGTTTAAAAAGCTGTTATTTACAGTTCCCAAGATTAGCCTGTAAGCAATCAATCAAATAATCCTCTATTACTCTGACACAAAAAAGATTTGGGAATAGTAATCCTTTGAATAAGGATATATCAGCATTTGGAAGGATGAGAGAGTTATAATATAAAATTTCCACATGACTTAGTGCATTGTTTCTAATTCTTTGCTGAAAATTCCTTTCACTGCAGAAATGGTGATAGTGTCTTGACTTGTTGGCTTCAAACTATATCCGGTGCTAAATGGTATTCCAAAAATTTCAACAAACAAATCTATTATAGCTGAATCTTTGGCCCAATTTTCTGATTCTGAGCTGTATTTACAGACAGGAGCAACTTTGCATATTGCTACAACATGCTCCTTTTGATCATTGATTGCTTTGTTTTATAGCCTGGCAGTTAATATATGGATTTTTATAATATATGAATTTTTCAACAGAAGCTATAGAAGATTGCTGGCACATCATGTGCACATGCACACTACCTCTCTATATGTGCATTTTATGATCATTCTTTCCCCTGAGGACTGTGGGCAGAGCAGGAATTGCAGGAGCCATAACTAATTAGTTCTAGATTGGGACACTTTTGTTCCTTTTCCAAGTCATACATCAAGCTTCTCTTCATTAAATTTGCTTTTGCTAGTTGACACAGGCAGGGATGCTGCAGAAGCTTCAGAACAGAATCAAACTCTGTGGTTCTTTATCAACAGCTTAAAGCTTTTGGAGTTCACCAGTCTGTACTGCACATTAGCAAGTGTTCATTTACAACTTTAAAAGAAGCCCATTAAATAGATAATAAAAATAATCTGTTACTTAAAATATCATATTATCATTGTGGCTTAATATTGGATCTTTTAAAAAAAAAAGTGGAGGGGGGACAGTTTTTAGTTTTTACACATTATTAGTGTATTCACTGAAATTAATTTTGTTTTTATAAAATACAGTGAATGCAATTACAGTTTCCAGTTCTCAAGACTGGACAGTATCCTTCAATGTCTTAGAAGGAAACAGAAATTCTGCATTCAGCTGTCACCTAAAACTAGACCTTTTAATTCTACTAGCTGACATGAAAGTTTTATGAAGGAAGAGAATACATTCCTCACTTAGTCTAATCACAAAACATAATAATACAGTGTCTCATTTATAATTTGGGACTATTCTATATAAACAGCTTATACATTATAAACAAAAAATTAAAAAGAAATGCTCTTATGTATTTTTATCAGTGTTATTATTCCTCATGGTATCAGAAGCAATCACATGCACAGCAGAAAGAAATCATGTATGCCACTTCTGGAACTAAAAGATACAGATGTTCTTCTGCACCAGATGGATTGTTCTATTGCATTTTCATTTTTCCTACTGGTGCTATACCTCAAATTAAATTAGCAATTTGCAGGGAAAAAAAGGAAAAAAAAAAGAAAAAAAAAAAAAAAAAAAAAAAAAACAAAAAAAAAAAAAAAAAAAAAAAAAAACCACAAAAAACCAAGAAAACAGAAGTGGAACTTTGCTCCCTACTGCTTTGTAAGTTCCACAGGCCATTTATAGGAAACCTTTCGCCTCAGACAACAAAAGAAGTCAAAACTAGAGTGTGAGATTCATGAAAGCCTGAATACAGCTTTCAAAAGCACAATCATCAGAAAAAGTGATGAGTACCTCGAGATTTAATTGAAGCTAATGTGCATCCTGGGTGCTCTAAAGCTTTGAAAGCCATCCAAATTGTGTCCAGTTCCTTGAAAAAGTTGTGTAACTTAAGGCATCAAATCCTAAGACCACTTTATACTGTAGCACAAAGTTGAAACCATTGTCTATCATCTTCCATGATTTTTTTCCATACAATAGTTAAAAAAGAGACTCAGGTCTCAAGCTGTGACTACTGAGATGAAAAATAGATATAAAAATTATGTGGAGCACAGCCAAAGAAAACAACTAACTTCTGCAACAAGCTTTTATCCAAATTGGAAAAAACAATTATGTCTATGCTTCAGAGGTGAAATTATCTGATTTGTTCCTTTTTAGATTCCAGAAAACACTGGAACCTGGAAAACATGAAGACATGATGCCACAGGGAAAAAAAGTATGACCAGAACTGACAAGTTTTATGATGCTAATGCTATTGTGCTAGATTTATCAGCTTCTCCATAATTACAAATTATGTGTTTTTAATTATTGCACTACATCTCACTCAGCACTTTTAAAATTGAAATTACATGGAGTGGAAAGCTCTGAGTAATATAGTGTTCATCTAACAACTCTTCTGACACTTTACAAGATTTGCATCTGTGCTACTAGAATAAACAAGAAAACAAAATAAACATCAGCTGCTTCCATCTTTACATTATAATGTGAACGGTTTATGTTTTATGGATGAGCTACATAGAAATCACACCTGAGTTTTATGAAATGGCAGGTATACCTCATATACCTGTGAGACATCTCAGGTATGTTGATGATTTACTAAGGAGAACACCTCGAAAAAAGATGGATAGTAAATGTAAGGAATTTCTATGTTTTCCATATCAAAAGTCATAAAAGATTCTGTAATATATTAATCATCAAAGAGACCAAACTACTGCAGTCTTGAATACAGTTGTTTGCTAGCAACATAGAAAAACAGTGGCAGCAAGGTAAACATGCACTAAAAAAACCAAGCAGAAAAACCACTCTAAATGTTATGGAAAAAAAGTTTTAAGTTCATATAAAATAATGGAAGTGAATGAAAACTCTATTTGCATACTGAAGCTGATCAAATGGGGCCAGAACACCATACCAGGGAATTTTTTTCTCTGTTATTCCCTTTATCTCCACTTGAGTGAATAACTCTTAGAAAATTAGACTTTTAAAATGTAGCTTAAGCATTTGCCCTTAGAAAAGGACTATACAAATCTCACTAGATTCATCCTACAGGGCTGGACTTCACCCAGGAGGAGTTACTACTATTTTTGGCAGAAGAAGCCTTGTGAATGTGAGTGAATCTTAGGAAGACTAGCACTCTGTCAGTGGTGGTGGAGGGCTGTGGGGACAAGCAGCAGGTCTCTGTAAGAGCCCTTTTCCCATCAAGTCACTGCAAAAAAAGCAACCATTGCTCTCAAAACTCTAGCACATCACTGCTGGTGAGATGGTGAGAAAGGGAGGTGATGAATATTTGTCATTATAGACCTTACAGTCCATTTATAAAGACTAGGTTAGTGATTGAATGTCAGCCATACTATGCACAGTTTGTGGCCTGTGCCCTTTCTTCTTTCTTTCTCTTCCGTCAGAAGAGAAAATGGTAAATTTGTGTTAGTTTCTCTTGTGTGGCTTCTGATCCACTCTTTCAACATCAGAGGCTGGGAGCAGCAAAGAGAAAGCTTCAAAGAGCCAAGGATCTACAGATGTAGGGAGCTTCAGCTGCTACATGTGGAGCCCCAGACAGCTCTGTGTGTTCCCATGGTTGCTTCTCCATGTCTGCTTCCATTCCTAGTTGAAATAGATCTTGTGACAGCTGAAGTCTGCCTTAGTGCACCCTGAACATTGCAGTTCTTTGCTGCTGGCAGAGGTGGGCAGCCAGAGCAGCACTGGGATGCAGCTCAGTGTGAGCCCCAGTGAGGGAGCTGGGAGATGTCAGACTCTAGGAAGATGCTTTGCAAAGCCAACACATTCACTTTGCAAAGATAAAGAGACCAAAAGCCATGGAATCCTCTGCAGCAATGGTACAACATGCAGATCTAGGAGACTGAGGAGTTCAGCAGGCTTTTGCTGAGAACAACCAGTTTGAGGAGCCACCCTTCCTTCAGACTTTCCTCTGGAGCCTGTTAAGTCTACACAGCTGAAAACATGAACTGTGCTAGAGCCTCAGCTCTGTAATTGCTGTTCCTAACTGTTCTGCTCTGCATTGGAGTCCATAAGGAATGAATAAAGACATTTTCAGCTACCCATTTTTGCTTAAAACTAAGCATAAAAAGAATAGAACAAATAAATAAATTATTCCAATATAAAGCAATTTCACCTCTGGCTAACTTCACTCCCTAGTCTCCCATGTTGCCTAACTAGTTAAGCACTAGTTAAGCACTAACCAGTTAAGCATAGAAGTAAATAGTTTAGATTGTGCCTTGCCACTTTCACATTTCAGATACATGAGCTGTGTCTCCAGTTACTGAAGGCTATGTAAGAATATGTAAAAACCAGAGTTAATACTCCATCTTGTGGCAGATCATTATGTTCCCTGCAGACAAAAATACACTCACAAAATCATGACTGTATAATTTCATTAAGACTGTTGTATAATTCTGTCAGGATAAAAAATATAAAAATAGACACTTTTTCCCAGAATTAGAGTAGAAATATCTGCACATATATGTGTTTTGGTAGAAAGCAATTGCAGTTTGAAATCTCCAATTTGCAGTAAAACTTCTCCCTACTGAAAAAAACAATCCCCAAACCATAACCACCATCGAAAAACAAGAACAAAAAACCCCCAAAAAACCAAATCCCATAACAAACAAAAACATAATAATAAAATTAACAATAAAATAGAATTCCTGGAATATAAAAACTCAGCACATTGTTTTTTGATATAAATTCTTCACAGATTGCATAGAATATACAGCAAAATAGAATAATAGGATGAGTTAATCTGAATTCTTGTTTGTTACAGATCTGTAAGCATTGATCAAATATTCTAACACATACACAAAATATTGTAGCCTTCCAAAATAAAATCTATGCTCCAAGAAAAGAAGGTGTGTTGCCACCTTAATTCTCCAGAGATGCACTTATTTATCTAACCTCTGATCCACACATAAATAAAATCAATCACCAAACCATTCTCTGGTTCATTTGCAAAAACAGCACTGTCAAGCAGCTAGAAGCCCTTGAAATTAGTTGGATCATATCAATATCAAATTATAATACTGAATCAACTCAAGTAAACAGAATCTTAAAGAACGCAAAAACCCTAACAGCAGTTCAGTTGAATATTGGGAACATGGTACCAAATTATTTTTTTCCTGACAATCTTGTGAGCAGAAAGTGACAGCTCTGAAAAATCTTGAAAAAAATCAACAATAGAAAAATACTATCCTGAAACTATTTAATATATGGAGGTTATACTCTTAAAGGCTCAAAGATAATGTTCTTTGTAAGTCCAGGTTGCTACAATCTCTTAGTTCTCTAGAGAAATCATAAATTTCCTTCAAAAACTTTTGCTGCATCTCCACAAAGAGCTTTAGGAGATATCACAGGTTGTAAACAACAAAAATAATTTATCTTATGTCCACGATATTCATTGTAGGAACACATTAGAACATTTCTATGTTATTGGGGCCTTCTCTCTTTCATCAGACTGGAGCATATTTTAGGTTCCCTGCAGAGTGCTCCAGTCACATACTGACTCCATATCAGGATAAAATTAGCAAACACTGGGCCCTCCTCTAAATACCTCTTTCCATGGAATGGAACTATAATTTTGCAGATTAGATGGAATCACAGAATTGATCAGGTTGGAAGGGAGCACACTGCGTTATCTGGTCCAACATCCCTGCTCAATCTTGAGCAAAGTGGAAAAAGTGAGCTTATAGGCAGCCTGAGTGCTTGCAAGCCTTCTGCCTCTGCTCCTGAGCACTGCTAGGAGCCTTATCAGACAAAACATCCATGTTTCAAAGGGAGAAATCTATTATTAAATACCCATGCACTGGCAAACAATGCTAAAGAAGCCATCACACTATCGATGCCACTAGCTGACTTCTCACAACATAGATTTATTTTCAGAATAATACCTAGTTGAGGAGTTTTTGGAAAGTCTGCTACATTATCTGGACACCCATTTTCCTGAACAATGCTGTCAGACCCAGATCACATGAGAAGCACAGGGACTGCACTCACAGATCACTTCTCCCTTATCTGTGGTGGAACACACAGCCAGAATTCACCACTACTGCTTGTAGCAGACAATAGGTTAAATGCTTTAGAGCATTTAAATGAATAATGGTGAATAATCATTGCAAACTGAAGCAAAGCTTAACTCTTTCGACTTTCATTTTCAAGATCTTCCTTAAGAAAAGTACTAAGTCAACAAAAACGCACATGGAAGTCATCCAAAGGTCTTGCTGCTTTCAATTTGAGGGACAGCATATCCCAGACCATCCCCACCACAAGTATTGCCACTTAACCTTTGATAGTAAAAGAAGGATCAAAACCAACAAGCAGAAATGTGAATAGATAAAAGGTAGGAGAATAGAGACAAGTGGTGAAGGTAATCTGGCCCCTAAAGAGTTACAGCTGTGGCAATTATCAAACATTAAGAACAAGCCTGCCCTTATAGGCCACAGCTGGATCCAATTAAGAGGGGTATTATAAAAGAGCAGGTTGGCTAGTTGAGAGGCGAGATGGAGTTTGTTGGCTGTGCTGAGAAGGAGTCAGTGCTGTGAGGAGCTGCCCCTGAGAAACCACAGAGAAGGTACGGCACCTTGGCAATAGGACAGCAACACAGAAAGAAATGAGGAGAAGGTATGGAACCTTGGCAATAGGACAGCAACACAGAAGGAAATTTTTTTTCTTTTCTCCAATATCACTCAAGGGGCAACTTCAAATTTAGGACTCCTTGTAAGTCTTTACTACCTTGTATTCCTGCTACAGCTATGATCATCTGCCTCTGGGTAGAAAGCTGGGTTTTTTTAGGGACATAGAATTGTCTTTCAGACACTCACATTCTTCAGTTACAATCATTAATAGCTAAGAAAGTCCAGAAATAACAGCCAGTCCTAAATGCTGTAGGTGTTTGCTAAGTGTCAGAGATCACCATGAATACTACAGATTTACACCTCTCTGTGCACTCTGAGTCTCAGAAAAACGGTGAGATTCAAGAGCTGTTTTCTGATATGCACAGTCTTCTGTGGTATTAGAACTTGCTTGATCCCCAGAATGGGCACTGAAACATTGATTAAAAATTGTTAGAATGTTCACCAAGAGCCAGTTTTATTTTTAACACTATATTTATGCCAGGAAACTCTTATGAAAAGTATGACAAAGATATTTATAATAGAGACAAAGAGAATGCTGTATGACCAGTTTGTGATTAAAGCCTCTCAGTCATCAAATACTTGGATAAAACTATAAAGTAACATACAAATCACCATTTAGTCAAGACATTGTAGCCAGCATGATCAGCTTAACACATTATTGTCCTTGTGGTAAGTATTAGTGAACTTTAATAAAAATATTTTTTTTGCCATCTAATACTATTGTAGGAGATGAGTAAGTGGTAAGCAATATTAGTGAACTTTAATAAAAATATTTTTTTTGTCATCTAATACTATTGTAGGAGACGAGTAAAAAAAAGAATCAAATGGTTAATAACCAATCATTTATCTCAAAGCCATTAGTAAATGCCTTAGCCTCAGCTGGCAGACTTACAAAAGCCTATGAAGAAAACAAAACCCAAGAAGACAAATAACTGAAAGAGCCTAAAAATCAGTGGTCTCCAAGAAAATCAGGGCTCTGCTTATGTAAAAGATTCCTGAGATGGAGTAGAGTGGGAGAAACTAATTTAGAGTTAGAAAAAAAGAACATTTGTAGACCTCAAGGACAAATGTTTACCTTATTAGGTTTTAAAATCATCAGGATCAGACCATACAGGCAAATATTATTAAACAGAGAATTAAATATGACTCTTTCTGATAAAATCTGTTTAAAGATAACCATAGAAATATTTTCAGTAATGTAAGCAATCCATCATCACTATTTTATCTGCTATGATCTTGCTTCTACAGGCAGCACATTTTTTAACTTAACTGAAACAAAATTAAAACAGCTTCAAATTACATTCTGACTAACTGAATGCCCCTTCCTGTGTTAATTAGATATGGTGTTATTCACTTCATGCTCCCTTACTCAACAGCTGATGTTTACAGCCCTGAAGCACACCATGTGTCAGTGTAGGTGGAGCAATTTATTCTCTATTCATAATTTGCAACGTCGTTGGGGTGAAAAAGGTGGTGTAAACATCAAATTACTCTGGATATTTTTAATTTGGATAAGTTGGTGTCTCTGGACTTCACAAAGTTCTTCTCTACATATGCTGAAAGCTACCCACCAACACACACAGCCCAGAGACATCTCTCTGCTCAAAGTGTGACCAGACACATCACGCCCTCTGTGGCGTTATCTGGAGACTTCCTGCTGGAGACAATACGTGTAACAATTCATACAGCAGAGAACAATGAAATATAGCATAAAATATGAATACAGGGAGGAGTCAGAGGGAACTAATTTTCTTTTATATCGTGGAATAAAGTAACTTCCAAAAGGAAATAAAAAAAATTGTTTTCTTGATTCTTCCATTTGAACGATCAGCTACTAGAGATGTGAAAATGTGGTGCTCAGGGCAGCTGGCTGGTGGATGTATTAATGAAAAATGCCAATCTGACTACACCAGTGTGGTATCACCTTTGTAGAGGTAATATAAGCTACATTTCTACTGGACATTCCTCTTTAAAATATTCTGGGATTTCTCAAAAATCCAGAGGGAAAAGGGGTTCCAATGTACTGCTTCACTGACAGCTGTCTGTTACCCAAAAATTAATTCTAGTATACTAATTCATTACATATATTTTGATGTCTAGTTGTGCAAACCATTTCAATTAAAAATATTGAATTTCTGATTTTATAGAGTATTTATTATTGAAACACTAGAAGGAGGAGGAAGTTTAGCTTATTATCTGAATCATTAATGAATTTTCCCTGGTGATTCTATCTGTTTCTGCTGATGGTTTGACAAATGAGAGAACAATCAGAAAATTAGTCTACATTTGGAAAAATAATTTTAGATTGAGACCCTTCTAAAAAGTCAATTTAATGTGCTTTAAAGAAGTTTAAAATCAAGACTAAGCTATCTAATGTGATATTTGACAGAAAACTCTGTGTGCTAGTCAAATTCCTACTCCACCCCTCCCCAAAAAAATCATCTGAGAAGACAAACATGTCGGCATTTCCTCAGTCATTTTTGTGAACTAAGATTATTTTAAAAAGTAAAGAGGTAGGCAAGAGAATGCAGTATGAGTTTGAGTAGAATTGGATCGATGAGAGATGGATTATTGGTTTTCATATGCTAATATAGAATGATTAATAACTATTAATTTGATACTAAACTGCTTCTCTTATTATAATAATTGTAGTATTTGACCCAAGACAGAACAAAATATTTTATCATCTCCAGTACCCATAAGTCTCTATCCTTTCTCAGACTTCAGTTAAATCTCTAATTTGACCTGTTTTATTTTAAATGGTTGTACAGGATACGCCACGTAACACAGGACATGGGAATTTTTATCCCACTTTCTCTGTGACCTTCCTGCAGCTTCTTTTTCCAGCAAGCTTTCCTTTCTCCAGCTTATCCAAGAACTGCCTGTACTTTATCTCCCTTCTGGGTTTCTTCAGCCCAGTGTGGGGCCTGAAGCCCATCCCAGCTCTGCTGCTGGGGAGAGCTGTAACTGAGGAGCATCGAAGACACTCAGGACTGTAGAAAAGGAGGGGAGTAGGCACTGTCTTCAAGAGTCTTAAGAGTGAAATCCAGAGAGTCAAACACTGCTGGTTTTCATATGTTTTTTTTATGTTTTTTCATGGACACTTTAATAAACTTGGTGGAAACACTGGAAAGCAGGATAGCTTTATAAGACTTGAAGGCTGTGTAACCTGGAGCAGCATAGGAAGGAAAAGCCACTTAATACTTGTTCAGGTCTCTGTCTCCTTCCCTGGTATCTGCTACATTTCCTAATGATAAAGAGGATGCTTGGAAGCAATTTCTGGTCAAATTCCATTAAGCCAAATTTAGGTAGGATCAAGGAAAATACAAAATAAAGAAAGGGAGAGAAAAATGAAATGCACAGATACCTGTGCATAATAAATAATGCAACAGCCTGACTGACATGTTTCTTATCAGTTTCTTTGGCTATTTTTTCTCTTGCATCCTTGATGCTAAATTAGTCCCATACCAGATACTGTATTTGCTTTTTGATTTCTGAATGCTTTCATGAGCACTCACTTCAGAGAGCTGTGCAGCCCTGAATGGCTGGAGTGAAGCAGCTATTGCTGTCTTCAGAAGGAACTGATGTAGGCCAAGCTACAGCAGCCATGCTGAGCCTGCATCCTGCCACATCCATTATTTTCACTTGGAAAGAAAGGGAACAGAGGTTCAGTGCCTGCACTCCACTGATTAGCCATATCTTCTTTCTGCTGGATTCATTCTTTTCCCTGTTTGGTTCTCATTAATGATCAAGACAAGTCCATGCAAAATGACAGCGCAGTGTTGAGAATCAGCAGTGCCCTTTGTCGTGAGGCAAAAGAGTATTTTTGTACTCCTATAGTTGTGTGGCTATACCAAGGAGAAAATACAAGTTGCTTCTAATCAGTTCCTCATCTGCTCCCAATTAGAAAAGCTTGCCTTTATGCACTCCCAAACTTCATACTTGAATGAGAGGAATATGTAAAAGCTATAGTAGAAAAGTTGGTTCTCAGAAGTAACATCCTAGCTGGTGCTGTGCTCAATACTATACAAAATTCTTCTTTCTCAAGACACTTCCTGAGTAACTTCTAGGATTAATTTGATGCTATAATGCTATTTCATAAGGATAATTTTGCATATAAGCAATGAAAAAAATCACAAGCTTATACCTTCTTATAGAAAGAGTTCCCTCCTTGAAGAGGTTTTCATCATTTATTTTCTAAAACCTATTTTCAAAAGCACAATGGTTTCAGAAACAATTATCCCATAGCCTTGTCAAACTTAAGAGGATATCAATGGCCCAGGCACTGACTCTTGAAAGATTTTTTTTTTCTCCTGATATCTTCTTGGAATGAAAAGCAAAAAAAAAAAAAAAACAACAAAAAAATCCAAACAAAAGAGACAAAAAATTTTTACCCCAAAAACCAAAAAAAAAAAAAAAAAATCCAAACAAAACAAAAGAGACAAAAAATTTTTACCCTATCAACTTCCAAATTTTGTCATAACTCTGGCAACACTTAAAGAGTTAGGGAATCAAGCATGAATTACACTGAATTTATTTAAAAACCAAAAAGAATTAACTTTTGTTCTTATATTAAAGGCAACAAATTTCAATCAGTTGAAAAGGATCCAAAATTTTGTTGGTAAACATAATTATATCCCTTTATTAAGTGCGTCTTTTTCTTTCAAACCTCAAGCCCTCACGCTGATTTGTAGGTGGTCATGCTCAGGTTGGCAATACAATTTAAAAATCAGGGCATAGGTTAAAGGTATAAATGGAATACACACTAAGCAAACTTAAAGAGTTAGGGAATCAAGCATGAATTACACTGAATTTATTTAAAAACAAAAAGAATTAACTTTTGTTCTTATATTAAAGGCAACAAATTTCAATCAGTTGAAAAGGATCCAAAATTTTGTTGGTAAACATAATGACATCCCTTTATTAAGTGCATCTTTTTCTTTTAAACCTCAAGCCCCTCACGCTGATTTGTTGGTGATATTGCTCAGGTTGGCAATACAATTTAAAAATCAGGGCATAGGTTAAAGGTATAAATGGAATACACACTAAGCAAGAGTGAGGAAAATAAAATCCATGTGTCTGTAGATGATTTAGCTGATTTGGGAAAAATATATTTTAAAAAAAGGACTCTTTGAATTCTTGCACTAATGAACTTAAACTAAATTGTTGATCACAAGGCCAGGATGTGTTTGTTCCATTTCCACCTTCATTTTTCACTTTACTGACCTTTACCACTTCTGTGTTGTAGATGGTATTTTTAAAATGTCCTAGAAGAATTCAAGAAACTTCAAGAGCAGCCTCTATTCTGGTCTTTCGAGGCAGACTGCTCCTCTCCTCCCTTTAAGAAAAGATAGAGTCCTAACAAGGTCTCCATGAAATATCTTATTAAATATTCATAAAAATTTTGGCTTTAATTAAAAAGAACACATTTTGGGGTCTTGACCTATCCTAGCTTGAGAATTACCTTTGAGATTTGTTTTGTCATTATCACATATCCTTTTAATTAGTAGGTGGACAATGCTATGACCAACAGTATTCTAGCAAGGATGTACTAAAAAATGTTCTCACTAATTTGATGTAAAGCCCATGAGAGGAACTTAGCTATTTGCAGAGTAGGCACATCATGGCAGTGCTAGGAGGAAAGTCCTCACTTTACTTCTTCATTTCTAAATCAAGAAAGCTCTCCTATAATAACAGAAGATGGAAAAAATGTTTCTATTAAAGTACAGTGAATGAAGACAAAGAAATAATATGCTAAAATTGACTTATAAAATGCTAAGTGAAGATAGAAGGGCTGACAGCTTCATACAAGAAAATTACCCCATCACTACCAAAATCTGAGGAAAAGGAGAGCATAAATGAGCAGTAGATCCTCTTACAGGGTGAGACAATAGGCTTCTCATCTAATGCAGCCTACTCGTTTGAGCAGTGTCAACACTGAATTCAGACCTTTCTGTAATAAGTGGCTTCAAAGTCAGACACTGCATTCCAACCTGCTTTTCATATGGATAGGATGTTTTTAAATCAAAAGCATCAGTATAAATTATTATCAGAAACTCCATCCAGCACATCAGGAGATACAGCTGCACAGCAAAAGAAACATCCTCTTTAGCTAAAGCACTTGCAGTCTATTCTCCTTTTCTTTCTTTAAAATCAAGGTGTATTTTTGGCACCAAATACAGAGACAAAGCATATGTGAAGGCTATGCAAAAATTTGTGTAAGCAGTTACAGGCAAGACCCTACAGTACTGTGATAGTCCAGATCACAATAAATGAAGATACTAGAGGCATAAAAACTGCTAGGAAATATTTTATTTTTGTCAAAATTTTTTAATGACAGGAATAAAGCCACCTACTTGTCATTCTGCACCCAAGTATTTCCCTAAGGCCTCACTGGCTGCAAGCCAGTTGCCAAACAGACATTTATTAATTTTCTCTGCATGATAAACTTTCATTTAAGCAAAAAATATTTTTTAGCAAGAAAACAAGGATTTTTATTACAATAAAACTCTGCTTTATTGCAAAGTATAAACTGTGGCACAGAAACCCCTAAAATGTCTTTAGACCCCTTTGAACTTCCTACTTTATCTCTTCTGCTGAAGACAGTATCCTGAGACTGTGCAAAGACCTTGCTCCAAATGCAGATAGGCAGAGCAATATGCAAACAGGATTAGTGGCAGAATGTGACCATTATTCTCCAAAAAAAGTACAAACAAATTTATTACCTCATTATCTAGTTAGGAAAGAGCTTTCCATTCAATAACTTCAGAACTGAAATACAAAAAACTGCCAAAAGGTAAAAATATAAATCTGTGAATCTTTTTGCTGCAACCTTCTGTATAAGAATTTTTCTTATAACCCAAATATCTACCAGTACTTAGTTTTTTGTAAAGGACAAAAGTCTGCAGTAAATTTATAAAAAATCCAAGAAGTGCAGGCCAAATTAATCCACCCAGTCATTGTCCCATAACGCTTTGGCTTCTAGGAAAGAGTGCAAGAAGTCTTAGCTGGCTGATGGGACTGGTCCCTCTATATTGCCCTTGTACATTTTTAGTATCAGTAGAAAAACTACCACACAGAAAGGTGTTTTGTTTTTGCATTAATTCCCATATTTTCTTAGACAATGTATATTTATCATTAGAGTGAAATTACTTAAGAAATTACTAAATGGGTGCAATTGAAATATTGCCCAATTACCTTTAAATTAAATTAAAATATTTCTAGATTATGTTACAGAATTTAAAAAGCTGATATTCCTTAATTTTTAATCTATGAAATCTTCCAAATGCCCAAAACCAATCTTCTGGTTTGCTAGCAGCCAATGAAACATAATACATGGACAAGTTAAAGTGGAAGAAAGAACAGGTAGTCTCACTGGTGAATTTTCCACTGTTCTATAAAAAACCAAGCTGTTCAGATAAATATTTACAGAATATTGACGAATGGCATCAAAGATGCAAACTTATCTGTTGAATTTTTTTTCACAATAAATGTTAAAATCCTTCAAAACCTCAAGCTGTGGAATGCATAATAAAGGCACAAAACCCAGAAATGATCACAGACTGTTGCACGAGAAATATCTGTCATATAGAGAGTAATAGCAAGTTTCCATATTAACATCAGTATGACATTGAGTGTAAGTCTGATAACACTGAAACTGTCAACAAGGGGGAAAAAAGTATTCCTGTGTGCTACCCGAAACTTAGGAGCCCTAGGTGGTAAAGTATTTCACAATGAGACTGTTAACAAGAACTAATACCAGTCCCAGAAGAGAGTGCAGGAAAAACACAAAGCAAAGCTGACCAAATAATGCTTTCATGCCTTGGAGTATTGTGTAAATTACAGCAAGCAGATTTAGGCATTCCATTTAGAAAGAGAAATAGAAAGCTGAAGCTCGCACTAGAGAAAATGTACTAGAGAAAAGTCATTAAAAGAAATTCCAATAAAAACAAATAAGAAGTACATATCTACAAAGAAAATTTATGAAAAGTAAAACGTGGATGCACATGTTGTGATCAGACTGCAATTTAAGTTAGCTGGACATGTTTTCTCTGCTGCAGTTACCCTTTCATACAATGTTTGAAGTGAAAGAAAGAAATTTAAATGTGGTAAACCAATTCTAACCAGGTATCTCGGGGAAGAGTTCTTTGAAAGCAACCTTATTAATCTTCAGACAAAGTCCTTGAATTCAGAAGGATTTCCTGAGCTGCATTGATCTCACACTGACTTCAACAGAAGGATTTGATGTGAAACCTTGCAAGTGCCCTCCAGGTCCTGCCCATGTCCCCACCATCCACAGACTCAAGCCAACAAGCACCTGGGTGCTGTCAGGCCATGCCTTGCCTCCCTGCTGACCAAGGCTGCCCCTCAAGGTTCGATTTGCCTTTGCCAAGGGGTCTCTCCTCTATGGGGATGACAATTTTCACTGAAGTTATACAAAAGATGGTACCTGTTGGACTTTCATCATTCTGCCAAATTGTGGGGGAAAAAAATAGACTCTGAAGTTGTCAGGCAAGAATGACACAAGAAAAGGGAGAATAATACAAAAAAAGGTAAGGGATTCACCTGCTTAAACACTGGTGTTGAGTGCCATAGTTACTCCTCAAGCACCCACAATACTCATGCCAGATGACCCAAACATGACCCAGAAGCTAGTGGACTCCATTCCCTGCTGCAGTTGCAGCTTGAAGCCAAATGGGAATTTTCAATTCTTTAGGTCTTGAAAATGGTGGCTTTTTTCTTGTATGGTCCATCAAATTTTAATATTTTTAATTGTTTTTGGGATATTGGAAAAATAACAGGACAATCAATAATTTATCTTATCACAAAATCATTTTGCATTTATGGATGTATTTCTAGATACCAAACGCTTCTATATCTAGATTTCAGCTCACTTGCTCGTTTTTAGAAGGGTACATTTCTATGGAGGACAGCAAACATTGTTTTTCGTTCTTCTGTGCTCTAAAATGCAACATTATCAAATGAAAAACTGAGCTACCATTATCTGCCAGCTTTCCTATCCACTGATGTACTTCAAGATAAAAGTAGCCAAATGGCTTTATATATAATAAAAAGTGGAAAAGGCAGACTGCTTATAAGATAAAAAGAAGGAACCATGATAAGTCAATCATGAGCACAGGAGATGAGAGCTAATATGTATTGGTGTGATGAATGCCCATTACCAAAGTGGAACAATTTTTAGCAGTAAAAAGATTAAGCATGATGGTGTGAAATAAAAAATTGACTAGACTTTATAAAACACGGAAGTTCAGAGGCTTCAAAAGGTTTATTAAAATTTTCTGCAAAAGAAGCCTTCATGAATAAAAAGAATCAAAAGGTTTATTAAAATTTTCTGCAAAAGAAGCCTCCATGAGTAAAAAGAATCAGAGTTATTATGCTACTGCTTAATGTAAGAAAAAAATTACTAACTTTTCTCATCTATAGCAAAATGAAGAGAAATTACTTGTAAGTAAGAAAGTGTGAAAGTAAGAGTGAAAAAGAATAGCCAGCTGCAAAGTGCTGCAGAAGAAAATGACAAAACTAAAAATAATTATACCAGGCAAACACAAACCTCATAATTGCCAATTAGAAATCTAGAACTTGAGGAAGAGTCTTTTAGCCAACAATATACCAGACACTAGTTTTTTTGATATTATTTTCAGGAGTTGGTCATTTACTGCTGATCATCTTATCAGAAGCTGCAACAGGTATTATTTTATTCTAGTGTCTGCATGGGCCTTTCACTTGCCTTTATGCTGGATGATGTAGAGAGCAGCAAGTTGTCTCTCTTCGGAGCATCACATCAGTCCTCAGAGGACAAATGACACAGTCCCTTCTGCACTGACACTGTGCACCAACAGATTTCCACAGCACTGTGGCTTTTGAGACAGCTAGTGAGCCACACTGGTTGGTGGAGGCAATATCAAGGGCTTAATGCAGCTTTAGACATGCATCCATATATGTTTATACCTTCATTCCCATTTACACACAGATGACAAAGCTGGCCCAGTGCATCAAGAAGCATGATACTTACACCACACTGATGATTTACATCACGCCACATTCAAACCTTTTACTCTTTTCACTTTTTGTACTTATCATTGAAGATTTTCTAGACTGGATTTACAAGTCTTTTGGTGTAATATTCAAGCAAGCCATCAGACTGTGTGCCTTCCATTTCAAATAATGAACTTTTAGTATAACTGTTTACTTTCTCCAATATTCTGTAGCACATATTAACGTGGTAAAAGCACTTCAAAATTCCCAAGAAACCCTCACCTACTTTAGGGAAGTATTATTCCATACAAAAAAATGCTATTATTTTAGCTTTCTTTTTTTTTTAATGTTTATGAATTGTACACAAATGCTCAGCATTTTTTAAGCCTCTTACTGATAAACTAAAACAATAGAATGAAAAATGCACTCCTTTCAATGGGCTATTGATTTTTAAAGAAAATGATGGCATAGTATGGGATTAATCTGATTTATTATCAAATCTACACTTGAGCTAATCACACACAATTACTTCAAGCAACAGCTCATGGATATAGTTAGAGGATGGCAGGGCAAGAATTGTGTCATCCTGAGGCTGACATCTAACACAGAACAAGGGAACCACGTGCTTTCATTGCAGAAGGAGTACAGTGTAAGTATCTTAACCATTTACCAAAAAAACCATTTAAGTGTCTAAATTTAAGGATTGATGTCTCTCATCCACAGTGTCTACCAGGTGATTTTCTGCTTGTTTGGATTAATTTTACCACTTTTTGTTGCAGAGTTGCTAATGCCCGAAGAGTATGGCTGTAAGACTGACAGCATGAATGTAAAAATTCCAGTTGTTCTAAACCTTGTGCTGGCCATAGATCATCAGTTCTTGACAGTTCCTATTTCTGTGGAAGTTTGCTACCCCCTCACATAAGTTAAAAATGTGGGCTGAAAGACAGATAAAACTGCAGAGATATTGCCCTCTGGATTTCAGAGAGCACATAAGTATTACCTGCAGCAAGAACTCTGTTTTGCTGAAATAGATGTTTAAACTATTTTTTGAATCATGGCACTCTGGAGATATTTTTAAAACCGGGATTTGCTTCAAGTTATATCTACGCCCTCTGGATTTCAGAGAGCACATAAGTATTACCTGCAGCAAGAACTCTGTGTTTTGCTGAAATAGATGTTTAAAATATTTTTTGAATCATGGCACTCTGGAGATCTTTTTAAAACCAGGATTTGCTTCAAGTTATATCTATTAGAAACCAGTGAACAAAACCATAAAAGGACAAAAATAATCTTAGGTATTTCCATAAGTAATAGTCCTTTCTATAAGATCAGTTTAATTGCTTCCAATGAAACTTCAGTTTATATTACCATTACCAAATAAGGAAAACCTTCAAATGGGAAAAAAATGCTGAGGAAAAAAATCAGATACTAGAAGGGACAAAGTTGTATCAGCTGAAACTGTTCAATTGCTTTTTTAGCTGTCAAATTTTAAGTAATGATGAGACTGGTGATTTGTTTGTGTGAGGTAATTGTTAGTCTGATGAAACAGTTGTCTTAATCATCTTCCTAAACCTACTAAAACCAGGCTGAAACAAGCAATAGCAAAAATTTCTGCAAAACACTGTATTCTATTCTTTCTCATTTTTTAACTTCTGGGTGAAGTAACAAATTGAACTATGCAGTTTTTCAGTTTTTTAAACACTCTCATGGACAACTAACACCCAGCCATTGTGTGAGCACCAGTCTTCCAGTGGCTGCTCAGCAGCGTGCTGCAGACAGTGCTGCCACTACTGGCACTGTGGAAGTGGTTTGGGATAGTTCTCTGAGGAAAAAAATAGTTTAAACTTAAGAATGCAGTTCATGACTACTAAAACTAAAGTTGTTTACTCAGAAAGGGGATTGAGCCCCTCTAAACCCAGTCCAACATCCTCTTCCAAACAGAGCTGCACCCACTCAAAGGATTGTTCCAGCCCAATGAGGCAAGTGCAGTCACATGTACAAGAAATGTGTTCATTGTGAGTTAAAATACTTTGTATTTGAACAGGTAAAAAAGAATTTTTCAGAAGGGTCTGATAGATTAAGATTCATCAAGATAAGATCTGCACATTGGCTCTCACAGCATAAAAAAATTGCCTGACACTCCCTACTGAGTAATACAAATAGGGTAAGCCTAAAACTCACAAGCTAAAGGCACGTGTGATCTAAACAGACCTCAGAAGAAATACATAAAAGTGTATTTTTTACATAGTGTATGTCCCAATTTCATTGTTTCTGAATGAGATATTTTGATTCAAATAGGAGAGGTGGGTCAGTCTGTAACATATGAAGCACACATTTCTTTTTCTGCAATTTATTACTTTAAGAAACAACACAATTAATCTTAGTCAAAGAGCAGTGGCTGACCTGCATTTCCTGAGTAATATTATTATTTTGTTCACAGTAACTGTTTTACTAACTGAAGAAACAAAAATATCAATTCAATTAGATCCATATAATGGAAGGAAATATCCACTCTAATTAATTTTTGTTGACATTTCTTGTCATTTAGGCAACATACATTAATATTTGCTGCTAATACATTAAAAAATAGCCTTTACCTCTTTCTTTCTCTTCTGTTTTCAGAAGGGTATAAAACTTTCATCTTTCTATTTGCTTGTTACAGAAAAGAGGGTATAAAACCTGTATCATAATATAATATCAATACATGACAATTCAGCTACCACAAACATGTTCCTTTGATGGTGAAATGTGCTTCATGCCTTCCTGCAATACCTGTGACTAATGCAATAATGACTATTAAAAATTGACAAGAAAGCTGAAACTTGATAAGCACAGGAAAATTGCTTCATTAAGCCACTTTGGGTTTCTCTTTTACTCCTACATAGCTGATATTATATTTGGAAAAGTCCAGACAGTGTAAGCTCAAGATACAAGCAATTATAACAAGGCATGGCATAAAGAATTCTTAATTCCTATGGCAAAGAAAAAGTACTTTTCATGCCATGATGCTTTAAACTTTTCTGCAGTTGATTGAGCCAATAAGAACACTCATGGGCACCTCTCTGCATGAGGGAAATAAATAAACAAAAGGAACTTTTAACAGCAGCAGCCTTGTGATCAATCCACACATTGACTTTGTGTCATGATCTAAAGATTGAAGAGAGAGAAATGTTGTGCTACTGAATTATGTTCCTGTTTGCTCTGAACACCTGAGGACCACGATAGCATCTGACCTGCAAAGATGAGGGATGCTCCAGTTGTGTCACTTCTGGATCTGTGAGGAGAAGGATGCACACTCAGTGCTTTTGTCTGGCTCTTTTGGGTCGCTGCTGCCTACCCATGGGCAGGATTTGGATGCTGAAGGGAGCAGGTCAGAGTCTCACTGCTTCCCAGGCAGGTTCAAGTAGGAAGGTGGAGGGCTAAGCTAGCATGACAGCTGGCATGAGAGAGAGGGCAGAGAATGGGGTTTATAATTTTATTTCTCATCAAGAGGCTCACTCTCCAGTAAAAGAAACCTGTACTCTTCATATCAAGGCAGAGGGGGAAAGAAATAAAATGCTTCCAAGGATTTTTCCTTTCTGCTCTGCAATGTCCAGGAAAGTCTTGGGACAAGCTTCTCCTTAAGACTGTTGAAGCTCCAACTCTAAACTTTGGGGAACTCCTCTGTGGGGACAAGTACATAAGTAAACTATCTGAGATTTGGTCAGTATTGCATCTTTAACTGCAAAGAGCAGAACTGAGAATTCATTTATCTATAAATGAACAGAATGGAAATCAAAAGCCTCTTCACTGCCCACTTAAATGATGACTAATTTTTGTTAACAGCAGTGATATGGGAGTTTCAGCAATTGATTCTGAGAAGAAAAGAAATTGTAGCTTGGGGAAGACAGTATCTATGAATGCAGTATTTCTTTTTTTTTTTTCAAAATACTTTCACCATAATGTTTCAGGGAAACATAAGTATCAGCAAGGCCATATCATTAAATGATTCCATTTTAAATTTTGTCAAATCAAATGATCTGGTCTTTCCCCCCTTTGAACTATTGTACTTTGCTGCTTATTTTCCTTTTAAAAAGACTTAAATAATTAACTTTTTTTTTTCCCACTCTTAGTTCTCCATATAGTTATATTTTCTTTTACATATCTCATATGCCTTATTTTCAGAAACTTCAGTCACCTGCTTGTGAGAGGTAAATTAGTCAGCTCTTAATTACATCCTTTTTTTTTGTGGCAACTCTGTACCCTAAGCCAAATAATAGTTAAAAAAATAGTGGGATATCCTCTGACACCTAAAGATTACCTGTATAGCAAGTAACATTTAGGAAAACTCCATATAGTTATATTTTCTTTTACCAATCTCATATGCCTTATTTTCAGAAACTTCAGTAACCTGCTTGTGAGGGGTAAATTAGTCAGCTCTTAGTTACATAAACTTTTTTTATGGCAACTCTGTACCCTAAGTCAAGTAATAGTTAAAAAAAATAGTGGGATATCCTCTGACACATAAAGACTACCTGTATAGCAAGTAACATTTAGGAAATAAAGTAAGAGTAAGAAAGTTTTCTCAGGCAATGAATCTGGAGTAGTAATAAAGGCAAATTAAAAAGTCTTGGTGAAATCCGTCTTTTGGAATTTGGCATGTCCCACATCCCTGGCCTCCACTCTTCTATTTAAAACTAAAAAAAAATAAATTATATACACCCCCAAATCACACAACTCTTGTTACAATTTTTGGAATAAGACAGTGTGGGAACACTGAAGGAAAACTGTTTGAAGTTGTAGTGAATCAAGAAAAACTGGATAATCTGGGAAAAAAGTCTGCTACACTTGCAGTCTAGGAGACAAATGTGCATGTTTCAGCTATGGGAGGATTGAGGATAATCAAAATTTTTTTTGTTGAAATTTCACTTCAAATGTTCTGCTCAAGTGCACTTGTAATTGCCTCATCTACTCCTTTGGCTGACCAATGCTCAGTGATGACCTTGGCACCCCATCTTCACTCCTGGCTGCATTTGCTGCTTTCTGGTCCTCCTAAGCAGAGGTGGTGGCTGCTCCACGAGCAAGGGAGACCCAGGCACCTTGGAGAGGGAGCCTGGAGCCAGTAGCAGAGTGATGATGAAAGACTGGGAGTGAGGTACTGAATTATGCAGTTTTTATGAGCGTGTTGTGGACATGCCAGCATGCCTGAATCTCTCAGGGATGGATATCCCTGATCTCTAACCCCACTTGGTTCAGTGAAGGGAAGAACTGCATTGTGACAGGATGCAGATATTTCACTCTGAGGAAATGTAAAGATCTGTCCCTCACCTGAGCATTGGACATGGGACACATCCCAGCCACAGCAGCTCCTTCCATGTAATACAGCACCAGCTGCTGCTATTTTCTATCATGGTATTTTGCTCCTGAAATCATCAATTTGGCAAAGATAACGATCTAAATCATATTTGAAAAATCTACAAAGAGTATAGATAGTTAAAAGGACATTTAAAATTATACCTGTAGTAGGCATGGGAAAAAATCTATGAACCATTTGTCTTTGGATTGTAGCTGAAATAAAAGTCTACTCTTGGGAGGAATTTGATTGTTACTTCCTAAACTGGCAGGACATTTTACAGGAGATTTAAAGTACAAAAATAAGATACAATGAATAGATAAAAAATTCTTATTTAAATGTTCCTTCTTTACTGACATGCTTACTAAAGACAAGAAGAAACAAATAACATTACCTATGTATTGAAATCACTGAATCACTGTGTACAAAAAACTACAGTTCTTGTTTAGCAACACTTATCTTTTATTTATTTCCTTTTTTGTTTGTTCATTTTCTTTGTTTGGCTGCTTGGTTTTAGCTGAAGTTTTTGTTTGTTTTTAATTTTTCATCCTGCTGGATAAGACTGATTTACTCAGGACTGCTTCCATAACAGGACAAGGACACACAGGGCAGGCAGTCCCTAAGGAAGCTTTTTAGCAGCACTAATGTGCCAAACTGCAAGATGGCATCGGTGTATAGATAAATGTCCCCTGGGGACAAGGGTGCAAACTCATTTTAACCTGTGACCCACACCAGATTTGAATTCAAGCTGGTACCTGAGCTGAGCTGGGAGAGCTCCTCATATGCAATTCTGCCCCACTCTCCTCAGAGCAGCTAATTTCAGCCATATCAGTGAGGTCTTGTCTTTTAAGCCTCAGCTGTGCCTGCAATAACTCCTAACTGCTCTAAAGCTTCCTGCTGCCTAAGATATCTCCAGACCTTTCACATGACATTTGCTTCACATCCTTTCATGTAAGATTCCCCAGTATAAGGAAATGGTTGAATAAACATTTCATTGTGAAATGAGTGGGAGAGTAAGCAGCCAAAGTGGGAAATGAAAAATGAACGGAGCCATCAACAGTCACACATGACTTGCTCAGGGAGAATTACAATATTACTAGCCTAGTCTGCTACTCCTGTGTTGGCTGTAACTTGGCAGGTATCAGTTACATTAAGGTGGTTCTCTCCTCGGAGTAGCGATTATCTGTTAATGCCTTAATGAAATACACCTCAAACATCCCTGTGCAGACTCAAAGTATAATTAGCAATAACTGTTCTAATATGCTGGCTCCAATGTAAATATATAGGAACTATGCAAGCAGTGCATTTCAGTGCAATACTTTCATCATCATTAGACTTACTAGCTTCCTTTTGCTTATTTTAAACTTTTTGGGCTAGGTCACAAGTTTTTTGCTGGGGTTGACAAAGACAGAAAGTCTTAATTTGCTCACAGAAACCAGCAGAACTGTTAATGTGTTTTAAATAAGCAACCAAAATTATATCTTTGCAAATGTATCCTACTCCTCCTTCTTATGGGAGTGAAGACAGACATTAACCTACAGGGTGAGATAGTGACAAAGAATGCATATTCAAACACAGCTGTGTCTGTTCATAACTTTGTTCATATTTAAACACAATTTAAATAGCATGCATTATGTATTTTTAAGAAGATATTTTCCCTACAGATAGGAAATACTGCAATCCCAAGAAGCTCAGCACAGCTGCACATAGCTCAAGCCAGCACACATTTCAGATGAAGCTCTCTATACAGAATGCAGCCCCATTAAGCAAACTCACTAGAGAACAGCCCTTCAATATATTCATTATACATTAGGCGGTGTATACAAGGAAAATAAACCAGGTTTTATTATTTAACATCTACTTAGTGTTTAAAAATGCATGCTTCATGTTTGGACAGTTTAAATGGCACTCAGCCTCCATGCACTAAGTCACATGCAATACTTTTGGTGACTCTCAAAGTCAAAACAAATGTTGTTCAGCAGTTGTTTGTGCTTAGCAGAACCTTGAGAGCTTTAATAGGGTGGATAGCTGCTGATAAACTTAATCTGTAGCACAGCAAAGTATATTTAAGATACTGGAAGTATTGCAGCACATTAAATTTTCACAAGCTATTTATATCACCACCATTATCTAAGCTTTTCAGCAAGTCATATAAAACTACACTGCACTTCCTTAATGAATTTGATTGCATTTCATTGTTTCCTGTTCATTTTCATTGCTTTAAATTGATGGTGATAAACAGACCATCTTATGTTGAGACTTCTGCAGTTTGAATAATCCAGTATAGAGTACAGAAGACGATCAGCTGCCAAAGTAATTCACCGATGATCATGGAAGATCACTGATCAGCAAGACACGTAAGAATCTACAACTTCAGTGGAAGGGTTGTCAGAATTGAAGAATATTAGATTGTAATTTGAAACATTACATGCACACAGATTAAACTGAAAGCTCTGTCAGAAATCTCATTACACGAGTGCAGATCTGTCAGGGTATCTGCTGAGTGATGAATTTATTCACAACTGAAGGAGCACCTGACTCAGCATGCCAACCTCTCTTGCAATCCTTGCTCTACAATGGTGTGAATGTTTCAGAAGTGTTTCACACTTGTGATGCTTGACACCTGTAATTCTTGTGGTTTGTAGCAGTTAATATGCTATTCTTCTAGCTTTTAACTTTTACTGCCTCCAAGATACTCAATCCCAAATCTTGCCAGCTTCCAATTTGCAGCTGAAGTCACATATTGCATCTAAATCTCTCTTCATTAGAAGTTTCTTTCTTTAACACTTTCATAAAACCAAAGCTGAATCTTGATTTTAAAGCACATTTTGCTGTCATAATTACATGCATCTAAGGTTATCTTCAAAAGCATTGATATTTTTTATCTTGAAGTCATGAATGAGAATAGAAACTTGAGGGGTTTTTATCATATTAGTATTTTCATTAATATAACAATTCACAAATCTGAAATGAAAATATCTATTTACTGCAATAATTTGATACCAGACATTTACGTACAGAATATGGTTTGAACTAATCAACCTAAGAGGCCAATTGTTATATGACAGTACAGAGACCTCTGCTTTCAGGGAAGCAGTTTATAATTGGTGTTGACACTATATTTTGATGGTTTTGATAGGAAAGTTGAGATGAAAAAATGAGCTGAACTAAAATATAGTTACATTTACCAAACACCTTTAACACTTTAAATTTTAAAACACCAATGAAGCTGGGTGTCATTACATAGTATGGAATATTGGATAAAATAGTTGCTAAAAATGAACTCTCTAGAGGAAAAAAACAAGATCAAATAAAATTTTTAATAATACTAGTGAAAAAATTAGTTTAAATCTTCAGAAAAATACATTTTTCATCACATGTCCATCTCCTTTAGGCTTCATCCAGTATATGGTGGGGGTAGAACAGAAGTTAGGATTGGTGCAGGTGGGAAGAATTTAAGACATATTTTCTGTATTTGCACAGGTGTCAAGATACTAAACACTATTTTATATTGAGGAAACTATTCACATGAAAAATGCATGGAATATAAAGACAATACTGGTTATTTCATAATGCCATTTATAGTTATAACACTTGATGCTATTGAGACAGCCCAATTTATTAAGCTTATCTGTTGCATCACTGAAATGTGTAAATCTTGAAAAAGAAACTAAGTCTTCCAAATTGATGCTTCACTTAGAAGCTTGGGAAGGGAAGGAGAGAAACAAAGAAACCACAGGAAAAAAAAGCCAAATATTCAGAGAAACAAAGAACAGGACAAAAATTAGAGCTGTGTCCAGTTGTATTTCTGCACATTATTTATAAAACACCATCTTGTACAGCTAGACTGCACTTGAAGCTCCCCCTTTCACTATACACTTGCCCAGCTCCAATCCCACCCTGATTTCATTTGATTACAGTATTCTTGTTGAGATAAAAAAACCCTAAGGATTTAAATAACAGAAACACAGGATCTGTGAACTGGTTGTTGAACTCAAAGTAGTACAGGTAAAATTTCATCCCAATGACATTTGATTGTCCTATTATCATGGCATGTGCTTCAGAAACCTGATGCAGAGCAGCAGAAATCACTTTATTTGTAAACAGTATAAAGCACTGAACAGCATGAGAGTTAGCAGATTGACACATAGAATCAGAGTGAATGTGACAGCTCTCCATCGCAAGTTCAGATATCCCAGAGGGTAAATTAAAGGTTTTCTATACCAAAGAATAAACCTCAGAAAATACTTTGGCTGTCACTGAGCTTAATATTAGGCTATGGAAAAGCTGAGAAAGATCTGTGACAGAAAGGTTTTGGGAGGCTTTTGTTTGTTACTAAACACCAGGGTTTATATTTTATCTATATTTTTCACTTTAAATCCAGAATTTGAATTGAACTGTAACTTTCAGTGAGCTTTCAGAAATTACAGCAGATACTTGTTTTCCTATCACATTTTTGGTTGAAGCCTACATTTAAGACATTGCCAAGAAAGGTACTTAAGCATTTTTGAATCTTATTTTGGGGGTTGTTTTGGGAAGTAAAAAGTATTCAGTAGCTTGTGATTATGTTGCCCATCCATCCAAAGCACAATTTACATTGATGAAGCTTCTCACTTGTGCAAGAGGTTTCCCACGTGTGTGTATTGTGGGGGGAAGGAAGAAGGGACAATTTTTGGTTTGCAAAGGGGTTGCTTCTTTCCTACATCTCATCACCTTGCTTCCTTCAGGAAAAGCCAGGAGAGGATGTTGTTAACACCAACATTATTTTCTTGTGAAGCCACTCAGTGGTTGATTTTTAGTCAAATAAAGTTCCTGACTCTCAGTGTGGTCTTGTGAATGCTCAAACCAATGCCATGGGCACGGAGATGGGATTGCAGCTAAGAGGACAATGTGAGAAAGCTCAATGTCCCAGTAAGTGCAGGCCAAGACAATGGGACAAGGCCCAAAGCTTTAAGTTGGCCCTGCTTCCAGTCAAGCACTGACATTAGTGAGCTCCAAATATATCTTCCAGCTCCCAGTTGCCACCAGGCAGTGTGCTCTGACTCATCCAGACTTTGATGCTTGCTCTCCTGGGCAGACTCAAGGCATTTCCACCTCTGATGCCTCTTCCCTTCTCCTTTCAGCCTTCATTTCTCTTTTTCCTTTACTCATTTCACCACACATGGAGCATTGTTCCACCCTCCTACTCAGGGACACTGTAAGACAGTCAGCATCCCCTTTTGAATCTCTGGATAAAGTATCAGGGCACATGAAGCTAAAAAACTACTCTGAGTATGTGTTAACAGCTGAAATGTTCCAAAAATGTGAATGACAACAAAGATTTAAAGCATCACTTCCACTTCTGGCCACTAGAAGTAGGTTCAAGAGAGAAAGGAAGACAGCCACAGGACATTGCTGCTGCAATCAACTGTTTCTGAAACAGCTTCAGCACACTTTTAAATAGACACTAGGAAGAGTAATTGAAGGTAGAAGGAACCTCCAACTAAAGACTGAAAAGATAAACGTGGGGTTTAAACTTAATCTAGAAGGAATCTGATAAAAAAAATAAAGGTGTATGGGAAAAAATTAATCTTTAAGGAAATAATACACTTCCCACTCAAGTATCACTAGAGATGAAGTTTATGATGTATAGAGCAACCTATACTATGGCAAACACGACAAAATTCCAGGGCAAGAAAGAGAAGCAGGACTTGCAGAGGTTAGCACTGGAGTTAAAACAAGACAAAAAGCTGCATAGAACATTAAATTACATGGCAGATTCACAAAATAAGAATAAGCACATAACTAAAAGATAAAATAATAAAGAGGCTATGCGATTTCCCAAGCAAATGCAAACATTAGCAGAATATAAAGAGCATGAACAGGACTGGAAACACCATTATTACCATACTCAAAGGAATGAACAAAACAGCATCACAAAGTGAATGGGCTATCAATTTTAAAGAAGGCAGAACGTTAACTTCAAATTGGACACAGATGAACAATCTGGTGTTATCAGAACATGGTAATTGTTACTTTTGAGAGAAAAACTGCAGCAAAACAGATGAAATTCAAATGCTTTATTATAGCAAAGACGTTGGTTGGAAACAAAATGAAATAAATGAACAGGAAACTAAAACAAGGGAAAAGGTACAATTTATACACAGCATTACCAAAGGGGAGGACAGATATCTCACACAGAGTAAAAGATTTGTCATGATCTGTGTTTCTTCAATGGGGAGCTCAAAACAGCTATGTGAAGAGTTTGAGGCTGTTCCCCAGGGAACATCCCAAGAGAGCATCTACTTCAAGTTCCTTAGGCACAGAGAGCAGGTGAGGTTTTATTGTGTGGGATGTGCCAGCTGAACTTGGGACATCTGAAATAAAACCAAGGAAGAACTATTGCTACTGGCATCTGAACCACTGCATTGACCTTTTACCAATTCCCTATGTGATTTGGCACTGCCTATTTTGGGCCACAAAACTTGCCTCTACACCATGAAACAGAGCTTGCAGGGATGCTCAAATACAAAGATGGTACAAGCTTTTACCTAGTCCATTTAGCACACAATGCCATTTCACAGTCCATGTTTTTTAAACAAACCACAAAAATTCCATTATCAGATTTCATCCTACCAGAAGCGACAATGGATAGATAACAAACACTTGAAAGTGAAGTACACTTATCCATTGGGTAAGTATATTTCAGTGCATTGATTTCTTTAATATCTAAGTTTTTAAAAATAGTTAGTAAGACTTTTATTTGAAGACACATTATTTTGCTCTCAAATTTTTTTTTTTTAAATTTTGGATGTGTTTGGAATGCCAGTACCACCAAAAGAGGACACAGTGAGGGGATAATTGACCTTGTCAGCTAAAAGCAGTCTTCCTTGGAACATTTAACTCATAGATGCAGTCAATTACCTTCAGGTAATGCCTGCTTCAGGGGTTTTATTGCTCTGTCCCTTTGAAATGAATTAGATTTACTACGCAACTTAGATCTATTTTGCCTGAAGTTCCAAAAGCATTTTAGCATAATTTTAGCAATATTAAAATTCTATCCAATTCTAGTACTAGCCTTTGAAAACAAAGCCACTGACATCTGTTTCAGAGCAATCAAATATTTATGAATCTTGAAAGTATTTTTGTCCATAACCCTGAATGCATTGCTATGTATATTATAGGATCAATAGCTAATTTTCACTTCCTACATTGTAAGAGTACTGGACAAATTGTCTTTATACCTCATAATTGGTGGGGAGAGTCTTTGGTTTAAATCTGAATTCCTGGCTGTGTCTGTCCGAAACTTCCCTCATTTTTTGCCTCTCGATCCTCATGAAAGCCAAGATCACCGGGGAAAAAAGACAATGGTTCTTGCCTACGACGTCTGCTGCTGACGACGCCTGCTGCTGATGGACTACTGATGGACTTTCTGTACCCTGTCGCAATAGACTATTTTGAACTGTGTCCCCTTCCCCCATTTCAAAAGGACTATAAAAAAGGTTAGGGCTGACTGATACCTTGGAGATCTCCCCTGACGTGAAGACAACAGGCCTCTTCGTCGACCGGACTTCGAGGGACTTTGTCATCTGCACGTTTGGTAGCTATACAACTCCTTGCCCTCCCTCTCTTCTTTCTCTTTTCCGTATTCTTTCCTTTTTCTCCATTCCCCTTCTCTCTAACGCATCTTTGCTGTGGCTATTCAATAAAAGTACATGTATTTTGATTTTACTGCAAATCCCCTTGTGTCAGTTTTTGCACCCTGAGACCAGTGAAAAAGAACCTTCACGAATCACGTCCTTAGGATGGATCGTGTCACTGGCAGAGTAAAAACAGGGCACAGAAATGTGCTGTGGTTTATAACACTGTCACCACTATGGTTCCTGCCCAGGAATCTTAGAAATTTTGCATTCAGTGCAGAGAAATCCCAGATGACACTTCATCAATAGAACTAGAAGAGAATATTTGGAATATAAAGCCCATGGCTCACACATGATGCCTCTGTTTAGTACTTGTTTGGCACAAGTAAAAACCTCAAAACTCTTTTTTTCTACAAAAGAAACAGAAGGCAAACAGATTCACATGGTTTGACTTCAGAAAAAAGTACTTTTTCTCCATCTTTATTTCAACTCATATGTAGTTAACCCTCTTTACTTTCTTTTTCCTTAACATCTTTTTCATTTTCTTTTTCCCTTTTTTTTTAATTTGGCAAAAAATTGTAAATCCATACTGAGTCTAGAAGAAAGTCTTGACTGCACAGAAGACACAATCAAACCAGCAACTGAATTACAAAGGTACTGAACTTAATTGCTTATTACCAAGATATAAACAATTCGTGTTAATGCAAGATCCCATTTTCACTGCAGCAAAAAACAGAAGCCAAAGCAGAGATTCAAAAGAAGCAAAAGAAACTTTCTACACTTGCAGAGAATCAGTGTACGGAATTGCAAGCAGTCCAATATTTTTTCATTAACTCCTAATTAGATAGTTCTATAAGAAGAATGAGTACTGTTGGATTATGCATCCTACTGCAAGTCCCCAGACACTTCCTGTATTGTTTATTTTCACAGAAGCAAAAGGATTTAATTCTACAGTAATTACTTACCAATTTTCCTCCAGAACAGAAGTACATTACATTTCCTACTAAATTGAAAATGGAATCTATCAAGTAGCTGCTACCTTGCAACTTACTGATAAAAAAGCGAATGAAAAATATTTTAAGAGGTTGTATTTATCTTTGAAAGGTGCCAAATCCAAAGCAACTGTTGGATGGGAGAGGGGAATCTATCAAGTAGCTGCTACCTTGCAACTTACTGATAAAAAAGCAAATGAAAAATATTTTAAGAGGTTGTATTTTATCTTTGAAAGGTGCCAAATACAAAGCAACTGTTGGATGGGAGAGACTAAGAACTGAGAGCTTAGGCATTTGTAGGATCAATGGGGATCTTGTTCAATACTCACTTGTCAGACTACAGTATGTATGTGCATCAATTTCCATTAAATATGACAAATTTATATATAACTATATATTTGTATCTTTCAAAACAAAAGTCAAGTCATTCATATTTTCCCACAAGTTTGAACATTAACCTTTCAATTGGCTTCTTCAGATTCTAATTGTAGTGTACTCAACTGAAATCAACACCAAGCAACATCTAGCAACACTATTTTTTAAAAATGCCTTTAAAGTTTTTCCTGACAGTGGAGTATTGGTGGTGGTTGACGATGTCTTGTCAAACTTTCAAGGCTGATCAAAAAGTCCTTTTTTCAACATGAGATTAGAATAGCAAAGATCCAAGCCTAAATTGGTGAACTAGTCTACAGAATGGAATAAAACCTCAAAAGGAATATGGAAGAAGCTAATGGAAAAATGAAAAGCACTCAAATGATTCAGTGAAAACACTGCTTTGAAAGTGGAGTCTTGAAAAATGAGGGGCCAAACCCCAGACTTTCCTTGAGAAGAGAGTTATATTTTCCTTAAAACTCTAAAAAATTATGACCAGTTTTAGCCAATTACCAAAATTTTAAGTCACTATCAGTCTTAGCAGCCCTATTTTTGAAACAAGGTTTTCTGAAATGTTTTAAAAGAACTCGGTAGATATTTTCCCAACCAACAGTACTTTTTAATAAAACTAATTCTAAAATGTCAGTGAATCTGAAATTTACATCTGAAAATTTCAATTAATACTTTCACTGAGGTTTATCTTGGTACACTGCATTTCAGCTTCCAGTGACTTCATGGTCACTTCAGGAGAGGAGTGTGGTGAGACCAAATTGATCTCTGGAGGCAGATCCACTTCATTCTTTGTGGATGCAGCAAGTGCACCGTATGCACTGCAGAGTACAGAAGCCTCTGCGTAGGGCTTTGGCTTTGGAGATGGCTTCTGTGGGCTGGACAACCCACACACAAGGTGTACCCACACATTCAGGGTGTGGGCATCTCCAGGTCAGCTTTCTTGGAAAATATGCTTAAATCCTGAATGCTGTGCCAATACATCTATCAGAGTGACTTCGGAGACAGAATGGGATCTCAGCCTACAGACTTGGAGCATGGCTAAGCTAGGTCATGACTGCTATCACCTGGCCCACCAGACGTCCAAAGATTTTTCAACTAAACTCTTAGGTACATCTTGTACATACAGGTTAACTTTTGCTTCTAGCTGTAAAAGTTGAGCTGCCAAAACAGATAGTGAGTTTCATGAAGTTCTTGTTCATTGCTTCAATACAGAATATGCTTAGAAAAGACATGAAATTATGGTCTTATATACTTCACTCCCTCCTGAGATGGCCCAACACTTTTCACCACTTCTTTTCTTGCTCAGTATGGAGGATGAGCCTTTAGAGACCATACAAGCCATTTCCACCGGTAATAAAGATTGGCCAGCAGTAACTTTCAATATAGACATAACAATGAAGTGCTAACTATTAGGCAATACTCTTGTGAATAGTTGTAGTTATAATAACTTTTTAAAACACTGCATAAAGAGAAATACACAAATATGAGAGATCTGATACATTTTATCACTGCACAAGAAACAGCATGGACAATTAAAGCCTGCTGGTGGTACTGCCCACAGCATTGGTTGCTATTTTGAGAACTACTTACACTAAAAATAATCTAAATCTTGCAACAGAACTACTATTTTATTTGAATTTAGCCTTCATATGCAGTAGTATATAGTAAACACAACAAATCATCATCATAGCTAAATACACTGCAAGGTGACAGTTCAAATATCCCAGATCCCTGCAATTTCTGAGGAGCAGCAGTGCAACAGAGCATTACAGGAGCAACTGTCACCAACCAAAGTTCAAAAACAATTAAGTGTGTCATGGACAACAGACAGAAGTTATTATTACAATTAAATATGCCAGGAATTGCATTAATTCCTGTTGTCTGCATTCTCAGTTGCAGCAACAACAGAAGGTTTGGAATATAATTCTAACCATAAAGAATTAAGACAAAATGCCTTCAAGCTATAGAACAGCTTCAATTTTTTTAAAAACTCACTGTAAGCTTTCTTCCCACCAAAGATGTGATTCAAGCTTTCTCTCCCTTATGCTGTCTCCATTTCATATAGGCATGTTCCCCACGGTTCAGGTAGTGGTACACAGCCTCTTCATTTACTGAGGCATTTTAGAAGTCTTTCAGATAGATGCCTTAGAACACAAGCTAAAGCAGGTAAGGCACTGTTAAACTGATCCTTTCCTGCCATCTAGGGGACACAACTGGTGTGCAACTGGAACAATGTCTTCAGTTACACCCAGGAAAACTTTCTGTATGAAATGCATATCACTACCCAGCAAAAGAGAAATCAACTGAACTGAAGAGTAGCACACCTAGCAAGAAACAAACCTAGCATAAAGCTGCCTCTCCTGACTGCAGGGGGCACACACATTGTGGACAGTGTGCAGCTTTGCTAGACCACTATCCCCTAGGAAGCAAAATATAGAATCAGTCAATGTTGAAAGATCATCGAGGTAATTGTAGAAGCTGAAGGTTGTTCCAAGATGCCAGTTTCTACTGCTAGCACTGGCATCATGGCCAGGTTTTTCTCATCCTGCTCTCCTCACTGTTGCCTTCTAGGCCCTTTCACAAGGCAGACTCTACAAAAGGAAAGAGCAAACTCAGCTAAATGCTAAGCATAGTCAAATGTACACACAAGAGATCCATACAAGTTTTTTTTCCAGTCTTTTGTTTGGATTTGTTTTATTCTTGCTGAGAAAGGGAACAGTCCACTAAAACAAACACCCTTCACTAAAACAAACAAAGACCCACACTTCCCATGGCTGAAATGATGTGATCTTTAGGATCAAAGCGGGAACTTCTCTGAGATGAAAGGAAGCAGGTGTCCAGCCAAGATGTTCTGTGAACTGGCTACAGCTGCACATGATGTAGGCACCCATTCTGCCCCAGTGAACAGACTGGAGATGAAATGAAGGTGACAAGGCTACACTGCTGCAATACCTCCTCACCAGAGTACTCACAAACAAAAACCCCATCCAACTTCACAGAACAACTCAATTTTATTTTGATGACAAATATTTTGAGCAGCTGTGCCCGAGTCCTCTTCACCTTACTGAGTGCAGTGTATTTAAAGAGCTGGAAAGAATCCCTGCTTTGGGTATACTGAATCTCTTTGCCACCTAGACAAAAAGTAAAAAAACATAAACAAATAAAAAGCCATGTGCCAACCAATTTACAGCAGTACAACATAAATGTGCATAGGACACCATAATTTCTTGAACTTAAGGTGAGTAACACTGTTGTTTGTGAACAGCATATTAAACACAGAATACTTTTAAGTGCAAAACTACTGCAAGATATTTACTACATTCAAATTAGCAAACATAATGCATTATTTGGCAAAGCAAAGACAGAGTATTTATTCTATGGTAACACTTAAAAATATTATGATCAAAACATCTTTAGTTTAACAGGTTCCAAAGTTATTAAAAATAGGCCCACCAAAATTCCATACCAAGGCATTTTTCCCCAAAAAATAGTAACAGTAAAAAAAATATCACAGCAATAGTGCTGTGAACAAACCAGTATTATCAATGGAAAACTGTTGCAGAAAATAAAGTTGTTAGGTGATAAAAATCACAGCATTTGTTAGGAATGCTTTATTCTGTAAAGATACTCTAAGGTCTTGAGTGCTAAGAAATCAAAAGAAAACATCCATTATTCTGCTACTCTTATGTATACAACCCGACATTTCCTCCTAATCATAGTTTTATGTATTACCAGTCTTACATATTTATGTATATTTCCTCCTAATCATAGTTTTATGTATTATCTCAGGTAAGACTGGATTTAGTAATCAAACTATATATTTACAAATGGTTTTAGCTAGAAAGCATTAAATACAAAATCATACCTTTAAAAAAAAACCCACAACCAAAGGGCAATATGTCCAGCTACTACTCTTTGTAAGTATTCAGGACTACCTTCTGAATGATATAAATTCAGTTTGCAATCTAGATTCATTTTCAGGTTTATTTTTAAGTCACCAAACAAGAAACATCATTCATACTGTCATTTTATTTTTTGCCTTTATAATTTGCTTCCCTAAGAGCAAAACAAATCTTATTTCCACACATTAAAACAGATAAACATCACAGCAAGCAGCTTTAATATCGGATTTTAACCTTGCCTCGCATTCATCTTTTTTCTTTATACACTATTTTTCACTGACTTTAATTATTTTCTGAACATTTTGACTTGACACTCAATGTAGTCCTAAATGTGACTTTTTCCAACTGGCAATAATACACAACTTCATTCAACTAATCACTGTTTCCACATGTATTCAAAGTCTTTCCAACACTTACGACAACATGTTTGCTGATACTTTTAAAATTTCATTAAATTTTATTTAAATAAAATGGAAGCAAATTGAAATTTACAAAGCTTAAAATTTTATTAAAGAAAACTCAGTGTGCTTAAATTTTCAAAACAAGATTAAACAAAAACATTTGTCATGAAAGGCCTACAGTCAGTTTGCAAAACAGTTCAGGTAACCAAACTCCATGTGGCTTTTAGGCATGCAGAAGTGCAGAACAGTGCTTCTGAAAAACCTGCCAAGCGTTTAGATAGGCTGGGTACCTGACTGCTGCTGGCACTTTGCTAGGAATTGGGTATCCACTATCCATTTTCATTTGTTGTTTTTTTTCAGTCCTCATGTGGGGGTTTTTGGGGGACTGGTGGTTAGGTTTATTTGATGCTTAATGTTCACAACTAACTCCATATCTTTAGATTATCTTTAGATTTAACTTAATTCCACTCCAATTGAATTAACAGTTACTGAGTCCACTCTTTCACCATCTGTTTTTCAAATTTCAGGTGAAGGAACCTAACTCAAACAATGTCAAAAGTTCTCTGCTTGTGCAAATAAGACCAAAACCAAAAATGAAGGCAAAATAATTTCTCTGTAACAGAATCTGAAAACATGTATGATAGTAGATAAATAAATGTCAAGATTAGCTTCACTCTGAAGTCTACAGATACAGCACCATGGTTTTGTTTTGTTTATAGATCTGGCTTCCCTTTTGATTTTGTATTCATTTAGAAAACAGCACTCTCACTAAAAGGTGAGAAAGGCTCATGTATACAGAATTTAAAATTTTAACAAAATACACCAAGTCTACACATAACACTGGCTGCTGTAATTCCAAATTTAATTACTCATTCGTCTTTGAAAAGGTATTCAAGTTCTAAATGACTACACCAGCACTTGGTAATAATATTTTTATGCACTGTACAGAGATGTACCTTCAAGTAGAAGAATATAAGAATGTCCTAGAACTACATACCAGAGAAACTGAGACTGAAACAGTTTTCTTTTAAGGCAGAAGTTCCATTGTATATGAGATTAAAAGCCACCATAATATTAACTATAACTAGTTCATTAAGCACTTAAAAATTTGCATTCATAACTATTCATTCTCATGCTGACTAGAATTCTACTAATATTCCAGGAAGTCCAGCTGGAGATATGGTTATCCTTTGAGGTTAAAGCTATGGCAGAGTAAAGTTAACCTAAATGCTACTTTTAATTATTAAATAAAATGTGCTCATTTATGTTAGTAAGTTATACAACTATTTAGAAAGAGGAAATATGAAATATTGACAATGACAAAACAGATTTTAAAAAGCTATCATTGAAAAAGTTAGAATTCATATTCAGAGGAATTTCAATGTTTAAAAACAGATTCACATATGTTCATCCAGTTGAAGATTAGTGTATTAAAAAAAGTTAAGAAAATACTTTTGTGTTTCAGTTCAACTGCGCTTGATTCAAGCACAGCTTGGAGGTTGGCTGATATAAATTAAACATTGATCACTGCCTCAGCAGCCAAAAGTACAGAAAAATGTACATGTTCACAGGATAAATAGAAGTCTCTTCTTTTGGAGGAATAACAAAAAAAAAAAGAAAAAAAAAGGCAAAAAAAAAAAAAGCTATCTCACTCCAATACGGGAGGTCATCCACTCCAAGCCTTGGCATAATCTGAAAGATAAGAGATGTTATACTTGGCATGAGTTCTATTCCAGAATCTTGAAGGTATTTTCTACTTGTTTTTATGTGCAAAAACAGCTACTTAAAATAAATTAAATCAACAGGAAATGGGATTGAAAGCTGAAGAGAGCAACCAGTGTACTAAGTCTGCTTAGGCTTTAGCCTCATGAAAATGGCCAAGCGTTCTATTTTATTGAATCTTGGCAGTACTTAATTTTTTTCCCTTGTAAACCTAAAAGACACTATCCTTAAATGCTTACTGACAAGTACATGAAAAGAAAAAAGTTTTTTCTTGCTCTACAGAAAGCTAGACCTTTACATACTAATATTAAAAGATACAGGGCAGATTATTCAAACTGAATTGTTTCATGAAAAGACAGCACATCAAAATTACATTACAAAATTAAAAGTGTGTTTATACTGAATACTAAGACTGCATGGGATCTAATATGCTTCCTAACTCAATTTGCATCTCCATTTAAAAATCTTCCATTTTAGAAGACAGACTTTCCTTTGATTTTCTAGGGACCTAGTTACCTAATTTATACCCCTTTGAGCCTTTACCTTTTTACAGTAAACCAGTGTTTAGCTATCCAAGAATGAATGCTAGCTTCACTCACATCATGTTGATCCCCGCGATTGTCAGATCTTCCCAGAGAAGACTCAGCTCAGCTATCTAACTCTGGGGATGTTTTTTTCTAAGTTTATCTCACTGCTATCATAGTTTAGAGTATTCTAAATATTCATTGCTTTTTGTTTTAAAATATGAAAGAAGCAGCCTAGGATGACCACTGCTTCTAAAGTAAACCTCATATTTATTAATTTTTATTTTCCTTCAAATGTCAACTTGGTTGAAGATCTTAGTTAGTCCATAAGTCACTTTTGAGCATGCTTCTGTTACTCAAAAGTGACTTTAGCAAAACTGGTAGAAGGAAAGTAGTTAACTATTAGAACTAAATAATACATCTACCCCATTAAAAAAAACCCCACTTTGTTCTCATTAACACATTCCACCCTAAGGAAGTTAATGCCACCATTCACTCTACAAGACATCTCCATGACATTAGACAATACTTCATGCTAGAAAGTGAGGTAGATGCTCTTCCTTCCCAAATACTCAACTGGATTCACTATTTTTAATGTCACAAGACCACAGTATTATAAAGGTTGTACAACACAGCTCAAAAAAACCCTAAATATCACACATTACCAGACGGCTTTAAAAATCAAGATGAAAAATCAGTACACTTCACACCATACAAGCAAGACATTATCCAACTTGTTAAAAGATATCCAAATTTTATTTTATATTTTACAGACTAAGGATGTAAGGCTAGCCCAGCATTCCATGTTAGTAATTGTTAGCATAAGGTATACAAATTTCAAAAATAGCTACATTAGTCAGATATAAACAAAGTTTAATATTAGTATGAAATTTGTTTTATGACAGATCTATGTAACTTTTCATCAAAAACTAGGTTTCAATGCTAATCAAAAAAGCCAACCAACCAAAAAAACCTGAACACCTCAGCCTCCCAGCTTAGAACAGAAAAGAACTAGATTATTTCTTTAAATATAGAAAGACATACCAGAGCAAGAAAGTACCACAGAGAGAGTAGACACCTATGTGAACAGCTACATACTTAGGTGGAGAGGTGGTGTTTGGTTTTTGGTTTGGGGTTTTCAACAAGAAGTCAAAGACTTTCATATGAATTTGAAGTTTGAGCTATGAAAAACCCACAAGATTCAATTACAAAGAAGAAAAATTCAAAATGTCCCTCTGGCAGCAAAGTCCAGAATATATGAACTTTCGGAAAATCCACTTTGGTGTCAGCAGGCTTCTAAATCAGAATTCTCATTTACCAGGAATTCTCATAGCACTTACCCCTCTCCTGTCAAAGCACAGCAGGACTGAATGTGCCACGGGTGATCCTTTATGGAGCTGAGGGTGAGGTAGGCAGATATCTCGGCAGCCGTCATGCAGCCTTTCATGTCCTGCTTGTTCGCGAAGATCAGAACCGCAGCCTTCCGTAAATCCTAGAAACGATTCAGAGTACTCCTACAGTTACTATACAGAACTAAAAGGCTACTGTGCTAACTTCATTTGTTAAAAGAACTGTATCCAAGCTAATCAACAATTACACTGGAGCACGGAGTTTTAACCGTCCTACTACACTAAGTATTTGTTACAGTAAGACTGCAAAAATAATTTATTCAAAAGTGCTCACCACCACAGAGAATCAAATTGCAAAGTATTATATGAGGATCCTCTTGGTGTTGACCACATGTTCATACATAACTAATTAAAGTCTCGTCGAAATACACTTTATAATGCCCCAAACCACTCAGCCAGCAGAATTATGTCTGGTTAAACATTGCTAGTGCTACAATAAATATTCAAATGGAAAAGCCTGCTAGATATCCGTCCCTTGAAATTCCTTCAACTTTAGTAAAGAAGTTCTGTATTGATTAAAGCAGTAATAATTTAAGAAAGCTTTCTGAATTACTAGAAGTTTAACTCTAATGCTCAAAAAAGGGAGTTTTAATGCTGCATCAACTTTAATAACTAATTAAAATAGTTTTGTTTCAGTGTGGAATTTAGTGTTCCAAACAGACAAGAATGTATGGCTTTAAAAGAGCAGAAGGGTAAACAAATCTAATACTCGGGAAGCTGACAGTTGCAACTAAAAGTGTTCAATGCATTTCAGTGTATGTTAAATTTTGAGACTATTTTTCCACCAAGGGAAAAAAACCCTGAAAACAACAAAGCTTTATGATCTACAGCTGAAAATTCAAGCCTACAAGTAGCTTAGTCTAGGCCTACCAACTGATTTCAAGATATGATAGATCACAATTTCTTAAGAGTTTGAGACTGGAAACCAAAAAACTATATGGGAAAACTTCAGCACAAGAAGTAATTTTTCCACCTTTTTGTGGAAATGTACTCCTTACTACTAGACCCAAACTACAATTAATATTAAAATGCAAATCAAAACTTTATGTGACAACAAATCTCTCAGAGAAATTAACCCAACAGGATTGCTTTTACTGTACTAAATCCTTTCCTTTCAAAAATGAAGGAGAATATTTAGATTTAAAACAATATCAATTCAGCTTCAGAGTGATCACAAAAGGTTTTAGCATATTTTACCTAAGCAAATATACAAGTTAATTTAGGATGTTTGAGTGAGTTGACCTAAAGCTGAGCAGTCCCCAGGACAACATATAATAAAAATACAAACAAATAATTCTGAAGGAAAATGAACTGAAATTAATTTTCCCATAGTATGATATATACTCCTTAATTTTAAGGAACAGGATTAGAACAAACAAAAAAAGTAGGCAATTCCATTTCTCTAAAATGAAACATTTTAGCCACTAACATTTAACTAGTCAGTGGTAAAGGACAATACCCAGTTACATTAATATGAAGCATAACATATTTTACAAGTCCAACATTTGCAAAGTAAAGACCGATTTGATTACAATCAAGCAAGTCCTATTTGAAGAGTGCTTCATAATAATTCTTCTCCTTATTTATAACTTACATGATTTTAAAATGTGATCAACATGAATGCACACTTATTCTCAAATTTTTTCCTGATGGTATTATTTTTGTTAACATAGGAAACATGAAATGTTATTTAACTGCTCTTAAAAAAACTGTTATCCCAACTCCCCACCATACCTCATGAGCCAGCATTCTATAAAGTTCTTCTTTTGTAATAGAAAGTCGCTCTCTGTCAATGCTGTCAACAACCAGAATGATGAACTAGGGAAAAACACCAATAGTACAATATGTAAACAAAAACTACAAATTACAGAAAGCACAATTTCAAGATACCACTACCACAAGTCTATCTACAGAAGAGACAGACACTTTTAGAGGACACTAGAAAAGAGAAAGTGACAAAAGAAAAGAGAGTAGCAAAAAAGGAGAATCAGAAATTAATGTTGTAATTCTCCAACATATTCTCCAAATCACTTTGCCTTATAAAATTAAAGGGATTCATTAGCCATTGAAAATGACCACAAAGTATGAGAACCTGAGTCAATTTAATGCTGCTGTGACTTGGAGATGCCTAGCAGATGAGGTGGAACAGTAATAGAATTATTCATATGGGGAGGCTAGGATTAGCATAGTAAACAGATCTCTTTTCTTCCTCAACTGCTCCCAGCAGACAAAGCTTCTAAGTAAAGGGAAAGTTCTATCCAAGTACTACAAGGCACTGGATTCAAACACTTGCTAGACAGAATACAAAGAACATCCCAAAAGTATCAGAAAAATAATATATGCATCTCTCCAAATTCCAAAATCAAAGATACTCAAGGGATAAATGCCAAGAACTTCTTGCTCTACACCAGATAATGCTGGTAGAAGTCTCTTTAACTTCATGCATTTCTTAGATGTAGCTGCACTTTTCCACATAAAATAAAAAATTAGTCTAAAATACTAGAGATGAAGGTTGAGATGTCATTTTCAGGCTTACAGTAGATCTAGGGCAGATCACAGATCTCATCTCTCTTCAACAGCACAGGAAAAGATACAGAAAAAAGAAGAGATAAAAAACCTAATTTTACAAGAGGATGGAATACTTATATAAGGAGTAATATCTACAAGAGGGCTCTGCTTTTAGTAAAAATGGTAAGAAATGAAGTCTAGAATATTTTACATCAGTGCAGATATCTCAAAGAGAATCCTCAGTGATTATATGTGCATTTTGTATTGATAAACTCTTTGCCTCAAAAAGAATGTCATAAAAACCAAACCCCACAAGTCAACTGCTGCTGAATTCTTCTCCAACCTTTCCAGCAACAGCAGCTCTGCCAGTACCTGACGAGTAGTGCACAGCAAGACTTTCCTTCCTCCTCTGGTTAAAAGCTATGAGCTGATGAGCTGTTTAAATACTGCTGCCTAGGCTTAAAAAAAGTTCCATTCCTTTATTCCTTATTCCTTCATACCTCATTTCCTCCTAATTATCATTATTTTAAAACCATTTCAGACTGGATGTACAGAAGTCCAGTTGACCACTGCAAATCATCACAAAATTTGCAAGTTACATTTCAAAATTTTCTTTTTAATCTACTTAAAAAAGCAAGCAAAAAAACTGATCTAAAATGCATTTCATTATCATTTGATTGCCTAGAGAAAGTCTAACTTCACAGTTTATAGCACAGATCAAATAACTCTACAGTAAAGTACACAGAAAAAATGCTTCAAATATTACCAGAAAAATGGCTGCATACCAGAGATACCTTAGTCTCCCTCATTAGAATGCAAAAACAATACAACTACAATCTCTACAAAAGTCTACAAATATTCCTAATAAATAAATATCATTTCAAACAAACTTAATTCAACTTGCAGATTTCAAAGCATCTTCTCATACCTCTGTGTTTGAATAATAGGTATTCCACGATGACCGTAATGATTCTTGTCCTCCAATATCCCACATTAAGAAATGAGTGTTTTTCACCACTATTTCTTCTACATTGCTTCCTATGGTTGGAGAAGTATGAACCACTTCATTCATTAAGCTAAAGGAAACAATATCACACCAAAAAGACCAGTCAGCAAAATCCACAAGGCTTGTTAGAGTTCAGTTATAACAATTTTTTGTAGAAAAAGTAAATATGTATAACTGACAAAAAATATTTTAAAAAATCAGGCATATTTTAAAAAAGCTATACATTTGAACTTTAGAAAGCAGTGACTGTATTCATGCTTAAAGAAATCCTTAGATTTCTTTAAGCATGAATACATGCTTAAAGAAATTTCTTAAAGCAAGGAAAAAAAGCACATAAAAGGCATAACAAATGGTTAAATGTTATAGGACTGTCTTTCTAAAGGACATTAACATTTGAACTTTAGAAAGCAGTGACTGTATTCATGCTTAAAGAAATCAGCAAGGAAAAAAAGCACATAAAAGATATAACAAATGGTTAAATGTTATAGGACTGCCTTTCTAAAGGACATTAATAGACACTTAAAATGCACTTGTTTTAAAGCAGAAGCTGCCATTCTAAAGATTCCAAATATAAAAACCACTAAACTATGCAAAATATAAATCAGAATATAATTTTATCAAAGCACTCTACTTAGTAACTAGATATTAAATCCCAAAGGACTGTTTGGTTACATTGCTGAAAATTGCCCAGTTCCACCTTTAAGCTTGCCCAAAATCTTCAGGAATAGGAAGTATTTCTGGAAAGCATACTGTGTTGCTTTGATATCCAAATATAAGGACATTAATTTATCTATACTCTCCTCCTTTTCCACAATTACAATAGTAATTATGGTCCTGACAACACTCTTGAATTTATTATGGATATTCTTGTAATGCTGCCAAGATTTGGGTGCAATGATGCTATTGAAAATTAGTAAGGTAGGACCTGGGAAAGCTGAAATATTATTTTCAGGAATTCTCTATCACAGTATTAGACACTGGAATTGAGAAACATTTGGAAACATTTTTGGATTTTTTGCAGGGTGGCTAGAATTTCTATTAATTTAAAAATTGTGTTCTTTTCTGCAGTTACTGGAAACAGGATTATTTCTATGCATACAAATTCAGACAGGCTTTCATGGGAAAAAAAAAACTGCAGTTCACTTTGTGCTTGGATGTACAAATTTGTTGTTCAATTTACAGTTCAGTTTTAAAGCAGAGCAGTTCCTTCACTTATCCTTTAAACATTCATTCTGTTTAGAACAACTCATACCATTAATGTACAAAGTGTGATCTAGAGCCCTAGAGATTACATCAGGTTACAAAGCTGAATTTTCAAAGATTAAACAGTGACAAGTAATAAAATGCAAACAGAAAAACAATTAGTTCATATACTTACAACTGGTAAAGAATAGTAGTCTTGCCAGCATTGTCAAGTCCCACTATGATTACTTTGTGCTCTGCAAATACAAAAAAAGAAAAAAAAAAGACAAAAATAAATCCATGGAAACAGCAATAATTATAATTCTCACTCTCCCTTACTGAAGAAAGCAACCACTTGTTTCTTTTATATCAATACCTTATACAGATTAGTGGTGACTTCAGGAGAGGAAAAAAAGGCAAACAAAGCCTCATCTTCTCTTGAGACTCCAGTCTCAGGAAAAGTCAGCACTGGAAACCTAATAAAGGTATGGTTACTAATGATTACTTCATCTACAACATCTAGTTTCAGAAAGAGAAGTACAGTGAAAAAATATAATCCATAGCAGTGTATCATGCTAAGAACACTACAAAATATCCAAAGACTGCAAAAGATATTACCCTAACATTCAAGGATCAATAATAACCATTTGTTAAGGTACCATCATTATTCACACCATAGAATCTAAGAGGAAACTGTATTTTGAATAGGCCACAGATTCTGCTTTTGCAACTTCTAAACTGAAAAGTCACAGAATGATAGAATGGTCAAGGCTGGAAGACACCTCTGGAGGTGATCTGGTCGAACCTCTTTGCTGAACCAGGCCCACGGAGCCAGTGGCCTAGGACCATGTCCACATGGGTTTTTAATATATCCAAGATGGAAACTCCACAGCCTCCTTGGACAGCCTGGGTATTGCTCAGTCATCCTCACAGTGAAAAAGTGTTTCCTGATGTTCAGAGGGAACTTGTGCATTTCAGTTTGTGCAGTAGCCCAGTCCTGTCACTGGGCACCACTAAGACAAGCCTGGCTCTCCTTCTTTGCACCTCCTTTTCTCACATGTGAGATGCTCCAGTCCCTCATCACCCTTGCAGCCCATCACTGGTCTCTCCCCAGGATGACTCTCCATGACTCTCTTGCACTGAGGAGCCCAGAACTGGACATGGTAGTGCAGGTGAGGCCCCATCAGTGCTGAGCAGAAAGGAAAGAACCCATGCCCCAACCTGCTGTAAAGTCCAACATACAAAACAGTGATCTCGCAATTGCTGCAATACTGTTTGTATCCAGGCACAGGAGAGACAAAACAGAAATCAACCAAACAAACAAAATCAGTAAAAAAATCCTCCAAAATTTATATGCTTCTCTGTAAATAATCCCTCAGAATTTCAAATCCAGTATTACAACCACTTAGAATGGTGGCTCTTTTGCTGCATGTGTGTAGCCTCAGCAGTGATCCAATTACTGACAAAAATAAGCAAACCACTTGAGAGTGAAAAATTTGCAAATGGATATCTAAAAACTCTGTGAACAAGCTCACTTTTAAAGAGATAATATTTACAATTCTAGGGCACTTATTTCAAAGCAAAACGTGGTTCACAGTTTAAAGATTTCCTACAAAATACCACACTTGATCTACAGGATCAAACAAGTTACTAGATCAGAGGATCTATCATAAGTATCAAATTGATGTTTTTTACCCCAAAAGTGGGTGGTTTAAGGAAAAACTGAAGCATTTTGGTTAAGAATCTATTTATATATAGTAACCTAGGTCTTTTTATATTGAATATTACTGTAATAAAATATTTTCTTGTTTGGAACTTCTGTAAGTTTTGCTATGGAATAGGGTCATAACAGAGGATAAAATGTATTTCCCTGTGGCAGTTCTCCTATGACTGCATCCTGCCAACACATCCTAAGAAAAGAACATTTCCTGACTGTAAATGTGGGAGTACTTTTAGCCCCACTAACAGCAGCATCAGTAATTAATAACCTTTTCCAATACATAAATAGTATGAAATCCTCTCTACTTTCAAGGCTAATAAATCATGCCTAGTAGCTTGACTGTCCACCTCTTCTTCAAATATAGTTAAATTTAAAGAGCTTTCAAAGGTCCAAATACAGAAATACCCTCCTGTTTTTTTCAAACCAAACATATTGTTAACTATTGCCAGGAAGATGATTCTACTATTGCAGCATTCTGTTTAAGTTATTTTCAAGAAAGAAAAGAAATTCCAGTCAGGCATTACACTGCTCTCTCATCTTCTTATCAGAACACATCATATTAGGCATGAATGGTTGGAGTGTTGGATGATACAACATCACACTAAATGATGAAGAAAAAACCTCCATTGAGATGGCTGCTTTTGAAAGCCACTGAAGTGTGAATGGTCCAACACTAACTGGGAAAAAAAGGCACAGCTTATCTGTGTTACTTCATAGTCAAATGGTGGTTCATACAGTGATTGAATAACCACAAACAATAAACAGTCACCCAAGTGTTAATTAATAGTGATCTTGGCATTAAAATACTAAGATGAAATCATGGGTATTTCACACAAGTAGCAGATTCCAGAACTATAGTAATGGAAACTCTTCACTTACAAACATATTCAAAAGTTGAATTTCTGTCTAGTTTGATGAAAACAAAGAATTCACACATAGATGTGCATTAGAGGAAAAACATGTGAGCTTAAAAACTACCAAACTAAGATAGAACAGAATTTTAGCATGACAGCTACTTGTTTACAAGAGTAACTAAGAGAAGACAGATGCCACATTTAGGAGGAAGGACAGTTACTGGGTAAATCATAGCTAGTGATTTATTTGTGTTCTGTACTTACAGACTAACCCAAGTTTCTCCCTTTCACTGACTGGTATTAAAAGTCAGTTTAGGTTGTATTCATTAATATCCTCCCAGTCCACCATGTTCTTGGCAAAAGAAGAAGAAAATCCTTAACAAAGTTGAGAGAGCAGAAGAGTCTTTATAAATCACGTAGAAAGAGGGAGGGAAGATGGGGAAAGTAGAAGTAGGCATATTACGCAGGGGAAAAATAGAAAAGACAGGATTAAACTACTCCTTAAAGAATACAAGGGTTTCTTGGTTTCATCAACCCTTTCTAGCATACAGTTTAAAAAAAATTGATATATAATACTGTTAAAAAAAATCTGTGGCAGTTTAGTATTACAAAACCACAGGACAGTCAAGATTATCTTCTGCCAGATGTTAGAAGAAAGACATAATAGACTCTTTTCTTCCTTACTCATCAATATTTCTCTGTGAGAAAAGGGTCCAAAACTGAAGATTTTATTCTCCCAACATGCCTTTTTCTCTACTTTGCAAAAGATAAAAATAAAAAAAATCTAAATACTTCAATGACAAGACTTCTAACATATTTGGAAGAAATGACTACTGAGAGTACCAACAGCTTTCAAGCTGTGAAACAAAATGCTCATCTGGTACTTTGGAGGCCTCAGAGTTGAAGACAGAATGCAGTTTGCTAGAAAGAAGGCAGGAGGAATAGCATTATTCTGGAGGTCAAAGAGGTTTCAATACAAAGACTCATTCTGCACACTAACAGCTAATTTAGAGTCTTCTCTTAAGCACAAAATAACTGCTAAAACACATTTTGTACCCCCAGATTTGATTACAAGGAAGTAGAGAAGCTGTCAATAACTGTTAGTAGTCAGAGGAACCAAAAACCATTTGGTTTTTTAGATAATGGTCTCTCCTAACCTGACTGGGAACTGCCAGTAAGGCCTAGTGAAATAAACTGGAGTTACAGAAGTTCAATCATCTTCAATTAGAGCTTACCATTACTTTTCTTAAAACAACTTTTTAATAACTGTAGCAATTATTCAGAGCAACCTGTATAGATGCTGAATAATTACCATTCCAAAAATAAGTAAACCCTAGATTTGTGAGCTTCTCAAAGAACTCTATACACCACATAAAAAATGTAAGGTTTTGATAACAGTCATTTATCTTTATCAGGGTTGCTGACATTCACTTCTATTTTTAACCCACAGTTTAATTAAGAGCTATCTTGGTAATATTGATGGAATGATAAGTCAAGCAAGTTTTACTCAGACATGCATTAACACAGGCACTAACTTATTGGCTCCACCATCTATCCACACTACTACATGTTGCTTAGAAGAATGTGCCACCTGACTACTGAATCATAGCTTCAGTGGGTCATTTTTGGAGTCTGATTTTTTAAAACTTCTGAAGTAAGTTACTAATAAAAGTAAATTCAACTAAACTTATGCAATTTAGCATCTAGACTTTAAAAGGCTGCTAAGAATGATATTTTAAATAAAACAATACTTGAGTAATGTTTTTTGTCAATTTCAAAGAAAAGGAAAAATTATCATGAAGCAATTAGAAAGTCACCTAGAAAAATGACAAAAGTCTATTTTAAAGCCAACTGTTTCTTTTATGAGTAAAAATATCTCTATTTCAGTTCACATCATTCAATTACTACTTGATTATGAGACAATATACATTGAGAGCTGAAAGACTTAAGACACACCTCATCCCCTGTGCTCTACTCGACAGAACATAGATGGAACTTTCAAATCTTTCCTTAGTTTCACCCTTCCTTTTGCCAAGTGCTGCAGGTTATCACACAACTCGCACCAGCCATGAGAACTGATACCATGATCTGCACACAGCAGACCCTATCTGCATCTTTGGAATATTCCCTACATACAGCCAAAATCAGTGTGGGCTAGTCTGCTCAATAAAGCAACACCACAGGACAGCCTGTGAATTCTCCACGGAACTATCAAGATTTGATGTAACTAGAAGAGCAACCAAAATCAACTCAGAAATTACTATGCTTTATTATGAGTAATGATATTAGAAAACACAGTTGTGTTGTTGGAGAGTAATTTCCCATTAGATCAGAAATTTATGTTTGAAGCAAACTTTCTAGAATGAAATTTCAGTTTTGGCCATGAAAAGAAAGTCACTTTCGCTTCTGTGGTTACACAAGAAGAGGAGGTAAAACAAACCCAAAAACAACCCAAAACAAAGCAAAAATGAAACAAAAGATAAATCCAGCACTAAACCAGGATCAGGACACACCCTAAGTCTCTTATTGGGATAAATGCCAAAGAGTAAATATTTCACAGTATTATCTCATCTGTTTAACTGTGAGACTAATATTTCATTAACCATTTAAATATATGAATGCATTAGGTTTGCAACGTGAGATTTTGATAGTGGAGAGGGCTACACAGTGTTTTCTGAGAAGCTCCTAGAAACTTCTCCTATGTGTATACAGCCAGTGCCAGCCAAGGCCATCAGTAAGAGGTGCAATGCCTCTGGGACAACATTTTTAACATGAGAAAAAGTAACTGACCAGGTGAAATTACAGACAGAGAACAGAGGAGTGAGAATCTGTGAGAGAAACAACTCTGCTGACTCCAAGGTTGGTGCAGGAGGAGGGGGAGGAGGTGCTGCAAGTGACAGGGATGCACCCACAGCCCATGGTGAGGCAGCTGTGCCCCTGCAGCCAGAGGTCCATGGGGGAACAGAGATCCACCTGCATCCCATGAAGGACACCATGCTAGAGCAGGTAGATCCCAAAGGCAGCTCTGACCCCACTGGACATTCATGTTGGAGCAGGCTCCTGGCAACAACCTGTGGAGAGAAGTTCACTCTGGACCAGGTCTGCTGGCAGGTTTGTGATCTTGTGGGGGATCCACGCTGGAATGGCCCGTCCCTGAGGACTGCGCCTCGTGAAATGGACTCGTGCTGGAACATGAGTGTAGAACTGCAGACCTTGGGAAGAATACACACTGGAGAAGTCCATGGAGGACTGTCTCCCATGGGAGAGATCCCACACTGGAACAGGTGATGCAGTCCTCTCCATAAAAAAGAACGTGGCAGAAACAGTATGTGATGAACTGACCATAGCCCCCATTCCCTATTCCCTCCTGCAGGAAGGTGGTAGAGAACCAAAAATAAATAAAGCTAATCCTGGGAAAAAAAGAGGGAGGAGTGGGGAGCAGATGTTCAGAAGACCTGGTTATATTTCTCATTAACCTGTTTTCGTTTGATTGGCTATGAATTATATTAATTTCACAAACTGGGTCTGTTTTGCCCATGATGGGAACTGGTGAGTGATCTCTCCCTTTCCTATCTCAGTCCAGAAGCCTTTTTGCTGTGTTTTCTCCGCCCCCCTCCAGCTGAGGAGGGGAGTCACAGAGCTGCTTTGGTGGGCATCTGGCATCCAGCCAGGGTCACTCACAATGAAGAATAACTTTTCTTCCAGGAAATAATATACAATAACCAGGACAATGTGTTTTCCTGAAGATAAATACTGACATCATAATCTACACTATTTGCCATAGAGGCAAATACTAAATACTACCAGTTATCTGCTGATCAGTTCCCTGCTTATAGATCTCTTTGGAGTCTTTGGAATACTTCATGGAAGAAAAGAGTTGCAGATTGCACTACTTGATGAAAACAAAAAAAGGGTACTTAGTATTCTTCTGGAGGATAGGAGAAAAAACAAGAAATTAGCAACAAATTCAGAAGATTGTTAGAAGACTTCAGGAATGATGTGGTAGGATGGTGTATGCATGAGAAAAAGAAATTATCTGGGACTGGATCCCAATTCCATCCCATGAAAGACAGTTTGATATACAGATGTCAATGTGCACACACACTGAGGCTTTGGTATGTACAGAATTAGACTGGGTTATGTGCAATCACAGGCAGAAAACTATTAAAGTACACCAGGTGTATCTGCCTCCAAAAACTCGCAACAGAGCATTGTACAAAAAAACCAGCTTATCTGCATTTTCAATAACTTTAAAGTGGAAATGAGGGACACATTTGGAAACCTGATGAGAGAACAATTAATTTTATTCTTTATATTGTTTTTCCTTGAGGCCCTGAGCTTGGAGCAGGCAAAATGTTACTATTAACTACTTAATTTTCTAAACAAAACTGGCTAGGTAAACCAAAATCATTAAAACAAATAAATTAACAGATAAACCATAACTTTCTACTTTTATGATAACCATCTGAAGTAAAGGTGGTGGCAGACCCAAATTTTGAGCTCTGGATTAGAACATGAGCTGTGATTGCAGGGGTGGATGAACTGGGCAGGAGAGCATGGAAAGCGATACTATCCCCTTACGACCTTTTTATTTTTGGCTGGAGAACTGATTTCCTTGGGTCACTAACTGTATTTAACTAACATCTTTGCCAAAACACAAACAGATCTGTACCTCGAAAGCCCTTACATGTTTGGCGTCCTTCTTTTCCTTTTAATTAAAGACTAAAACGACACGATTTTAATAACAGACCCCGACTTAGAAAGGAGGATCGGCGAAGCCAAGAGGGACCGTCATGGTCCGCCGCAGCCTCAGCAGTGCCGGCCGCCGCGGACGCCGGGCGCGCACCGCCCGCGGGGCTCAGGGCAGCGGCGGCCGGGGAGGAGGGGAGAGGAGGGGAGAGGAGGGACCACCGCGGCACGCCAACGGCCGCACGGCCCCGCCCCCGCGACCCGCGCGCGTCACTGCGGCGTCACGGCGGCGGCAGCGTGTCTGAGGGACAGTCGCGAGCTTTCCGCCGGGGCTGGTGGAAAGCCGAGGGAGGAGGGGAGAGGAGGGGAGAGGAGGGACCACCGCGGCAGCTCAGACAAAGCGACCCCGAGCATGAGGCGCCGCGGGACCAGCGCTCGCGGCGCCGCACAAAGCAAAGCCCAACTTTTGGCTGGGCGGGCCTTCAGGGGAAGCCCGGCGAGCGGAGCCGGCCCCGAGCCCCCACGGCTGCCCGCGGCCCCCGCAGCCCCGCGGGCTCCGCTCGCCGCCCGCCCCGCCGCCGGTTCGGGCCCGCGCGCCCACCTTGGCTACCGAAGAGGCTCCACAGCTTGGCGAAGATTAGGCCCATGCCTGGCCTCGGCTTTCCGCCGAGCGCCCGGGGCACCCCGAGCTCACCCAGGCGGTGGCGGTGGCGGCGGCGGTGACTCCCCCGGCTCCCTCGGCGGAGGCTCCGCAGCGGCCCCGGCAGCGCCGAGCGGGCGGGCGGGCGCAGGCAGGGGGCGCCGGCGCGACCCGCGCGCGTCACTGCGGCGGCAGCGTGTGTGAGGGACAGTCGCGAGCTTTCCGCCGGGGCTGGTGGAAAGCCGAGGGGGCTGCGGTCGGCACGCTCGGGAGGACGGAGCCGCCCCGCAAGGGACGAATGCTGCGAGGAGCGCTAGGCCCCCGCCGCGCTGGTCGCTGCCGGAGTGGGAGGCGCTGGCAGCGCGCTTTGCCGACCCCGTGTCCTCCAGCCCTGCGGTGCTGTGGCCGATCCACGGCCTGTGCCGGTGGGAAGGATGGAGGGTTTCAGGGCAAGCAGTGCTCCCGTGTACAGTAAAACTTGTGGAAGCAGCGGGTTCGCTCTCAGGGCTGTGCTGCAGGTTTCTGTACTGAGCTCTTGCGGGTGTGCCCACCCGGGTTTCCTCGCAAGCAGCACCTTGGGGAGGGTCAGGCAGTGAGCACGAACCCGGCTCCGCACTAGCGAGCGAGCCTGCGTGCACTTAGGTGCAGAAGCGGTGGAAGTACGAAACCTGTTACTTTAATCCACTCGGCAGAATTTCAGAAAAACAAACAAACAACAAAAAAAAAATTAAATAATGAAGGGATGTCAGCAACGTCTATACTAGGTGCAGAAGCGGTGGGAGTACGAAACCTGTTACTTTAATCCACTCGGCAGAATTTCAGAAAACCAAAAAAAAAAAATAAAATAAAATTAAATAATGAAGGGATGTCAGCAATGTCTATATCCGCTAAGCTCGGGCGCCCCGCGGGCTCTGCTGCGCTGGGAGCACGGGGGCCGCGCCGCGGCGTGCCCGGCTCCCATGGCGACACTGGCGGGCGGCACTTCCTGCCGCCGCCCGGAGGAGGCGGGCCCGGCTGCGCTGGCGGTAGGTGTGTGTGTGTGTGTCGGGCGGGGGGTCCGGGTCTGCGGGCGGGCTGAGCGCCCTCCGGCCCGGTCCGGCACCTGCGTGCTCCGCCCTTCTCGTTCAGGCCCGGTCCGGACGCGGGCCCATGTGTGCCTCGGGGTCCGTCGGGGCTGAGGCGGTGGTGGCGCGTCCCGCTGGGGTGCGGCCGCCTCCCGGGTACCTCTGGGCTCAGGCGCAGGGTCTCGGGGGACTGGGAAGAGCTGCGCGTCCCGTTGCTCCCCGCTCGCTGATTTTTCAGTAATGGGCGGGCGAGGGAATAAAGGAGGGAGCCCCGTGTTCCGCTCCCTGCGACAGTGACCGCACTGTCGTTTTCCTCGTGTGGCAAAGGGTGGGCAGGGAGGTTTGAAAGTGTAGCTCGGCATCTCTGGTGCTGGCTGCGTGTGACTGCTGGTAGCGTTCATGTGCCTAGCTGGATCAAAGCCCTGGTTCGGCGTCGCGTTCCCCGCTGCAGTTCCCCACAGAGGCACATGAAAAGCAGTGAAAAAAAGAAGTAAAAATCTTTTCTTCTAAAGTCTGTCATACCTTTTCTGGGGCAACGTGTACGGCATAGGAGAGCTGGAGAAAAAAAAAAAAAAACCCAACAAAAATTCTCAGGTACTAAGAGCCTGCCTCCTGCTGAGCGTTTGAAGTGTGACTTGCACTTGGCAGGAGGGGCAGCAGGCAGTGTCCCCCATCAGCCGGGCTTCCTGCTCTATCCGAACTTAAAACAGCTGTCCTGTCCCTTCTCAGCTGTGTTCCCCAGCCTCAACATTGCCTTCGTAATGTAAATATTGAAGTCACCCACAGGGCTTATAAACACCACATTTCTACCAGTTTTGAAATGTCTGCTTAGTTATTTTCAGGATTCCAATTATTTAAAAAAATTTGGAATGTGTGGGATTTTTTTAAAAGCTACTTTATTATGCTGCTGAAGAAAAGCCTTTTGAAATGTGGGCCATATGGGGGTCTTTTTGTGGTTTTTTTGTTTGTTTTTGGAATGTAGGCTTTCTAGGACAAGAGGCACATGGTATGTCACATTTTCTGAAATGTTAAATCTTTGGTGATTTAACATTTGATGTTAAAGCTTTGGTGATTTCAGTTGTATCAACTGTTAGATTGTAGTGCTATTGTACTACTATTAGTTTTCCTGGCAATAGCAGGGGAAATTCTTGGCATTTTGTTAGCCTGTAAAAAGAAGTTAATTCAATTACAGTTTCTTTCTTTCAATGGCTGCTAATGTTGCCAAATAAGGCTTTGAAATTCCTACTCGTGAAACTTTGCCTTTGTCTGGTCTCAAAAGTCTACATAAGGTCACATTCTTTTATCATTAAAATTTGAATTGAATCAGAAATACTAAAAATAAAAAAATATTCTTGAGGGGTTTTGTATGATAGAAGTGACTAATAATCTCTTATTTAAATAAAATGAATTATTTTGAAACATTCTGATCTCTCTAAGTATATTTAGCACAATGAAAATGTATTTTAATAGTAAAAATTCCTTATTATGAATGGAATAAATCTAGAGTGTTGTTCTCTCTTTCCTTCCATTTAAGTTGTTGTAAGCAAATCTGAATTTTTAGATACTCATTTCAGACTGAAATGTATATAATTTGTCAAAATTTTTGAGGGGTGGACAGATACCATTTAGGAAGATAACTGTATTTTATTACCTACAGAGAAAAATGTTAAAGAGCAAAATCTCTATCAGAACTGAGCTACAATAAGATTTTATAGCTGGGCTTTTCAAGAGGAATTAAAGCTACATCTTGAAATTTCCTGTACCTTTTATCAATGTATTTTTTTCACCAGATAGCTTGAAGATTTATTTTAAGGATCAGTAGAATTTTTGTAATTGAGAGTAATGTTAGAGTCATATCCTGACCAGTATTTGGAGATTTGAGTGCAATAAAATTGCATTATTAAAATAGGAAGAATCAGAACCAACAGCTTAGTTTGTGGGCACATGTTATGTTAAATTTCTAAACTTAGAGAATATGATAATCATGAAGAAAATACTTTGCTTGTTTCCGTTCCTTGCCAGCAGATTTAAAAAGTAAAAGAAGATGTCCTGCTTCCCTAAAATTGTTTTCCAATATGAAGTTCAAGAATATCTCGCCAAAGTGTTCAGAAATAATGAGGTATGTGACATAGTTACCCCTAACCATCACAAAATAATTTTTTTAATATAACTTTAATACCTTACAATAAAATATTATCTTCACATTAAACACAGACTTTTTAATATAAAATTATTATTTCTGCCCATTGGCTCAAAGTAGCATACAAATATTTACATTAAATTGAGTATAAATCAGAATTTAGTTTTGGATCCCACTGAGGAGTGGATCATAGATAATTAAGCACATATTCACCACACGATATTGACAAGAAATACTCCCCTTACCCCAGGGTAATACTGCAGACATTAATTCCTGATGCCAAGGATAAAAAAATGGCTTTTTAATGTACAGGTTTATCAGTATGAAAGTTGCTGATTCATAGGTTGGAATTTAGTTTTCCATTTCTTTAGGGCTGGTCTATGCGCAGCAGCAGACAGCTCTCTAGCAGTTGCTTTGATACTTGCTGCAAACTGTTTGCAGTGATTTTGCTGATACAGCTGTTTTTGCAATAAGTATTTTTTCAGGAAATTTATGAGGCTTCCAGTGGAATTAGGCTTCCAGACATAGACATTTGTCACTATTTCACACCACACAAACATATCCCTCAATTTCTATGGAATGTTTATTCAGTGGGGTTCTTTTACATTGAACAAGAGGCTTCTGAGTGAATCTCCTGATATAAAATCTCTTCTTTCACTTTCAGCTTATCACTGCTTTAGGTGCACAGGAGGCAGAGAAAAAATACCAATCTCTGTTAAGTCATCTATCTCATCCACCAGCTTTTACAACTGTAAGAGTAAATACCCACTTGGCCTCAGTGAAACATGTGAAAAAATTGCTGTTTGAAGAGATCCAGAAGGTTTGTGCAATTTCTTTGTTACAGCAAAAACAGCAGGGTATTTCATCTTTCATCTGAACACGAGACCTTTTCATTACTGAAAACTATACCTTACCTCAATGCATCCAGTGGTATTAACATCATACAATCACACTGATTTCCTGCCAGCATTAACCATTAAATGAAAATTTATTGTGTACCAGTATCCCTCATGTCATCCCTCCAAGAAAAGCTGTAACAGAGGGAAAAGACATCCAACTCTTTTTTTGTATGGCAGATCTAAATCCTTGATAGGATTGATAGGATTTGCTGTGGTAAATAATATAAAGATGTCATGAGTTGGTAAGAGAAGATGACAGACAAGAAGTGCACCTCAGTGTGCTATCTTCAGCATGCTTAGAAGTTCTGTTTAAGACTGAAGGAGAATGCCTGTATATCCAGATATCATTGGTGAAACTCTTCAGGAAAGTGGGAAAATTGGTATGTTTTGGAAATTGGAGCCACGGTGATGCTTTGGAGCCACTGTATTTATCTAAACCTGTTTTTAATCCTTATATAATTTTCTAGATTTTTACTTAATTAAACATTTATTTATCTGGTAATACATAAACACTTATGTTTAAGAAATGTATTATTTTGAAATTGTGTTCTAGAACTTTGTCTAAAAAAGATCTGGTTCTTTAAGTAAATTATTAATGCTAGTGGGTGTACAGGGAGCTTTTGCATGACAGGAGCCAAGACATTTCTGTGATGCAGAAGGAGTTGACAGTGTTCTGCTGGCTGGGATGGTAATGTGTTTTGCTAATTTTAGTTTGATTGTGGAAGTCTGGAAATGGATTTTGCAGGGTTATATTTTGTTTCAAGGGAAAAGGCTTTGCTGAAAACTGACTTAAGACCAGCTTTTCAAAAACTTCTTGTATTTTTAAATGTGATTACATGATAGAAAAGGAAAGCACATAACATTTTTGAACAGAGGTATCATCATAGATTGTTTCCTTTGTTAAGAGAAAATACTTACTTATTTGATGGAAGCTGATTTATGGTTTTACATGGTTTATGGTTATATTTTAGAAGGCTCAGATGAGAAGACATAATATTGTTTAAATCCTGGAATCTTTATAAAATGGCAATTTTTTTATTCAGCTAAATACATAACTCAGCTAACAGTGCCCAAACTTGGACTGACAAGAAGAATGAAAAGTATTGCAAGCATGGCCTATTAAGTAAGACAAACAATTTATGAGTGGAGTTAAACAGTGGCTTATCACAATAACATTTGAGAGTTAACACAGAATACACCCGAGCTTCTAAGGTGGTGTCACTGTGTGTTCTGACAACAACTCAACCTTGTTCCAGAAGAAAGCAAAAACCAGTGATATGGTTATGAGTGTCAGAACACTCTCCCACTCCCTGAAGTAATTTCTCAGTCAATCTCTTTGTGGTCTTGTTATTTCTGAATTTGTTGAATGTTCAGTCTTTTGCACCAGTACATTTAATATATAATGCCCCCTTGCACACTATTTCCCAGGTGCTTTTAACTGTTTTCACTGCTTTTGTGTTTTGTGCTCTACACCTAGAAATTATGAATGGAAAAATGGGTTTCAGTTTAATTAAGTATGTAGATATTAAGTTTATTACTAGTGCTTACTAATTATATTTTTTTTATGAAACAGCAATTTAAAGGACTATGCGTTCCAGTTCTTGAGCACCCAAAACTTCAGGACATTTTACTAATTCCTGTCATTGGACCCAGGTTTGAAATTTTCAGTCTTTAGCCTTAAAATTTTTTTACAGATTTCTTGTTAAACAGTTATTATAACTAACTCACTATAACTGAGGCACAACTTCATTTGTTTTATGACCTGGTGGACAGTCCATACACTAACCAGGTCAGAGTTTTAGTCCTAAAAAATGAAAGAAAACATAGAGTTCTCTCCTTATTTATAAGACTAATGTTTTATGGGGGAAAAAATTACATGTATGCATCCTCCCTGGAAAGCCAGGTAGGTGGCAGATAGAAGAGCCAAACTTTTGTGGTGGAATATAGAGGCTATGGATAAGTACAGCCTGGGTTTTCTTCCGCTGGAAGAAATCAAGTTGGAATCAAGAGTTCCTCAGCAGTTGTTAAACACAAAGTCACTTCACAATCATCTGACACAGGGAGGAATAGAGGACTATTTCTCCATCCCAGTATAATTTATTTGTATTCCTGTGTCAGGTTCATAGTAGTGACAGAATGTACCAGAATCTGCATTATTTTGAGGATTGGTTTTCTTCCTTACACTTTCCTTTGATGCCTCCAGAATTAAAAGAAATATTTTAAATGTAATACATGATAGTTACTTTTTCTCTGTTATATCTGATAAAATCCATATTTGTGAACTAGAGTTTACTTGGGGAGTATTTGGCTTTTTTTTCAGTATACTTTTATTTTTCACTCAACTGCATTTTGTATTTCTAGGCGAGATTTAAACAAGCATGCATCTGAAGTCATAGTTGGAGCCCAGTGTGGATATGCAGTACTTCGAGGAGCACATGTTTATGTCCCTGGAATTGTGTCTACCTCAAGATGTAAGAGTTCTCTAAATACACCCAATTATGTTGTAAAGATGGCAGAAAAAGTGTCACCCTTGAATAATAGATAAATGAATAGTGACACAAAATTGTTTTCTGTTCTCAACTGAAATTAATTTTATGGTTGTGGTGTATGTTGATGAGACTTCTAAAAGTTTTTCTGGCTTTGTTTCTTTTATATTTTCACTATTTTTCATTTTACTTAGAGTAAGTTATATGTAATTATTTTTCACTGGCCTGGCCTGTTTTAAGTTCCTTTTTCCTTATAATTCGTGGCTGAAGTATTAGTTCTCAAGGATTTCAATTTCATTTTTTTAATTTCAAAATATTTTAAAGCAAATTTTCAAAGTAAAACCTGTTTTTTTAGAAGTCTTTTTTACTACTAAATACTATAACTTTTAATAAGGATATTAAGTTGAATAAACTTACAAAAGTTGGTTGCTTAAAAAAAAAGGGATACCACATCTGGGTGGTGACTAGGTGTGTCTTGATTATTTAATAGATACAGATTTTTTGTTTCTTCACTCAGTCATAGAGCCACTTACCCTGATTTAAGTTACAAATCAAAAAAACCAGATTTTTTTTTTCCTAATCCATTGGCAATTCATTTGTTTATATAAGAGAGATGTAGTAAAAATCTTTTTTTCATTGATGAGAAGAAATTTATGTCAGTTTTTATGTCAAATTCTTAAGAAATGGAAATTATGCATCAATGCCTGAGACAAGAGGAAAAAAATCTACATATGCATGCTTTTTGTTCAGCAACCTATTTTTATTCTTTAAATGTCAAATTAACTTTATGTAAAACCAGTATAATTTTGGATGATTCACCTTATTAGTCTATTGTGATGAGATCTAGTGATCATCTTGATTCGTATTATTAAACAAAATGAGTCAGAAAAGCATTTATCAAGTCACTTCATTTCCTTTCAGGAAAAAACCTTCAAGAAGTTTTAAGCATGTGCTTAAATCCAGTTCACTGAACAGGAATGTTTTTCAGTCTAGGGTTTGATAATGAAATAAATATATTGGCATAGCCGTTGTTAGAACTGTTTATTTAGACAACCCCATAAATATTCAAATCCTTTGAGTCAGCTAGTGATTTATCATAATTGCCACATGTAATTATGCATGTAATATCAATTCAAAGAAAATAAAGATACTATAAAACTTATGGAACACTTCAGGGGAATTGCAGATAAGAAAATAAAATAAAAGGGCACACTACCCACTTGATGCCAAATATAATAAAGCTGTATTAAGCACAGATGGTCTAACTAGGCAAAAAAATAGTCCAGCAAGAACATGTATTTGATCACTGAACTTGCAATCCAAATGAGGGTAAACTAATGATCAGGGGGCTTTGAGTTTAATTTAACTAATCAAACTCCAACCTTTATGTTTATGGAATGCTGCTATAATCTACAGAAAACTTTAGAACCCTATGTGGGACTATTGTGTTTGAAAGGATGATTGTCAGCAGAGAGTGAAATAAAATAATTTATGTTTGAATACTGCAAAAGACATTGACAGATATGGAAGAGTTAAATTGCTGCAGGTTTTTGTTCACTGAAGTTTAAGCAGACATTAATACTGAGCAATCACATAATGTTTGTGTCATATTGTGTAAAAATAAGTAGTGTAAAAAATATATTTTGAATGGCTACCCAACAAACACTGCAATTTAAGAATTTCAGGACATTAGGGCATAATCAGAAGGCCACCTGAAAATAGGGAAAAGTATTCTCTGGTACAATTCTGAGAATTCTTAGGAAGCTGAACTGCTATTAGTCTTGTTATATCTTCTTGTTCCTCCAGCCTGTCAGCACCTCAGAAGTGCAATTTTGGAAGTTTTTTTATTGCTATCAGAAGAGGCCTTTATTTTTAAGCATATTTTTCAGCCAGTCAACACATTGCACTTGTTCACTATTATGTAAAATCACCTAAACCATCCCTTTTCTATTTTTTTTCCTAACTCAGAAAGTTTGTTAAGTCTGTAGGATTACACTTCTAGAGTTTGGTGTATATTTATATATTTTACTGATCTGGTGAGTTTTAATTGGAGATATAAAACACTCTAAGATCACTGAGAACAGCAATTCCCTTAAAGGGAAGAGAGCCAGACGAGAACAAGAATATATAATCACTTGTGTCAAAGCGATAAGTAGTTAGAGAAAAGGCAGCTATAGCTATGTTTTAGGTGGCTATTGAGAGGTCATTAGATAAATTTAGCATTCCTGCCTTTGTTCAGTAAGGGTGAGCAGTGTTATTTCATGTACTTGTGTGCTTGGAGCACACGTGGGGGACTGGATCCTGAAGGGTGTGCCTAAAACTTACGGGTGACCTTCCCTTGGTAAAATAAAATGCAGGTTTGTGAAGCCTCTTGGAAAACAAGACACAGTGCCTGACTTGCACCTTGGTGTCTCTCAGTACCTCCAGTGGTTTGGTGGCTGTCATTCACTGTGTAAAACTTTAAAGCTTTATATCAGTTTATCTTCTTTGATTACATTTAGAAAGTGTGAAGTTTGGTATGATAGAAGAGTTGAAGTAAGTAGTCTACTGAAAATCCTAAGTTACTTGGTCACTACTGTTTTGTTAAATATCTTAATGATTTCAGGCTTTCCATTTTTCTTTGTGCAGTTGTGAAAGCTGGAGATCTGGTTTCAGTGTACTCAGATATTGAAGGGAAATGCAAAAGAGGAGCCAAAGAATTCGATGGAGTCAAAGTTTTCCTTGGAAATGGGATTTCAGAACTCAGCCGCAGTGAAATCTTCAGTTCAAGTGGCCCATTGAAGTAAGTCCATTGTACTTGCAATCTACATGTAAAAGTTTGCAAAGGGAAAGGAGAAGGGTGAAAACACTGAATTATTTTGTACCCTGTGTGAAGTCACAAGGTGGCTTTGCACATTGGGATTTCCAATATGTTTTGGTAAGCTGTTAGTTTCATAGGGGATTCAGATACCAATTTACTTGAGAGGTAGGAGGAAATAAGTGGGAGTCTTTTAATAATTTATGTTCATTCAGTTCAATAATATCAAACAGAACTGACAGATGTTCTCACTCTGGCAAAATTGCATTTTGGTGAATTGTGTTGTACTACTTCCCTCTTTGGATGGAACAGAAGTGCAGCTTTGTCAATTTCTCCATCTTTTAAAAATATCTGTAGGGGCTTTTTTATTTTGGTGGGACAAAGAACAGAACATAAGGTCGGGTATCTTAAAAAAATTACTAACATTTGGCAAAGTAGTTACCTATTTCAAGATTACTTGCTTTTCTATTTTGTTGGTGAAGTATGTGGTTTATTCCTCTTGTGTCATCTAAAACACATAGAAAAAGTAATGTAAAAGACTGTGGATGTCAAATTAATGACCAAGACTTTACTTCCTGAGAACAAGTTACAAAAGTTCTTTTGAAAAAAGTACATTTCCAGAGAATTTCTGATTTATGAGTTTAAATACAGTAGGTGTAGTGGTAGGATGTAGCTGTTGAGTTGGTGACATGGAACAGCAGTATGTAACACTAAATCTGGTGTCTGCAAGTTTGCTTTCTCATATCCTTTCTTCTTATTGGACTGTCCAGTACATAGGCAAAATAATACTCTTTCTCTTTAGTAATCTTTTGTTTGTAGACTCAGAGTTGCTTTTGCATGGTTTTCTCTTTATTGTTATCCATTTCTGGTACATTGGTTTAACAATTATATCTGTGTCACAATTTCATCTATATTTAAAACTTTTAAGTGACTTCTAATTTCAAACCACAGCTTTGCAGGCAAATCAATGTTCTTGCAAAGCTTTTCATATAGGATTCCTGTAGTAATTTGACTGAAATCTCAGGAATTTAGGAAATGGAGAAAAATCTAACTAGGAAATCACATGCCAGTGCTCTAGTGCATACACATGGCTCGCCAAAAGCAGTTATGGATTGAAGTTAAGGTATTTAGGTCTGGTTTTGTGCATTTCTTTACAGTATCAAGGCTTGGATTAAATCTTGGTTTATCCTGTGTACAGAACCAGAAATTTGCTTTATGTAATTTTACAGATAGTTCCAATTTATCGTGTAATTATTTTTTGCCATGATTTACTCAACTTAATGATGTAATTTTAGAGAATATCATATTACAAAATCATATAAGTATTTTTCTTGGTTGTTCTTTCATTCTTGTAAGATTGTTGTCTCAAGTTGCTGTTTTGTAAGCATGATGATTATAATTGACTACTGTTAAAATGTATAAAACTGAGTATTAGAATTTTTTTTCATGTTTTTCAGGGGCCTGGGCATAAGAATGATAGAGCCAGTCTACCTTAGTCCTTCATTTGACAATGTGCTCCCTAGTCATTTGTTCTTACAGGTATGTTTGGTCCAACAGCAAAAGTCTGTACTATTTACAGAATAATGAATATTCTCTTAGCACACATTCATGGTTTCTACATTCCTTGTGCATTGTAGCACCTAATTGAGTCTTTAGATGTGAGGAACACAAAGTATTTAAAATGAAGTCAGTGTCTACATGTAGGTGGTTTAATCATACTGTGTCTGAGAGTTGATAGGGGATTTCAAAGCATCATAAGAGATATTCACTTAAAAACGTAGAAATTCCTCTTGCACAGATACTCTGCATAGAACTATCAGTTTTTGGAATCTGCCTATGAACCCTGCAATATGAGCCCCTTTCAAGGTACATAATTCTGTAGATAATCAGGAAAATCTCCAAATATTAGGTTGATTTGAAGCTGTTATTTAAGTATTAAAGACAGCTTTAAAAGGTTTTTATACCTTTGTGTTGAACTGAGAAGTATTTCCATACTGTTTAAGATGCAGTACTGTGCACAATTGTTGCACATTATTTCTCTTCAGTGCAGCTGTTTTGTTTATACAATTAATAGCACAGTTCAGCGTCTTGCTACTTTAATTCAGCAAGCTTGGACTTCTGCATTTTGATCTTACTGTTCTTTAGCTGCACCAATATGTTAATACAGTAAATATTCAAATAAACAGGTTAATATAAAGTATTTGTAAAAAAAAGAGCTGCTGTGCTCTGTGCCAGTATCAGCTTATTTTAGTTGGACTTTTAGCACTGTAGTCTCCTTAGTCATGAGCTCTTAAACTTCAATCATAAATACTCAGTCATAGCTTTAAATAAAAAATGAGCCACTGGAGACTTCTTACGTAAACTGTCCGTTATATATAATACAAATAGTTAATTTTCTGTCAAAGAACTGAGAGCAATATCATAGGTGTGTTCCCTGCTGAATGAATTGTATTTTTAAATGTGTTTGCCGTTCCATAATAAAGGAGTTGGTGCAGGGTTTAAAGTTTGAATTCTCCAATATTTGTTTTTATTACAGAATTTACCTTCTGTGGTTGTGAGCCACATTTTAAATCCTCAACCAGGAGAGAAAATTTTGGATATGTGTGCTGCACCTGGAGGAAAAACAACCCATCTTGCAACACTAATGCATGATCAGGTAAGAGAAGTAATTTGGCATTTTCTAAGGAAGAAAGTCTGATCGCTGTTCATTTGTATAGTTCTTTTCACTTAACTATTAGAATGCACAGATAATTTACAGCAGCAAACAATTAATATTTTGACATTTTACTTACCAATGTATTTTGCTACACATCAGTTACTGAAATGGGCAATGGACAATTTTTATCAAGTATTCACCATCAGCTATAAAATCTTATTTTGCTACAGATTGATAGTTGAAATTTATGTAATTTCGCTTTTTAAAATGTTACTGAATTATTTTTAATAATAGAATTTTTTACATGCAAGAATATGCTGGACTCATGAAACTGAGATGCATAAAAATCAGGGGTTACTACTCTGTGCCAAAGAAACACAACTCTCTACAAAAACTTACTAAAATATTTCTAATCCAGTTAGGATTGTTCTCAGTAAAAATTATCAATTCTGCATAGAGTAGGATGAATTTCTAATCTGAATTTCTGTCATTCTATGGTAGAATGTCATAAAATCCAAAACTATCTAATGAGAAAGCAATAAAAATCAGAAAGCAATAAGAATCAGAGAAAGACAAAGGAGGGGAGAGTGTAATAAAATAAGAATGTATAAGATTACAGCTTTGCATATGTTGAAGTGTTATGTGCACAGTGAAATACAGAAATGCAGGTTACCCTTCTCTAGCAGAGAGGAAAAGCATGTAATATTTCCTCTGAATTTTTGTAAGTCTTTATTATTTTGGTTGAAATAGGGTTATTAGAATATATCATTGTTTAGAAGTCTTGCAGTTACATTATGCAGTACTTTGACAGGCGCCTGTGCATAAATGTGAGGCACAGCGTGTAATGGTATGAATGTATTGAGAAAAGGCATGTGTTCAGTTCTGTGATGGTTTGTCTGTGGAAGTGTTTTTTTCCATCAGTATGGAACAATGGGAAGGCATTAAAAATGCATTAGACAGTCATTAGACATTATACATATATAAAGCTTCCAGTAAAGAATTTCAGTGTGATAAATAAAGGAAGTCTACAAATCATGTATTTATGTCATGGTTTCATTTACATCTATATTTTTTTCCATCTGTGTATCTACACTTTGTATAAATTTGCAGAACTGCTTTTTCCTTATTCACTTCACATATTTTGATTGTGCTTGCCTGCAGCTGATGTGGTAAAGATTAAAAATACAGATGGTAAATACTTATCTCACTTGATTTTCATTTTCTGAGTATATAATTTAATTTAAGATATGGAAGATAAAGGTATGGAAAAAAAAGCTTATTTTTTAAGAATGCAGATTTTAAATTCCATTCACAGATTTTTGATACTGATGCTTCACAGCATATTAGACCATTAACACTTCAGAAGATTTAAATCACTCTTACTTTTTTGTGATATAATTGTAAACATCACTATATTGTTTTTAAATGATATAACCAAGATGTTAAGATTACTCTATAATGTTAAGAACTCTAAAATAAGAATAGGGAATACTTAAAGCTTGATAATTTATTATTATCTGCATCCCAGTCTAGACCACTGTTTTTTCCAGATGACTCATAAGTAGTTGTTCTGGCAGTGGCTGGCATGGGCCAAATGGAGAAGAGTTGTCTTGCAGCTTGTTCTTTTCTCGGGAGAAAAGAACAGACATGCTGTGAATAGCCCATCCCTTGAAGTGTTCAAGGCCAGCTTGGATGGGGCTCTGGGCTACCTGCTCTTGTGGAAAGTGTCCCTGCTCATGGCAGGGATGAACTAGATGATCTTGCAGCTTATCTTTACTGATTTTTGTTTTACTTTTTAAACTATCTTAGTCATTTTACCCTTCTATAAGCCTTTAGAGAGCCATCACCAAACAGAAAAAGTTGTTTTCTCAGCATACTGTGTTTGCTGTAGCAAGTCTAGTACAAGTTTTTGGTAGGGTTGTTCTCTTCTGGATTTTACTGATGCTACTTTTTGCTTTCCTTTGCAAAGATTTCATGTTAACAGATTTTGTGTAGCAGGTAGTGGTGTGTGTCTTTTTTTGATTTATTTTGGGGGAGGAAAAACATCATATTTTTACATAACAGGAATCATGTAATTGTGATTTTCCTCCCCTCACCTCTAAACTTATTTTAGTATTTACACTATTTCCTGAAGTAACTTGAGTGCAAGTATTCCAATATGAGTCTGAGCAAGTCAGAGACATTGCTGTGGGCCCCATTTCCTCAGCTCTGTGCTGTAGTGTGATCATATTTCCTACCCTCTCCATACAAATTTAAAACCTGTTGACCTATTTTAGTATGTGTTTGAGGCTTCTACCCTCATTCAAATGATTACATTTTTATCTTAGTGCCCAGTTCAGCAGTTCAAAGGAAACAAAAAGAAACAAACAAGAAAACCACTTGCCAGCAGTCAGATATTACAGCATCCCTTAGAGTGACAGTGCCAAGCAGTCGGAATGTGCGCAGCTTCAGACTAATGTGGCTGTTGTGGAAAATGTGGGAACAAGGAGTGCAGGAGTGTGGGTTTAAGAATAAAATAGTTCTGTAGGGAAGACTATGCTTTATCTATTACACTGCCAGGGTTGGAGAAAGGGATTAAACGGCTGGTTCCAATTTCCTATGCTTTTGATGAAAACTTTGGGATTTTTTTTCAGGGTGAAGTTATAGCCATGGACAAGATAGCTAACAAGGTCAAGAAAATCAAGCAGAATGCTGAATTGCTACAGTTGAATTGCATTAAGGCCTTTTGCTATGATGGAACAAAGGCCCTTTCAGCAGAGAAGAGAGAGGATAAACAAGGTAAAATAAACAATTTGGGTAGTAGTAGCTTTTAGAAGAAAATACTAATGTTTTGCAAAAACAGTATTCAACCTGTCACAGGTTTACAAGTTCTTGAAATTTTGGCAGATACCTAATGCTTCAACACTGTGAATGCACTTCTGTTTTCTATTCTTTTGTGATTATCAGCTTCTCTGTGAAGCAAATAGAAAGTCAAATTATCTGTCCTTGTCACAACCTAATATTCTCAAAGGAAATGCATTCCTTTCCCAGATAATATCGAAGACTGAAGAAGCCTTAAAGCTTCTTTCATGATCACATTTAACCCCATACTGGGAAGTTTATGGGCTAGTCTGAGAAAAAAATTATTTTTGCAGACTTGCTTCACTTTTCTGCCTCATAATCCTCATCAGTAAAATGGAGTTATTAATACCTAACTCCCAGGAGTGCTGCAAGGTTTAATTCATCGATGTTTGTTCAGCTGTTCAAGGGAAAGTTATATACAAGCACAGTGTATTATTTTAAGTAATTTCATTTGCTTTTTTGAAGCGATGCAGTTACAATATTGGTTCTGTTCCCATGATGGAATGATTTAAATGGTATCTGCTGCCTTGATTATTTTTAGTTTGTTGTGCAAAGTATGCTGTTCTTTCTCAGTCTATTTTATCTCAGTCACTGGTTAGGCAAAGTAGGAATCAGATTACATAATTCACCTTCTTTGTCCCTATGCATTGCAGTTATTCCTGGTTTGGAGGAACAAAGGTACTTTCTTAAGAGTCTTTTTATGAACATCAAATATTGTAGGTGGCAAGTAGCAATTACAGAGATTAACTAGAGCAAGCTGTAATACTGAGAGATAATGAAGGCTTTTCTGTACATTCCTGAAAGTAACACATTACATATTTTGAACATTTTAGTAATGGATCAGAGGTAGATAAACCAGATAGACTCATTTTGTAGTCAGGAAAAAGCTAGGTAGCAGTAGTGTGATAATACAAGTTTGGCAGCAGTGATGCTGAGCCAGTCTCCCCAGCACTGAGGAGATAGAAACTTCTGGGCTGTTGAGCCATTGGGGTACAGATTAAAGGACAGGCTCTGCATATGGAAGATACATATTGTCATCTAGGTAATAGTCAGAAATTGTTCTCTTCAAAATCCTCTTTTTAATGAATTGTTCGTCCATGAGAAGTTGCAGTAGTTCATGTGATTATGAAGTGCTTTATTTTATATAGCTATGCATACATCACAAGAAATAGTTATTATATAGACAGTCCAGTTATTATAAGGCAGTCTTAATGATTAACTACGGGTTTGTCTCAGTAAAGGTTTGCACACTTTTGAGCTGACTGTGGTTCTTTACAGCCTATATGTGCAACTCTGTACCCAGCACCTCTGACCAATCATATTGCAACTAGTTTGATTACTTTTACATTTTTCTTTAAAATTACTAAATTGAGTTTAAAAAAATTGCCTAGTGGGATCGTTTCTGAGCTCATAGAACTTAAACTGTTCAGTTTTCTGGGAGATGGAAACTACCACCAGCAGTGCTGAGGCTTGCCTCTAACTAAAACTAGTTTTTCAGACACTCTCTGTAGCACATAAATGTTTTATGTCAAGGAAGCAGTAACAGCTTCTCCTTACCTACAGTGAAATCTCAAGGAAGGAAACAGCCACATTTTACATTACTAACTGTTTTTTACAGAAGGACCTCCATTCTTACCAGAGTCATTTGATCGAATTCTTCTTGATGCTCCATGTAGTGGAATGGGACAGAGACCAAACATGGCTTATTCCTCAACTTTAAAGGAAGTGACCTCATATCAGCCACTACAGCGCAAGCTTTTCACTGTGGTATGTGTTAAACATCGAGTAGATAAGCTAAGTTGAACACAAATGCTTTTGTAGCATAAAACTTACCCAAAAAAAAGGTGCCTCATTTTCCCTGCTTTGCAGCCAGGAAGTATTAGGGTCCTGTTAACCTGTCAGCTCCACCAGATCTTTGCTAGGTGGAGCCAGTTCATTGGAGGATGGTAAAGGTCTGTGTAATCCATAATAAATAAAAAGCTTTGTGTTCTTTCATTTCCCTCAGTTTCATCGGTTTTACATGATAATAAATACAAAGGTCTAGTCATGGAGCAGGTGACTTAGGAACATGCTAAGGAGTGTGCTTGGGCTGATGCTGAAGGATAAGATGAAACTTGTCAGAATCTGAATGATACATATTCAAAGTGAATGACAGCTTGAAAAGCAGCATAGATATAGCTTCCATGCCAAATATATGGAAACAGTTGACATCTACTATAACTGACATAAGTATTGTGTACCCATGGTTGGCAGCAGGTGGTGAAAACAGATCTAATCTGTCTGGGGTATGCAGAGCTGTACAAATAACAAATCTTACAAGGTGAGTCATCTCAATGACATTAATAAACTACATGAGCTATAATGCCTGTTTTGAAAGAAGAATCTTTCTAGTCCATGTTATCCTTTGCTGTATTCCCTGAGAGGAATTAGTATCTTAACAGTTTGAGTTTAATTAAGTGTTCAGTTTTAATATTCTAGGTACATGGGTTATTAGTTAATGTTGCTTAATATGAAAGTTCGAAATTTAAAAATAAGCTGAAATATTGTTTATTTCTCCCTGCAGGCAGTGAAGTTGCTGAAGCCAGGAGGTGTTTTAGTATATAGTACATGTACAATTACACTTTCTGAAAATGAGGAGCAAGTTGCTTGGGCCCTGAAAACTTTTCCATGCCTCCAGCTTCATCCACAGGTAATGCTATTTTCAGGGTACTTCACACAATCTAGTGATCTTCTTTTGGAACTATAAAGTTAGATGGTATATTTACTATCAATAAATCTTTTTTTTCACCATGGACAATTTTAACTGCTGTGGATAGAAATAACAGAAGCATTTCTGAGGCTTTTTTTTAAAGTCGGTTTTTGTGCTTAATTGAGCTTTATTGAGGCATCATTAAGTATTTTCCCATTCTATATTGTGAGGGTTTTTTTTATTTGTACAACAGTCTTTTAAAACACAACAGGGACAAAAGATAGGTTGGACAGGTTAAAATGCCTCTTGCAATTTCTTTAAAGCACATATATTTTATTCTCTTCTTTTGCATATTCAAAGGAGGCGAAATTATGGGGTTTTTTTTGTTAATGCCACTGAAGTCATGAAGACTTGCATATAAAGTATGGGACATAAATGAATATAAAATTTTGTTTCAAAGGAGAATGTTATATATATGGGACCTATTTTTCATTTATTTAAAAGGAATGAGGGAAAGAAATTATTTCAGGCTCAATGTCCCAAGAAGGTACCTTGTCTTTTTTAGAGTCAGTGTCTACCATTAAGATGTCTGGGAGGAGATGATATATATAGGGAGATACTAGAATGTTTTTATCTATACTAGCTACAGTTCATACAGTTCAGAAATATCTGTTACCTTTTATAATACTTCAGGGGGGTTTATCATCAGACCATGTGTGTCCCACTCCCTCTTTGATGAGGAGTTGGATGTGGTAGTTGTTTATCATCATGGCTTTGAGGAAAAGTCTAACTTTGTTTGGCTTACACATTCTGTGATTACTCGTACCTGTCTTAAGAAGCTTAGATGAATCTTCAAATGAAATAAAAAAAAATATACAATAGCTGTACAGTGACAAATTAATATGATGGCTGGTAAAGATTTAACAGAACTGAAGCTCTTCATCAAAGCTTTTTATGGTGTGTTCTTATGTCTGTATTCTCACCATCCATTCACTAAGAATTTTTCAGTTCCAAACATTTCAACTGAGATTATACATTTAACGTAACAGCATAAAAAATCCTCCTGGATAGAATGACAGAGTGAAACATAAGCCTTATTAACTCAAATGCAAGATTAATTTTTGCTATAGAAACTTCCTCTCACCAGTAATATCAGTCTTGAATAAAGCACTGTTTTTCACACACATGCCATATCTGTAAAAATTAATCTTTTATGTATAGTATATTTTAAATTAGATGACATTGAATTGTTTACCCACATATAATTTATAATACCTAATAACCAGCTCCCTACCAGTGTAAACTAAGTTGATATTTTTAAATGAACATGAAACAGGAGTCTACAATCTACTTACCTCATGTTCCTTTATGTATTTATTTCCCATATTCTTTAGTCTCAGTAGATGCCTCCTTTTTTATCCAGTCCACTGTTTCCCACTTCCTCAGTTTGGCAACAGATCTTGGAAGCGGATATATTGGGTAATGTGGGCAAGGAAAAAACAGGAGATGGAGCCATAAGCATTGTTCTTGTAGGTGGAGGTTACCATGTGGCAGCTGCTCCTTTGTGCAGACTTCCACTTAGGAGTGTACACAGGAGGTACTGCAGATCAGCTTAAATGCAGTAACTTAACTGGAAGGAAAAATGAAAAGGTAGAGGAGGACACTGGTCTGCCTTTAAGCAAGTTACTTGAACCTGTGGAATACTGTTTTCCCTAGACTTCTACCTTTTCTTCCTTCTATTACATCAAGTTGCTCCCCTTGTCTCCCTTTGCATGTCACTTTTCTCTCAATTTACAATAGACACCTGTGTTTGTCTTTTACCTGGAAAGCATTGAAACCCTGCTGAGGGAAGGGAGGATCAGTCTGCAGCCCCTTGGCTGCCCAGCTCTCCAGCATGCAGGACGTGGTTAAGCAGCTAACTCACATCATGTGCTGACTGGGTGAGCTCATGTGTTAGCAAAGTGTGATGGCTGAAAAAACACTCTGCTGTAGGCTGCATTATGGACTACATTAGACTAGATTGACAAAGGAGATCTATTTTTGATATTGCAGTGCCAGCTTTTGCACACTTTGTTCCATCTCCTTACTGAATGCATTGAAAGAACAATCCAGCTAAGAATTGTTTTTTCCAGGAATTAGGGTATTAAATAAGAAGCAGTCAAGGCTATTCACAAGAAGTATTGAGACGAGGGCTGGGATTTTAAGTTCTCTCCAGGATTTTGAAGCCAAATGTTATCTCTTGAAATTGATTATTCCCCTTTCTCTGCGTCACAGGCACGCATATGTAACAGTAGTCTTATTTACCTTTTTGTCTTATTAAATTACTAGAAAACTCAAAGGTTATGTTTTTCTGCTGCATCATCTGCCAAAATGATGCCTCTTTAGGCAGTAAAATATTCTGGACTGGGGCTTTAAGTCTCTCCAGTTGAATTTTTTACTGTGAAGTATCCCAGTGTTTTACGTTGGACATCAGGAAGAAGTTCTTTACAGAAAGGGTGACTGAGTGTTGGAATGGGCTGCCCAGGGAGGGGGTAGAGTCACAGTCCCTGCGGGTATTTAAGGGAAGACTGGACTGCAGTTGGTGCCATGGTACAGTTGACAAGGTGGTGTTAGGTCATAGGTTGAACTTGATGATTTCCAAGGTCTTTTCCAACCTAGCTGTCTCTGGAATTCTACTGCTATTGCTGATGATACTGGTAATGGGCTAAGGATTCCCTATTTTTGACCTAACTAATAGCTATTAAGTCAGTACACAGAAGTGCTGAATCATTTAGAAGTGGCAACCTAAACCCTTTAGACTGGCTGTCTGCTGGTAACAGCTTTCTTGGGATGTTTCAGCCCTTGGAGTGCTGAGTTGTTTTAGACCTGTGCACCTGTCCTCAAAAAGCACTCTAAACTACAGAGATAAAGTGGATGAGGGGCATCATCACCTCCTCAAAATACTTGTATATATCTTGTATAAATCTTGTATATATGTTTGAATAATATTGGCCAGATGAAGGCAAGAAGAGCCACATTACTTCTGGATCTTCTGGTGTGATTGATACAAGCATAGCTTGTCCATGTGAATTCTTTGGTAGCTCTGCAAATCCTCAGCAGAATACATTTAGGGCATTTAAGAATTTTAGAGATGCAGTAATTTGCTTTTCTTTGTTACTTGAACAGGAACCTCACATTGGAGGAGAAGGCATGAAGGGAGCTGGACTATCACTTGATCAGTTGAAGCTGCTGCAGAGATTTGATCCATCTGCTGTGACATTGCGAGGAATGGATATTAATTCTTTGCAAGATTCCACAGAAGATGACCTGATTTCTTTGGCAAATAAAGACTGTATAGGATTTTTCATTGCTAAATTTATTAAATCGAACAGTAAATAAGGATTTGGGAATGCAACCTGAAAAAATACCTCAGTGAGTCTAAGAACAGTTCAGACGTGAAGTGCCTTTCTTGCTGCTGCAATGTTACCAAGCCAACGGGCTGACGGCAGGGTTGCTATGGCAGCACTAAAATCTGCCAGCTGTTCTGATGGGAAAGAGCCACAGGTTGCAGCAGAAAAGTCATGGTTGGGGGAAGGGTAGTATCATTTGTAAGTCTCCCTCTGCTTTTGTAGTTACAGCAGGTCAGTGCCTGAATGACAACTCAGACTGCTGTCTACTCTGGTTTCCCCTTATCTGGTGCGGCAAGCGTAGGAAGGGATGTAAAGCTACTTTACAAAATGCAGACATAAAAAAATAGATGGGAACTATTACAATGAATTTTGGAAAGGGTAGTTTCTATGGAGGTTTACCAATAGTTTCCTTAAATAGTGCTTCTCAAAACACTGCAACATTTTACAAAGAACTGTTTTATAAATTGATACTTAGAACCTCATTTCTCTTTTATTTTAATACAAGCAAGATTCTCTGTACACATAGTATATACACAAAATACGATTAGGCTTTGTAGCATGTCTTTTATAGCAGCATGAATATATTAAACCATCTCACTCTGGGAATGTAAATAAATATTGTTTCAACATCAAACTTCCCATGCATAAACTGTATTGGTTCTGAAATAGCCTATTGGACTGGCTGACAAGTGACAGTTTTAAAGTCAAACATTTGTAACAGAAGGGGCTACAATTATGATTAATATCAAAAGACAGAAAACAATGCATAATACCATCTGAAATGTTGCAAATCACCTTTCAAACAACTAAGGACATTAACTGTTTATTGGTTAGAAAGCATCACCAGCTAAAATCATGAAAATTGAAACTGGGGAAGCATGCTAATGAAAACTGCCTTAGTACATTGCTCAAAGTTTAAATAATCTAAATTTCTTGAAAGATGTTAGATGTATTTGAAAATTCTGCTTCAGTTCAGTTTGAACAGTATTTTCAGTCGTGCTGGAACTGACAATAGCACTAAAGAAGGAAGGCTAAGGACAAGGTAAAACAGAAACTGACATCTGTGTGTGTTTGGTGCTTTCCTCTCACTCATCAATTTCCAGTTTTAAAAAGCATTATCTGAAAAAGTCTGTCTTCTCACACATAACTATTTGGCTGGATTAAAAAGAGCAATAGTTCTTTTATAATTTTTCTTTCTACTATAAGAAGTGCATTTTGTATTTCCTTGCAATCAAAACAATCTCTAGAATTCTCTTTTTCGGTATTTATATTTTCCATAAATGTTTTGATACTGTATGTTTCCTCCTGCTCTTGAATAAAAACAAAATATTTCTTCTGTCCTGCCAAGGTTGACAAGTACATCCTCTGTAAGGCCTGTCCTAGCAGGATAGGAAAATGGAATTCTTGTCTACTACTTCTCTACTTCTGTTGGTCATTCCGTACCATTAAACACACCATGTGTAAAGAAATTTTAAGGTCATTTTCTTTCATCAATAGCAGGTGAGATATCCTATTTAGAGTCATGTAAGATCATACTATAATCTTTCTACTCTAAATACGGTGAAAATAATTACCTGGGAACAAAAGGAATGAATCTTTTTATTGTAGGAACATGTTGAAATCTTTAATTCAGTGCTAGTAAAAAAGCATGTTCTTTTTTGCAGATTATAGAAATTTTGTAAACATTAATCAGCACACATAAACTATATACTGAAGTCTGTGTATTCATATAAAGTAAGGAAATTTACCTCCAGTTTCAGTAGCAGGATTTGTGCAATGCTGAATTTGAAGGAATTAAGATTGCTGAATTTTTAGTGGAATATTTGTTGAGACATCTCCCACTTCCTTTAGTTTTGGATGACAGGCATTTTAAGGAGGTGACCTCACTTGATATTATAGGAGAAGTTTCTTGGGGGAGAGAAGAAAATGCAACTAACTTTTAGGTAATTCCAGTGTAATTGCAGAGCAGACTTCACCTGAAAAAATTACTGATATATGAACTTTAGTTATTAGGGTTGTTTCTGCAAAAGTCAGCTGCTAGCCTTGGAAGAGCACTCAGCATATGGGAGGGATTGGCCTCAGCTGTTTCCCGAGGGCTCTGTCTCTCCTGGGAACGGGGGAGTGGCTTCATCAGGCAGGTCAGAACAGAAACTCCGTTAAGATGCTGCAGCCCTTGAAGGAGCCAGCATCCTTTCTCTCGCTACAGGTGTGGCTAAGTTAGATGACTAAAGTTGGATGGATGCCCTTTTTCTTTCCCAATCTTACTGTGACTTTAGAAGTGGTAGGAATTTTTCACTGACACAGTTCTGAAGGATAGTGTATATATGTTTTAAACATATGATTACTTTCCTGATAATCTTTACACGCTGAATCATTGTGCTTCACCAGTTGATGCTGAAGCACAATGGAATATATTTATATATTTTTATATATATATATATGAGATATTTATATATTAAATTTAAAAAGTTATTGTCATTATAATGAAAGATTAAACCTACAAAATAGATAGATTAGGCATGCAATCAGATCCTGTAGTTAAGAAAGTCTGAAAAGTAGTTTTCTCTATTTGCAGAAATAATGATTAGCAATAGTGCCAAATCTAAATATCTGTCTTGGTCAGTAGAAAGATACTAAAATAGGCAGCCTCATATATTATGAAATTATAATACAGCTTTTTCTTGTTTCAGTGTCACAGAATGCACCAATTTTTTGGATCACAGGATTTCATATGCTTCTAAAGGAATGGGCTGGTGAAGGTGATCAATCAAGAAATTACTTTCGAGTGGGTAGTTTAAAATATAAAGAACCTTGTTTTTATGTTTGATTGTTCATGAATAAAAAGTTTATGAGAAAATCCAATTTTCTACTGCTAGAATTCATTGCAGAGTAGGTATGCATGACAGATAAAAGTGGCAAGAATAAAGGAAGAAATGAGAATATGGATGAGTTAAAAGAACCTGCTTAATCTCTATTATATTTGATATAAACCTTTTCTGGGGCTGCGTAGGAATACATTTCTAGGGTGGTAAGTTATAAAAAGAAACTGTCTATAAAACTACTGTAAGCTCATATGTAATAGTTTGTTATATAAAAGTGGGGAAATAAATTACAGACAAATTGCCAAGCAATAAAATTGACTGAATAACATTTGATTAAAAACATTCACAGTAAAAATGGCATCCACATATTTTACAGATGATAGAATAATTATGATTTTGGTGAAAGATCTGCATAAAGTAATAAATATAAGTAAATGTACACCAGAAATGCTGTATTACATTCTGAAAAATAACTTCTCTGTTTGGACTTTGTAATAAAGTTTTTTGCAATGTGCTGAATTTTTATGGATGGAATAGAATTAAAGTAAAAAACATTTGGAAAACATCTTTCAGCCTGATGTTTTAAAGCAATCAGAGGTCAAATGTAACCACAAATCAAAATACCTTCTGAAGAGGCTTTAGTGACTAACAAACACAGGGGGTGGTTTACAGCAGCTCTTTTCCTTTGAACATCCATTGATTAAAAGCAGTCGGACCACTCACTTCATTCCAGCTGTGGGAATGATAATGGACCCCATTAAAACCTTTGAAGGTGTCCCAGAACGTGAGAATGACTTTACAAACCAACAGAACTTAATAATGGTAATTGCTAACAGATTCATAAAAGACAAAATATTAAGGGGCAGTGTATTAGATCTGGGCAGGAACTGCGTGTATAAGATGAATAACCAGGTATGCAGGGAGAAATAAAAATGGGCTTCTCCCTTTATTCAGGGTTCAGTGAGTGGAATTTCATTTCCTTATCCTCCATTTACAATAAGGGCTATAGGCTAAGAGTATACAGATTTCTGTGAAAAGAGGTGCTCCACTGAAACTCTTTGTGGCTTTAGAACTGATCTTCATTAAATAGGTCCAGAGCCTTATGAGAATTCTTTGAGAAGCAAAAACTATAGAACTCTTCAAATTCTGAACTCTTGATGCCAGTCACAGAATATGAATTCATGAGCATTCTAGAATAATTATTTAAATTCTAGGCAGTAATTTATAGATCCATTTAGTAAAAAATAGTATTTTCAGCATATAACTCGTACTGATGCTGCCTTTGTGCACAAACCTGTTTGCCTTTTCCTCCCCACTGTCCTGTCCCTTAGCAGGTCTGGAGACTTTTACTGTCACCTCCTTCCAGTCCCTCTGGAAGAGAATTCTTTCTTCCATGACATCTGTGTGACACTAGACAACTGGTAAAGAATAGACTAAGGCTACTCAGCACTGATGTATAGTCATTTGTAAAAACACATAAGAATAAGGTTCACATCTAACATATACATGCAGATTTTGAAATGTATCCCATTCCTTCCATATATTGAAATTCTTTAGAAAAACACAGAGTTGAGCTGCCCAGACTTACATATCACTTAACTATTTTATCTTCCTCCCTTTTCTTCTGTTTCACTGGTTTTATGATCTTTTTAGTTCATTTGAATGGAAATTTTACAGGTTGTCTTTTACCAAAAATCCGTAAGACTCTGGTACTCACTGGGACCCCTACCATTTCTCAGATTCAAAACCCCTGAAACCAGATACAGAAATATGAACTCATTAGTATCCTAATGCACCCAGTATTAAACCTTCTAATGGCAAAACTTTGCAAAGACATTTCATCAAAATAATCTTTGATATGTCCTCCACTTGGAGTATTTTTAAAGCTTCTTATGACATAACTCTGTTAAAGTGCTTTTCAAAGTAGTGCTCAGCAGGCAGGTGGTATTGTGCAATATATGTAGTACAAGCTCACATTACAAATGATTTGTCACTTTTAAAACAGAAACTGAAAAAAAAGTATCTCAGCTAATAAAACCTATTCAGTGAGTCTGCCTAAGGAATATATGTGTTTGTTAGTATGTTGTCTCTACATAAATAGCAGCACTATATAAAACACAATTCTATGACCAGTTGGATTTGGATTTGTTTTTTGTTTTTTTATGTTTATATTCCATGAATCAATACTTAAATACTAGGGCTTGGACTATGCTCTTTATTTTCTCATTTATTTGTCTATACACAACTGCCTATGCCATAGTTTTCATATACTACTACTCAGTGCTTTGAAATTCTGCCAAACATTCCTTAAAAAATACTTTAAGAAAGCTGAAAAATAAACACTCTCTGGAGCAAAAGTAAAAAAAACCAAACAAACAAACAAAGCAAAAAACCACACACCCAACCATAAACCCAACAAAAAAAAGAACAAAACATTCAAGGTATTGAAGTGAAATCACTTCTTAGATGACATAGTTGTCATGAGTTGCAGGGAGCAACACCATTTACTGCAGCTGGTAAATTAGCTAAAGCCAGGCTATACAGAGCAAGACAATATAATTTTCTTCTCACTTACATGTGATCTGATATGATTCAAACAACAGTCTTTTAATGCCATTTTTTACAGATACCCTGAAAATTCTCTTGTATCAAAAACCAGTTTATATACTCTTCTATATCCATTTAGTAATACAACAGATCTACTTACCTATTCTTCCTTTCTCTATAAAGACATTTAGTGATGCTTAGAAAATGATGAGAATTTCATTTCTAGAAAAATAACCTTTTTTCTTGTGTTCCCCACAGTTCATGCTTTGAGCCAAAACCTACCCTTGAATAACCACCACAGTCAGCAGCACTGGGAGGAATGGCCAGATAACTGACAACAGTATTTCCCACTCTTAGTTTGTCATCAAAATGCTTATAAAGCATCAGGGAGAGGGGTAGGAGAGGAAGGGTAGAGAATGTTTGAGCAAATTTCTTGGATGCTGGGCTAGGAGACTGGAGAAAGCATGCACCTGCCATATATCTTATCCATTTCACTAAAATGATATTCAAAATCAGGCAATGCTGATATTACCAGAATTGAAATAATAAATAAAAAGAACTTCCAGCTAAACTAATTATTATCACACTACAGTCTTTATATAATGTGCTATTTACAGGGAAATACAAAAAGTATTTCATTAATGTAAGTACTACAAAGACTACATGTGATGCAGAACAGCTTTTACACTAGGCAAGGGTATGGAACCTGGAGTCAAAAATAATAGAGAATTTCCCCCCACTTACCAGTGCAACAGGTGTTCAGTGCAAAACAAACTGTGTTCACTCCCTTCGATTTCAATGCATTTTCTCTAGAAAGCCCCTAAGTCACAGTCATTTTTCTATGCTCTCATCAGCAGCACAACAGCTTTGGTGAAGGAAAAGCAATGAGCTGGCTTCAGAGTGGGAATGCAGAGAATTGGCAAGTGTAGAAAAAGTGGAGAAGCTACAAAAATTTATTTTCCAACAAAATAACTCTCCACAAGCTGTGTAAACTTTTCTTACTAAAACAAATACTCTAAAACACAAAGATTTTACATTTCCAGTGAAACTCACAGTAATATTTGCCTGTTTTTACTCTCCTGAAGTCTCAACAAAGAGCCAGCAGATTTATGCTTTCCCAATTACCTGGGTCAGTAAATTCCCTCATATTCCCTGAATGCAATTTGGATTTTTAAATTAAGAGACAGAATGTAGAAATAGACTTTTTGGGCCTTTGAGTAACCTTTGTTTTCTTCAGTAGATTCTCACAGTTTGCTGCCTAACGTGCACACGCACACGAACATCAATCCACCACCCACCCACTCACATACACACCTCCAACATGTGTGCTCTGATCACTGACAGTAGAACAAAAATTAAGCTGTGCCCATTGCAATATTGTGACCTGAACAGAGAAGAATAATTTATAGTGGTAAGTTCATTATCTTTACCGTAACTTTAAAATGCAAAATTTCGTGTGCAAGGGCAGCGTAAGTTTTAAGAGTTACACCCTTTATCTCAAGCACTCATCCATATTTACAATAAGTATAAGCTTTCTGCTACAGAAGAAAAAGTATTTAGATTGAACACTGTTACAGATCTCCTAAGTGAGGCTAGTTCCAGTTGCCAGTAATTCAAAAGCAAATCTGCTGACTTGGCATTAGGACTCTAAAACAGTGTGATCAAACTTATATAGTAAGAAGGTGTCTGCAGAAATAACATTTATAAACTGTATATACAGTACACAGTACCAGTACATAGAAAATAGATTTTGACTCCATGATCCCCTGTGTGTAAGGCAAGACTGAATTCTGTCTTCATACGGAGACCACCAGAGGTACAAGCAACAGAGTGGTGCTTAAATCAATATGCAAATCAAGTGCATACAAATTAAAAATCAGAGCAGACAGAAAGTTTTAGATTTTTTTATGTGCTGATCCTGGCTTGCTGAATACATGGGAAGTTATTAAACATCAAATGTACCTTTTTTTTAAAAAAACACTAACAACACCTTGATGGCAACAGATATTGTTCAAGTGGCAGCTACCAAAAACAGCTTGAAAAATGTCATAGTACAACATCAGGAACTCTTCAGTTGTACTACACTAATTCATATAGCACTAACAAAAAAAATAAGTATATGAATATTCTATTTCATGCTATTGCTATGCAAGCAACAGCAATACAAATCAGCATACAGAAGGATACCATATGTTCTGCAAAGAAGAACCCAAGATATTTTCAAGGGGCATTGTTACAAGACTTCAAAGAAACACAAGACTGCCAGAGGCAAAAGTTACTGACGGATGTAAACATCCCTGTTCCACTCTCCTGCATCGTTACGTTTTTTGGATATCACTTCCCCATCCTTGTCACAATATTGGTCCCTTGATTTATGACGACTGCGCTGTTTGTTGCATTCATTGTGGTCCTGCTCGCGGTCCCTCTCCTTTGAGCGATGCCGGGACTCTCTGTGTCTGTGTTCACTGATCCCATGGGACTCGTCTCTGTGATTATGATCCCTGTGAGAATCATAGTGGTCACCATGCTCATGTGAGTAGTCCTCCTTTGGCTCTACGTAAGCTGAATCTCTGCTGTCTTGTGTTTCTGAGTCAAAAGTTTCTTGCCTGTGAAGGCCTCTGCCACCACTGCGATGGTTGTGGTGCTGGCTGGAGGAAGAGCGGTGCTGGGATTTCTTGGTGGGTTCGACCCTTGCTTCCTCTTCAATGTGGGAACCGCTGCGCTCAGGGACCGAATGGTCATTCCTCTGGTCTCCTTGAGATCCCTGCTACCAGAACCAGCAGTAAGGTCATGAGGTACACATTGAAAAGCTTCCCCCAATATCAAATTCAACTAGAAAGTACTATGAAACCAATAATATTTCAAATACAAAACAATTCACTTTGAATCTAAACTAGGAAAGAAACCATTAGTATTCCACTTTTTCTGAAAATTCAGTATTATAATACAAACAGTTCTTTTTACTCTCATCAGAATTTAGGGTGGCACTTGGGTTATTCTGTGGCACTTTCTCATTTCTTGTGATGTTTCTGACTACTCCAGTTAGCAACAATTGTCACCACCCTCCAAAGAAAAAGAGAGCATGCAGAAACAGGACAAACTGCAGAAAAATTGAGAGGAGATACCAGCCAGGAGAGGGCATATATCAGCTAAGAGTTTACAGATGCGTGTCTGGCAACAGCTGCTATGGGAAAGTGATTTTAGAGGGCTGAGGAGGTGGATTCCAGCAAAGAACCAAAGTACAAAACCTTGGCTCTTATAGAGGAACTTTTTTTTTAAGGAAAAAAAATGCAATTGAATCTGGTATGAATAAAGTTTGTATTATGATACTAATAGTATCACTGACCTTCTGTTTTCTCAGCAATAATTTCATTTCTTCTTGTAAGGAAAAATTACACATTGACCTCATAATTTTAAGAGCTCAAGAATACAGCCCATTGCCAAGAAAAGCAGGAGGAGAGTGATATTATCACATACAAAATTTCCTAACACACCACTGCTATTAAAAGACCGAAATAAAAATTACCAGGCAATAAACCTACTCTTCACCCGCATAAATGCTTTGAAATCACTGCAAAATGAACAAGTGGCATTATTTACCTCATTTGGGGGTTTCATTACATTAACCTGCTTTTATTGCTCTGCTGCCACAAAATTAATGCACATTTTACCGGAGTTATACAGGCATTTGTTTGTGAGACTGTTCTGAACACCAAAGTTAGTCTTAAGTTTGCCCTTCTATGTTCAGAGTTGTCTAAAAACAAGGATTGCCCCCAGGGCAGTTCATGGACATATCCTCTTTCTCATTTCTATTTTGTGGAAAAGAGCTAGGGGAAGGAGGAAATGTTGTCCTTCAGCCACAGATCCTTGCAGGTGGGTTTCCTAGCAACCCAAAAAGTAAAATTACGGGAAATTGGAAAGGAAAATAATCTGTATTTAATCAGAAACTTATAAAAAGCAGCATATTTCAAATCAGCAATTTGGTAAATTTGACAAATCTTAATTTTCTAAGACTACATTTTATTATGTAAACATCTGAGAGATGAGCTGGGTTTCTAATTTGAAACAAATGGCATAGATGAGAACAAGGTAACAGGATAGCAGTTGAATTTCTTATTTGTTCTTGCTTTTGTGATTCTCAAGATGATTCTCATTTGCCAGAAAGGAATATAATAATTGTAAACATGAATAGATCTGTTCAAGGTGAAATGAAATGACTCAACAGAGGGGAATTGTAAATGAAATGAAGAGAAAAGCAAAAGAGTCCAAAGCAGAAACATGCCTGCTTTGCATGTGGAAACACAACTTTCATCAGTTCATCACCATGACTGGTTTTAAGGCACATAAACATAGTATAAATATGTGAAACCCTACAGTTCTCATGTGGTGAAATGCAAGTACCTACATATAATCACGACTAATAAAATCTGTCACTGCTGTGGTTTGAGAACAAATGCAAAATTTGAACCTGCATTGGAAACACTGCTGCTTTTACAAGCTCATATGCATCTCCTGTGCTATGATGAGCACATGTGAAGAAACAATGAATAAATTTAGAACCAATACCTGCAATTTCAGAATAGTGTTAGGGCTGTTGGGATTTATGGGCAAATTAACTGAAAGCAAGTTCTATTAAATATTACAGTGACAATGAACAGGTAATGTCTGAATCTGGATTAGAGTCTGGCTTTTTGGTTCATAACCAAATTCAGGCTCTGATTTGGAATAGATTCTTCAGTGCAGGAATTTTATAGCCCTATTTCATAAGGTTTTTTTTGTTTAAAATAGAAAAAGCTTGAGATAATTCTATTTCAGTATTCTGTTTGTACTTTCAAAGAAGTAGGGGCTCTTGGAAAGAAGTATATACAGTGTTGAAAGAGGACAGAGAAGCCTTTGTCCACTGAGTGAATTTGCCTTGCTCCTTATTTCCAGTGGTCCCTGATCACCTGCACCATATGTGTGTGAGGTTGCTCCAGTCCTTTTGGAGTTAGCCAACAATTTCCATACAAGTTTGTTCCGAAGCTCTCCCTCAGTCAGACACAATGTCTTTGCCTAGGTCTTTGCCTATTTAATTTCAAACTGTCCCAGGATGCCTCATGCCTTCAAGCACCTCGTGCCATGCAATGCACGCAGGCAGCTTCATGCTGTAAAAATGCCACTTTGGCAGCTGGCAACACAAATCCCTCCTTGCAATGTACACTGGGGACTTAAAAACCACAAACCCAAAATATGTTTCATGGCAAGGGAGCACTGCATTGGCCCCAGGGGAGGATGACTCCAATGCTCTGCAGTGCAGACGTGGCTCCCCCAGACCAAACAACTGGTGGCTTTTCCCTGTAGAGCAGTCCAGAAATACAGCACAGGCATAGACTTTAATTTCTCTAAATAGAGGGTCTTAACACTATTGAAAGAATGGGTTCAGCCACCATCAATAAAAAAATAGACCCATTCTGTGCCAAGGCAATGACAAGCTCAGGTTTGACATGTCAGCTGAAGATGTATCGTAGGAAAATGAAACCAAAGGAACAGGTAGGTTTTATGTTCCATAAGAAACCCCTGTTGACTCACACTTCTGTATTAGTAGACCTACAATCAAACTTTGAAACTGCAAATACACCCTCATTTTTAGTCCTTAAAATAAAAATCTGTTAGTTTGTAAGGAGACAGCACAGCATTCAGAAAAGTGTTATTAAAACTCTCTGCATAGTTCCTCCAGAGAATGTGGTTAATACAATGAGTATGTGAGCTATAAATCCACACTCAAAAAGCATAGAAAAACTTGAGCAAAATAATTTAGAAGTTTACAAAGCAAAGAAAGTTTATCTAGCAAGGCTGCACACAACAATACTGAATTTCATACTCAGAAATTCTTCCAGCTCACAATTTTTTCAAGGTGTTTCAGCTCTGAGGACAGAAAAAAAAGGCAGAAATGAGCTATAGCTTACAGTCTCTTTTCCTGCAACTGTGTCTGAAAGCAAGAGAAGGAGATACCCTTCAAGATGGCTAAAGAAATGTTTCTTGTTAAAGAACAAACCTGTCAAGTATGTGGTTTTCTAATGAGAAATAAATTATTTGACACAAAAATTTGTTTTGCAAAACCATAAAAAAAGAGCACAGCTATTTGCATTTTAACTTGGGTGCAGATACATTTTTTTCCTTTGAGTTTCTAAAAGGAAGTGTTTTTCTTAGCCAAAGTTATGAATTGTAACTTGCATATGTATGTAATTTATGGGCACATATTGAACTGAGGTAGAAATTTAGATGCAGTAAGCCTTTATTTGATCTGGGACAGATGTATTTTATCCCCCTCTGTGTACTTCTTAGCCTCAAGGAGTCACTCACTACTTATAATAAAGTAGTGAAGCAGTTTAAACACTTCATATCATGCAAAACATATCCAAAGGAAAACATCTCCTTATATTGATCACCTCAATAAAATGATTCTAACTGAAAGCCAAAGGAGAAGAGAGGGGACATAATATGCCCATATCAACAGGCACATCAGTGCAGAGGGAGGAATAAAGCCTCCTTTAGCCAGCTCACTGGAGAGTGTCCTTGCTGTTCAGAACACAGAGCCTCTCTCAAGGTCTTTCTGCACAACATAAGTGCAGTGGGACTTGGATTTGACATAAGAGTTTGGCTTCAAGGAAGTCTGTACTTTTCACAGCAATGGCCAATAAATAAAAGAACAAAGGAAACACTGGAAGGGCCACTTTGACCCTGAGTCTTTACTAATACAGTCAGTCATCCTCAGCCTCTACAACTCTACAGCCTGTGGGAAGACTGGAACAGATTTCCCTCAAACATTTGTGGATCTGCCCTGTACATAACCCAGTTTGTCATGCAGGGCCTCTGGGGCCGAGATTTGCCTGTTAGCCATAGTGTGCCCATCAGTCAGGGAGTTACCAGAGGCTGGAATGTGCCCAGTCTTAGTCCAGCTCTATTTCTCTGATTGGATTACACATGGCCAGCTATAAAAATGCTTGTGGCTGGTACACATATTACTGGCACAGCAGTGTCCTGGGCACAATAAAACCTGAAGTATTCCATTTCACATCATATGTTTTCAGTCAGGCCAGCTTAGTCCTTGGAATCAAAACCAGCCCCCTAGTCAAGACACAAACACATGCTACTATGAATACAATAGCAATAACAGTAACAGGCTTGCATTTTATACTGAAAATGGGTGAATGTCTGCTGAAAAAGCTTTCAATCTATTAACAACAGGAAAACATATTCAGCATATTCTAGTATCAGCCTAACTCTGTGCTTTGGATGGAGAAGAAGTTGACAGAAGAAAAAGAAGAGATGGCATAAAAACTGTACCTGTAAATTAATATTTGGACCCGGACTAATAGTAAGAGTGGCTGTTGCAAGTGTGCGAGTGAGAAGCTGGTTAGGAGGATTGCTGCTAGGTGGATGTGTGGCCTTCCAGTAGGCTTCCAGATAGTCAGCAAGGTGCTCACAAGCATCTTCAAGCTGGTTCTCATCAAGAATTACATCAAACATTTCCTGATAAAGAAAAGGTTTTAGTGAGAATAATCACCAGGTAAAGGGAGATCAGCTAGAGACATTGATCATGCTTTCCATTAGTCAAAAATTAACCACATTTTTACTACTTGTATTAAGATATTTTAGCTTTTTTTTGTTTTTCTGAATGCAGTTGGTACAAAAGATGGTAATCATAACTAGCACGAATATTACTTTGCTAAAGCAAGGCCTTGAGACTTCCACAGAGTAATGCACAAACAGTCAAAGAAGACAGGAAGAAGCAGCTTGAACAAATCTTAAATACACAGAAAGAAGGGATAAATATTGAACAATTAACTACTGAAAAAATGGGATGGTAAGAAAGGGATTCAGTCCCCTTGTAGAATAACTAAGAGAAAACTAAGGTAAACTAAGAACAATAACTAACAACCATAAGAATACAGATCATTCAGTTTCCAAGTGTCATACAAATATTAGGTAAGAGATTAGTCACACAGTCTAATTTTAGTCTCCTAAAGTTAGGAGGTGATTTTTATTTATTTCCTCCCTGCTCAGGGAGCAGAAGGCAGCTTTGAGGGCCTATGCAGGACTCCAGCATTCATCATTGACTTCCTGGAGACCTAAGCATTGCTTAATTGAGATGCTTGAACTTAAAAGATGAAGACATTCCCTTCACTCAGCTCTGTAACTATGGCAAATTATATTTGCAACGGAACTGTACTCCTATCTTCTGGTTCCTTACCCATACTCTTGGCAGCTGAGTATGCAGGCAGCAATGCATGCCAGGTTTAAAACACACTTGGGGTGTCATCACCTCCACTTTATAGGTGGAAAGTGAGAGAATTTGCTTCAGTGCACATCTAAAGAAGAACTGCAGAGCTGTCAGCTATGCAGTACCACTCAGCTCTTTGGCAAACCCTGACCAAGAAGATTAGCAGTGGTGGGCCATGCTGACAGATGCCCCAGAGGAGCTCTAAAGTACCAGAGATAAAGGACAGTCACTGAGAGGGGTCATTTTTCAACGAGTAACCCCCTAAAACTTAGCAAGCAAAGGAAATGTTCAGTTTACTGAAGCACTGACTGTACCAGCACACATACTAATAACTGATTCTGACTGGGACTCTTTTTCCCCTGCACCCTAAAGCGGAGCCCCGAGACCTCAGGAGGTGTTCTGCAAAAAGCAATAGTTAAATATGGCCAGAAGAGGGCAAACATTCCCAAAAATTATGTAATTAACCTCGTGCTTGAAAAGAATGGCACCTTTCTGAGAGAACACATAAATTAACAGTAACTCACAGGAGGACACTGTGCCAGTTTATCAGCTGCTACCATCTGAACATTAAGGTGTTTGGCCTGAGATTTCCCTCGAGATTTTATCAACCTCTGTAAAACCTGTGAAAAATAAGACATTAAGAAAAGTGATCAGACTCAGACTTAATATACATATATAACCACTTAAAATGTTTTCATTTGAAACTGCTCACATGAGCAGAGCAAATTCTTAATTTGCTGGCTTCGAGAACATTTCCTGTGTTCCCTCTTCCAGGATGTACTAATTTTCATTTACATCCAAATATCTCCTTTCCTTTTAACAAGCACTAAAAAGTTCCACTCCTGAATTTTTTCTGCTGAGCAAATTCTTAATTTGCTGGCTTCAAGAACATTCCCTGTGTTCCCTCTTCCAGGATGTACTAATTTTCATTTACATCCAAGTATCTCCTTTCTTTTTAACAAGCACTAAAAAGTTCCGCTTCTGGTTTTGTTTTTTTCTAAGTTGAATTTTTTTAATTGATTTCCTGAGTGCTCTTCCCATAAATTAATTTTTCTCTTTCAAATGCCTCTTCACAAGGTCTGTGCATTTTTTTACACACAGTGAAAGCTTTATTATCAGATGTTAAAGTTGAGCAATCAGTCTGATACTCATTCAGTGAAAATCATTCTTTCATTTCCATATTATTTTGATTTAAGAAACCATGAGCACTACTTATGTAATTGATACTGAAAATGCAATTCCAATTTAAAAACTCATTGGACCTACATCATCTTTTCCAAAACAGGTTTTGGTTAACACTAGAGCTCAGATACTTTTTTGATTATTAATAGTTCACTATCCAAAGGGAAGCAGTAACAATATATAGCTCTGAACCTAAATGAGGACATGAGAATATCTGCATTTAAGGTGCGCCCCACCCCCCCTCCAAAAAAACCCCAAAAACAAACAAACAAACACCACCCAAAAAAACCCCAGAAAGAACATGAAGACATCTAAAATATTTACCTTAGGAGAAGAAAAAAAAAACCCAAAAACAAACAAACAAACAAACAAAAAACCACCAACCCAAAAAAAACCCAGAAAGAACATGAAGACATCTAAAATATTTACCTTAGGAGAAGAAATCTTTACGTATACTATAATGGGAGCCAGAGAGGTTTTGCTCAGTTGAGCTGGGTGATTAATGGTATCAGCATCAAGCACTACCAACTGCAGTGTCCTGGCCAATTCAAAAATCCGTTCAATTTCACTTTGAACTTCAGCTGCAAAGTAGAAAATTAGAGTTAGAGAAAATGCTAAGAGGTTTTTAACAAATGTGGCAATATAGCAGAGTGGCGTGTTGCTCCTTCTCTGGTTGCAGGAATTGCTGTTACCCGTGCTCATCCCAGGCGCAGCAGGGTAATGAATCCAGCCTTAATGAGGGCGTTTCAGCCCCGCTTTGCTGCCCTTGAGGCACTGCCTGCCTGCCTCACCAATTCCTGCTATTCCAGGCTGCAGAGATATGATAACACCTTCTGACATGACCCCAGACCATGTATATAAGAGAAAGGGGTACGAATGCTTGCTGCATCAAACGGCAACCTTAATATGCCACAAATCTGCTACATGTAAACAATGTCAGCTCAGACTTCAATCTTACCCAGTAACCAGTTTGCTCAAGATGGAGTGCCTGAGATAAGCTTTTTATTATAGGCTCATTACCATACTAGTAGAAACTACTGTTTTCCCATTTACTTCAACTTATCAAAGCTCTGGAAAACAGGTTTTGTTCTACTGGCCTCAGTATGGTACCATGTTAAAATTTGGCTATTATGTGTAAAACACTTTTATAAGAGAAAATAACTGAATAATCAAAACAATGCTATGGTATCCTCTTAACAATCCCAGGAGCTTTGGAAAGCTGATTTTCCCAGAGGAAAATAATCTTTTCATCTGGTAGTCATGCTCCCAGCTCCTCAGCAGCCTGACTGGCAGTACTTTCCAGGGCAAACCTCTCCAAGACAGATGGGCTGCATCCGCTTTCACAAGTGGTGTAGAAACTGTCTTCATTCCCCAATGAAACAAAACTACATCTTATAATACCAAAATCATCTTTAAAATGAAATCACATTTTCCTGCTCAGATCTTGCTAGTGGTTGACTTCACAGAAGAATTAAAGAAGCTGAGTGATTTATGCAAGTCTATAAAGAAAATCATTGGGCCAGACAAGATTAATTTATATAGGTTTCCCTTTAAAGGTTGTGCATGCTTCATGAACCAAAACCAGATTAGATATCCAGCCCATTCAAAGAAAATATTAGAAGATAACAAACAGAGACTTAAAGGTCAAAGAAGAGGTACCAAAAATTTAATAGAGAGTTTCTCGAAATTACATTATTGGTCTTTTAGCTATTATGCTGGCAAAAGCTTAACTTTTGCTTGAAAACACAACCTACATGATCTGGCTAGAGAGGGAGTTTTCTACATCAAATGGTCTCTTTCAAGAGACATGATGAGATTGATTTTTTCTATCTTAGAATAGCAGCTGAATAAATCAGGTACTATAAAAAGGTTGTAAAATTTCCAAGAGAGATCAAGGCATGCCAGCTAGTATTTTGGTTCCAAATCAATAGGTGATTGCTATGGTCATTTTATAAACAAAGTAACATCTAAATGGTCATCAGAAAATCTATATATGATATCCTTTATTGGATGAGGTAGACATTGGTTTGGATTAATTAGAGATCACTTCCAGCTGTTTGTGATTATCTGCAGATTTGAGTGAGCACACACAATCAGTCTTTTACAGCAGTGAACATTGTGAGATGTGCAGTGTGGAAAACATCACATTGATGCATGCTTTGCTGCTGGTCAATAAAAGCACTGTGGTCCCGCTGCAGTCCTGAATTAGGACCACATTTTTTAAGGCAGAACTTCTGATGGTTCTTACCACATTCACAATTGCACTTTCTACAACTTTGTTGCACAGAAATACTGCTGCAATCACTGTATACCACTGTTTCAGAAATTTAGTAGAAGAGAATCAATAATCTATCCCTAATTTAAGTACAAATGACAACTAGAATAAACATTTCAGAGATAATTTGTCACGCTGTTCTGATGATGAGTTTAGATTGCTTTCCTGCAATTTCAAACCAGGCTCAACACTTCGGTCAGTATAATATTAGTTAATGTATCATTTTAAGACCATTCCAGACTGCTAAAAAACTCTCGTTCAAGACAATTTATAACCAGCAAAAGCTGTCTCTATGCCATCGTATCACAATTTTGTCTGGGGAAGCAGTATTTTCTACATTGCTCGCAGCACTTTTCTGCCAGTACAGAACACATCTCTGTGGACTAGATTTTCTGCTGTACTTTTTGAAACACCCACTGCCAGGGCAGAGTTTACCTCAGGGTATGTTCTATTGTGAAACACACGCAGGGCAATAGCTGCGGGTAACTATGGTCCTGTGAACCAATTGTTTCCACTTAAGCCTGAAGATGGAGAGAGATCTTCTTTGCCAATTAAAATGTATTTTAGTACCTAGTTTTCTTAAATTGAGTAGAGGACAAAAGTTCAAGGAACTCCACTGCCTGACTGGTGAACTAATACAGGTGCCTCTGCTGCTTCAGTCAGGAATGGATGGGAAAAATGCCACAGGGATAGCTGAAGAGGTCCTGATCTCCTGTTCCTTAGAGTACTTCTTCAGCTTCTGGAAAAACTTTCACTTTGCTTGAAATCTTTGAATTCCAACTTTACAAGATTGTTGCAATTACTTACATAATAGTAGCTCCTCTTTTTAGATGACAAAGGCTTTAACCACTGCTACTGCTTTGGTTTTCATTCTTTTTTAGCAATATCTCACAAACCAAATTCTCTACCTGTAATAACTCCTACTCAACAAGACGTTCAACATGAATTATCTCAGACTTTTGCCCAAAGTAAGCAAATAACTCAAAAAGTCATGTGGGGATACTAACACAAATGTTGCTGGTAGTTAAAATAGGGAGCTGAGAACAGTGACAGTAGGGTATCTTCAAAGCAGCACAGTAATAGCTTTGCAATTTTTCCACCTCCATGAATACCATCTATTTATAATAATGTCCCTTCTTATGTACTGGAGAGGCATAAGAGTGAAGTTATAACACTAAACTCCAATAAATTGTATTTGCCAATCATAATGAAAGGCATAAAAATAATTAGAATTACTGTGACAATCATCATGAAATGCTGACAGCCCAGCTACAACACTCAAACCCAGAAATCAGCTACCAAATTCTAAAGTGACCCTTACAATCTATTTCATATGGTCTCCTTGGTAACCAGAAAGTGAACATATTTTAAATGACAGGAGCACTCAACTATTTATTCCATACAATAAGGAGTCAGCTCTAAGAAACAATAGGTACAGATCTCCCAGAGAACTTCAAACACAGCACATTTAAACTTACTTCCAAATATTAATTACCAATATCACTACTGCACTTTAAACAGAAATCCAGTGCAATGAGAGGACAAGTAAATCACTTATCCCATTATGGGCACAGACAAATATTCTTTATACCAGCGGGATCTCACAAGTGAATTGCAAGAAAAAATCTTTCCCAGTTCACTACAATAACCTCACCTAATACAAGCAAAGATACAACAACACTTTATCTCTGTCAATGCACTACTAAACATGATGAACTGTGGTGGAGCTTAGGGTCACTTATGTAATGCCATGGGACAGGGACCTTCTCTATGGTACACAGGTGGAGAAGCACAACCCTCCTGCAAACCTGGGCTCATCCACAGCAGCCAGGAGTCACTGGGACACAGCGTGACAGAGCAGTGGCTTTGCCAGCAATTTGTTTCAGCAAGACCCTGATGAAATAGCAGTTCCATGGGAAGGACATGATGCAAAATGGACACACATCTGGCCTGCAAAGGCCCAAGTGAAGCACAAACTACTGCTTAGAGGCAGCAAAGAAATTTCGATCTTCACAAGGAGCAGTGAAATTCACATATTCGCAACTGAGCACAGTACGACTTTTTTAGCATATTAAATTTGACCTTGTCTCCTGTCTTTGGTATTGGTGGCTCTGTTTTGTTCATTGAAACTGATAGGTAAATTATGATTTCAACTGCAACAGGCACAGAGACAAAGCATTCTATTTTCTTTAAACAGGGCTGCTGATATTACAGACATATGGAATGAAAACACAACTCTGTCAATGTATGCAATACAAAATGATTAGCAACACCTTACACAATTGGCTTTGAAATAATTTTATAAATTAAGGAGAATAGCTATCAGTAGCCATGATTTTTTTATGCTAATACTTTTACTTAAAAAAAACCAAAAACAAACTTACAAGTTACGTAAAAATAATTAACCACTAAACTCCATGACTATAACTAAAGTAATGAGAAGTTTAAGGCAACCTCAGGATTTCCATAACAAAGCTGAAAGAAAAAAATGTAGTTTTTATCCCAGTGCCTTAAAACCAACTAGAAGGGCTTGCAGCAAAAAAACCTGCTGAAAGTCATATTTGAAATCTAAGAAAATTAAAAAAAATAGGAAGTGATTATTATTGAGCTGTGCTTGCACAAGTCTCTAATGAAACCAAAATCATGAGCTTGACTGACAGAATTAAAATTTTAAATTTTAATTTGTGAGCATGTGTGTGTACACACATGCTTCATATTGAGTGCAAAATCAGCAGTGTCTCCATGGGGTACTGCTGTAAGCAGAATGCAGGCCACAGCAGGCTGCCCTGGCTGCACCAGGGATCCGAGCTCCCTGCAAACAAAGAAATGAGGCTGAGACACTACCAGGGTGATCCAATAAGCTACAAGGGGTTTGAGCACAGCAGAGCCAGCTAAGAAGAAACCCCACAGGTATTTAAGTGTTTGGCCTCTTTCTTTTCATCTTCCTTTCCCACCCCTCAAGCAGCAATGCTGCTCTGGGCAGGCAGGGAGCGAATGGGGGCTTGGGCTGGGCAGTCTCCATTGCTTCCCCAGGCAGGGAGCCTCAGTGCCACAGTCTCCAGGCAGGATTGCATGACCCGCCCCACACCGTGCTTTGTCCCGGTGCTGGGGAGCAGAATGCTTTGTGCCTCTGCTCCTGCATATCCAGCTAAGAAGGAAAAGATCTTGAAAAACATGAGCAAGAGGGATGAAATGCTTTAGCTTAGTCCTCAGGCAACTGGTCAAAAGATGACTGGATTACAGGTGTTTTAATCAAATGCCTAACATAAATGTAGTTTCGTGAATATACATAGATTTCCCTGGTCTTCACCAAATACTTTAGCCACTAGCTTGTTACGTAAAAAGAGGAGGGTGGGAGTGGGAGGATGACAATATTTTCCAGGAAAAGTGGCTGCATGTGTTACTCATGCCTAACAGATGGGGCTCCTGCAAGGGATAAGGCAGAAAGGAGAGAAGCATGTCTCCTGCTCTGCCTGGAGCTCCTGTCTGGGCTCTGCTGAACAGGAGCCTGTGGGGTGAGGTGCTGCAGGAACGCAGGGTTTTCCTCCTCCTGCCTGCTGAGGCTCAGTTTAGGCAGAATTCAGATGGCTTTTAATGTACACACACGTCCAAGTGGTATTGACAGAAACAATGTCATGTTTGGAAACCTGAACAAGACCAAGATCTATTTATAATGGACTAACATCTCCTGAAATGTAGCACTGTAATTATGTGAAATATAAAACAGATAGTGTCATTTAAAAATACTAAATGGCACATAAAAATGTCTGCTTCCTGCCTCATTTCTCTGGGCTAGCAAAACAATAGCATTCATGGAATGATGCTTCCTCTGCCAAGTTTAAACTGGAAGTAAATTTTAATGGCCTATGAATGGAGAAGATTGAAAGCAGCAGACTGCAGCAGTAACACAAGTGGCTGAGCACTCTACAAGGATGCACTGAAATGACTGTGCCAGGAAGAAATACAGCAGCTTCAGAAGGTGCCACACAGCAGCACAGCACAGCACTGCTCCTATCATCAGGCTCCCTTACACTCTGTTAAGGAGTAATTGTAATAAGAAAACTGAGCAAAGAAGCAGTCTAACATTTATTTTATCCAGGGGATAAAGCAAGTGTCTCTGCATAGCTCAGAATGGATATCATCATGTCAGGCTGGCAGTAATATGGGTATTTGTGCACCATGCCTCATTACCCAGAGCAGTGCTATAGGCTTTTACAGATCTAGTCCATACATAGGCACCAAGTAAGTGTTCTCTTGGTCTGTTGTTTTTTTCAGAACAAGCATAAATAAAAATGTTCAGCCTTTCTCACAGACAGGACATGGAACTACTCCATCCCTGGCTATTCAACCCCTCCTGCTGATGGTGTGCCACTCACAAAACATTTGCGTATTCACTGAGTGGGAGAGATTCTGACTCTGCAGCCTGATGCTCAGAGTGGGAGGCAAAACACATGGATTCCAGTTCCTTCTCCAGGGAAAGTTTAGTTTAATTATTATGCGAAGTGCGTAAGACTCAGCAGGACCAACCAACAGCCACCCTAAAGGTGATCACAGCCCTGTCACGGTGATGGGAATGATGAGTCCATGCCTCTCTTAGCAGAGAACAGAACTGAACTCAAGACTTCTTTGTGCTCTGGTTGAACAATGCAAACTTTTAGTCTAGAATAAAATGGGGACACAGCCTGCTGAACTTTAATCAGTTCCACCAGCCCAGGACAAAGAAAAAACCTCAATCAATTCAACCTACAGCGTGAATAGCTTTAAGGGAAGCAAACTGTACTCTTGAACAAACAGCTAATTAGCTAAAAATATTTATTCACCTATCCAAGTATCCTGTCAATTACAACGATATCCATAACTTTAGAAATCATTCTAACACATTGCTACACTACTTTTTTTTGAGCACGTTTTGCTTCAATGTAATTATCAATCACACATATTTCTGCATAGTATCCTGAGAAAATATAAGAAGTGATTGCTAGGAGTTATTTCTAATTTACAGAAATGAAGAATTTTTTCCCCCCATATACCCTTTGAAAACACTCAGGAAATTTCATTCAAATCCTTTGCTTATACTGTATGAAAACCTTATTTGAAAGCTGGAATATTGGAAAGTTAGTAACAAATTTCTAATACAGAATTACCTAAAGAATTCATTAGGGAAACTCTGACCTTAGATGTTAAGGAAATCAAGGCTGTTCCAGCAGGATAAAACAGTATTTTGGGACATGTGAGACTCATAAATTACAATGGGTTCACTAAATTCAGGCTACTCTTTCTCGATTTGTGGGCAAAAACAGTATAGCTACATCCTCATGAAAACTCAAAAGCTCTTAGCTGTTATTTTTCTGCATTCTGGTTCAAGGAAGGTTCAGGTTTACCAGGTTAACATATTTAACACTTGAGAATGAGAATTATGGACATTTGTCACAACTATCTTGAACATAAAATTATAAAGGGACAATCAGGATTTTCCACAAGAGATTGATTCTTTGAACTACATTAGATCTCTGAGACTTTGGGAAGGAAAGGCACTCTTGGTTGAGAATGAGAATTATGGACATTTGTCACAACTATCTTGAACATAAAATTATAAAGGGACAATCAGGATTTTCCACAAGAGACTGAACATCTCCTTTATTTTCTTTGAACTATATTAGATCTCTGAGACTTTGGGAAGGAAATGCACTCTTGATTCAGTCCAAATTTTGCATTCCTTTTCCTTGGCCTCTGTAAGTAATGAAGGTCTTTTTCATGAGTCCTAGCTAGCACTCTCTTAAATTTATCTTTGATTTATAGTTGAGGAAGCCTTTACTTGAAACTTATCCTATAGCACAACTGTCATTAAATTATCAGATATGGAAAATACATAGTAATATCATATATCTATAAAATATACAGTATGTATGTATATATATACATACATATGTATATATTTAACAAATAAATTGTTAGCATAGTTTCAAGCATTTAATTGCCTTCTCACACAAATATCAAGGAAAAAAACCCACAAGGCTGAAATTCACACAGCTAATCCACAACTGTCTCTTTGAGCAGTTATATTTCATTTTCAGAAGACAAAACTTTACGGTATCAACCTAATGATGTGAATGGAAGCTCTATACACTTTTTAGAGACAGCCTTCCAAAGGTAGGTGCTCAATTGCACATGCAAACTGGGTGCATGTAATGCCTGACAGGCTACTGCATATGCACATGGAAAGCAAATAAACACTCCCAGGCACGTGATGGCAATCAATTTACCATAAGGACAATGACACATTTTACATCCAGTCACACATCTGTGTTAGAACACACAGATGAGGTGCACACATCTCAGAAATACACAATGGGATACCTAATCTGTGGTGTTTACTTGTCAATGTCAACTTTATTTTTAGAATGACTTTAAATTAAATAAGGAAAACCAGCAAGGTTTTCTAAAAGAAAGACTTAGCAACACAGTACAGGATCAGCTTTTGTCTGTCAGTGAGCCAGATGCGAGAAACACACGGTGGTTCTGTCAGGTACAATCAAGCACTGAACACAAAACAGCAGGAAAAGTAATTTGCAAGCTTGTATACATACCTAAAACATCTGGAAAAGGAGAGCATTAATGAAGCAAAGAATGGAAAAAGCCAACACAATCAGGTTTTGTACAAAGCATACAGCATGAGGTAAGGTTATAACAAGTGTAACATACACAGAAAAAGGTCTGGGTTCTTTTGACAAAGAAATGCAGCAGAAGCACAAAGCTGGTTCAGTTTCTGCAAATGGCATGTGTCCATATAAAGAATTAACTGAGCCAATTTGGGCTGATTTTCAGATGAATAAGAATTAACCACGTACTGTACATTCTTGGGGAAAAATCTGTTCAAAATGACAGATTTCTTCTAGGCTTTTAAAGAAATTTGCCCTTTCCTTCAATTTAGTTCTAACATCTCATGTATTAAAACATGTAACAATATTGACAAGCAAACATTTCCCTTTACATCAAAACAAGCTTAATTAGAGAGTGTCCAGTTTCAAACTGGGACAGAGAGGAATAAGACTGCACTATCCATCTAAATCTTTACGAGCCAGACACTATTTTTAAAAAGTTCTCGAGAACATTAATTTTATACTAAATATTCAGTGGCAGCACTGGTTTCCAATAAGTCAAATCCCAAGCCTATTTTTAACTGATTCCATTACAAAAGCAAACTGTCAGTCGATAGGTGTGTGTAGCATTATAAGCTGACTGAGACTCCCTTATAATCCTATAAATCCAGTTCTTTGTGGCTATTCCTATTTTTTACTATCACATTGTTGGTGTATATCTCTTTGAAATTAATTCTGGTTTGTCTATTAAATAATTCCAAAGAATGGTGCCCACTTCACTGTTTTCTGTGCTAGGTACAACACTGCAGACCTGTATTGGGTGATAAGGAAGAGGTTTCAAAAAGAGGCACATTTTTTTCCCAGAGGAAAGTATTTTATATTAATATATCAAGCACAGAACCTTTTTATTACCTTAAGTAATTGATGGAACACTTATTAAAATAATGAAAAACCAACAAAATATTTTCAGAAGTCTAAGAAATAGCCTTCTCTGCTGCAGTTACAACTGCTGCTCACAAATGTGATCATAAGTGAGGGCTAGATCAGTGGCCTGGCTGCATGAGGTACCACTACATAAAGTTTGATGAGTAAAAAATAGCTTTCCATTGAATCTTGATGGAAGGAGGGATTTGCATTAACAAAAAGCAGTTCTGGGGAGCTGTATTTGCCATATATATACATACTATATATAAAGCAAATATGTATATATATTTGTATAAAGGCATTTTTAAGTTGTACCAGATGTAGGAATAAACCACACAGATCTCTGCCAATGACTGCATGTGCCAATGACTGTTCAAGGAGGAGAGAAAGGAGAGCACCTCATCTCCCCACATCTCATAGTTGTGCAGCCCGGAAGCTGCAAACCAAAACAAATACTGTTTTTCCTTAACAAGAACAAAACTTTTTGTGATAAATACCAGTTTTAAATACCTAGGCCAGAACTAAGTCATTGGAGATAGTCTGGACAAAAACAAACAAAAAAACCAAACAAAAACAGGAAAAAAACCACCCAGCACAAGTTGAGAATTTAGTATTTGCTGAAATTCTATGCTTTTTTCCTCCCCCCATCAGTGATTTGGGGAAAAGACCCATTATTTTCATCTTATGGAAGAGAAAATGTAGGTAGACAAAAAAATCATTTTCCAGGACTATAAGCAGACCTGCAGCAGATACTAGAAAAGAACTAACGTGATATGAGTCCTGATTTAATGATGTATCTATAAGACTTGTAGAAGTAGAGAACACCATTGGCTGCACAGCTAATGCTGATAACATAAAATGCCAAAATAGCTCTCCTTAATCAAATCTTTTGTGATCTGTATTTCAAGAGAGCACATTCAGGAACATATAATATAGCTGTTCCTTTAGGGCTGCTGTCTCATTCAGTATGCAACTCCATATACTGTCAACTGATAAGAAGCCATTGAATAATTTACTTTCTCTTCATTGTCAAATACGTGTTTCACATCTCATTTAGAACACATGGCTCTAATCTTTCTCTGAAAACAGAATGCATAAAATATTTATGGGCTATTTTGTGGAGCTCACTTTGGCAAAAAAATTATTTTTCCCTTTGAAACATCCCAGTTAAGTGAGAAGCTGGAATATATGAATGTATACTCCAAAGAGAAAATTGAATTAGAAAGAATAATCACAAGTTATGAATAATTCGGGGATTTAATTTTCAGAAATGTAGCGTCTGATTCTTCAGAGTAATTACCAATAAAAATTATATTCAGAATAGAAATGCAGGAAATCCTGATTCCTGGGGATTCTTTCTTCCAAAATGGAACATAACCTTGAAGCTTTTTTAGACTTCTGTACTAAGACTCAGGACATTCCTGATGCTGCTCTGTACTGTCAGTACAGAGTACCAGCACTAATCTGAGAGAAGGAAAAAATTCTGAGTTAGGCTGGGAATAAAAAGAATACCTCCCCAGTTAAATGTCTGCAAAGAGTAGAGCCTCTAATAAGAAGTTCTGGGGAATGAGGATCCACAAGGCTGATATTTTACAAGCTCCCAACAGGAGCTCCAGTACTACATAATGGACTGCCTGCTTTCCATCCCCCTTCTCCAAGGCAGTGCATTACCATGCAACATGCTGACTGTGATGGTATACACTATTATTTGACAGGTCCAAAGCTTGAATTCCTGTTTCAGCTACCACACTCAGTCTTTCTATAGAAGATGCTTGAAGCATACAAAGAACACTGTGAAAAAATAGCCATCTTCATAAAGTCTGAGAATAACTAATCCAGTGCTGTCCAGCAGTTCTATATCAGAAGCAGCAAAAGCCACTATTGCACTGGGGAAATCTCATTGCTTCCAATTTGCCACATTGTTTTATACATTTATCAAGAATATTAAGGCAGAGGACTGGTGTAAAAGTAGTCTGTAAATATTTGATCAAAGGCTGGATCACATCATATATAACCTAAAGATACTAAAATGCTGCACAGTTAGCCTTCTTATTATCACTTCCTAACCTTTATTTTGCACTGATTTAATCTGTAGAACTAATAATATTCTTTTAATAGGATATTTTGTTGACTTATAAAAAATTCATCACTGAAAAAAAAAATCCACTATATAGTGTGATATTACTACTCACCTCTTCTACTTCAGCCAACTAAATACTCACAGCACTGGTGTCTTGTCACCTACCAGCAGACTGTAATGATGTTTTCTGATTCTGACTCTTATTTCTGCCTTGAGGTACATTGCAGATAGGCAAGGGAACAGGCTGTAACAAGCCTTGTACTTTTTTCTTTTGCCTTCTGCAAGGGTTTTCCACTGTCTTACAAAAGCAGTTACCTTTTCTGACTCCAGCTTATTTTATCTCAGTTTTCCTCCCAACACTGCTGCCACATCACTTCCTTTCCTGACTGATTTCTGTCCTCCCATGGTTTGTCCCATGCCTAGAGCACTGGCCTGGAGGTGCTTTATCGGTGGGTTTGACTAGCCCATCTCCTTCTCCATAAGCCCAACCTCTTCCATAATGGATTTTCACTACCTGCCTTCCTGCCTTAGCCTGGCAGCCATCTATTCCTCCAGGTGAACATCTTTCAAGCAAATGACTTTTTATTCCATTCTCCATTCTGCATAGCAAAGGAGGGACTGTAAATTGAAAGATGAGCATCTTTTCACCTCAGTGCTGCTTGGTTGCCCTGACTCAGTCTGGTGGGAGCAAGTTCTGCTCAGCATCATTGCTGGACCTGGCCAAGGAAAGCTGAGACTTCAAGCAATTCAGATGCAAAACTTGCTATGTGTTAATAGCAGCTTCTAATAATTTGGTCAAGTTTTCTCATAAGTTTCATAAAATTGCCCAGAAACATGTAATTGAAATTTTGTTCAGTTCACTACCGAATTTCAAAACCCTGCTAGATTACTAGATCAATGGAAGTATTACATCTTCTGAAAGAAAAAGGTTCGAGACTATTTTAGCATATGTAAAATTAATTTTTTCCCTAAATTTATGCTAGAATGACCCAGTTGCTCTAGTCAAAGGTCTTCAAAGTTATTTTATAAATCAGATAATTTTCAGAACAATTATACTCAACTGAAAACCTGATATGTAGCAGGAAATCTTAGTTAAAAACAGGCCTGTTACAAAAACTAGAGAGACACATCTACCTATCCATCCACATATTTGCATATATATGTAAACACTGTTATCTTTTGGGTGTCCCAAACTGAAGTTCTGTCACAACTCCCATTTTAAATACCTCCATCTAAAAAAGTACCTTGATACAAAGAAAAAATGCTGATGCTCTCAAGAGTACAGTTCTACTGTAGAGGTGGTAAAGGTGTACAAGATTGGGCAGCATTTAATTTTTATTGATTTTTTTCCTGTATAGAATTTTGTGGTAGGTGTTTCACATATATGAGAAATTAATTATATGCTTTCACTGCTGCATATATTTGCTGCATATATTTGTACAGTATTGCAAAATTGCACAAGCTTTGCTGATGAGGCTGGAAACTTAATCATCATGATTCTGTTCCATGACTAGTTGACCTCCATACTTTCTACCAGTTTTCAGTCCTAGTCAAAATAAGTGATACTTTATCTTTTCATTAGATTATTAAACAGTCTTTGGTGACAAGACTGAAATTCACACAGAAGAATATTCTTGTGTGTAAAAATACTTATTTTGTTACAGTACATTGCATTTTGATATTTGAAAACACTTAAAATAAGACACACTTGGAAGCTATAAACTCCTTTAAAGCAAAAATTCACAGCCTCCATATAGCTGAAAGCAAAGGTTTTACAAAACAATTTTTCAAGAAAGGGAAGTAGAAATTTTTAGGGTGGAAAAGCTTATTCTAAAAAGTACTACTATATTAGGCAAATGTTAAATATTCAGTCACAGTTCAGGTGTCGTTGAAAAATTTTTGGTGTATAACTGATAAGAACTTATTTAATAGGATGAATGAAACTACTTTCTTGTTTCACAAAATTTACAATTTTTCAAGATGTAATGCCGTTCAGGGGAAACCAATCTCTGTCAAAGGCTACAAAGAGGAACCTGCAGCTCTGTAAAGGCAGAAACATGACAGTATTCACCTGGGATATAGCAAGTTCTCCTTTTTTTGATATTTGATGGGAGACTTGCGCAGGATTTATGGGATTTTGTCCCGTATCTCAGTCAAGTCTTACACAAGTATGTAGATATAGACTCCTGGCAGGATTCATCTTAGAATCACAGAATGGCTTGTATTGGAAGGGACCTTAAAGGGCATCTAGCTCCAGCCCCCTGCCATGGTTAGGGAACCTTCCCCTATACCTCTTGGCTATTTTCAGGTGTCTCTACAGAGGAAATGCACCAGTGACAGCAGCAGAGTCCTGGATACATCTCACTCTAGAGGAAAGGCAAAGGCACTATGTAATTAAGACTCCAAAATAATGACCTTTTCCTCCTAAATCTAAGGACACCTTGCAATGGGAAGCTCCAGTGCAGCCACCTGTACTGTAAATGGTTACATTTAATTACAACTTCCCAGCTAAGCTTATTTTTCTTTCTGAATAATAAATGTTAAATTATTGATACACTGGACAAGCTTCAGTGCAAAAAGACTCATGTAACTTGACAGATATTTAGGCTATGAATGTAGCTATACAATTTTTAAAAAACATCTCCCTTTTTGCATCCTTCCTTTCTTTGTATCAACCTCACGTTTAGTTAAACTGGTACAAAATTAATAAAATGTGTACTTCAATAATTTTTCTCAGATTTCATGTCAGTAGCTATCACTACTAGTCATCACATTAAAAACCATGCACAATATCAATAATATTCATATAATTCCAAATATTTAACCAGAAGAACATATTTTCAGATTTTATATGGATGGCTGCCTCTCCCCACTGAGACCAACATCAAAACATGAAAACTGAGCACAAGCAGAATCAACCAAAATCAGCACTATAGGAAGTTTACCTGATAGTGATTTTAAAATGATTTCTAAATTATGGGAACTGTGATTTTCCCACAGCAGAGAGAAGGCTATTTTTAGCTTATACATATGAAATGAGAGTAGCACACTTCAAAGGCAATTTGTAGATAACATCATTAAGGTACTCACCTAGGCTTGACCTCGTGTTAGACCGTTCTATGATCGCGTGCTTACTGGGATTGTTTAACACTGAGCGTTTGGCAAGCGAGATGTCTGCTGTGACTCGTGTAATTGATATACTGCAAAATAAATACAGCAAAATAGCACTGAACATTATTTATCTTTCAGGGATGTGGGAAGAAGTCTCGTTTAACACTAGAAGATGGCTAAGACTATAGGAAAGTAAGTTCTCAGCAGCACTGTATGCTTCACCCAATGTGAACAGAGAAAAAAACTTTATCTAACTTAATACTGTTACAATAACTACTGATACTGATATCCTCCGGAGAAGGGAGGCAGGAGGTGGTCAGGGGTTTCTGCAGAAGATGGAACTTCCTTGGGGGCTCCAGGTCTGGTGAGGGTCTGACATTTCACCAGTATCCCCAGTATGAACAGGCTGGTTACTCCTTTCCCTGACTTCTTGAACAGTTCTGAACGACAACTGGCTTACTTTAGCCATGGGTGTAAGACATGTAGGGACGTGCAGAATTAAATGGTAAAGGTAAGGCTTATTAGGGAAATGAGTCCAGCAATATAACTGAGGGTTATTTTGTTTGGTTTGGGTTTTTTTGGCTTTTTTATTGTTCAGATTACTAGCATGTGTTTTTCTAACAGAGTGCAAGAGCTACCTATAATTTTCCAGAAAGATTCAAGCTAGCAGTGAAATGCTAGCACCTAAAAATAGGAACTGTAACTTGGAGAAGAACATACTTGAAAAGCCTAGGTTGACTATCTGGCAGGCTCAGCTTTGTGTTTATGAGAAAAGATGAGCCAAGAAAGAAGTGGTTATTACTTTCAGTTGTTTGCACTGACCTGCTACATAACCTTCTGCATATTCTTCTTCCTAGGAAAACAGTTACCTTGGTTTATTTTGTTTTACAGGGTCAAAATGCACCCTTAAGATCCTTTTCAAACTCTCTGGTCTAATGAGGTTTAGAGGTCACATTTTTCCAGTGCTAAGAGTTAAATCACACTGACGATATTCCCTGCTTCTTCCTTGTAGGATTTTACTTGCAATTTAAAAGAGGAAATGGATTTGCTAAGAAGTGGGAGGGCTCCTCTCTAGCAAGCACAGTCAGATGCTGTTTGTTCATCTGAAATGTAATCCAATAGGCTATTTTTAAGCTAAAAGCATAACCAAAGGTTGTAATTTGTGGCACAGCTCTTCACAGATAATGCCATTTGTCCTAAAATTAAATCAAACATGTATATTGGGATATTTATTAGTTTTCTTTATTTGCTAATGGAAGGACACAAACTTTTACAACTTTTTGGGTTTTTTAGTTGATTTGGATTCTTTTCTGCTGATCTTTTTTCCTACAGGCAATAGTAAAATTTTGCCATTTAAAATCAAATTATGGTATCCTGAGCAACGTCAGATTTATCAGTCTGTTTGTCTATGAAAAATACAATTCTTAATTTTAAGACTTTTTACCATCTTTCTGAGGACATTTTCATGTCTTTGAGAAATATCACATCAGGAAGGCCAAGTCTGTTCTCAAAACAAAGGGTGTGTATGTTCATATTGCAAAACAATTGCGACAAGAGCAGGGACAACAGTGTGGCAACTCAAAGCAGTAGCATGAACCTGAGAATCTCTGGTGCCAATTTGTTCAGGACCTTAAGTAATGATTCCAATGGCTACTGAAGTTTGGGATGCTTCAAATCTGATACTATAGACACAAATTTTGTTTGGAGTATTTGTGGATTCACCCTGCCACAGTTGGATCTACAACTGAATATGTGACATGCTCTGAAATATTTCAAGACATAAAGATGCAATAATTTTCTTCTGTTTGCAACAGATATTTTGTTAACTTCCAATTCTAAAGGTATGTTATCTAGGGGTGACAATCCTGACTAATATAAAGAGGGATTACTAAAGTGTAAGGTATTGACATCATTATTCTGACTGAGAAAATCCACCAGCTTAAACCACAATGTGTGGTATTTTAAATAATTGAAGCTATTGGCAAGAAACCTCATGCTCCCTCTTCTAAGTTTTGACAGCAGCAGGACACACAGAATAGTGTTATGCATCTGACCACTTCCAAGCTAAATAGAACATTCCTTGAAGTTACAGATTTTATTATAAGATCTTCTTGTTTTCACAATTTTTCCTCCCAATGTCAACCCATTAGAACGTATTAATCTGGAGCTTGATCCATTACCAATATAATTGTGTTTCAAGAATGCATCTCATGTCTCTGCTCCATGGGTCTGTGATGTTGGAGTTATAGACCAGGGCACTGCTTTTAGAGACAGACTTTTATTTGACATCTGCGCCTCAGTAATGCCTGAAGGCTCAAATACAAATCCCATGTGTTACAGTGGAGTGTGCTGCAACCACTCGGGTCAGAACCCAGCGAGGGAGCCGGTGTGCTGCCAAAGGTGACCGTATTTCAGCAAGGTAGGGCACTGCCCCACCCCCTCATCCCTCTCCTTTTGAAACTTCCCACTACAGAGCCCAGAACTACTGTCAAACCAAGCTCCTATCTTGAGTGATCAAAAATTTGACAATCCCATACACCAGATAGTTTGAATCCCATATCACTCTTTCCAAGCTGGATGCCAAGTAAGGAAGTAGAGCTGAGGAGGAACTGTGGCTCTTGCCAGTTTGCTCAAAACCTGGGAAGCATTGATGAGATATCACTTCAAAAATATTTAAAATCACTTTTTAATCTGTAGATAAATATCTAGCAATTTGAGGTGTGAATGTCACAGTCCTCAAGAAGAAGACATCCTTTTTTCCACTCTCAACAAATATATGCCCCAGAATACTTCCCACTGCAACACAGCCTCTGCATGCTCGGTCAAGGAAACTTCCAATCCACTGACCAAGGAATTAACTGTCGTTCCTAATTTTGTCCAATGTTATTATTTCTGAAAAACCTGGTAATACCCAAATGGAACCTGAAGTATATTTGCATTGCAAAGTACTTACCGCCCTTCAAATCTATGTTTTAAAAAATCAAATAATGCTTTTTGCATCATATCTGTTACCTAGAAGGAAAAAACCAACAAATTAATAATTGCATAAAATTCATAATTCTGAATGATAAGAATATTATAGAAAAGAAAGAGCTGACAATAAATCTGGTATCCAAACAATGGGGTTGGAATGCAATTTATCTCAATTCTGAGATGAAATAAAAATAAGCAGCTATTTAGTAGGAGTAAAAACTGTCTGATGTTTGCCTATGTTATAAATTATCAAATACAAATGAAGAACAGTATTTTGTAAAAAATGAAACTATTTACAACAATCAGTTACCTCGTATCCCTTCAGAGAAGGCCCCACTAAAACTACTGGTCGCATAGAAGGCACTACATCATAGGGAGGGATGTGCTCTGTCTGCAAAACAGAGAAAGTTTTCAGCATCACAACATCTAGAGAAAGTGTTATACACTCTTTAAGTATTAGGAACTCTGAATTTCCAGTAATGTCACAGGAATCTCAGATTCATTAACTTTTCCCAGGAAATGGTAGCAAAACATAAGGACATAAGAGGTTCAGGGATTTCTTTTGAAAAAAACTTTTCTTTGACTTTAAGATTTCCTACTGTTTTTATGTATACTTTGGATAGTTAAAAACTCTTATTCTGGGTCATGCCCATTTCCCAGTGCATAATTCCTAACTGCTAAATTGAAAAGGTTATTTCCAACAACTAATGAATTGAAATGGTTAATCCTGCAGCTGTGACATGTTTTAAACAGGAATTTTATATAGGAAATTATGAAGAGAAAAATAAAACAAACGGGATTGGAAAAGCATAATGCATATTTTTTTTCAATTTTTAGATCTGCCCAGTGCTTGAAAAAACATTGTGACATCACTGCAAATTCCCACGGCACCATTCAGTCTGACATCCACATTTGCACCCACAATTCAATTACAAATTAAATAAAAATAATGACAGATCAAGTTAGTATTTATAGAAAATTATCATAAGCAGAGCTTGGGATAGCATTTCTTCCACTTTGGGAAGTTCTCGTCACCAACCAAGAATGGATTCTGGTAGCGCCATATTTACCAAAATATTAACTGATGTATCATGCAAAATTTCTAAAAAAGTATTCTAGCATACAGAGATAAAATAGATTGCCTCCTTTTAAGGGTTGCAAAAATTTTATCATAACACTATATAAAAAGAAACAAAATGTTAAGTTTGGTATTTTTTCTTCTTCAGTAAGAGGCTGTTCAATATATATCACCATGAATGGGGTGTAATCAGAAAGAGGTTCTTGTTCATAAGGAAAGTTTTGCTTTATCATTGTCTTGGGAATAAAAGATTGAAATCCAAACCCAGAAATGTGTGGGTGTTACAGAAAAAGAAATGCCAGATCTATTTTTCAAATGCTTACATAGTACAAATACATCAGTCAAGATCACAGAATACAGACATTGTTCATTGTTCCAGAACTCAATGTATCCCAAGGTGTTTCGCAATAACATTAAAATAAGTATATACATTCCAAAACACAAACCCACAAAGACAGACATTTATACAGTGACAGCACACAATGCTACACAAGCAGCAGTCTAAAGCAGCCTAAAACACAGAAAATATTTTTGTGAATGTCCCTCAATGTAATTTACTTTTTGTTACCTGTAGTTTCACAAGATAATTAATAACATGAGAATGAAGACCAGTGCCCAAGGCATCATAAGCATGTGAAATTAATTTATTTTTCACAGTACAGAATCTGACTCAACATGTTTCAAAGCAAACCCCTGCAATTAGGCTGGGCCTTTATCCAAAAGAAGTCCTCCACTGTTCTTGCTAACATTTTTAATAATCTGATAAGCGTATTTGAGACAGATTCGAAGAAAAATTCATTACAGTTGTGCAAGTGCTTTTAGCATGAGTGCCCTGATGCAACAGATCTTTGTCTTAATGTGGCTGACTTAACCAAAGGCATTCATGCTAGAAGTTAACCAGCTATTTGACAATCAGGGCAAGCACAGAAATTACCTTATTTGATGGAATATGCGGTATTTTAAAATTCTGTTCTGTTGCAATGGGCATTTTTTTCCTCTAATTTTTACAGCTTTAAATAATGAAGCTGTCAGCAGGAAATTGACTATAAGTTATTTAATGGAAGCATTAAAGTTCATTAATTTAGCAGTATAGAATCTAATATTTTCTAATAAACTGGCACTGAACTATACAGCTTTCACTGCAGATTCAAATTCAAATATGAACTCAGAATAAAAACTGGCAGGTTTGAACATAGGGCTTTTACTCAGTGATTTGGCTATGTAGATTACTTTGGGATGGCCATCCAGTACATAGTGTAAATGTCAGTATTACAAACCCCACTAACACAGTAATGATTCTGATATGGAAGAAAAGAGGCACCACAGAGTCAAAGAAAGATGCGGGACTAACCCTCATCCACATCTAAGGTGGTTCATCTGGAAGCTGCAGCTTTGAAAGATGCTTATGCAGACAGCATCCAATACATGTCAGCATGTGTTATCCAATTAAAAATATGATTAAGTAAGAAATTACTCAGAAGTAAGAACCCACTGTTGATTTCTACACCAGGCTTAACAGACCAAACTGAAGCCAACAGCAGTGACTTTGGAAATGAGAAGGATTCAATACTATGCAAAAGAGTTCAAGAAAAGAGAGACAGAAACAAAGATCTACTTATTAAACACGAGAGCACCCACAGCAGGGACAACAATGTCACTTGGCACTGCTTAAGCACTATAACAGTCGGTTGTTACCTGTAGATTTAAGTGAGTGGTTAAAACCAAACGAATGAGAGCTATGAAGACTACAGATTTTAAAACAAAAAAATCAAATGTGGTATTTCACTTCATAGTTTGGCTGTTATCTAATGTCTTGCTAACTTCTTCCAGCAAAGGCCCTAGAAACCTATTGCAGCTTTTTGCAACAGGATGCCAATTGCATAATTCTGTAGTTATCTAGGTTATCTATGGAGAGACATCGGCTCTCCTGGGAACCACCAGTACCACTTCCAATAGCTGAGATACTAAAAAAGTCTCGCTGATGGATGGCAAGAACATTTGGCTGATAATTTATACATGACAATAGGAAAAACCTGAAGTAAACTGTCAAAACAAGTCTGAGGTTTTCCATTGGTCTTGTGCACTTGCAGACTTTGCACCTAGTGAATTAGAAGCTTGAGTATAGACTAAACTAAAAATAGAACAAATTTGACAAATTGTTTCCAAAGTCCAAACTGAGTATCTGATATATTCCAATAATGATTTCAACAGACTGAATAATAAAGAAAAAAAAAATTTAGTAAGATATAGAAAGAATAAACATGCACTAGAGAGGTGCATTACAATGCTAGAAACAATTTTCTCAAAGATTTTATAAGGCCTGCTAAGTGTGTCCTTTTATTCCATCAAAAAGGATAAGTATGTAGCAGAGTTTCACAGACACACAGAACTTTTGCCTGTTTTCCTGTAATGAATCCACTACCAGCTCAACACATCTCTTCATCCTTAATTCTAGAATAGCTGCATTGTTAATCTGGAGTTATAATGCTAATGATGCCAGTGGCAGGATAAACACAGGCGATGTCGATATAAACTTACCGATTTCTGCTTCTGCTTAGCTACAGCAGCATGGAAGAGAAACAAAGAACAACAAAGCATGCATGTTATTGGCTTGTCAAAGGACGCAGACAGTTAACAGGACTAGAAATGCGACGCAGTGCAGGTGAGCAGGTGGACAGATGGGAGCTTGGAAGTTGGTGTTACCTTCTTAAAGAAGGGCATTCTTTTCTCTTTGGAGTGGGGTGATGTTACACTGTTTGCACTGGGTTTGGGGGAGCGATGGTTTGCTGGAATATCATTTTCTTCTGCATCTAAGCCAGTGGCATCTATGTCTACAGCTATATACAGACAAACAATTCAGAATTATCAGATGACAGGGAAAGTAAAGATAGGTTAAAAAGGAAATAACAGGTAAAGAGAAATAAAACTGTCCAGAGAAATAATAAATAAATAAATAAATAAATAAATAAATAAATAATGTTGACCATGAGGAAAAAAACACAATAAAACAAAGGGGAAAATTTAAAGGTGCAGTACTTTAGGATTAGAAGACAGAAGGTGATGTGTAACAGCTACTGTAACATTTACAAAATAGACCAATGGCCAAGTTTGTTCTTGTTACACCAGTGTAAATCCAAAATATTCACTTGAATAGATAAGACCTCCACCAATGTAAACAACATAACTTGGTCAACAACATTTCAATTATTTCATAGCAATGAACACTAACTGAAAATAGGTATCATCAATTGAAATTTGAAATGTCACTACTGTGTCTATGGGAAATGAAGAATTAGAAGACAACTCACTTTTGATGACAAAATCAGCCAGACATTGTTATCTACATTTATCTCAGGATGGACTACAGTTGGGATTTTTAATCTTTTAAATAAAAATGCATTGTACTCATAAGCTACATTTATTAGGAGTAATTAAATATAGATCTACAAATAGTGAAAACTAGAAAGAATGGATAGCAGAAGAAAGGAAATTTATCCCAGCTTAGCTCAGAGACATGAATCCTATGTAAAAAGTCAGGATGTAGGCGGGGTAAAATGGAAGTGAATACAATAAACCGTTGCTGTTCAATTTCTAGCCCAGAAGAACATGTAACAAAAAATGCTTAGACCATAACCACAAATTATGTGGTTTTTAGCAAGTAAGTAATAACAGTTTCAACAGGAATCCTCACAGACTCAGTAATAAATACACTTCCAAAACACAAAGCCGTATTATCCTGAATGCTGAGTAGAACAGATACCTGTCAACCACAGGTAAAATGAAACAAAGCCAAACAAAACCTTTCTCGTTTACAAGAGTCAATCCTGATCTTAAGTAATGGTTTAAACTTGTCTTCAGAAAGCACGTAGATGCACCAAAGTGAACCATAATCAGTCATACATCACCACCGTCATGTGTGAAGGTGTTACCCACCTCTCCACTCCCTCTGGTAACACACACTTATCTTGCCATGCCATGATGTGGAACTGAGCCTAACCCTAAATAGATCTGTAAGCAGAATCATTTGTATTGATTTTATCCAAACCATTAATTAATCATTGCAAACTATTATGAAACCATCTTAGTGACCTGATTTCATCTGATTCACGAGTGGGACATCAACTAATACAGTGGCATGTGCTATTAAATTATGTAACAAATAAATATTTCTGTCAAGCCTACGTGAAGCTACTGATGTAACAGATACTTGGGGCAGTGATCTCTTTTGTTTGCATAAAGTACATTTTCCCATTTGAATTAGCCACAGATCTAATGCCTTGATGCCTGACACTTCCTGAGTTACTGTGCCTTTGAGTCTGTCCTTCCCAGGAAAAACCCAGTGAGTAGATCTGCATCCTGTTTCTATAATCCTGCTCCTAAAAACAGCCACAGAAATCATGTAACATTTTCTTCTAACAACACTGTTCCTTCATCCTCTTCATAAGTATAAAAAGACCATATTATCTTTTCTTGAATACAGGCCAGCACAGATGCTGTAAATCACTCACAATAAGGCACATTAAAACTCTTTGTTACTATGTTCAACCAAAATTGTCAGCAAAAAAAATTAGTTACCTTAAGCTTTTCCTGAAGTAAAGAAATACAGAATTTGATCAGCTATTTACCAGTATCTCCTTTTTTCATTCTCTGTCTTCACGCTATGGAACATCTCCTGTGACAGTTCTTTTACTGTTAAATATCTTTAGTTCAATGGGGTATTTTCAGTAATTTTCAGCATTTTTCTTACCCAGTTTGGTGGCCTAACAGGACTGAATGGATTGTTTACTATATCAATATTGATTATTTAAATGCATATTAGCCTCTCTTTCATTTGTTTTTCACTGGTTCTTCATCTTGTTTGTGAGTTTGTTTTGGTTTTGTTTTTCAGCGGCACTATTTTATATTGAAAAAACCCATCCCCAACTCAAAGTAAAAAATGAAATTAACTTATTCAGTTAGTATTCTTCAACTTATTAAATAATTGATGTATTTGTAATTGATTATACTTTCAAAGGGAGGAGGTGTGGGAGTAATAACTGAATTGTGTTTCAAAGTCACTTGAGTTCTTGTTTTAGACACAAACTATGCCTCTTTCACCTTTCTTAAGACATCATTAGCAAAGGTTATTGTAGATTCAAAATCTTGCTATCACAGAATAAGTTAATGTGTACTATCCATATATATTTTCCAAATCTTTACTGTAACTGAATAAACTTTAACATATTTCCTTCTTTCTCTAGAAAAACCATGTTTCTTGAAAGACAGTGTCTGAAGAAATGACTCAATGCAATGAAAATTAGAGGATGGGTAACAGTCAGCTGGTAATCCAGGTGATATCTGTGCTCCTAACTCTAAATTCTGTGCAACATTCTGGAAATACATGTACCGATCTTCAAGTGTTTTTTGGATAGCAAATAATATCACAGCATTTCAGGCACTTTAACTATAAAATTACAATATAGGTCAAGTTGACGGACAATTTTACTACAAAAACGCCATTGTTGAAAAAGTTTTCCTTAACAGTAAACACATCAGTTTAAAGCCATCCAAAAATAAGATATTAAGATGTGTTCTACACACTTGTTATGGACATACATTAGTAAACTAATACAATATTTTCTAAATAAAAGAGAAATTAAACTGAGGTGGAATTTTTATAAACAAACTGCAATTGCAATGAAGTTGGTTGTTGCTAACAAATCCATGGTTTCACAAGACAGATACATTTTTAAATTAATTGAACCAAATGAAGACACTACCAAAACAGAATTTAATTTCTCTGTCTCCCTTTCAAATGACCAAGTAAATACTTTAAAATCTTCAGGTGCATTTTGGTCTGTAGACCAGACTCCATATAAATGAATATGATTGGAAGATCCATGTCTTCGTCCTAGTAAAAAGGCACTAGCAACACTCATTAATATTTTCTGTTTTCAGTATTTACAATGCAAATGAAAAATAAAACATCCAGCAACACAACAGCTGAATTCAATAGAAATTTTTTTTGTTATCTTCTGCTGTGCTTTTTTAATGGAGCTAATGCCAGCATCCTCCCCCAACTTGCCACATATTTGCCTCATATCACTTGAATCCAACCTAACTACAGTTAAATCTGTATGTTGATGCTCTAAGTACAAAATAGTATTTTTGAAAAATTTGTCAAAGGCAAAAAATATCCAGCATCCTAGATTTATGTGAAGTACATCCTCATGTCAGAATTGTGAAACTAAATTTTCCTGATGTTTTAAAATAATGCCTTTCTTGATGCTACTGCAGAAACCTCTCAGAAACTTCTATTTTTATTCCTGCTTTTCCTCCTGTACTAGGAAGTATTTATTGTTCAGTACAGTAGGAGTGCTCAGACCAGACCAAACCTTCCCTTATGCTACTGTAATGTAGTCTCACAGATCTATTATGTCTTTGCTACAAAACTCTGTGGTAAAAGCAAAGAGGGAATTTTGTGCATTAACAACTATCATTGTCTGGACTTGCTGGCATTGACTCCATCACTTCAAACCACCCCAAACCAGCCTTATCTGGTAACATATCACTCGGGTTTTACCTAAGAAGAATGGGGAATAAGAAGAAGAGGTCTAAAGGTACATGGATTTTAACAGATGAGATTCATGAGTCTCTTTACCGAAGGGTTCACAACCTACTCACCAGATGATGGAGGCGTCGATTTTCTGGAACTAGGAACGATGTCACCCAAACTGGATGAAGAGTTTCCTCCTGATTTACTGGAGTAAAGTAATACATTAGTATGAAGTTCTGTAGCGTTCTCAATATTTAATCTAGTTTATTTATTATCTACCTTCTAAATGAGGTGCTAGCTGTGAGACAAACAGTATTTCTGGCAGAGGTATAAAATATACATCTCCCACCAAATGTGCGTACATTTTGAGACCTGAGGAACTGCAAACATCAATCATACTTCCTGTGCTGCTGCAATTCATTCTGCTGCTCTGACTTCCTCAGGATCTTAATACAATTCAGTAAATAATACTGACATACTACTAGTATATATTGATTAATATTACTATCCATTAATAAGAGTAATTCTTAAGCCAGTGACCATATCTGTTTCCTTTAGTTGAGGAATTGCTGATAAATTGCTAATAAAGATGAGACTGTATCTATCATCTTTTCAATTTAATTAACATACAAATTATTTTGCTTTCTCAATACAATACAGCACTTAAGAAAAAAAGTCTCTCAAACAAACTTAAAGCAGTCTGAGGTTTTTGTCAAGTTCTGCTTAGTGAAAACCTATCCAAATTGTGAAAATGAAACAACAGTTCCATTTTTTTTTTGAGTTACCATAATGAGAAAAGCTCTAAAAAAATGTAATAAAGGTTATTTCATCTTCAAATAATTCATGTAATAGTATTAGTTTCCACTTTCTCTATATTGAAATATTAATAAGCACTAAGTTAATGCATTTGTGGTGTAGGACAAGGTTATCTTCAGTGAGAATTTCTGGAGAATGGAAGCCTCTATGATTCTCTGTGAATCACTGGGACACATCTGGCTGTCCCAGAGGTATCACTAGAGAAATAAGGAATCCAGCATCCTTCTGCTGAGGACAGCATGCTCATGGGAAAGGCATTTCACAGCTGGTGCATGCAGCTGAGCACCGCCCAATCATGGTGTCTTACTCTAGACATGCTCTAGAAACACTGCTGCTCTTCCTATGGAGATATGAAAGCATTTCTGGCTTCCTGAATGGTTCCTAGCTCAATTCCAGGTCCATCCCACTCAAATACACTGGTAATATTTGTTTCCTTTATACTTAAAGGGAAACAATTGACATTTGCTTCAATAGGTGTTACTAGAAAACTACTTTATTAACAATTTGAGAGTAAAGGTGACATTATTCTATCTTGAGTATTGTTCAGAATATCTAGAAACAGTCCTTTTTCTTATGCAATGATGGCTGCAGTCACAGATAACAAAAGACTTGACATGAAACTTCCATCATAAAATGTAGTGCTCTTAAAAGCTGTGATTGTAGGCAATGAGTTCCACAAGACTATTTTTTCCTTACAAGCTAACTAACACACACCGGCTTTGGCTTACAAATAAACTGATCTTAACATTCTGCAATTTCTAAAATGAGCTTTAAATGTGTTTAGAAATAGGAAGACCATCAAAACAATTAAAAAAATGTTATAGAATTTAGATAAATCAATTTTAATTAAAAAAAATAACTAGCACATAGTAAATGTACTTACTGTAATGTATATTAGCAATTATTTTACAAAAAAAGGAAGGAAACCATTTCAGTGGTAGACCACCACAGATTGCCAATCTAAATATCTACTTTTCTCCCATGTAGCAATGATACAAATAAGCTTATTAATTAGCAATATAATATTTAAAATAACGTTATATAATAAATAATATTATTCATTATATATTAATTTCTTCATTGATCAAAAATGTTTGTAGCTGCCACTAAAAATAATTAAGCATATATCACTGATATACAGCAACGAATTCCAAGTTGTGTCACAGACAATGTTGCTATTACTAATGATCTCTTGTTATTACCTGGAGTAGAATTTTCCTTGTTTTGCCTTTTGTTCATGCTGCAGCCTCATGTTTTCTAGTTTGACTGGGCTTGGTATGAATCCGATTTCACAGCCTTCTTTTACCAATCGTCCTATCCACCAGTCATTATTAAATTTCTACAGATTAAAAAAAAAAAAGAAAAAAAAAGTAGCATACTAAGAAATTACTGTATCTGGGATAACTTTGTTATTAGATTTAATTTGCAGCTATGCCTTTTTTTTAGTAATTTTTCCCTGCAGTTAATCACTGTGCTATGTTATTATGGCAATGAAGAATTTTGCTAATATTCAGAAATACATTAAAATAATTATTCCTTTCAAATAATTAAAATCCACAGTTCTTAAGTGGAAACCTTCCTGCAAAGACTTCATGTTTCTCCAAGGTTTTTATTTCCACTCATTTCACCATCATTTTTCTTGCTTCACAGTCTCCTCTCTGCTCGAGAGCTGCTTTTGCTCTCCCTTCACAGTTCTCCTTGGTGGACACCAGAGACTTAGTATCCACTCTCACCTACTGCTAGAATTTTTAGAGCTCTGTAATAATCTATTTTTCTTATTCCATTTTATTCAGTTCTCTATTTAAATTAAAAAATACAGCTTAACAAATCCCCCCACTTCTCACTAAAATCTTCTGAAATATGACTGAATTTGGCTGCTTATATATACCCTGCTTCAGATAGCTCATGTGATCTGCATCTTAAACTTACCATGATAGATCCTCAAGGAATGGATATCTCTGGATAACTAAAAAAACCTAACAATTACAAGTCCACCAGATAGCTCAACTAACTGAATTTCAGCTCTGTTAAATATGAGATATTGAATACTTTAACTCAACACCTTTGTTCATACACCACCCCCCCACCCACCATGTGTGGGAGAGGTTGGTTGATTTGCAGAAGTCTATGCAGCAGAACTATTTGCTTTTTCCATTCTTATTTATTCACCATTTTTGAAGGAAAATAGGTCACTCATGTAGGGGCCCCACACACAATACTTCTGGTGTTCCATGGGAATAACTATCACCAAAAAGGAATTTTGGGTAATTTGGAATATTTATGGAACTTTAAGAGAACACCTGAATGTGAAGAAAGTAGCTCTCTTGAATCTCAAGCTATTAATGTAGATATTATAGTGCCTATTTAATTATAGAACAAGTAACTTTAACAAGTGTACAGTTAGGAATAAAACATGTAAAATGTGTGGGCTCCCTTAAAAAGAAATTAATTTTACCATCATTGGTGGATCATTGATACACAACCTACATTGCAGTATTATCTTTCACTTTGGCAGCTATAGAAATCTTGTGGTGCTTGAGACCAGCTGCAAGATATTCCAGCTAACAAATAATAGAGATTAAAATAAAAGCACTTTTAGGCTTATAAAATATAAGGATACCTATAATATTCATCCAATGGGATGCCTCTATGAGTAAGAATAGCAGCATTTCATAGGGAGCTACTCTGGAATAGCAGTTTCTCAAAGCTGTATTAGATTGAAATGTACTTATTAAAATTATGCCCTTTCATTACAAAAGGCTAACTAAATCATTAACTTAGTAAAAAGAAGAGATAGATAATTTAAAAACACCATTAAATTAAAATCTGAACAGTCACTATTTTGTCCCACATAGAAATCCTAAATCCATAAGAATTTGTTCTATAGAAATAAAAGCATACTTCTGCAAGGTCTCAAAGATAAATGCTGTGTCAATATATGAAAAGTATAAGATACTTTTTAAAGTTTATAGTAAAACACATAATACCTTCTAATTTTAAATTTTGTTTTAAAATTTTGGTAGAGAGATGTCAAGCTCTCAAGCTGCTGGCTCAGTTGAGTAATTCTCTGTAATTCACCTATGTTTGGAGCGCGAAAGGAAATGCAAAAATTAATTAAACACAGAACAAAATTATGGCCATGATTTAAAGCCTCAAAAGATTCATAAGTTACTATGATGCAGCAGTTTCTTCATGCAGGAAGGAATCCATCATCCTTATGTGTACTGGGTTTTAATGAATGTAACCTAATAATGAAGATAAATTTCCCTCACACTCAATCACTGCAGAGCTTTTCATCACTGTCCATGTACATTTTGAACTGAGGTTTTTCTTGTTTGAGCCCTCTCAGCAGCAAAAATTGGTGACCAGCCCCTTCAGACAAAAAGAGGACAGCACTGGTCCAGTATGGCATCCTTATGCAGGCAGAAGCTGCTGGAGAGTAACTCAGCTCTCTTTATTTCTAGCAATAGATTAGGTATAAAACATATAAGCAACAAGGTATAAAATATATAAGCAACACTGCATTTTATAGTCTCATATGTTTCTTTCTTTAATCTGCAAAAATAATTAAAGCTTGGATAATTCAGTTCCCCCAGCATTAACTATAGGGAGCACCAAATGTACTGAAGGAGCAATGCCTGGTGGGATACAGAGCCCTGGAGGATGAGCAGGGCCTGGCACAGAAGATGGAGGGGGAGGACACGGATGTGCAGGGAAGGGCTGGGCCTGGAGCACCCTCTGAAGGAGCTTCAACCCACCCAGACATAACAGCTGCTGCCAAATGCAGGGCAAGAGTCTAAGTCCCAGTTTGACTCCCCATGGATCCCTTCCCATCTTGCCATTCCGGCAAGTACTTGCATCAGGCAGTGCGGTGCCTTCCCAGCCAATCTCTGGACCAGCACCAGTAGACAATGACTTCTCGACAGCTTAGAGAAAACCAGGTGTTTCTAAAGGCAATCAGCACAGAATGCCTATTCTAATACACCTGGGGTTGCAGGAACATTCTAATCTATTTTTCCACCCCTCAATGCTACATGCAGCCACAGACAATGTAAGAACTCAGCTGAGCTAAGCTTGCCTTCAAGGCATTTTGGAGATACGAAAAAGTGCAGGAGACTTTTCTTTCCAGAATTTTCTCCCACATATATATATGCATCTGAGACTAAGTTGGGCTGCAAAGAAAAATGCATTAACTTTTAACACAAAACTGCTAACCCTGTGTGTCTGGTTTATATGGAAACAGGGGAAACACTTGATGTAAAGTCTGAGATTACCACTTAATTTGAAGTACAGATGGAATAGATGACTACAGAAAACCATTTGATCTAACCAAACCGAGCCTTATTTTCCAGTGCTTCAAGACTCACTGGAGTAGGCTGATGGTTTTCTCTGGCCAGGACTCTGTGCCTGCTCATCTCTTCTTTTGTCACAGGACAGAGCAGAGCAATTCTTTCACACCATCATCAGTCAGATAGCGTACTTCCTTCACCATATACAGTCTGAATAAAAATTATTCTCTTTTTGTGTGCCTAATATATATGAAAAATTACAATCATTAGCCAAGTCTGTTTCTTGTGTTCCTTTAGTTTCTGTCCACCTGTATTTCTATCTCTGTATTAGGAATGAAAGCACCCATGCTAGCAGAATCATTGTGCATCATCAATCATAACTACTGAGGGATTTTTTGATGGTCTGAAATGAGGCAAAGACATAATTTCAAATACATGGCTGGGTTGCTCTCAACCTTAAATTAACTTTCTATTTCTTCTCCTATATTTTTCCATATCCAGAAAATATCTGTTTTGAGACAAACTGCAATGGAATATGACCAAAACCTAGGAAACATTTTAAATTGAAGGAGAAATTCAAAAGGGAGCAGTAGGCTACAGAGGAGGGCCTGCTTGTTAAAGTTACCAAGTTACTTTTTGGGAGTGTCTTGCAAGAAGCAAAGAAAGAAAATTACTTTAGGTGTTTAAAAATTTAAAAATGTCAAAAGCAGACTACAGGAAAAGAAAACCAATGCAGCAAATGCAAAGCTTATTTATTGACAGTTGCAATTATCTTGAAACATCATTCCAGTTCTTCAGCGTGTAACTGCTAACTAAATACTGTCTGTGTCAGGGAAGTAGCTTCTGTAAAAAAACAGGAGACCTGAGGATTTTGGGGTTAACTGAGATGCAGTCACACAGATAAAACAGAAGTAACCCTTGGCTGCTGAATCACAACAAACCCTCACAGTACCAGATTAGAAAAAAATAACCAGAACTATTTCATCTTTGAATAGTCAGACATAGACATTTAAACCTACAAATAAGCGTTTTTTACTAGAGAAGAAAAATACTTGCTTTCTGAACTTCATTAATTTGACTGTAAGGAATTTGTGCCATTGTTTCCACAAGAATAGCATTTAAAAGAACATTCAATTCCTTATACACTTTAACATTTGTAAAGTGCTTTGGCAATGTGAACTGTTATCAACATTGCAAAATAGTAGCACTATTACTCAAGTATTCCCTTAAAGAGTGATTCACTTACTCCTCTGGTTTTACTTACTTCTTTAACATGAAGAAAATCTTTAGCCTCAAATGAGATGGCCATGCCTGGGACTGGGACATCATCTTCGTGAGCTGCACTGTACCCAACATTTGTCCGAACTGCAAATGCAACAGGTTTTGACTGCAAAATAAAAGATGAACATCATGAAGATTCCCTTGCAAGCACATACATTTGCACAAACATATACACAGGAGATGATTTCTCTATGTTATGCTGTTAAAATCATAAAAATTGCAAAGAATTCTCAGTGCATCCATGCAAAACATAATGAAGCCTAGTTTTTACTAACATTAATTATTAATATCAGCACATTTCATAGAATACAGATTTTTAGCAGGTGATAGAGCTCTGAATTAATTTGAGGTAAGTAAAGTCAGTAATAAGTAATCACAATTGACTTGGCAATCCATATAATATTGTCAGCTTGCAGTTCTGCTTCCAGTTCAGTGTTTGAGGGCTGCCATAAGAGGTAGGTCTTCTAAAGCCAGAAAAACTAAGCTCCAAGGACAATGGGGCTGCAAAAGGAATTGCAAAGGGAGCATGGCACTGCACCAACGTTGCTCCTTCCACACCATTCTTGTCCAGGCATATATGTGCTGGTTGCCTCAGGATCATTCTAAGGCTGCTCCAAGTGTAGCCCTCACAGCCTCAGCACCCAAGAACTGTTTGGGGAAATTGCCAGTTTGGAGAAGAGGTGCCAGCAGTTGCCAGTAACCCCTAAGCAAGTCACCCCACTGCACTCTGAGGGGTAGCAATGTGCCTTGACATCATCATGTCATTACCCAATACCAGCTACAGAGAGATCATTTCCCTAATTCGTTCTTATGCTGCCAGGTGACATCAATGAGTTAGAGGATTTTCCCAAGTTTTGTTTTCAAGAAGCAGTTCCCAGAGTCACACAGAAGCTCCACATCTGCACAGCTTCTCCTCACCAGCACCACCAGTGCTGAGCACCTCTCTGCACAGGTATGGTAACAGAAGGTGCCATCCAGCTCAGCCCAGCTACAGCTACCAAGGGCTTCCTCTTCTCAAAGGTACAACCACTTTATAGGAGAACATTTTTTTCTGCTTTATTCTAGGCTAAACAACAGCTTGAGTTTGCTCTCCCCATATAGATGATCACACAGTATCCCTAGGACCCACCACTGTCCTGCCTGAGGCTGAACCTTTAGCCCAATTTGTCATAACCTGATAAAGTGTTAGAAGGGCATCCTGATGATTATGTATTCGTGATTACACTTCTGAAACCGGGCATTTGTGAAAACAATAATCCAAAATGAAAGTTTGGTGATTTCTGCACATCAATTAAAATATCTTGCAGTGTTGATAAAATGGGAATTTTCACTTCCTAACAGCTCAAATTTGTATCTTAATGATCACCTCTATAATTTTCTCCGTGTTACTTCCATTATTACCCTACATAAAAGATACCAAACTATTAAAGAACTAGTCATGCCATAAAAAAAGGAGTCACACAGGCACTAGATTCAGTGATATAATTAATCTTCCTTAAAAATAAAGGACCCTATAAATTTAAATATATTCATACAAAACCTCAAAACATTCCTGAATGTAAAAATTACAGACTAAGAGTTGATGATTTCTATGCTATTACTAATTTCAACACTCAAAATACAGATATGAATAATCACTGAATTGTCAAATCTCCTAAGCAATACTTACCATCAAATAGTAAATATTCAAATAAATCATTCCCTTTTTTTAAGAATGACCATTTTGTATGGCAGTGACCTGTCACTGTAGAAATATATTTCAGAACAGGAAAGGATCTATTAAGGAACAATGTGTGCCAAACACTGGTAGGAGGGCTAGTACTCTTGCTTATCCATTCTCACATTGCTATATACTCTAGCAAATTAAAAAAAAAATTGCTTAACCATTGTGACTTGCTCCTAAAAGTAACAGTGGATGAAAGACTTTAGGTTGACTGAAGACTTTAAAATCTTGGCAGCATTGCAACAGACAGACATCTCCAGGAAGTTAATGTCCTTGACATACTTCTTAGACATGATTTAAAATTTCCTGTTAGAAGACAACACCTGACTACCTAAGAAAAAGAATACAATGGAAACTACTCCAGAACTATCTTTACATGAAAGAAAAGTAGCAGGTGAAAGTTCTCTGTCATTCTCTGCCATGAAAAAAAAGTAAAATTCTGAGCAGAAAAACAAAGCAGAACATTGAGTTACAGATATTCACAGAAATGGTATGTCCCATTTTAGATACTTGCCACACTGGTAGAAAGGAAGACTAAATTATCATGGGATTAAACTACAATACTTCATCTAATTGAATATTTTAAACTAATTAATTTATAGAAGTTAAATGCTAGCCTTTTTACATAAATAAATAATTCTGAAGGTTTCATAGCACTATCAAATTAAGTATTTTTCCTGAACTACATTGTCTTGAACTAAAAAAGCCCAGTTGTTATGTAATTAGGGTCTTATGTAAAAAAAAAAAAAAAAAAAAAAAGGCACATGCATATGTATATTTGAAAATGTATCTAGCATTTGCTTACATATTCTGCAGTTCTAAAAGAAGACTGGGTCAAAACAGTTAAGCACTTGCTGTTCATTCCCTAAATCTCCATGAAAATGGGATGGCAGTTTAGCACTCAGTTAATCCACAGGCTGGACTACCAGGACAGATGCTCCCAGATGTTAAACAGTTTAACATGTCATGTGTCTCCAGAGAAATAAAGTAGCCTGAAAAAGTTCATTTATCTTCAAAATTAACACTTCCATCTTGTTTTTTATTTTTTCTCTGGTAGAAGTACAACACTCAACCAACTGAATAAACTCAGAAGGTGAACAATCAGACCACAAAAATTACCATCATCTATACCATAAGGGCAGCAGGGAGCACACTCTGGAGTGTGGTTCTTCATGAACCAGTTTCAGATTCTGATATAAACTCAGAATATAAATCAACAAAATCTTATTCAACAACTGTTTAATCAACTCTGGCTGTACACTTTTGGTAACATAAATAAAGTGTGTCTAGAGCAACTTTACTCAATTTTCTTTTTTTCTATTTGGATCTCACCTCTTCCTTTACAAATTCTATTTACTTTACACATCTTCATACCAACCCTCATTACTAATTTCATACTATTTGCAGTATTATTAACTTTACTACTTATATTTCCTTGTGCCATGATTTACTTGTATTGAATGTAAACATGAAAATTTGCACATTGTATCTGTCTTGGTCAATTTGTCAGTTTAAAAAAGTTTGTACCTGCTTTGTATTTGTATTCAATAAATATTTCACCAAATAACAGAGCAAAATAATACAATCTGTTCTCCAGTAATGTACTCAAAACGTGACAGGACCTTTTTTTCCTATAACTAATTTCAGATTTTTTTATGCTGTTCAATAAACCCAGTGGAGGCAGCCCCTGGGAATCCCAGCCAAGGAGGCACATTTTCTGTTATGGAATTTGCTCACAGAACAGGTCATCTCCCTCATGGCCACTAATTTTGGAATTGTTAGTTGATAATCAAAGTATCTCTATTCCTCATCCACTACTAGGATGCAGAAAAACTGATGAAAGCATTCTCCAAACCATTTTTGTCTACACTTGGGCTTGATCTAGGATCTCTGATTGATCTTATTTCTTGCTCTGTCACATCATTCCCACAGTAGAGGCATCTCTGTATTTATACCAGTTTAAATGAAATTAGAATACACCTTTATGAAGGCAATGCCAGCTAAGACAAGAACTGACTCAGAAAATGATTACAGCTACCATTTCAAAAAAATGCTTGTCAAAGCTGGTGTCTGTGTTACAGATCAGAAAATGTGTCTCAAAGCTAGTTCACTCCCTCCCTACTTCTCCATAAAGCTACTCATTCTTCATCCTAGCCACTTTTCACACATGCATGCAGCCTTATCCTGAACATAAGGAATTATTCTTCTCTTGGGTAATTAAGATAGTGGATGTCTCTCAAATCACTAACAAGTTTGCACTCATGAAAATTTAAAAAGTCACACCATTTCTTTCATATGAGGAAAGGTGATTACTACTACTTAACTTTTCACTAGCAGTCTTAGTGGGGAGCAAATATGACAGATGATGACCTATGTTCAGCACTTTTCTCACAGAGTAGCCCTCCACAGTGTTTGTGCCATCAACAATATTAATACTCTACAAAGGACAAAGATCAATAGCACCATGATGGCCTAATGACTGTTGTGTTGAAAACATCTCACTTTATTTTGCCCTGCTAATGACATGGAGTCAAATATATAAAGCAGAAGCAGTTCAAAACCTCTATGTTTTACAGAATTACATGATTTTTATTACTATCGTAAAGCAATTTATAATGTTATGAAACCTATCCCGTCACAAAAGCAGCTTGAGAATGCAAATGCAAAAATAATAACATAACTTCTCTATTTTACCTTTTTTCCTTTGTACACTAATTTATGCACAAGAAAGAAAATCCAAACCCACCTGAGAACACAAACAATTTACAGGAAATTTTTTGTCCTAAATGCTGATTATTGCTGGAGCCTTGTGACAGATAAGAAATTGTCCAATCTCTAACAAGAGCATCTGCTCAGCAATGTCATTGCTAAGGAAGGAATGACAACTCATGGATGTCCCAACAGAAAATTAGAAGCATATACAGCTGCTGTCATTAAAAGCAGCGACCAAAAATATTATTTCCCAGCAAAGATCAAGCCTTCTTTTACAGCCATAGGTATGTGTAGCAAACAAGCCTGGTAGGAAGCCAGAACCACAAAATAACTGAGGTAGGAAGGAGCCTCTGGTGTCTCTCAGTCCAACACCTGCCCAAAACAGGTCTGTTTTGTCAGGGGGCTCAGGGCTGTGTCCCTGAGTGAGTCTTAAACACCTCCAAGGACAGAACAACATAACCTCTCTGTGCATCTTCCTCCAGTATTTGACTACTGCGGTTGTGAAAAAAAACATACAGGAACTATGGTTCTCTCATGTATCAATGAGAGAGGAACATAGAAATCCATAAAGGAAAACAAGTACTTAGTTTTGTAGTCCAGTACGAGCAAAATGAAGTGTTATTACAAGTAGAATTTATCAATTACCAGTTTTAATTTTAAGTGGTCTAAAAAGAGGGTTTATGCTCTATTGAGGACTACCAATGAAGTGAAGGAGCTGAGAAGTACAGCATGAAACACAGTCCAATTGTATTTAATAAGTAGCAGCCTAAGTACAGTGGTATGATGACAATTATAATGGCTTTGGATAGCACAGATCCCTTCAGAAGGATCTGGGAGAGAAGTAGTTAAACACAAAATTATTTGATCTGAGTACATTTTCCCACCTGTTTCCAAAATTAGGGCAATGTGAACTATGTCCAGCCATTACCAGTGCTTCCTCTGCTACCTTACAAAGGGCTGGCTCACTGAATTCTTGCCTAGGACACGTCACAACCGCTGCTCTCTCGTGCCTCCTGCAAGAGCAGCCAGCGAACACCGGTGTCTGTCACACGAGTACCCTGCGCCACCAGCTTCCCTCTCGGAACTCGACACGGGCTGTAAGGGTTGCTGCACGGAAACTCAGCTTCAAAAGATTAATTCTGACTCCTTAGGACTGAGGCTCATTGGAGAAATTTTCTGAGGAAACCTTTGAATCCTTCCAGTTCCTTGGAATCCCTCCTACAGCAATGCCTGCACTCAATGTTGAAGAGAAGGAAAATTTAACACATCCAGCTGGTACAAAAAAGAGTCTGCCAGATCCAATTTTTCTTAACAATAGATAGATTTCAGAGAAATTTTTTTATGTCCTCTAGTACTCTCCAGAGATACTTTTGTTACTATTTTAGCTCATCTTCACACACAGCTTAAAAGTCATGTTTCTTACTTCCTTTTGCGACATTGTATTTTAATAGAGTCACCAATGTCGGTTGACATTCAGCTCAGGAGGCAGCAACGACTGAAATAGCTGTACTGACGCACACCAAGCTTTCTCATATGAGCAGGATCTTTTTTTATTAGAGCATAATGCCAAAACTCGATGGTGGCCATGTGTTGTCTGCATGCAAGTATGCCAGAAAGGTGGCTCTTCCATACCACCCACTTGGGGAGTAAACAGGAACCGCTGGAAACCGGCACAGCTGAAAAAGTCTGTTTGTGCTTACTGAAAACATGCTTATTCTGGCAGCAAAAGCCAACAGATGAAAACTGTCATTTGCAATAAAAATACTGTGCTGGGATTTCAAGTTCTTTTTTCAATGTCACAATGAGGACGTTTTATGCTTATGAGACATCTTAAGCTTATGAGACAGCATTTTAGCAGATCTTAGCTTTTTTGGCTAAGCTGAGATTCACACAGAAAAAAGATTTGCAGTAACATTTTCAGGCTCTTTACAAACAAGAGTTTTCCAGGAAAAGCAAAATTCTGTGAAACAGCAAGCTAAGTGAACACTAAATAAATTAGCAATGCAATAGTTAAAAATGTAGACTCACTTCCCAAAATCTCTTAAAAAAATGCTACTTTGCTTAAATTGTTTCTTATCTTAGTGTTATTCATGCAAGTTTTTTTTTGCTGGTTCCAATATTTAAGTAATTCTGCGCTTCATTTTTTTTCAATTGGATCAGAAAGTCTCTACAACTGCTAGAGCCAAAGGTTAATGTTAGTTAAAATGTTTCACTTTTACATAATATTTTCAGCATGTTTTTCTAAGAAAGAATTTTTCAGCACTTTCTTTATTCAAAACATACATTTTGTAGCTAGACTGCTCTGTTTCCAGGAATTATATGGCTATATGTTCCAAGGATGATATTTTAAAGTCTGAAAGCCAAATGTTCTATTAGCTCTTAACTCATACGCTGAACTAAAACTGAGAAGTTATGTGAGGATATGATAAACACTACAGCTGCCTCAAGGCTCCTGCCCCTTTCAAATGATTACATTTTATGGCCATAGCTTATGTTACCTTATGCCTCACCTGGATATCTATTGTTTCCCTAAGTCTTGCACTATCTGAGATACTTCTCATTTTTATATTAAAATGGCATCTATACTTCAAATCTCTCCAACAGCCTAGATACAGATTACATAAACACAGAGCACATATTCACTAGACAGTCAAAGCTGTGGTAAATGTGTATTTGTTAAACTTGAAAGTTAAACATCCCAGACTTAGGAAAAGTGAAAATGAGGCTACCTTTGTCTTAGGGGAATGGTGGTGATATCTTTAACTTAGACCTCACTGCGTATAGTATTATTGTTCAACCATTAACTTCACAGTAATATAATTTCTCCCATCTCAGCACTATAGAATCACAGCATCACAGAAGCATTAAGGTTGGAGAAGACCTCCAAGACCACTGAGACCAACATTTGACCAAGCAACACCTTGTCCACTAAACCACAGCACTAAGTACCATGTCCAGTCATTTCTTGAGTACTTCCAGGAATGGTGACTCCACCACCTCCCTGGGTAGCCCATTCCAATGCCCGAGCCCTCTTTCAGGGAAAAATTCTTCCTGATGTCCAACTTGAACCTCCCTTGCCATTTCCTCTTGTCCTGTCACTGGTTGCCTGGGGAAGAGACCAACCTCTTCCCATATTCTTGTAGAGAGCAATTCTGTATCTTACTTGCATACAAGAGGGTCTTTCCTTGCAAAAAAACCAATAATGTGTGAAACACAAGGAGCTCTCCATACCATCCAAGAACCTTTCAAAAGATTCATTTTTTTCCATCAAGTTCCCAGTTGAAAAGAAGAAAAGCAAGTGGTCTCTAAGGGATGATTTCTCTCTTTTTAAAATGTCATGAACGTTTTGCCTGTCTTTATCCCCCATGCAGGGAGCTAATGCACCAATCCCATGACAACAAAGGAGAAACAAAATAATCAACAATTGTTAAATATTATCAGACTACACAGTAAAGTCTATAGATTTATATATCTGCACAGGAAAGATAAGATAGCACAAAACACTTAGAATGTGTAATTTTCTACCTTTGGAGCACCTGACATTGTATAGGCGGGTTGTACATTTTTCTATTTAATTACATGTGTATGTGCAATTTTCTATGTTTAATTAAAACAAACAACAAAAGGATCACCCTGGCAATGCCTTTCTAGTGTCACACTGACATTTTCAAACACCATCAGCATGACTGAAATCTTTATATCCATTGCCAAAAACTCCTTGCAACTTCCAGCACAGAATTAACAGACTGCAAATGGTTTAATATTCTGTAAGATGCAGAGCACTAGAGCCAAGGCACACTTTGGCTCTGCTGTTCAAATATTTGCTGGAAGCAGAACAACTGTGAGACTTGGGAACTAGAGCATTTCAAAGCAAAGCTAATAAGAAATGTAGTTTTATCTAATTTTTTTCATTTTATTTTAAAAAAAGTTTACATGAAGAAGATACAAAACTTATAAACTATTAGGACAAATATAATAATTTTGGCAGAATAACATAAGTAATTATTAATAATAAATAATAATAAGTAAAAAAACCTTCAAAAACTACATCTACACCAAAAACTTCGGCTATTATAATTCTCCTGTATCTTGTATCTCTTGTATATCGTAATCTTTCTTCCGTCAAGAATTGAGCTTTGGGCAAAAGCTCAGTTATTGACCCCTCAGCCTGGCCACCACTGCGCCTGTGCACATCTGGGAGACCAGTGAGCAGCAGCCCCTTCTCCTCCTTGAACAATGAGCTCCCAGGAGGTTTAGCACCAGCACAGCTGCTGCACTGCAGTTCTCCTGTCCCAGTACAGGAGGAGCCATGGCCTTGCTCATATATTCCGGAGATGTCCTTCTGCTAAAAAAAAAAATTATTCTAAAGATTTAGAATTAAGCTAGAGCAGCACTAGGGCTTCTCTGACATAAGCCAGGAACCAAGGAAGAACCATGCAGGGGAGAAGCCAACCAAAGAACAGCTAAAAGCCGGGCTTTGGGCCATTCTGTCTGAGCTGTGCCAAAAGCAGTCCATCATCAGCACCTAAAGATTTGTGGGAGCTCTCATCTCATCCCTGTCCAAAAACAGTCTCTCATACTAACAAGCTAAAACCAGATTTACTTATCTTTAATATTTCCTAATATTCTTATTTACTTTAATATTTCCCAATATTCTTATTTACTTTTCCTTGAGACATCTCATTTGTATTCCTTGCTCAGAGCACAAGATAAAACATGTCTCCTGGTGGGTGTATGAGATGCAGGAGTGAAGTGCTGTGATGATGATATCCTTACAGAATATATTATGCAGCTGGTGCACAGCTAGTCATCTAGCCAGCAGATGAAACATTAGCTGGCAATAAACCTTACTCTTATTATAGCCATAGAACTGCTAAGGTTTAATTCCAGGCTGGATGCAGGAAGAGTTATTATAAAAACATGAAATAAAATGACACAGAATTGTAACAATTTTTCTCTTTGTAAGAAAAAAGACATGGCATCAAAATGCAAAGTGGCAGTAGGAATTCTAATTTGGGTTTCTAGACTTTTAAAATTTACTGTACTTTCCTTGGCTGAGTGGACTGAATTTTCTGTGGGTATGCAAGGTCATAACTCCTCAGGCTGAACCAAAGCCAGTGGAGCAGCCTGTGCTCAGTCTGACCAGGGAATCAACCCTGCAGGATACAGCTGCCTATGTGCACACAACTGTTTTCTCCACACACAACAGGTAGTACACATACAAGTGTTTTATTCATAAGCACCTGCCATTTACATTCTCAACATCACACAGGATTTTACCTGCCTACACCTGTTGCTGCAGCTGGTTCTCCAGGGAAGTGACTGCCACTGGTATGAGAATCAGGCCTTCTCTCCTCCAACCCCCAAACAGTCTTGGCTTTTTTTATATAGGGTCTAGTTTATAGCAGAGAAATTCGAAATTTCTTTATCATTGTCACATACTGTAGAGAGGAGAGCACCCAGAGGATGATGAGGACATTCAGGAGGGGATCACTTATTTCTCCAGCTGGCCAATCAGAGTCTGCCCTTGCCTTTTTTCCTCTTTATCCTGTTTTTCCCTGATTTTTCCCCCAAACTCCCTACCCCTATGAAGGGGTGATGCACACTCTGGATCTGGTGGGGCAGCTGTGTGCACACCAGTGAGCCTCGACACACTCTGCAGCAATGTGTTTTACATGGAATACAAAACATTACTGGACACCAAATATGGCTCCCTAATAGGAAAGTAAAACTCTGCATACTTCTAAAGCTTCTAAAAGAGCAATTTTAAAATTCTGTATCTTTCCTCTAGTATCAAAATTATATAAAATCCATGGCCATACTCCAAGATACATAATCTTTTCAGAATTGGTGGTAGTCAACCAGAAGTTTGTGAATGGATTTATGGTATAACCCATACACAAAGGGACACTGAGGGTATAGGAAAACAGATGGTGGGCTTCTGCTCTTTAGTTTCTTAAAATTTAAATTAGTTTTTTTAATAGCCATATTTTACTTCTGTATTTACTTAAATGCATTAAAAAACTAGAGTGAACCTTTAGAGTAGAATATTGAGCTGCAATGTTGTTAAACGTTCTGTTTTTTGTGAATAAAAACTAAAAACTTTTTGCAAGATGTGTAAAATGGAAAAACAAAATACAATAAAATCAGTGTGTTATTATTTAAATTACACATTATAATCTTCTTTTAAATTTGCATTTCTTCCCCAAAAAATACTCTTTTTTGCTAGCATTATGAACTTTTAAAATCAGTTGATTGATACCAAAGTCAAAATTTCTAGTATGTGTTTTCATGCTGTGTCATTTTTTGAGTCAGACACTGGAAGATAAAGGCACATTTTATTTGTTTTCATCTAAAATGAATCCTTTTCTGCACAATGAGAATTAAAATTTACTTAAAATGAATAAATATAAACCCTATATTAACTTTACACAGCTTCATAATTTTTATATTAATTTAATGCAATATTATCTTAAATTTTCAAATATTCACTGTAAAATAACATTTATTTAATAGTGTTTGATTTCATGATGGGTTTATAAAGACTGGTTTCACATGAAAAAATACAGGTGGTACACCTAATTAATCAGCATCCAGTTAAAAACTGAAGACAATTATCTCTTTAGGTACCACTAAATTTACATGAAACTTTTTTTGTCACTTAGCATTCTCAACAATATGGTAACTAAATGAAGTGGAAGTCCACTTCATAATAAAAATCACGTCTTAACAGAGTTGTGTAATAACTGCATAATCAGAATTTACATGAAGGAGGTAACATTTCCTCTCCCGAGGTAGGAGAAAAAATATTTTGTCTAGCACAATAAACATACAGGCCTTCTCTGAAGTTCTAAATGCACTGTGAGACAGACCACTGAAACTCTCTGATTTAAGGATAAAATCAGCAAAAAAGCCAAAACAAACAACACAAGAAAGGGACATGAAAGAGACACATTATAAGCAATCAAGCCTGAAGAAAATGATAAGGGTTTTATTTGAATAATTACCAATTATATAGAGTTCATTGTCCTAATGGCATCTGGAAACTATGTAGACATTTATGAAGAATGGAATCAAGCAGGGCAAGAGTAACATCTTTGAGTGTGCTGGAAACCACAAGCAGAGAAAGCAAAATAAAAGGGGCTCCTCTAGGTTTGTTTCTAATCAGCTGGTAGAAACTGTTTAAAACATGCAAGTACAATGAAACAAGTGGTCAGGATTTGGAAAAAAGTCACAACAGTCTGGAAAGACTGATAACAGGGGAATAAATACAATGGTCTATATGAAAGTAGATTTTAATATACTTGCAGTGCATCCTCAAGTATAAGCAACTCAAGGAAAAAGTTAGTTCAGGAAAGTGACAGGTCCTCACTGAAATAATATTAAAGGCATAAGAACACACTAAACTATATAAAAAAAGATGGACAGTTCATAACCTGAAACTGTAATACAAATACAATAGAGGAAACAAATAGGGGAAAAAATCAGCATAAAATTATGTATTTCTAAACAGGAAGAATTAACTAAATGAAAAAACAGAGCACAGTTTATAAGGATAGGTGTAAATGGCCAAACATTCATTAACTCCGTATGAAAGTAACACTTAACTGACTTAACTGCTGTCCTAATGACAGGATTTATGAACTGGACCTCAATTAGGAATGGCTGTCAAGCATGTTAAAGTCAGTACCCCACAGAAGATGACCAGGCAAGAATACTGCCCACATTGCTCCTAAACAATCAATCTGAGAGGCTCTGGGGCCTCGCACTGCACTGTCTTGAGAACAGCACTTGAAAGACAAGGGTGAAGGAAGAAGACTAACAGTCTGGCCATGGGCAGCAATGATGATGGGAGGTGTAGAAAATGGCAGGGAGAACAAAGAAAATTACTTATTTTCTAACTTTCAGAAGTTGCAAGAAAATGTTGCACAAATACCTTTAAGGTGTGTAAAAGAATATACTTCTTGGGAATGCCTTGAAATATCTTTAAGTCTTAATTTTATTTTACTCTCTGAACTTTTCCACATTTACATAAGTTTATTTTAAAAATACGTAAAACCTTACTAAACTCTTTCAATTTTAGACTTTATCGTCATCATTTTTCAGCTACTGTGTCAAAAGTGTGATAATTTAATACTACTGAGGAGGGAGGGTGGGAGGGCAGAAGGGAGGAAGAGAGGAAGGGAGGAAGGGAGGAGGGAAGGAGATCAACCACAGGGCAATGGGCAGCAGAACTTCACATTCACAAAACATTCAAACTCTCTCAGCTTCACTGCTTCCCCACGGTCAAACTCAGGCTGTACATCATGGAGTCAAGAGCACTGTAAATGTCCTCTCTTGCATATCTCATAATATTGTTTTCTATGAACTGAGGTATTTCTAAAGAACTAATTATCATCTACCTTTTGCCCCCAAAGCAAGCAAGCTCCATACACATTTATTTTGGATTAGTTAATTACGTTTTTGTGGTACTCAATGAACTTCTCATGTTTTCATTAATGTGGCATCTAAGTGCTATATATAAAAAATTTATGCAAGCATTCATTTTCATCTCACAGTGATGTAGAGAGAAGCATTAAAAAAATCCCAAAAAACAAAAACACCACCAAACCCCAACAACAACAACAACAAAAAAACAACCCAAAAAATAAAAAACAACAACAAAAAAAAACCCCAAAAAACAAAACCCCACTAGACCCAGAGTGACAGAAGAAAAGATTAAAATATTTAAAAGAGACAAGGTGGGGTTTATTTCCACTGAAGAAGTTGTTGGGCCAAAAACAACCCTTAAAGACTACTCAGAGAAGCAGCCACCTGTAACAAGTCAGATCAGGCAGCAACTTACTGAGACACAGAAAGTGCAGAGAATTGGCCCATAAAGCCCTCCTAGATCCCCCACAGGATCTAAGGGGTTGTCTGTATTTGTAGGGAAGAGAAACAAATCAAGCCAAATACAATGGTGGCAGGCAAGATAAAAGACCACAAAAACACAGAAACAAAGTGGGAACTATGTCAGGAAATAGAAAAAGGACCAAGGAAACCACCAAAACATCCTGGACTGCTGAGCCCAAAGGACATTACCAAGAAGTTAACATGGGTATTCAGATTTGCCTGCAGAGTCAACCCTCAAAACCTAAGGCACAGAGAGCAAAGCATCAGGTGTGAGATACGACTAGGCTGGTCCCAATCCTAAAGATACCAGGCAGTGCTGTAGTGGCTTCAACATCCACACTCTCAAGAAACAGCCAGGGAAAAGGCCAAGAGAGGTGGAAAAAGTGGCCCTTCAGAGGGCATTTTGTTCAGGATTATCTGCTGCAGTGAGGATAACACATCAGGTGATGATGACTTGGCCTCCATAGGCAAGACAGGGAAGTGTTCAACTCACTCATAAAACGCTTTTTACACCATCCAGAAATGTAACATTTAAAACACCCTGAAGATTGAAAAAAATGTCTGAGAGGAAAAATAAATAAATAAATAGGCAAAGAAAAGAGAAGGAGCAAGACAGCTTAAGCTGTGAAAGAGTGTGTTAGAAAAGAAATTGGTGGGATGCTGTCCTGATACTTTTGTTTGAGCAGCAGCTGAGTTTGTTGAGCTACTGGAAGCGGCCCCAGCACATGAGCTGGTACTGCCCTGCATCTCAGTGCTGCTCAGGGAGAAAACCAGCAGAAGGAGATAGTGGTAGGTGTGACCTTTACCTTTAACTCTGACATGATTACTACACAGCTCTACCCAGCTGGCAAAAACAGCAGCCAGCAAAGTAAGGGCAGAGTCTATTGTTCAAAATATATTTTAGAATTCATTTCCTCACCTTCTTTTTAATTTGTGCTTCTCCCCATTGCCTTCAACTGCTCTGCCAAGCAACAAAGTAAAGTCACAAGCATATCCAAAGTGCAAAACCGTTCTTGCTCTATGTCACTTGGCAGCCCTTCTTGCTAAAATGTGTATATGATAGACCGAGGGGACACAGAGAGAAAGGAAAATCTGTGAAGCAATGAGAATCTTTAAAAATTCAGTGTCACAGTGAAATGCAGCTTCCAAAGCAGCTGAAGCACTTTGATAGAGAATTGCCTGGCATCAGTTAGACATTTGTGTCATGCCTCCATCCTCCCTGGCCGCAGCACTGCAGCCAGGTGGCACCAAACAAGGGAACCCTGGCAAACACAGCCCTAGATGGCAGGGCTGGCCCTGGCTACACAGCCAGGACAGAAGCAGCAACCTGCTGCTCAGGCAGCAAGTCTGTCACCCTGTACACTGACTTGGGGTTTTTGTTTCATTACACTAAAAAGAAAGAAATACTTAAAAAAAAATCCAGTATACACTCTATTTTTTCCAGCTGTTTATATTTTTGTGATTGGAGGTACAAAACAAACACCGATGAACTTTTCTCATCAGCTACAACTGTAAATTAATTCTTTTTATTTATCCTCATTTTATGCAATAAGTCAAAGGCAAAAGTTACAAACAGAGTTTGAGCTGGAAGTATTCCCCCTTTTTTATAGTACAGCTCAGTAGAATGCGTTCTGGCTATGTAACTTGATGTTCTCATAAATCCCCCAAAGCCCAAACCCTTCTGATTTACCAGAACCAGTGCTATTTGCTCACAGTTTTTCTTCTTTTTTTTTTCCGTTTCCTGCACAGAATCAAATTGGCCATTTCTGATTTCAGAAAGAACAACACGGTGTTCATTTACAATGGTCTTTGCATTGAGAGTGTACTTTTCTTTGTTTTGACCTTTGGAGCCACTGGAACTATGGAAAAGCAGTAAACAAAAGGAAAAGTGTGAGACTTTTATGCAGAGTATCCACCACTGTGCTCTGGTGCCCATCCAAGAAGCGTTCCCACACACCATAACCTCTGCATCCACAAAGTTTTCAGTCTTTTATTTTATCTTTTGATAGAGGAAGTAGAAGTTTAATACTAATAGCAAGAACTCTTGAATTTTGTGATGATAGGTGAACAGATAAAAGCAAATGTGTAAACAGTGCAACCAAAACACATAAACCAAGTCACATAAAACCAGCATAGTAGCACTGGAAAACTTTGTGGTAGTCCAGTAACACAACAGCTTCAACAAAGAAGAGTTCAGTATGAAAAAGATGTGGAGTCTACAAACTCCATTTTTTATTCTAAATACCAAATTCAGTTAAACATTAAACTTACAACAGGTAACAAAGACATTCTATGAAAAAGCTACATTCTTTCAAGCCACCTATGAGAGTGTTTTTCTGCCCTGTTTCAAGCAGTGAAGAGCTCACTGCCTTTCCCTGGCTTAGTACATTATACCAGACTGGAACTGTTAACATCAACACCAACCAATGAATTCCTTGCGAAGCAGAAGCCATGGCTGACCCAGTGACCCCTGAGAGGCTTAGGAAAAGCTTATAGCTTTTAAAAGCACAGCAGAGACAAGCACCCAGAACATCCTTTATCATAAGTACTGTGTCTTCTCTGGAAAGAGAAAATCCTACCACTGCAGTGAAAAGTCCTTGGAAGACACATCCTCCTTCTCTGAGGGGGGTATTTAGTCAGGCAGCTGAGAGAAGCACCATCCCATGGGACACAGGAGAGCAGGGAACAGAGGGAGGCGACTTTAATTCCTGGGAAAATGTCTCATGAGGTCAGGACATTACTGCTGATCCAGCCAAGAAAAGGGATGCAATTGTTCCCAGAAGGAAAAGGGAAGAAGCAAACAACACGAAACCTTTAACCTTTGTGTTCACCATATCAAAATGGTCAACCAAAGGGTAATGGTAGCTGACTAGCTTTCGCTTCCCATAACCTCACAAACCATTACATTCCCTGGCCTTGTCATTTCTCTCCCATCAGCATTTCATGAACTGTTTCAAGTATTGTGAATATTTTACCTTTCATTTGTTAATTTTTTTTTCCAAATTATAAATGAACTTGTTTATGAGATCACAGTGGCATAGATCTGCTGCTTTCTTTTTCCATCTTGATCTTACACATAAGTAACCAGTTAAATGAAATCCAAGATATCAATGTCTGACTTTAAAAAAAATAAATCAGCTCACTATTAAAAAATACCCAAATTTGTAACCAGTGCCAAGAATAGAAAAAGGCCAAAAGGCCAGAAAAGTAAACTTCCATGTTAAGCCAAACCTAGCATTTCTGTAAATGGGCAATGCATATGAAGGAAAGGACTAAAAGCTTCTTAGGCTGAGAAATTACTACCCTTTCCTTTACATACAGAGGAAAATCAGAACATTCCCAAGTAATTCAAGTCTTTGATGTACAGGATAAAGCATATACTTTGAGCACACAATATTACAATATCTTAACATTAAGAGTATCTTTTTGTTTGTTAGTTTGTTTTTTAAACATGTGCAACAAAAGACATGCGATTTTTCTGTCACCTTTACAGGCAACTTACAGTACAGGGTAACTGTGCTCCCAGTCAGAGGACAGAATTGAAGGTGGCACTGAAGATATGCCATTCAGATCTGCCACTCCTATAAACTTCACTAAGTCTTGTGTTTGAAAAGAATACTGTGGCCTATCAGCCAGAGCATCTTCCCAGGATATTCAGGATCTCCCCAGCTTTAACTACAGGAATTATCTTGCCCCTCACAGGCCTTTCTGCAGTTTAGAGAAGTTCCCAACAGGCTGCTGGATTTCACTGGGCTAAACCCATTCCTCCAGGTTAGGGCAAAGCTGCAGCCAAAACCTCTGTTGCTCCCCTTGCTAACAGGCTGTAAAGGGAAAAATCACAATCCCTCTCCAGCGTCCAGTCAAGCTTCAGCCTTTGCAGCCTGGCTGCACTCTCTGGCAGTCCTGTTCCTCAGAAATCTTACTGACCACTGCAGCGCTCTCACCAATTGTTGCTCTGCATTCAGTATCATATCCCTGCTCCCTCCTGGCTCCCTGGTTTCCAAGAGGATGGAAGTTAACAGCATTTTTTGAGCTAGTATTTTATGGTTGCAATATTGGGACATCCTACCGACACCACACAACCTTAGAGAACCGTTTGCTCAGTTAACTCAGAAGTTAATGTGATTCCCTGGTAAGTTAAAATGAGCAGGATCAGTCTTGATTTTACACCAACCTTTCAGCAAGGTAATATCTGACAAACCCTTTCTCTTCAAGTGTATTGACACATGGCCATTTTCCACATTCATGTCCAAGGAAGAATGAACGGCACAGCACACCATGACAACAAATTACTTAAGTGAAAAACGCAAGTAAGAACTGCAAAAAAACCGGAGGAATTTCTGTATTTGTGTTTGTATTGACCAAAACTCAAGATGTTGAATCCTTATTAACTTAACGGAGCTCATTAATAGTGACATGGCAAGGTGAGGAAGGAGGAAGCCCATCTCCCTTGGGCACAGGAGGCAGCTGCCCCAAGGGACATGGTGGTTGTCCTCTGGTGCTGCTCTGCCATCGTGTCCCCACAGCAGCAGTTCCTGGAGGCTGCACCTGCTCAGCCTCCTCGGAGCCTCCTCCCTCTGCACAGGCAAAACTTCCCACCCTCCTATATAATTCAGCTAAAATACAAAATTGAACATGTAGTATGTGCATTATTGAATTATTTAAGAAGATACTATGTAGGATCTTACTCAACAAGACAGTTTAGGGTTGAGACTAAGCAGACATTTCCACTAAAACTGTTAGGAGAAATGCTGCTTCCCTGTCTTGGTTGTGGTTATGGCTGCTGACGAAAGCAAGCTAAGGGAAAGCAATTCACAATCTACTGATTGTGTAAGCAGTCCATGAATGACAGATCTCCAGCCTTTCTGCCCTGCATTTTGACCAATCTTCTACTACAAATTTTCTCTTTCTAATATAAAAATTGAAATTGTGCTACAAGGTCTAAATTTTTATTTAATTTTCTTATTCTAAACTGTAACAAAGCTGTATTGATCAAAAGTTGCAGACTTCTTGCCCCCAGTGATGCTTAAAAACTAATTAGGATTAGGAAGTCATAGGTTTGAATCAAATTACTAGCAAATTCCTTTTCAGAAAGTGTAAGAATCACTTAAGTTACATAAGAAGCAATAATAACAATCACTTTCCAAAATTACTGTATTTCAGAAAAAGTTAATCTTCTCAGTCTTTTGTAGAAGTTTTATCTAAACATGCACAGAGTCAGATGCTCAGTTTTGCTCCTGAGAGATCTTGGGAGACAACTTCTATATCCATCAGAATGTTCCAGGACAACTGGAAGCAAAATTCATTAATGTACAATAATCTATAGGGTAAAACCAATAGTGAAGTGTTCTCTAAGGTACTGTCATGACAGGAAAATATAAATAACTGACTGCTTTCAAAGTGTGATAAACCAGCTGATTTGAAATAATATTTTTTGCTAATTTAAAATAAAAATAAAAATCTTTATAAAAATGCGATAATGAAACGAGAGTGCTCAGAACAGAAAATACTTCTTGTTTCATCACGTTAATTTACCAGTAACAATTTTGCAATTAATACAAGATTCTGGAATTTAAATTAGCTTTCCAAGAATATATGATCAATTCCCATTTAGTAGGGTTACTGTCCTCTATTCAATGCTGTTATTTCCATTAGTAACCTTTGCAAATAACATGATAAACCTATCAATTTTGAAAGCCATTACTTTAATGCAATAATCATAAATTGCCTTTCATTTGACATTAATCCTGGGAAAAAATGACCAAGTATCACAAAGGGTAATTAAAAAATCACATATATAACTTCCAAGTTCAAAGAATATCACATTGAAGAACCAATCTCAAGTGAGAAGTTGGCAAGATAGAAATCCTGAGTAACACATCTTTCAAGGAGGAAATGGTAAGTATTTTCTTTAAAAATACAAAATTACCGCACAGTAAATACTTACAAGTATAATGTATGTGAGCACACATAGACTAAGATCATGGAAAAGAGTTTTTTCTTTGTTCTTCCTCTGATGTGTAACCAGCTTAAAAAATGGGAGCATTTACCATGGAAAAATGCTGTACAGATCTAAAAGGCCACAATATAGAAGCTTATATTGCTACCTGCATGCATTCATGACTAACTAAATCTTGATGTTCACAGTACAAAATGTGAAGTCACAGGTATTCAGATCTGTGATGTGCTCTAAATATAGATAATTTAGGTCATAACCATAAGAGATACAAACAGTTCTCTGATATAATTCTCATGTGACACTGTTATTACTTTAAGAGGAGTATTTCTATAATAACTCCTGATTAAATATAGAAATTTGACAGCAGTGACTAAATCTATATGCTATATAGCTTTTCTGTAAGCCTTTTCATACAAATTTTGCAGAAATTTCTGGACTGACAGTGCTAAAGCTGCTCACAACTAGAGAGCAAACTCCCAACTGGAGAGCAAACTCAAAACTCATTTTCATTTTCTTCTTGATAAATGGAAGTCTTCTTTCCAGGTGTTTGCATCTTTTAAGGATGTATTCCAGAATGTTTTCAGAGATACAAACTCACTTCAGAAAGAAAAAAATAAATAAAAATGAAGCTCTGTATACCCTTTGACACAAAAGAAAAAATGGAATAGATACTATCACCTTTCTACATGTCACTAATCACATTTCACCTGTTGTCACTGTTTCCATTAATTTCCAGAAACCTTAAAATCATGAAGGCAGTAATGTGCTGGAGTATCTAAGTTATTTGCTGAAGTTATTAAAAAAAGAAGATTTGAAATGTAGAAGCAGAGGTGCACAGACAGCCACATGCACCAGGAGTCAGTTTTCAAAGGTGAAACAGCAAGGCACATACACTTTTCTCCCCTCCCCACCAGTTAATGGCTTCATGAAAGCAAGAAAGTAGTGTAGCCAATATGCATAAGTCTCAAGTCTTGGATTATTTAGTTCTTGCTCTTTAAGTCCATGGTCTTAAAATTTTGTAATTTAGGTACACAACAAACTGTCATTAAAAAAAAAATTAAAAAAAATAAGTCTTATACTCTTGTCCTTACAAATGTAAAATAAATCTTGAAAATATTTTCCAAACATTGCCTAAAGGCTCAGAAATTTGGGAGCACATTTAAAAAGTATCATTTTTGATGTTAATCTTGTGACTTCTTGAAGTCTGCAACTGAGGAAATAGCATTTACTTCTCTGATCTTTTTCCCCCGTTTATTCCAATTCCTTCATTGTCACTTCATCACAAGCTGTGCTTCTCCAATCTCATCAATTTTTGGTTTTTAAATGTCTTTGGGGTTTTCTCCTTCCTCTCTGTCAGACAACTCTCACCACATCCACTCTCCATTCTCCAGCTAACTGTGTGAGTATTAACTGAGTAAAATCCTGCCCAGCCCCTCAACCCTTGGTGCTGTCATGATGCCTCTCTGATACCCCTGCAAATCTTCTTTCAAAGGCTCACAGGAAGAGATGCAAGAAGTGCCAACTGCAAGTGAAGGAGCATATAAACCTCAGCATTCTGCAGTAAGTTCAATTCAAGCACTGTGTAATAACAGTGTTAGGGGATAAAAAGAGAAGATAAAAAAGAACCCTTATCAGCACACATAAAGCACACCCAGCAGCAATAGCTGTAATGGAGAATTAAAGCACAGTGCAAGCCCCAAAGCGTACTGACAAAAAGGTAAGAACATTATGATGGATCTTGTATGGAAGAGGAAGAAACCACCAGTAAGGATGCTGTGATGACTTCCTGTAAGTCCCACTCTGATCACAACAGCTGCAGCTGCCACTGACCTCAGGACGCAGTGGTGAAGAGGTAAAAAAGGAAAACATCAGAAAGTTTGTGTGTGTATATATATATGTAAACTGCACATAATTCTAAACCACGATCTTGTATGGAAGAGGAAGAAACCACCAGTAAGGATGCTGTGATGACTTCCTGTAAGTCCCACTCTGATCACAACAGCTGCAGCTGCCACTGACCTCAGGACGCAGTGGTGAAGAGGTAAAAAAGGAAAACATCACAAAGTTTGTGTGTGTATATATACTTTTAACTGCATATAATTGTAAACCATTGAAATAGGAATAACAATAGTTCTTTTATTAAACTGACAATAAATTCCTGGCTTTCCATATAAAGTGTTTGCTTTTGTCCATTCCTTTTATGACTCAAAACCAGGTAATGATTCAACAAAACTTCTCCCCAGACTTCAACCTCCCAAATCAAATACATTGGTGTTTATAAGCCAAACGTAGAATATGGCTCATTCTCCCTACTGATTACAACAGACAATGCTCAAATGTTTCTGCCTTCTCAAAAACATGCAAAAATATAAAAAAATAATGTATATAAAAAAATAAACTTAGCTGGATGAATGGACAGCATTTAATCATGGTTCTTTTTCACATCACTCAAAGTTTCGCTTCAAAAACGTCAAAGGAGCATCCTGCCAAATAGCTTCACTATCATATTTCTCCTATGTTCATTCTACTCTGTTCAAAAATCACACATACATTAACTTTTTAAATTACTACAATTAAAAAATAAACCAAACTCCAAAGTTTGCTGGAGTTATGCTTTTCTGTTGAATAGAGAAAAAAATATTTGTAGAAATGTGGGCTAATTATTAAAATTCTATTTATTATACTTTTGGAAGCATACTAGAAGTGCAAAAATAAACCTAATGCACCAGGGACAAACACAACCATCCCTATGTCACTTAAGCCATACCTGTACTCTGTATTCTTTAATAAAAATTAAATTTGAAATGCTCTTTTTTCCAAGGTGATGTTGCAGCTAACTTTCTCCTTGGTCTCCCTAGTTTTCAAACTAAGCAACACATAACGTAAAGTTTGCAAAAAATTCTGCTTATGCGGGACTATAAATCATATAAGTCAGATTTCTACATTGTTGTTTTCTCTCATTTGCATGCTCATACATCTGGTAAGGAAAATTATAAGAGGAATATTTTGGGTTAAATATTGCTCAGTTTTACACTGCCAAGAGCTGCTTTTAGCCTTTGAAAGTACCAAATGTTCCTGTTGCCATCTTATTGCAAAGGTTCTGTACCTTCTTGGTGGTTTCTCACAGGCAGCTCCTGAGAGGACTGATTCCTTCTTCTTTTTCTCCTCCTCTGCACAGCCAACAAACTCTATCTCACATCTCCACCAGCCAACCTGCTCTTTTATAATACCCCTCTTAACCGGATCCAGCTGTGGCCTCTTAAGGGCAGGCTTGTTCTTAATGCTTGATAATTAGCACAGCTGTAACTCCTTAGGAGTGAGATTACTTTCACCACTATTTCTAGTCTCCTACCTTCTATCTATCCCCATGTTCCCATACAGGAGAATAAAGTTAGAGCCACATCCAGAATTCAAGAGGCAAATATCATCTCTGTCTTTATCCTTTCCATGTATAATGCTGAGGGCTATAAAATCTGAGTCCCTCCAAAATCAATGTTTGCAAATTCTCTACCACAGAACAGTGAATAGTCCTTTCAGGGCACTCCTCATCTGCAGCCTGGTGCCAACCACCATGTGAGCTTACAGAACATATTTGGTGGTTAGAATGAAGGAAAGCAGAACCTTTGGAAATTCAAGAGATAACTCCAACCAATAAATAGGGCATGAAAACATGAAGCATTTCTCACTGCCACTCAGTAATCTTGTAAGGATATCTATAAGACATGGTCAATGCATGAACAGTTTAACACCTCACGTTCCATAAGATTTGCAACCACTGCGCCTTCTTTTCTGTGGAAAGGCAGCATTCCTCTGTCATAGACAAACATAAGCAAAGGAAGCTCAGCAAGGAAGAAAGAAAAGGCAAGAAAATGAGGAAAGAAAATGCAACAGAGATGAATGTGATGGCATTATTTGCAATGGTTAACCACACTTTCAATACTAAAAGCATCAACTTGCCTGTGTTTTTCCATCAGACAAATAGAACAGAGTAATTAAAAATGTATCAACTATAGAGATGTCCTATTCTATTTGATAGACATTTAGTGGACTAGACTACTACATTTATCAATATTGCACATACCTCACAGTCTGAACAGGAAGTTTCAACATTAAGGAAGCCAACAAACAAACATGGAACCAAGCAGCAATAGCAACACTACTCTCATTCTGTGGACTAGTCCTTGTTTCCTAGGAGAGGAAAAATGTCTGACACGTTATAAGATTATTAAAAGAGCCAAACCTAACTACCAAAAAACCCCCAAAACATCAATATACTAAAGAGGAAATGGAAGGGATCAAATGCTCTATTCCTGATGAGAATACAAAAAACCCAAACCACCAAAGAACTATAAGGAAATCACACAAGTGCGCATTTGGAAAGAATTCACACATTTAACAATCCTTTTTCTCAATGCTGGTAAAAAGAAGAAAGCTCCTGCTCTCTCTCAAGGGAGTTTAAGCCTGGCATTGAGAATTTCACCCAACTTGCTGCTTGCTTGGCAAAGACATGAATGAAGACAGTTGAGAAAGACCAGCAACTAGATGAGACAATGAAGGATAGATGATGTGTGCTGTCTACACAGTTGGTTTTACTTCCACACTTGAGGAGCCAACTACTGGTGATGAAGGAATTTCTGCAAAGCAGGTCTCAGCCTTCCCCTTATAATTTCCTCTCTCCCCTTTAAGCAAGAGGGAGCTTTCAAGATTTCCAAGAATGACACTTTCCTACTGTGATGCTGATGCATCATCTTCCCACATGACAGGCAGCAGCTCCCAGCCCCTCCTCATCCCCTGCACCACTGTCTGCCTGCAGAGATGCTCCAGCCAAGCAGGAAGGAAAGGAGCAGGCTGCCCAGGGACTGGGCACATCCTCATCATGACTAACAAGGAGAAACTGAGGAAAAGGGGAAAGGAAAGAATTAGAAATCTGAAGAGAGTAAGATGCCAGGTAAAATATAGAGAGGGATTGAGAAAATTATGGTAAACCCAGCATCAAACTGAGCTGTTGTAGTTGCCCTACAAGGTGTTGATTTGGAGGCAATCCTCTGTTCTAATGAAATCTAGACAAACCTTGCATTTCAGGAAATTAGGACTAACAACATAAATCTAAATATAAAGTAAATATCCACTATATAAAGTACCTTTTGGAGAAATATAGAGGTGAGATAAATGGCCCGGGATCTGATGTCATGTACTTATTATTTATGAAGTACATCTTAACAATGTACTCTCAAGGGTATTTTAATAAAAAATTGAGCCTTAATTCAGAATGACCTTCAGACATGGCTTTATGCATATCTTCAATTCCTTTCAGCCAACATTCTCACTATACAATCACATAATGGCTATTCCAGCAAGAGAGCTGGATCACAGCATTCACCTATAGTAAATTGTTAATTTTTATATCATTAACCAATTAGTATAGTCCAACAGGAAACAAAACTAATAGCAAATTAATTCTTCTTAGAAACATATTTAAACACAGTATATTTGGAATATTGGAATATGTTCCTTTTTAAAATGTAAACTTTATTTGGTTGATGACTCATGTCTTTCTTCAAGTAACTGTGGGATTAAAGCACTTAGTTTCATGGACTACATTTTGACAAAGTTGAAAGAATTTCTTTCATTATTTAACATGTAGAAATTCACTCCAGCCTACTTACAAACAAACACACTTCTTTCACAGTCAGTGCAGGCTCATTTCTTTACCTGTATCTCCTATTTGCATACATACATTATACATGTAATAAGTACCTGCCTTGATAAGACATTACAAACTGATCAGAGTAATTAAAAAAAATAAAAAGCCTATCATCTAATTTCTACTTTAACTCGGATAAATATAATGACTAAACTAAGACTTGAATACAGAATTCGTATTTCAATTTAAAGATTCAACAGTAAACAAAATGTTACTTAAAACTGGATTTCTGCATATGCAGCATACCTCCTCTCAACTTAAGAGGAAATAGGAGAGATTTAGGAGAGATTTGCACCTGCAGAAGGCAGCTCAAGTTTATATAACACATTTTTTAATTTTAAGTTCTAGAATGACATTAAAATATATTTATCTAATTTGACCCTGAGATGAATTAATAATTTAAATGTGGTGTATGTGTTGCTAAATAGATCTATTAGATTTTTCTGTAATGAAGCTGCTCCAAGAAATTCACTCTTTAATGGGGCTGAAACCAGGTCTCAAAGCAGATACTGGGAGCAAGACAGTGTCATTATGGGTCTCAGCACTATTCACTTTCCATAAAGACAGTGTCATTATGGGTCTCAGCACTATTCACTTTCCATGCCAGCCTGAGCAGGCTTTTAGCAAGGATGTGGAATATCTGAGCCAGGTCAGGAAGTGGAAGCAATTTAAATGTTTTCTACCTCTAAAAGCAGACTGGAGGAAAATCTGGTGTTAAAGCTTCTGTTGGCCATTCTGGAGGGGATACACTGAGGAAGTGTGTGTTGGGATTCAGAAGTGAACAAAAGGATCAGATACATCTGCAGAATGTTTAAAGAAGATTTGAGGGATTTTATTCTCTCTGTCCTCTTCCAAAATAAAATAAATTTCTGCAAACACAGAGTGCCTCAGACAACATGCAGTGAGCTACAAGCAGTAGTTTACCACAATGCTTTTAACTAAATTTTCTGTAACACCACTGGCCACCGCACCCAGCAGTTCCTTACATATGATAGTGATGGAAGATTTACAGCAGAGATTTTTACTGCTATAATAGAGTGTTTAGCCCCCATCATTTGGACTTCTACAGCTAATTAGAGAAGCCTTACTCTCCATGCATGAAATTTCTTTTGGTGTTATTCAACTGACTGCTAAATTTGACAGTGTTATGCAAGAACATGTGCGTCCCCCACCTCTGCAGAAGGTTTCTCTCACATGCATACTAGATACTGATTTCACACAGGGCCCAACATTTGCTAAAGCTGTTTCTGTCCTCAGAGTAGCTAAAGCAGCACACAGCAGCTACTCGACATTTGCTAGAAGAAATAGCACTTAATTTGCTGAATCTTCAAATATTTATCTCCCTTTTACTGTAACAAAGACCTTGTACTTCACTAGAAATCTCAAGCTTTATATATAAAATGTGAAGAATCAAAGTTACGAAAAATACTGAGTGTACTGGAAAAGCTATTAGAAAATGATGAGTTTTTATTTAAGTGAAAATCTACAATAATGAAAAGTAAAAAATACTTTTTTAACATTCAGAATTCTGCAAAAATTTGAAAAAACTCTACAAAAAACATATTTTGACTCTGAAAATCAATGCATTTGATCAGATTGATCAATTTAATTTATATTCCCTGAACAACATAAATGTGTGCTCTTAGACTCTGATTAGCTGCTTAATTTAAAATGTAAATTCAATCTGTACGTTCTGAACTGTCCCAAAAATATTATATTATCTTATTATTTCCATTCAAAATTCTTTCACTGAAAAAAGAGTATTACCAGATTTAACTGATGTGATAAGACCTTCCACTTTGACCCCCATCTAAGCTTTCAGGGTGGCTCCATAAGAAGAATTACAAAAAAAACTTGAGCAAAAGAAACTAACTTAATTCCTTGATATAAATCAAGAAGAATGGTATCCAACCTGGGTCTCCCACATATCTCTCAAATGCTTAGATATTTCTTAGGTCTGAATTGGAAGAGGGATCAGCATATGAATTTTTTTCCAGCTGTTTTAATGCGACATAAATCCTTATGTGTATTTTGTCACTTGATACTTTTTACTTCTCCTTAAACTATTCAACACAAAATAAATAGCTATAACACACAAGAAAATTTGTGGGTTTTGACATGGAGGTTCCTGTGTTACCCGTGGTATATAGAAATTCCTGAAAATATATGAGCTTATTGGTGAAAAACACCAATTATTTTTCTGGTTTTTGTTTTGTTTTGTTTTTTAAAGAACTAACATAGTATTCTTTTGTTATGTCTAAAGCTTGGTGCTATAACCATAAACAGAATCTTAACAGACATCATAGCAGTATTGACACTGAATACTCTGTATGAACACCTAAATGAACTATCTCACATAACAAATACACGCTTTACGTATCACTTCTAATAAATGAATTTAGGACTTGAAGTTATTTTGTTTTGTATAGATACATAAGAAACCTGACAGTATCAGTTATGATTAATTTTTTAATAGTTTTTCAAAAGAAGAAGTATTTTTATGTTGATAATTAACAAAATTTATACCACTGATATACATATGATGAAATTTAGTTTCATATGAACATCTGAGAACCAGATACAGTTATGGCGTATTTAGTGGCCTTTCATCTCCACAATTCAAGGCTCTCATAAGGGAATGGGTTTATCACATGTAGTGTGGGGGGTCTTTCTTGTCAACAGATCACTGTGGTGAGAACTTCAAGTCAGCATTAAAACACCCGGGGAGACTCTGTAGGAAGTCATGTACAAGAGCAGACATTCATGGTGTCTAGAATTAATGAACATAGCTTCAAGAACCCAGTGTGAACAAAATTCAGAAAAAGCTATTACAACTGTCTTTGTGATGACATGAAAGATGCATGCAGGATGGTATGTATATTATATGTTCCAGCTGTTGAATTATGTTGTCTTCATTCCTGTCCTAGTGTGCAGCAGTCCTGCAGTAACAGCAGAGAGCCTGTAGCTGATGAACAGAGTGAGATTGCTGCCACATACTCTGAAATTTAAGGAGGAAAGGTGGTTTAACTTCTGACTGTTGGAACACAACTCTCCACCAGACTGCATTAGACAAAATTTCTACTGGGTTTGCAAGGGCGTTCAGGAAGAAACACTGAAACTTAATTTTTGAGACCAAAATAAGACCTTATCCATTCATGACAGAATGAACCAGGTAAAGCAGATACATTGTTTTATGATCTTTTATGTCTTGCTCATTTTTGTGGAATTAAGCAGCAAGTATGTAGCCATGTCCCTGTTCACATCAGACAGCAATGTCCTTAAGAGTTTCTGAAGGAAAGTCCTTAAGAGTAATCAATTCACTGCCAGCTGGTAAACAAACACCCAACAACATGTCCTGCTGTATCAGAAACTACGATCAGAAGGAGGTTAAGAGCAAGATCCCAACTCAAAGAGGAGAAGGTGGATTTCTCAGCTGAAAAGGGGATGCTACATTTGCAGCCTTGTGCTTTGGAGCACTCCCCACAGCACAGCACACCGCTGCCTACAAGGCTGCACCATACACACTGGGCCAAACTAAGCTGGCTTCAAAGTGACTCTTCTGAAACAAATGAACTGAGCAGCTGCAGATAAAAACTTTTCAAAACAATGTTGTGAGCCAAAGCCACTGCCATGAAACTGCTGCCAGAGAGACACAGCACAGTCAAAGGGTGTGAGAGAAATACTGTCAAGTCTGAGAAATACAAGGTAGAAGCTGAGTCTTTCAAACCTGCTCAAGAATGCCAAATCAAGAACAGCTCCTTGTTTTTCCTTCCCACTGGATTTTCTTCAAGCTGAATCACAGAACAAGGCTGTGAAAGTCAATCCACAGCGTCTATTCCTTTCCAAAATTCCAAATACTCTTCCAATTTTGCCCCTCTATCCTTTCCTAATCTCACCTTGTCCTCAGGCCTCTACTGTAATCATGGGCTTCCATGAGAGCTTCTTCCCTCAGAGACCTTACCCAGTATTGAGTGTAATGCCAAGACAAACTCTTGCTCTGGAAGGCAAAGAGGGCAGATATGGATTGCATTGGGTAATTTAACCTGGCAATTTTATGATGAGTTTAAATCTAAGAGTAAGGAACCTCTTCCTTTCTGAGGAAAAAGTAAGGGTTTCATTAAGAGTTCACATGCACACAGCCACTCACACCAGCACAGCTGTGTCTTCCTTCACCTCACCAAAGGAAAGCACCCATCTCCTTTGGCACAGGCTGCTGGAGCTATTGGGGTCCCCAGGTCACTGCCAACTGAGTGGGGACAAGTACAGAGAACACTCCTCTCTCCTCATGTTCCTGTCACATCCCTGTGCCTGCAGAAGGCAGCTCAGACCCTTGGAGGCAGCTGGATGAGGCAGGACCACGGTCAACCCCAGCAGACCAGGTCCAATGAACATGCCATGGCTACTGTAAAGGCAGCAGAGTTGAGCACTTCCATGGTGGGCCTGTCTTTTATCTCAACTGGATTAAACTACCAGGGAACACCAGGGCAGAATGCAAGGAAATATGTGTTTTGTGAGTGAATCACGTGCCTCACTGCAAAAAGGGAATAACAGGGTCGAATGAGAGAGCTGGGATAAATGTAGTTCCCTTCTAGCTCCTCTGGGAAGGATACGGTCATCTGTAATCTGACTGCTTCTGAAAGCCAGAAATAGGTTTTCCTTTCCAATTCCTGCCATTTATTACTGCTGATTATTAAAAGCAATGTGCACAGCTGACTTACAAGATGGCAGGTTCCCAGCATTTCTCATTTTCACTTCAGTGAGAAAGTGTTTCTCTTGTGACAGACAATGGTGACAGGGATGCAGAGTAACCCCAGATGCTTTGTGCTCATATGTTTTACCCCAGCTTAAATATTAGAATCCAAAAACTTTTTAAAATTCATTTTAAAGTAATTGGCCAAATGGATAGAGCCAAAAAGCAGCAGGCGCATCTCTTCTCTCACTTCAACAATCTGACATCTCCAGTCAAAATAATCAAAGCAGCTGCAGTTTGATCCTTCATCTTCCCTTTCAAGTTGTTTTTTTCCTTTGGTTTTTCCTTCACTCACTGAAAAGGGATGACTTGCAGTTCAATAACACAAGCATATTTGCACAACAAAACTCAAACCATGGGGTGCATCCCTGCTTTCCATACCTGTCAAATGCAGATTTGTTCAAAACACTGAAAATAAATCATCAGTGTTCAAACTAGATTCTGTATTTTAGATGTAAACAACAAATCACCTTGAAAATATGTATCTTATCTGATAAAATTTCCAAAATGAGATTAAAGAGCAATCTGGCTAATATGTATCTAACTCACATATTTACACACCAACAAGCAAGAGGAAGCCTCACTTTTAAGAATAATTGAATTAGAAGTTCTTATTTTAATGTCAGTTATGACAGGCAACCACTCGAATAAACTAAAAATTAATATAACAATTACAGTATGCTAAAATCACCCAAATCTGGCCAGAGAGAGTATTAAGAAAAGTAAAGCTGGAGATAGTAAAAAGAAATAAAATGGGAGACACTCTTGAATTCTCTGCAACAATATTAATCTGAATTTTCTGCACCATTGTACTGCTTGACACTGAACCATTTTTTAAAACAGTTAATGTTTGCAGGTCGTGCTAACAATAAAATCAGATTTAAATATCACCCTCTAGCTATTTAGCAAGGAGAAGAAGGCATTTAAAAAAATAACTCCAAGAAGTAATATTTCAGTGATAAATATCTTAAGTTAGAGAATACCATTTGAAACTTATATGTTAAGATTTCGTATCAGATTCAATAAAAGTATTTGCTTGCTTGCTTAGTTAATAGAGTTGAATTATTTCAATCAAGTAAGTAAAAATAAAACTAGATGTGAAAGTTACAGGACTAAAGCCCACTGGCGACATTTCCATGACCAAAATGAAACAAGAAGGGTAAATGGTTATCTATACTTTCACAAAGAATAAATGTCTGTTTAATCTTTGATGTTTTGTGGCAGCCTAAAATGCATCTCAGTATATACATTTAACCTCAGGAATGATCATTTTAGGAGTACAAAATAGAGTGTTTATCATATTTAATGTGGGAACACAACCCAGGTGGTTATGAAACCCTGGAGGAAAACTTCAAAGCAGGATTGGAGGTCAATATAGAGAGGAAGTATTCAGAGCTTTCTGCAGCGTCCACAGATGAATGTTAGGGGAAGTTTTTTGCTCTAGGATATGCACGGACTTTACACAGAATGTAGACAAAAAGATGGCAGGAACACATCCAGAAAATATCCAGAACATATCCAGGACATAAGCAGAAAAGCATCAGTGGGACCTCTCTGAACCTTCATTTTAAAGTAATCCCTATAATACTTTGAATTATGCAGAATCTAGACGCTCTTCACAGTTCAAGCTGAGTTTTGCACTTAAAATATTCCTAATCTGGGAACACAGAGTATCCTTCTCCCAGGTATTACAGGTTTATTTTGAGTTCCTACTTACTTTTTTAAAGTTTTATACAACCAGTGACTAGTTTATGTAACTAATATTAAATTTTCCAAAGGAAACACTTTAGAATTGGCATCTAATGTCAGTCTAATTTTGTATCAAAGCACTCTAATGCTACCTATAGTTAGAACTCCTTGGCATCTTGCATGTAATTTTATAAAACAAGTCGCAATTATGATGAAAAAGAGAGATTATTTTTGAAGCTTCCTTCCATTTTTTTCTGATTATATATATAGCAAAACTATAGATACTTGTGGGTTTTTTCTTCTTTCTTCCCAATTTTTGGGAGCTTGGTTTGTGGAGAAAGAAAGGGATTAAAATCTTTGCCAAGGACTCAAGAACTGTCTGGAGGTTTGTTTTCACTGCAGATGACAAGTACTTCCCTGCATAATAATACACATCAGCCAGGTGTCTGCTCCAACAGAAATCAGATTAGCTCCTCGACTGGTTGGAAAATAGTCCCCTCAGCACAGGAAGCAGAAAGCACAGGGCTTTGTTGTCCAAACAAGTTATTCTCCAATGCACTGTGCCACCTCATGTATGTCACTGTGAGCTGGGGCACCTGTGCAAGGTGAGACACACATTGCCTGCACTGAAGTCCTTACTCCAACTCATTCCTGTTTCCAAAAACCCCTTGACAGTCCACTTCCAGCTCTAATCCCAGGATAACTATTCTCTTACAAAACCTTTGCATTTTTGCACAAGTTAATACTTTGGTACCACAGCTCTCCCTTCATACAAACCAACCATTTTACAACAGGAGGCTGTACAGCTGTAGAATATAAATGGCCAGTTGAAGTCACCAGTGATAGTTATCTAATACATGTGTATATGGATACATAAAATGCACATATATACATGTATAAGCCCATACAGATATTGTTACATGTGCATGTCTTCCTTAAACAATTCCTTTATGCTCCTGTTTACAGATTCACAGGATATTTGGAGCTGGAAGGGACCCACAAGGATCTTAAGTAAATAGCCCATTATTAGCACTATGCTCTGGCCACCTGAACTGATCTCAGTGTCAGAGGTCCAGAGCCACAGACTTTTATATTCCAACATCACACACATTGTAGCTACCTTGAACAATGTTTTGTGCCCTGAAACCCTACCTTCCTCTCCGCATTTGAATCATTATTTCCTTTAAAGTAGAAAATGTGTATGTTAACCATTAAAAAAAAAAAAAAAAACAACAAAAAAAACATGGTAGGTGGAGCAGCTGCTGATAAAAATGAAGTTCGGATTACAGTGTCTTGGATTACATTACTGTCTTGGATGCTGGAAAGTAAATCAGACCCTATAAACCTTAAGAAAGTCAATGAACCAGGTAATATGTATCTTAAGTGGAAATCTCTCTGCTTAGAGCAACCAGGGGCATCTGCCTCAATCTGATATCAGTGAAACTGCTCACCATTGTAACAGCCTGAGCAGCCTGCAGACACACCTTAATTCCTCCTTTCTCCTGCCACACTCCCCACCAGTCACCGAGAACATCCCCAAGGCCACTTCTCATCCTCTTGTATGGCTCCTGTGACACTCAGCAGCTCCTGCTGACCCCCACGTGCACATCTGGCTCAACACCCAGAGCCATCAGTCACCACCCCTGAGCCCCAGGGAGGGCTGGCCTGAGCACACTTTATCTGTAGCTTGGTTCAGCAGCCGCAGGTGAGAAGCAGGCACATGAGGGTTCAGGAATCTCTGCTGTGACCTGTGCAGTACCAGCCTACAGCAGAAGCTTACAGTCCACTGGCTGGGTGTGCCAGGGACCTGTGGGACAAGGAGCAGAAAAACATCCAGGGAGGATGTTTGCACCTGGCTTACGACACCTACTTCAGTTAAAATACTTCTTTCACACTACTCTTAATAAAGAAGTTAGTTAGTTTTACACAAAGTTCCACTGGCACTGCTGCTCTTTACGTGGTAATTTAACCATACAGAAAAAAACACTACAAAAACATCTCACCAAGGGAGCAGGCTCATGTGAAAGCAGCAGGTGAAAGAGCAGGCAGAAGAGCTGTGGTTGTCCTTCAGAACCTCAAAATGCTGTCTCAGTATTGCATCCATTCCTTGGAGACAATTTATCTCTTTTCCTTATTATGTGAAGAAAGCCAGGATACTAAAGTATTTACAGCTGGGTCTATAAATGTAGGCTGTGCTAATATCCCTGCACTCTTTTTTTTCTACTCAAACCCAATAAGCAAAAGGAGAAATGCTACTTAGTAAACATATTTAATCACTCCAATCATGGTATGAATGGGAGATAATCGATGCCTTCTAATTAGAAATGGTATTGTCTCTGGGACCTTTGATTCCAGGTTATGTGAGACCCCACTGGAAGAAAGAATTCCAGCCCCCAACAATTTAGCCCAACAGTAAAAGGGATAATCTGTTCAGGGAAATAACCAATATAACAGCAGGCACTAGTACATACACTTCAATTGAAGACAAAATCATCATGAATAAACACCAGAAAAAAACTACAGGTCACAAAGAGTATAAAGGAAGCTGCTTTACATCCCAGTGCTACACACCCAAGAAAAAACAGCAGCAGTGAATGAAGAAAAAGAATATCTGTAACCTGATTTGAGCAGGTCCAGTAATGCAGAACTCACCTGCAGCTAAGCAACAACCAGATTTGCAACTGTACTTTGGGATCAACAACTCATTCTTTTTCCAGCTAGACCTCTGTGCCAGCTCTCATGTGATCCCAGCAACTATGACACAATATTAGTGATCTAAATGGTAACATGCAATAAAAATATTATAAAACATAAGGGCAAATGAGAAGAAATCAGTGAAAAAAACATTACCACACACAACAGCTAACAGTACTATCCTGTGTTGCTATAGCTTTGTGTGCTGCTCAGCACCATGACATTCTGGCAGTTGAGAGAAAATAGAAAGACTGTCCATGAGGGAACAAGCTGACATAACATAAGGATGCACATCAAGGAGATGGGCACTTCTGGCCTGTCAAAAATGCTACTGCAGCTTCAGCAGACATACCTCAACTAGCTTTGCAGCTGCCCGCTAGCAGCATGGGGTCATTCTGAGGCTGTGAAACCTGTCTGAGAGTGAATAAATACTCAAATAACTAGTCTTGGCACACTGCACTGGATAATTACATCTGACAATCTTTTTCATGCCCTCAGCCTCACAGAGCTATGTAGGCATTATCCCAGCCTGCTACACATTTCAAAGCTGTGGTCCCCAAACCATGCATGGAGGCACTGCATTACATTTAAGACATTGCATTATTACTCACAGTCACAAGCCATCATCACTACTACAGCACACATCAAAAAAAGAAAAATGTGACAGCTTATATCATTGCCTCAGACCCAGAAAAGGGACATCTAGTACCAAAATTTCAGTGGTTCACCATCTTAAGAAATATTTTAACAACATTTAAAACTAGAAGCATATATATTTCAAATTTTTACAAACTCCTAAAAGGATGCTAGCAGTGGAGCATTGGGTGGAGTGCAAACAAAGCAGGGTTGAGGGGAATTAAGATTTCTTATTATTAACACAACCACGGACTTCTCATATGCCATGGTCTCATTTTGACAGTAATTTTTTTTTATTTTGAATCATCATCCTTCAACAACTAAAAAGCTTTTAGACTGTAGAAATGATGGTTTTTAAATTATTAGTGCCAAACACAATTAATGTCATTATTTTTTTGGCTTGTCAATGCTGAAGATTCATGGTTTTGTGAAAATAGGAAACTCAGCAAAATACCAATGGACTTAGATTTGGATGCTATTAGCATACCCTACCTGGACACAACACAGGTCCTCTCTCTTTATCCTAGATTTAGCATATGTTATGGTCTGTGAGGAGAGCACTGAGGAAATTCTCAATGCCTTCCTTCAGTTTTTATTTCCCCTGTATCAAACCAACCAAACAAAACCAAAAACAATAACACAAAAAATTCCCAGCCTTTTTGCAGTTTTATTGCTAAGCAATTCTAATCAAGATCATTGCATCTCAAGCTTTGAGCTTAACAGCTTCATTTCAGATCTGTTTGCTTCAGGAGTAGATGCTGGCCTGCAGGTAGCCTCATCAGCTTCCTCTTAATTTTCTGTCCCTGGATGACTCCGAACACGCGCCCATGGCCCCACCTTCCTTACAGTAAGTCACATGCCAAAGTGAGTCAGCAAAATATGCTTAACCATTTTCCACAGAAGCAATGCTTGTATTAAATAAATAAATATATAAATAAAGGTAGCCAGAATGTGCATTTCCTTATGAGCTTTTTTGCTTTTATTTTCCCTGTTTGGATAGGTATAAAAGACACATTCAGGCTTCATGTCACACAAGCACTTAGATGCTATAAAAATACAAATTTAAAAATCTTAAAATTGTCCTAACAATTTGGTATTGTCTGCTCTATCACTGTATTTTATCTTCTGTTTAAGGTGTTTTCCCTAGCTGCAATAAAGGAAAATGGATGTCATTTAACTCTTTTCATTAACTGCGTGACATGGTTCAATAGTTTTTTATCTACCCTTAATTCACTATCATCTTTCCTCCACCACTGCATTATTCATGTGTGTCACCGTCTTCTAATTCCTGTGACAAATACATTTGTAATGATTTTATTTAGGATCAACACTTCCTCTCACAATGAAAAAAGGCAAAAGTTAAAGCAGCTTTGTCACTTGCCTCTGCCTGGAAGTCAGTCAGGACACAGGCAAGGCAGCCGTGGGGAGCAGGCAGCAAACCTGCAGCCAGTGTCAAACACATCTGGGGCTGACAGCAGCCAGGAGGCACCACCAGCAGCTACTGCTTCATTAATTTTACTGTGATTCAGGGAGGTGAAGGACTGAACCATCAATAAAGGCAAAAAACCACACCCTGTCATATTTTACATCTACCGAGTTAGGCTTAATTTAAACACATTTTTTACCACTTATTTCAAACAAAAGCACAAATTTTGCATAATATTTTGTTTAATAATATTAATTTAAATATTATACTAGGCTAAATATTACACTGTTACAGCCTCTACATAAAATTATTGCAATACATTACATCCTGGAATGCCTTTTAATATTTGACTAGAGAAACAAGAATGTTTATCTAATTCCAGCCTTAATCTGTTTTAAAGGAAAAAGTATTCAAATAACTAATTTTGTGTTTTCTATGACTGGAATAACCATTGTTACAACAGGTTGGTTTTGGCAGTGCCTTTACTACTTTCACTGTTCACAAGTTGTCTTACAGTTTCAGACGGTGTCAGACCTAGAGACTATATATCATGCCAGCTGGAGTGGGAACATTGGTTTTATGTATAGAAATACAGCTTTTAGAAGTCAAGGTCTGCTAGCAGATTCTCTACAAACTACAATGGCAGCTGTGCTAGAGGTCATGAATATTACATAAGGGCTGTCCATGTATTCAAGCCAGCATCAGTAAGCCAAATTCCCATAGCAACACTCGCATAGATTTACTCATTGCTAAGGGATGCATCAGTTCAGCAGTAAGCACTGCACTGCTACCCTGATTAATCTGCAAGATACTATAACTTCAACTCTTCTTTTCAAGATTGTGCATTTACTGATAAAATTTAAAACTTCACCTGAATTTCAGGGCAGCCCTTATAATCTTTCCCAGGAGCAAAAAAACCCTCAAAATAGCAAAATCCACCCCTGATAAAATTGAAACTCCTGACTACAATCAGCAATCTCTGATATACAAGGCTGAAGGGAAGAAGTGAGCTGCTTCTGTTGAGTTTCTGCTACACTGATCCCAGAACAGCAAGATGCAACTTCAAAGAGATGTTCAGCATCTCCTACACTTGGCACATTCCAGCAGCTCATTAAAAAGCTGCTGTAGGAGCTCTTATTAAATATCAGTTAACAATTATATTTTCAAAAAGCATTTTTGGCTTCCCTATTCAGGCTTTCTGGCCTGATGAAGATGTCTGCTTGTGCTTTATAGTACTGTATTATTTACAGAGCTGGTCCTCACCACACGATCAGCTACAGAGCAAAGTGATCTGGACTCACAGATTTCTGAAGAGCCCTTGTAAAACAGGTGGCATAAACAGGCAGAGGTGAAGCTGGCAGTGGAGAATTAAATGGAATAGGAGATGGAAAGGAGATAAAGAATTTAAAAAACTAGGCAAAATGGAGGAGGGGACTCGGAGAAAGTGAGAGAAAAATGTAAATCCGGTAGGTAGATCTAAGGGGGGATCTCAATGGTGTATTTAAATATATTAGAACAAAAATCAGATTTTGGAAAACAGTTAATACATTTAAATCTTGCAGCTAACATAACAAAAAAAGAAAAATTTGAATGAAGTGATAAATTAATGATAATAAATAAACTGAGCACAATTTTTACAGATGAAGTATTATTTAAAGATGTAGCACAGATGAAAGAGAAACAAGCCCACCAGTTTCACTGCTAAAACCTTCACAGTCCTAAATACATCTCATGGAAAATATATAAACACACAGCAAAAACCTAAAGCTCATTTAGTGGTTTTTCTTACTAAACTGTCACTATCTGCCAGGAGTATGGAGAGAACAGAAATCTGAAGAAGACCTACAGCAAATGACTCATGGGGTCACTTAACACACAAACTGTAAAGAAAGCCAGTGAAGCCTTTAGGAAAAAAACACACTTGTAACAGGTTCTCCTTATTTACATACGATTTTTAGGGACTGATTCTTCATTCAAGGGAGATGAACAGGATGTTCAACTGAGGGCTGATTTTTAACACTGTAAAAGCATTAAGTGCCCTGGCAATCCATGAGCAAACTTTCAGAAACATCTTCAGTAAGAATTCATAGCAATGACCCTGTACACGGCAACAAATGTTTGTATTTAATAAAAGAAGAAATGCACACATTTAAATAAGAATGTTCTGAAATACATAAGTTAATCAAGTGCCTGTTACAGAAAACTGATTCTAAGTGATTTTTCATGGAACATATATTTTCAACTGCTGTCTGGAAGGTTTAAAAGAGCTCCAATCTATATATTAATACATTAAAAACAGTTTATCACTAATGGATGACATGACAAAGAATCATAGAATGGTTTGAGTTAGAATGGATCTTAAAAATCATCTAGTTTCAACCCCTGCTTTAAAGCCAAGCATTTTATGAGTTTGTAACATGAAACAATACCTTACCTTTGCTTTTTCCAGCTGTGCCTGGGCCTGTCGCTCTGCCTCTCTCCGCACTGCTTCCCTATCTTCTTCCAGAGATACATCTGAATCAGATGGACGGCTGGTGTAGGAGTCCGCCGAACCCTGCAAAACAAAAGGAAAAATAATGTCACAAGTTCCTTTGATATTAAACAAAAAAAAAAAAGTAGAAGTGCTTATACACCTTGCCTTTTCTCTTACTTCTGTATCACTGAACAGAGACTTACTGACCAAAAGGGAAATTCACTTACAAGAAATTCTATCTACATAAACATTTTCTTCTGGAAACTTTCAAAAAGTGCAGGTGTCTTCTCCAGTGCTTTAGTTCCTGCCCTATCTCTGCGCTCTTATTTGTGTGCTTTTCAGCAAGCAGAGCCAGTTTCTCTGGAGACTTACAGCACTGGTGCAGTGCAGGGCTGAAGGACACACAGCAGCTTCAAGGATGGCTCCATAAAAATTAGAACTCTAAACAGTGACAGAAATAGCAAGCAAACAGACTTTCTATAATCAAAATACAAATTTAGTATCAATAATTACCATTACACAATATCACTGCTAAGAGATTGAATCTCTGCTATGCATTTTTATTTTAGGGCAGTGTCTTTACCTGACACACTTTCCCCATCAGAACAGCAAATGGCTCATATCCATCTCTGCCCCTCAGCAAGACATGCAAATGACCACAAATCAACTTCCAACTAATAAAATCCGTCTGGACTCAACACATGTCCCTGTATCACCACAATGGAAGCAGCCACAATGCCAGAACAGCTCTATAAATAATGACAGCTCTGCTTTCCCTCTGCATCTCCCTGCATACAAAATAGAGTTCTGGTAATTCAATCAGAATGAAAACAACTGTCCTCTCCTCACCACCTTTTTCCTCTCCCTACTTGCAATATATACAATATAAGGTGATAAGGAAAATGCAGGGCTTACACAGATATCAGAATTCTTCAGACGTCCTCCTTTGGCTCTTTTCAGAAGCCTGATCCAGGTGGCCTTCATTAGCCAGACAGCTCAGTTACTGTCCGCAGCTGCAGCGCCCGGCACTGATCTCATAAAACATGTGCACACTGAGCACTGCAGAATCACAGCTCCTTTCCTATCCATGCTCTGCCGTGAGAGCCTTCCTTCTCTTCCCTCTGCCTTTCAAGCTTCCAGCCTCACTGTTTCCAAGTATTCTACTGGAATTAAATTCTCAAATTTTCTCATGCCAGTAGGAAAAAATGGAAAAAAAAAAAAATTTCAAAAAAACTCCCGAAAATCCACACCACCTCCAAAAATCTCAACTTCAATGATAAAAACATGAAATAAAACCAGCTTCGGAAATATTGTGAGAGATGCTTCAGCTGATCATAAACTGAGATCAATCACAGAAAAATACCTAGGGCTCTTTCCTTTCTGTTTTGGGGGGCGGATTTGGCTGTTAAAAATAGTGCTTGTAAAAGAACCTTTTAAAATCCTGTGCAAAATGTATTCAGTGACATTTGCAAGTGCAAAGTTCATTTCATCTCTTCCTAGATTGGCTGGGGGTGGGGTAACAGGCTGTTCATACCACTGGGCATGCTCCATATGTGCAGCCTTTTACGCAGATGCTCACATCACACCGGGCTGTTAGCCTATGCCAAATTGCCATTTTACATCTCAAGGGTAAACAGCTGGAAAACGCGAGGTCCCTGTGAAACTGGAAGAGCTGGTACAGTGTTTCATTCCCGTCATGGATGTCTGCTGCCAGCCACGTTTCCCTTGGATGCTTGCTTCTGCCACGGAGTGCTGCCCTCCGCTGCAAAGCACTGAGCTCCACTCACATTTCCCTTACAGAAACCAAAAATACGCCTGTTGAGTGGGAATTTAACCCCCTGCTTACTGCCTGTATTTTTTCTGACATTAGCAGAGGAAAGGAGCAAAGAATAACCACAATATACCATGTAACATATAAATATTAGATCCTCATATGACAAAAGCCAAACAAAACCTTAAATTTCACTGTTCTGCTTTTCAGAATCATCCTCTACCCTGTAAGAAACTGACATGGGAGTGACACGCTAAGGCAGGTTTTTCTGGAGTGTTTACAATTTATTGTCAGACATGCAACAATCTAGGTGAAAAGAATCTGACTGTAGTGACCACCTTTGATATAAATTCAGATTTACAAGAAAAACAGCAAATAAAGACTACAGCTGAGAACAGTGGCGATGCACATGCAGCAGTATGTCAGCATATCCCAGGAATGATCGAATCCTGCCATGATTTGTGTCTGTGTAACAATGAAATTGCCCATCACAATTGGTGATGCAGCAGCCTACATTTCACCATTATTAGAGCAAACAACAGTTGTCACTAAACTCACAGTTCTAAATAAAGCTAGTTTTTAACTTTACAAATGTTTTACTTTTTTCTTTCCTGAAGCCCGTAATAGTTACAGCTGTAACAATGAAATTGCCCATCACAAGTGATGCAGCAGCCTACATTTCACCATTATTAGAGCAAACAACAGTTGTCATTAAACTTACAGTTCTAAATAAAGCTAGTTTTTAACTTTACAAATGTTTTACTTTTTTCTTTCCTGAAGCCCATAATAGTTATAGAATTTAATAAGCTGTCTTTGAACCAGCATAAAGAAAATTATTCTCTAAGGAATATTTTGCTTTTTAGGAGTTCAGATACATCTGCTAAGTTATGGTGATTGTTCAAAACTAAAATGTCTCCTGAGCTAGAGAAATAGGAGTGGAAATCAAAATAAAACACACTCAAAGTCTGCATTTTTTAAAATATCTTGTCTGTTAAGAAAATATACAGAGGCCCTGTAACCTCCCCAAAGCCTGTCAAATTTTGCTGTTCTTTAAAATTCCTCTTTGCAACAACTTCTGACACAGCTGCCAAAGGAAATAGTGGGAAAAGATGATCACCAACAAGCAGACAGAATTTTAGTGCAGAGTTTAAATCCCGTTATAATTGACACACCATTGTCCTCTGGACAAAACCACTGATGCTATCACAGCACTAATGAAAGGTGGGACTGTGATGAGCTCCCCCAGAGTCCCAGCCCCCAGGACACTCTGTGATCCCTGGACACTCAATCCTCCTTGGAAAGGGCACACGTAAACCCTTCCCCACCAGCCCTGCAGCTCCTTGGTGCCACTCTGCTGCCATGAGGAATGGAGCCATAAACCAGCCCTGAAGCAGCACCACCTGTAAGTAAGAGGCAAACAAACAAAGCAGCCATTAAGCCTGGCAGGAATCAAAGGACAGTGTGGGTGTTTGCTTCCTACAGCACTTCTATGGTGAGCACACAATATTTGACACTGACCAAGAAGCACAGCATCACTTTTACTGTCCCTCATTCTGCTGTGCACAAGGGATGCTACCTAACCAGTCCTCACCCTTAAAAAAAAATCATGAAGCACAGTAACATAATTCATATCTCCCCAAAGGGCCAAAATGCCTTTTGGGTCAGGCTAGAATTGCTAAAATTTGAATTTCATCTTCCCGACCACAGAGATCATTTACTGTGCTTGTCATGTCTTGTGTTGGCCACAGTCCCAACACACATCCAAAAAATCAGAGTGATCCCATCTATTTTAATTATATTGACAAATTGCATGAATCAACCGCAGCATTACATTTATTTTCCCCATGGTACAGACATGGTCATGTAAATTTTCTGCACAAAGGGAAAGCTGGAAGCTTTTCTGCTTTCTGAATATGGAAAAAACTCACAGCCAGATAACAGAGGAAAAGGAAGAGCATACAATTACATTTAATTAATTGTGTAAATTTCTGAATATTTTTATATGAGCTAAGAATGCATTCAGTTGCATTAAAATGAAAAAAAAAATTAAAACTATGATGAAACTATAATAGAAACACCTTGACTAGTCAAGAAAAAATCATGACAAGTGGATGTGCACCTTCCATTCATGACAACCAAGGAAACTACATTTCCTCCCTGGGAAGGAGGAAATGATGCCGAAGGTTTTTTTTGGTTACTCTGGAGTACAGTAAAAATCTTTTCCCAAGAGCTTCTGAAATTCAGTCTTTGTGAAATTCTTCATGTCTCCATCTCCTTCCTTTGCCATATGGAAGAGCTGCAGTAGTATCTGTATGTAATATATGATACTGCAGCCCCCAATTCCTCATCTTTCATGGGAAACTGTCTAATAAAAGTGAGATAATTCATGTTAATAATTACTCCATCTATTTATTCTTCTTTTTATTTTATTCCTTACTTTGCAGATTTACAGTCCCAGTTTGTTTGACAAATAAATTTCTGTTTTAATAACATGCTTGAAAAATACTTCCCAATTATCTTACCACTTATTAGAGTAGCTTCTATGAGCAATTCTTATAGTGCAAATTCATACTTTTCACACTGCTAGTGGTCATATGTGATCATATTTGAGTTCCTTTTCTACAAGACCATAAATGTCTGATGTTTTTAGTATTGCAGAAGTGTGTCATCTTTAGGAGACCGGGTCCCTCAAGTAAAAGGGGCTTTTAATATTATTTATTAAATAATATTAACTGTTTACTTGGAGGTAGAAACTATTTAGGTAAATTTGGTAGTGCCTCTAGATCTTTTATTTTCCTTGTTAGTTTTCTGTATCCTTGCTTAACTTTCATCAGCACAGCTAGAGCTTAAGTACAGATTTTGACTGAGAAATTCTCACTGGGTTAATACAGCCATCACTGCTCTCACCAATTCAATTGTGGCCTTTATGTAGTGTTTTGCATTTAAAGAATAAAAACAATCTGAGTACCATGACTAACTTCCACAGGGTAATCCAGTTAAGAATTACATATCATTAGAGCAGATCATTTTCCAGATTACTGAAAATTCAGAAGTAATTATCTTCTTAGGAAGATCAACCAAGTTCCTTCAAGACTTTTCACATTATTATTTATTAAATGAAGGCAGGAAGCAGTAAGCAAACATGCATTGAGATTTTACTAGGAATAAGGAAATATATGTGACTGCACACATATACAAACCCTTTAATTTATAGCAGTGGGGTCTTCTCTAAGATATATTTTTCATCTTTTCATTCACTTGATGCTAATGAGACTTTTAAATCCAAAAGCAGAAATTACTTTATATCTTCATTTGATTTATACTTTGAATATGGAAAGCTCAGGCCTCACTGTGCCAGTAAGAGGAACAAATCACTTCAGTATTCAGAATTTATAAAGACATAATGTTAACTGCTTATATTCTTATCCTGTGGCAGCAGTAAGAACGACATCACACGTCCCACTAGGACATGATTTTAGATATTGAGTGTATTACGTCCTTGTGATGTGCAACTCCTGCTTGTTTATTATGAACTAAAGTAAAAAAAAAGCGTTATTTCCATAAAATGTTAATTTATCTTAAAATATTTAAAGTTGATTCAGAACAAAGGCAAAATGTGAAATGTCAAAGTTTAGTATGAAGTGAATCTGCTGACATTGGCACATCATAATATGCCAGGGAATACAGATTGTTGTTTCACCCTAATGAACTTCTAAAATTTCTATTTCACTAAAATGATCAACCTGAAAAACATAGAGTCAGAAGCCAGAAGCTCTCCCACAAAGGCACCATGAGTAGAGGGGACCTCAGTTTGGCAGAGGGACCACAGGTGGTGAACATCAAAATTTCTTATCTATGAAGTTTTCTCCAGATGTCTAAACAATGTCATTTATTTATGTTGAAGAAAACACAAAAGGCTGCTCTGAGAATGCTATATAATACTATAGGGATGTTAATTACTTGAGTGTAGAGTTTATAGAAAGCCCAAATTTAATTAAATTAATTTTTGCAGTATATTTGAAGTGTATGACAAACTGTAGAAATACCTTTTAGCAAAGGAAAAATGAGAGTCCATGTTTTCTTTAAAGCACTATCAAACAGGAATAGTTAATTTCTTTAATAAGGGTCATGGATGCCTCACACCCTGGCAAAGTCTAGTCCTGATGTCCTCCCTGGTTCTTGGCATGCACCCTGCAATGCAGTGCCACAAAATTTACATGTAAATAGACAATTACTATCCAAGGAGTGCTGCCAGCTCCTACCATAGGCATTGAAATACTCAATGTTTGCATGTAAAAACCAAACCAAATGTTGATTACAATGTTTTTGTTGTTCTCTAGAGCTTATGTGGCATTGCTGTGGCATCTACAGCCAGGGGAAATGTTCAAATCACAGGACTGAAATTTCAGAACAGCTGGGAGCTTTAGGGTGGTAGTATGATTAAAAGGGAGATTATATAGGAAATCAGTCTTTTCTTTACCCTTAACATGACTTTGGCAAGCTTGATGGCAGCATCCAGCTACCCATTAACATGTTTACAAGGCACTAATCCAATCAACACCTGCCTGAAAGCAGAGTTTTTTAAAACAGCTCTTAGATTTGCAGAAGAGGAGATTTTGGCATTCAGGAACCACGTAAACAGCTGTACCAAGTACTTTATCAGGAAAAATCAAAACAACTAAACCAAAATAACCCCACACACATTTGTACTCACATTTCATGATATTGGCCTAAATGTTTGCTTCTAAGTTGTTTCACTATGAAAAAGTAGAATGGGTAGGTATTATGAGAGGAATGATGGTCTTTTCATGGAGATTCCTCAGAAAATCTTCAAAAATATGCAAAAAGGCAGCTGCAGAGATCAGACTAGTTATCAAACAAATAGAACCCTCATAGTCAGAGCTAAACTTTTCCCAAATCTTTGGGATGCTCTGGTGTGTTAATTTACCTGTTTTCCAAACAACATCTAACATATAAGACTCATTGAGACCATATTGTGCTTGGCATTGCACAGTCACAAAGTGAATGATGAACACTGCCTAAATGAGCTTGCAATCTAAAGGCTGAGAGAATATGAGCAGAAAAAAAACCCAAAGGAGTAACAAAGGGATCAAGGTAACAATGGAATAGAAAATAAAGCATTTTTAAATACTCAATATCAGCATTATGACTCATCCCTTGCATAACTGCAGTGCGTTGTTCTTTAAGTTTCATATATGTATTATGGCAGAGATTAGTTCTGTGAAAGCCTCTGAAGGAGGATAATCTGGTAGCTCTGTGTATTCTGTCAGAGAGATTCTCACATTTATGAAAAAGGAGAAAGGGATTTTGAGGAAGAAGGCAAGGACAGAAATAGAAGGCGGTCTCCAAATTAATTTTAAAAAAAGCTTTATCAATAATATAATTACATCATTGAGAACTTTAGAAAATGAAACAAAAACATCCCCCAAATTAAAGGAAAATAAATGGAATTCAACATTTTGAGAGAATTGATTTGCTCTAGAGAATGGCACTAAACTATTAATGATTTTGAGCTATAGAGGAAAGTCAGAGCGGTGACAGAACTAAGATGTTGCCAGTGGAATGACTTGGAGACAGGTGTCAAAGGAAGGAAAATACATCAAGGAAATAATTGCAAGCAGCATGAACCTAAATCATCTCTCTTTTGTCTCAGACTGTAAGTACACACATAGATATTAACACAGATTGATTGGTAACTTTTGAAAACACTGGTAACTTGATTGTATGTTTAAGACAATAGGTGAAGGTAAATCAGACTTATTAGTAAAAACAAGCTGACCTGTGGAGCTGTTTACCAGGGCAGAAGGGGCTTAAAAATTAATGGTTTTAAGGAAAATGGAAATATAACTTTTGACTGTATTTATTAATAAGAAGAAAATATCATGAAGAAAGTATTTTAAATTGCAGAAGGACAACTCAGAAAAAAAAAAGAATTTAGAATATAAAATGCTATGTAGTTGATATAAGTAGTTGATATAAGTAGTTGATATAAGAGTACAGACAGAAAGACAAAGATTGGGTCCATCATGAAATTAAAAGTGGACAGTAAAAAAGAGGAAAATGGAAAACACATCTGGGATGTCAACAAAAAAACAGAAAGCTAGAAAAGGAAAGAATTTGCAGGAAAGCATGGCAACCATCATCCCAATTTGTCTCAGCTCAGTAAAAAGTGCCAATTTAGATTCTGTGTTCCAGATCGTCAGTATATTTTTATCTGGGATTTTGGTTCAAGTCATTAAGATTTTCTGCATACTTAAAAATAGCTTCCTTGAAAATTCAACATGAAATTCTGTTACCAGTGGAGAATTCTGAAGGAAAAAAAGACTATTTTCCTTGAATTTTATTTTTGATCTCCATACATACAGACCCTACCTGGTTTTCAAATCTAACACTTTTAATCTACTCCAGATAAAAAACTGAAGGTTTGGGAGCTTGCTTTCTTATTCATTTTTTACCTTACTAAAAGCAGTGATGGTAAGCATATGTAATGAACTCTTATGTATTTTACTATTTCACAGAATCATAAAACATCCTGGGTTGAAAGTGATGCACAAGGATCAAGTCCAACTCCTGGTACTGCAAGGGACCATCCCCATGTATCACACCCTTTGTTTGTGACTATTTTCTAAACTCTTCTTGAACTCTGTCAGGCTCTGTGCTGTGACCACTTCCCTGGGGAGCTGTTCCAGTGCCCAGCCACCCTCTGGGGGAAGAAGCTTTTCCTGATATGCAGCCTGAATTTCCCCTGACTCAGCTTTAGGTTTTTTCCTTGGGTCCTGTCACTGGGCAAGACAGAGAAAAGATCAGTGTCTTCCCTTCTGCTTCCTCTCACAAGGAAATTGTAATTGTAATTGCAATGAAGTCTCCCCCTCAATGTCCTCCCAGCTCAACAAACCAAGTGACTTCAGCTGCTCCTCATACAGCTCCCCTCCAGACTCTTCACCATCTTTGTTGCCCTCCTTTGGGCACTCTAACAGTTTAATGTCTTTTTTATATTGTGGCACCCAGAGCTGTCCCCAGCACTCGAGGTGAGGCTGCCCTAGTGAGAGCAGAGCAGGACAATCCCCTCCCTTGCCCTGCTGGCCATGCTGTGCCTGATGTCCCCCAGGACAGGGTTGGCCCTCCTGGCTGCCGGGGCACTGCTGGCTCATGTTCAACTTGTCATTGACCAGGACCCCCAGGTCCCCTTCCACAGGGCTGGCTCTCCAGCCTCTCATTCCCCAGTCTGTCTGTACATCCAGGGTTGCCCCATCCCAGGTGCAGAATCCAGCACTTTCCCTTGTTGGGCTTCAATGTCTGGTGATTGCCCAGCCCTCTGATAGCTCTGCCTTCAAGGGAGCCAACAGCTCATCCCAATTTAGTGTCATCAACAAACTTTTTCAGTATATCAGTATGTCCCATGTCCAAGTGATTTATGAAGATGTTGAAGACAACTGGTTCTAAGATGGAGCCCTGTAAAACCGCAGAATCCCACTAGATTCCAGAATCCCATCAGATCCATAATCTGATGTCACTCCATTCTCTGTAACCCTTTGTGCCTGACCTGTGAGCCAGCTGCTCACCCATCACATGATGTGTTTATCCAGCTGTGAGCTGGACATCTTGTGCAGAAGGACATTGTGAGAATCAGCATTGAAAGCTTTACTGAAATCCAAAATATTCCATCAACTTAGCTCCCCTTGATCAACTGGGTGGATTATATTGTCATAAAAGGAAAATAAGTCTGTCAAGCAGGACCTTCCCTTCAAGAAGTGGTCTGGCTGTGACCAACAATGCATGGTCTTTTAGGTGATTTTCAGTAACTCCCAGAACAATATTCAGCATAATTTTACCAGTCACTGAAGTGAGACTGACAGGCCTGTAATTTTCAGGGTCACTCCTCTTGCCCTTCTTGAAAACAGCTTCCAGTCAACTGAGACCTCTCCAGATCACTAAGACTGTTCAAAAATCACAGAGAGAGGTCTTTCCAGCTCTTTGAGGACTCTTGGATGAATCTCATCAAGCCCCACAGACTGACTGGCACAAATCTTGCACAAATTTGGATATGACTGGGAGTTTATCATTCTCACAGCCATCGTACATCCATGCTCAGGGCCCTGGGACCCCCAAAGCCCATCATCAATGTTGAAGCAAAGAAAGCATTAAACAACTCTGCTTTTCCTATGTCCCTGTTTGTGAGGTGACCACACTCATCAAGTAACGGGTCAAAGTTATTACTGGATTACCTCTTTAGAAATACGTTTTATTGTCCCCCACAGTAGTGAGTAGCTTCAACTCTAACTGAGCTTCTAGTTGTGAGCACCATCTCTGCAGTCATCCCATGTCACCCAACCTTTCTTCCACTGGCTTTTTTTGCTTTAGCTCCAGAAGATCCTACTCAGCCAAGCCAGCCATCTGCCTTGCCTGCTGGACCCCTTACATTTTGAAATTGCCCACTCCTGTGCCATTAAGAGGTGGTTCTAAAAGAGTACTGATCGACCCCAACATCCTCAGCAGTAATTTCCCAGGGAGCCTTATTCACCAGTTCCCTGAGCAGCCTGAAGTCTGGTCCTCTCATATCTAGCATATCTAGGGTTGAAGCTTTGCTGGCAGTTTTCCACCTGTCAGCAGAGATTTTAAACTCAACTGCTTCATCGTCTCTGTCACCAAAAATGTCATCAACTACCACTTCATGAGATCCTCTCATTAGCAAGCATCAAATCAAGGAGGGCATCTTTCCCAGCCAGCTCCCTTAGTACCTGTACCATGAAGTTATCATCCAGATGTTTTAGGAATCGTCTGGACCTGTTTTTGCTAGCTTTGTAGTGATCCCAGTTGACACTTGGCAAGTTGAAGTCCTCCATAAGGACAAGGATGGACAATTTAGAATTATCCCTTAATTCCTTAAAGAATAATTAATCAGTTTAATCATCCTAGCTGAGTGCCCTATAGAAGACTCTCATGATGATATCTTCTTTATTTGTTTGTCCCTTAATCCTTACCTAGGGGCTCTCAACTAATGACAACTTCAAGTTCCAGCACGCAAACTTTGTCATCTTTCAAAGATAACAGCGGCTTTTATACATATTTTTGCTTGCTACCCTTTCTTTTTGTACCATAAATACAGTTTTTGTCTGTTTAAATAACTATATTTTTTGCCATCTCTTAATGAGTTAGTCTGACACATACACACTAAAGAAACTGCTGTCATACACTAGTTACTAGTTATCAGTCTACTGATAAGTTTATTTTCCAGATCATCTGCTACTGAAATTTTGATTTCCGAGTCATGGTCTCTCGTTAACCACCTTGGATGACTGTCATGACATAGAATGCTGCCATTTGCTCACTGCTTAGATTAGGAAAGGTTTTCTTACCAAGACCTCTGTTAAACTGTGCACATGAAGACTAAGCAATTAATTAAATTTCCCTCACCCAGGCTCACTGAAACCTCAAGCCCTTAAAACAGAAGTTAATTTGTGAGTCAGCCCAGGTATCTCTTGCAGACACAATGACCCTTTAAGCATCTGTAGCCTTCCTCTCATTGATACTGCCAGAAACACAAAGTAAGCAGTTTTGTATTGCCTAGCATCATTTATTTCAGGATATAAACGTGACAAAAAATACATCCTCACCAATGGGCTGAATCTAAGCCCAGTTTCTAAGAGTGTCAAAACCACATGAGTCCTTGTGGTTTCAGGTGTTAGTCCTTTGCTTTGGTCTTCATCCCTATAGACTCCTTCAAAAATACCAGGACTGTTTCTTTATACCCATTACCTATCCACCAGGTCTAGCATAAAACAAAGCAAACTGCTTGGGATTTTACAAAGAGGATGAGGCTCATTTTTCACTATTTATACATTATAATTACTCTCATCTGATTTCAAGAATAAACAGTCTTCAATACTTTGAATGAATGAAAATATCTCTGGAAAGGCCTTTCGTACCTCTTGTCTATCACCTATCAAAATAATCTTGAAAAATTCCCTTTCTCCAGCATATATTTTCATAATTTTTTTTCTAAACCAAAAATACATTAGTTAATGTATAGATTGCATGATGCCAACTGTTCACATCCATTGGCTCATTTAGATTTGTCTCTGCAAGCCACCTGACTTAGTGCATCCTCACAGAGTGGATGAGGGTATTAAGCTAAAGGAAGCAATACATGCCTGATTCTCCCATCCCAATCTACACGGCTGTCACTGCTTGCACAGCTCCACCAACTGTCCTTTAAAAGGAGAGTGAGACAGTTCGTGATTCTGAGTCTGATCATTTCTAGAGCACTATCCCCATCTCTTTACTAAGAAATAAGACTGAAGGCTCTGCATGTTATTGTCTGTGTTTTTCATCTGCATGACAATGCAAGAATGTGGAGAGTATATACAATACTTGTTTACAATAAAAAATAGTAAAAGGTTCTAGGAAACCATCTGATAGTGTAAAATATACAATATTGAATAAACCTAAATGTATTTTCTCATAGACAAAACAGATCTTGTACTATGGATTTATGCTAACACTAAAACTAAGATTGCTTAAATGAAGATGGGAGGGTTAAAAGGGCAGGGTTTGTTTTAGACAACATGGAAACAGAAATATGCATGCTGATGAAGATGGTGCTAACCTGATCAGATTAGATGCTAACCTGAAAGGAAATAAAATATAAATTAATTGCAAAAGAAAAATTCAAGGAAATCATAAAAGCAAATGGTGTGGTGAACTTTCATAATTCAGTGCTGGAGTATTTTTTGTGTTCGGGGACATTCACAGGTTGGAAAAATACAACAGATATTTTCCAGGACAACAACTGAACTCAGGTTTCTAAATTATTGCAACCTAGAAGACCAAGACCAAAAACCATTTTCTGTTTTGCAGACATAGGAGAAACATAGGAACATTCGTTCTGCTTCAGAACAGACTTTGCCTGGGTCAGGAGAGCACATTACATCATATCCCTCACAGAGCCATTTCCTCTTCTAGAGGATATACCACTGGTTGTTCTTTCATCTATTGTTGCAATACTGAATACTGGCAGAAAATACATACTTGATTGCCCTGCCACACACATCTCTGAGGAGCCTAGCTCCTTGCTGTTGATAACCTCCTTGTGGATGCTGAGGGATCTGGACTCCAGCCCCATTCCCTCAGGCTGTATCTGCAAGTCAAGTGATCCATCTGTAACCATCCTGGCAGGCCTCCACTGAATCATCCTCTCTGATTTATCCACATCTTTCTGTTGGGGCACCAAAACCAGTCACAGTCAAGCAGCTATGTTCTAATGAATGCTGTGATCATCTCTCTGGATAGAGTGCCTGTACTACTTTTCATAAAGTAATCATGAGTTTGGGATTTCAAAAGAATCTGCAACAAGTAATACAATAGAATTATTCTCAAAAAGATACAACATACACCTTTGGCAAACCTTCATTTTTTAGATTTGCTGTGCAACAGTCAACTTGTTCAAAAATTGTAAGACAAGCAGTATCTCACTATGTTGTAAAGCGACATTACTAATATGCTACCAGGATCAATCAACTTTTTAAAATCCTCAGATAAAGAGATTTACAAGTTTTTCTTACAAGTTTTTTTTCTCCTTGCAAGTTTTTGGTTACAAATGAGTCTTCAGCAACTGCAGTGATGAAAGACACAAGAACAGAAACTCCAGTTCTGCAAGTCTTAAGGTCTCTAAGTATGTTATGCTAACTTTCATCAAAGAAATACAAACAACCCTATGTCATCCCCAACAATTTGTTTTCTTCAGGAACTGCACTGGCTAGAGCCTGCTTTTTTCCTCTCTGATCCATTGTTTGGAAATTAAATTAATTTTCTCCTTAAACTCATATGGTTACGATCAGTCAAAAGTTCTATTTCTTCTAATCTACAAGGGGATCAGTTTCTACTTCAGGAATTACCACCCAAGCATATCAGCTGTACCTCTGCTGCTGTCACTGCTGGCTTCCCACTGAGCGCCAGGAACATGACAAAGGTGGCTCTGAGATTGCTGCTCTGCTGTGCTAATCAGGAAGGCAACTCTTATTTGGATGAGAGTCCTAAAGATAGAGTGAACGAGGAGCAGCCAAATGTAGGGAGGCGGATGATGGGCATCATTCAGATTATCCAGGGGATGAGCACCATGACAAAACAACAAAGAAGGACAAAGCCTCAAGAGGAGAAATATCAGGGTTATATGAGAGAAATATGAGAGAAATATGAGAGTGTATTTCAAGCATGTAAGAGATGGATGGCAGGCCAATGAGCATTTTCTGAACTTTTGCTAGTTCTTGCCACTCTCCAGTTTAGCAGCAGAGAACACAAAAGTAGACAGGTATCTTTTCTAGGATATTAAATACTGTATAAAAAAAAAAAAAACCAAAACCAAAAACAAACCTCAATATTATTTGGGCTTATATGCCTGGCATGAAAAGGATAGTTTGTAAGCTACTGTCTTCCTTTTGTTTATTTTTAACAATACACATTTTTACAACATTTAATCACTTCTGTACTCTATGAAGCTTTCCATTAAAGCCAGGCAATAAATACCCAGCAGTTCCAGGCTTCTGAATTGAAGCACACAGGTAGAAAGTGAATTCTACAACTGGTCTTTTCCTGCTTACAAGCATTCAGCAGGCTCTCTGTGCTCACCCTGATTTACATGAAGTCAGTCCCCTAAGTGTGCATGGGCAGGCAAAAATTTAAAAATTCTAAAAAACCCAAGATGCATCACCTCTCCTAGGTCACACCTATGGCCCATTCAGTAGACTGTATATGCACTGCTACACCACATTTGTACTCAAAACCCTTCAAACATTCTCCAGACACAGCTAGCTAGATTCTCTGGTCAGGTAAAAGTCAGAAGTCACCACTAAATTCAAGACTTTAAGAAATCCTCCTGGCTCTCACATTTATGCCAGCTAAACTCAATTTTGGAGAAAAAAAAAACGATTTGGTATCTTATTTATTCTTTTTTAAATTTTATATTTATTCTTAACTGATTTCAAATAGTCAGAAACACTTCTTACAAAATATTGAAAAATTTTATTTACATAAACCAGAATGTCATTCTTGATTTGCACTGCTCTCCTTCCATGATTCCTTCTGTAAGAGTTATTCCATTTATGATCAGCAATAATTCACACAGTCAGCATCTCCCTTCCTGTTCAAAGTTTTTAACTTTACAATGCTTAAAAAAAGAATCATGGTTTATTGTTTCCTTCATCATGCAGAAGAAAAGGAAATGCTTGTTGCTGAAGCTGGCACAGTAACACAAGTGTACTCTTTTATGACCTCTCATGTTTTGTCAGTTGTCTGCAAACCTGGGTCTTTTCATGATTTCAAAAGGTGTCATTATTTTTATTCCTCTTAATTTTCAAAATCATCATAGCCTATGATATCCCTAGCAGTTCCTTCTTGCTTCCTGTCTTGATTATGCTAAACCAGACCTTATTTAAATTGAATAGCATTGTATTCACATCATAAAATCTAGCAGAGAAGTGCAAGGACAACACTTTCAATTGTTACAAGTCAAGCTGATCCACAAAACATGTTGTGTAACTGGCAGGATTAATCTCTCCCACCACACTTACAGACACAGATGTCCAGGTTTATTTAAAATAACCCTAAACAAAACAGCAAAATTTGCAGTGTTTGGATTTTTTTTAAATGTATGCATTTTACTGGGAGGCATTTGATTACAGGAATAGCTCAAATTTTAGTCCCGGCAAAGGCAAAAACAGCTCCAGGAAATGGTATCAGCTGAATTATGTTTTCTCCCTCAGCACACCAGGACAGTCCCATCCAGACCATTTTCCAGATGTTCTTACCTGCAAATTCCACTGAACCTCTGGATCCAAAGTGATGAGAACATTATTTTGTACTAAAAAGACATGACTGAACTGAATTATTAATTTTTCCTTACAAATCTATGTTCCTGGCAGGAGAGGAGGGGGATAACATTCACGCATGTAAAGGAAACCTCCTAGAAGGCAAAGCAGCTTAATTTATCAGGAAATAAGTGTATGTGGTGGTTATTTAAAAGAAAAAAGCATTTTCCCAATGTCAAGTTCAAGTGAAATGTCCATCAGCAAAATCAAAATTTCACATATGGTACTAAGGTCTTGTACAGGAAACCTGATGATTTCACTTAAGCATGTCTGAAGGCCACCCCTTTTCTTGCCAGGATGTCCATAATGAATAACAGAATTACAGCACACTATATGAATTATTGTGTGAAGGAATGTTAGAAGGAATTAAGGGAAACAACACAACTTTCTTAAATATATGAGGTAAACCATAATATGACATATATGATAAATTGACTATATTCAAGCAACAATCTAATGCCTCTTTCATATCTCACTTTATAGATACTATCCCCATATTACTATCCCCAGATGAAGACATGGCAAAACAATCACAGTGAATTAAAGATTAAAGGCCTAAAATTTCAGAATGATGCTGGGCATCCTTCACTAACAGGAACTAAATCAGTTGCTGGGCAACTGCTGGACAAGATGAAATTTTCTAAGAGTGCGTTTTGACTTATGAAGTAAAAACTTGGGGATTCCTCCTTTGTGCCCTGATGATTTTTATATAGTCTGCATTCTCTCAGTGGAATCAAAGAAAAAAAGTAGACTGGTAAGAGGACATGTGGAGGAAAGGACATCTAGTCCAACCTCCTGCTCAAGAGCAGCACATTCAAAGCCACAGCAGATTGCTCATGACCCTGTCTAGTTTAGGTCTGACAATCTCCATGGATTAAAATTTTGCAGTTTTACAAAGAGTTTTCGTTTTTAATCTCCTGCACCAAATAAAAGTGTAAAGAAGTTCTAAGAGTACTTATGTCTTAGGATAATAAACTATGAAGTTTGACATTTAGCCTCAAAAATTAGCCTACTGAGCTGCCTCCAGAAGCAGATAGAAACAATTCTATGAAGATATGCACAAAGTCAATTTCAGTAAAGCCCCTTTCTACACATATAATAAACTTCAATTATCTCCAGTGAAGAGGTAAAACTAAGTTTGCAATTTCCTTTCAGGCAAATATACTTCATGAAAATACATGTACATATATTTTAATTCATACTTAATTGTTACTAAAAGGAATAGCTTTGAAATACTATTATGTTCTTATGATACTCAACTAGTAATATTAATGTATCAGCCTTGCTCCCAAAACCTGGCCTTTTATTGTTCCCTCTGCTTAAAGATTCTTGTAATGATCTACCTGTCCTTAGACTTAAGCAGTCAGCTGAGTAGGAAGCACTCTCATTTTGTATTTCAGAAACAAAATTGCTTTTCTTACACCAATAAAAATTACTTTCATTTAATGAATTTATTTTTAATAAGAACATCTGTATAGATATTTGTAAAAAACACAGAAACTGCCTTTAAAAAGTTTTAAAAAATTAACCCCAGTTTTTATTAATTCCATTTGACTGGTTTGTAAACTCTAACAGAACTCTAAAACTCTATTGTAAACCATAAAATATAATATGGAATTCTAGAATTTTAAATGCCAAAAATTCCTACGCATTGCTAAATTAAAATGTATAGAATCACACTGTGCTGTAAATGACAATGTAAAATGAAATGTGCACAAGAGAATTTCCCAGGGATTTTAATCTTTCATTTCTTGGGGAAAAAACCTTTTAAAATGGCTGGTTCCCATTGGTCTGTAGTTACAGCAATGAAAACACCCAAGTTTTGCTAAAATTTTTCCTGGCAGAATCTCAGGCATTAATCTGGTCAGGGATAGATAAAATAATAAAAATTAAAAAGCATGGCTATCATTACCACTTCTGTGTACATAGAAGACTGCTGAAAAAAGAACTGATGATTCCTATTAAAGATGTGTTACCTATCCGCTGGATTTTGTAATTCTTATTCATCTCTGAAGTAATTATCTGGAAAGTAGCATGCAGTGTAAGTAAACAAACAGCATTTCATTTAGTCATTCCAGCTCCTGGAGCTTGTTTATAATTTAGAGAAGACATGTCTTCATGACAATAGATGTCCATGACTTCAATAAAGAGGTAGATGAATTTTTTTCCCTGTGACAGCCTTCCTGAGAGCCAGTGTAAAATAAGAAGAAATTATAGATTTCCTTTGATCAGCTGCTACTGAATTTGTTCAACAGGACAAATCATCTTACTTATAATCATCAATTGGAAAACAAAAACATATTCCCAAACAGACAGCCTCAACTGTAAAAGAAGAGGAAAACAGAGAAGAATTAAAAAAAAAGAAAAAAAAGCACTTGTGCCCCAAAAAGACTATCAAAGAAAATTCATATCAAATATTCTGAAATGGGATTTTAGGTCCTTGATTTCCCTGCGTGGAAGGTTTTTATCAAAATGCCACTGGACTATATCCAGCCTGCCTGCTAGGAATGCTTAATTGAGCTGTTGTAACTGCTAGAGTTTTGAAAGGTCAAGAGAGCAACATGCTACCCAGGCTGCCAGCCACCACTCACACACCATTGATGGCAGAGTACTGTGCTGCCCAGGATAGGGAGGCTAAAACAGGCAGCCTGCTGCACCAGGCGAGCCGGCAGGATGGCAGACAGCACCAACATGCCTTCTTGACTTTAGCTTTCCATATGTGCTGCAGGGAAGTCACGATTTCCATTTTGCACATAAAACATCTTCTGCTAACCCTTCTGCTACCCCTTCTGCTACCGCACATCCATCCACAGGCTAAACAACATAGACATCAAAATGCATGTCACAAATACTTAAGTGGAAAACAAACTTTAAAGCAATGCTATTATTAGAGGCAGAACACTGGGGTTCCTGCAAGACCTGGATTTATTTTGTACCATATTCATGCAAAGCATATGCATGTCCCAGTTCCTTGACTGAAGACATTCAAGCCCCCTTTTTCTAAATATCTCAACTTTTGCATGCAGGGCACCACCCCAAGCATTATAAGTTGATTACTTAAACCACATGCCATTAGTACCTTTTACCCAGAGGACATCTCTAGCTATATAGGTCTCCTGACATTTAATTAAATAAGAGCTATGAATATATGTGGCATGAGAAGGAGGAAGTTGTAAATAATTTCCAAAAGCCTGGACACACTCACACAGTGTGCAGAGAGATCCAAAAATTAAGTATGAAGCTGCATAAATCAGGGGAGCCCAGCTAAGTTGGTTGTTGTTAACTCTGTACTGCCCTGCCTAGATTACTATTCCTACCATTAACACTTTTTTATGACTACACTAGCTTCATAGAAATTCCTCATTGAAAAATGCTAATTTTTTTTTCTGTCAAGGTCTGTAGAATAAATGATGAATATGGAATAGAAAAATTCACGTATTCCTGATCATGAAGTTATCAAGTTGTTTTTTTCCCCAAGTCCACGCTGGTTCACATCACTGAGGTAAAGTGCCTTGTGCAGCATGAGGGTGAGCAGTGCACTGCCAGCACTAGGTCATTATTACGGCCATTTCCTTCAAATGGAAATAAACTCAAACCAAGACCAATCGATGAATTTACAGATTTCATCAGGCCTTGGTGCTATCAATGCCAGGTCCTCTGAGAGACTTTGTTCCCTCCTTCCCACTGCTGTCTCACAAATAGAAAAGTAGCTAAGAGGTTCAGAACTCCCTCAAACAATTTGGTGGGACTTTTAAGTACTTTGATTTTGTTATTTTTTCTTAGTGTTTGTGAGGTGAACTGCACTGGTCCTGCCAACCCAGGCCAGTTTTCACACTCTATTTCTCTTACACTCTACTAAACATAAGTAAATTTCTCCTTTGCTATTTCATTACCTGGAGCTGGTCATTTGGGTTGGTTTCTAAATGTCAGAAACCATTTGACTTTCACAGGACTCCCTCTCACACGTGCCTCAGGCACAAACCTGCTTCGCAAACATCATGCACTCACCATGATCCTCTTCCACAATAAAAGAAATGCTCATTCCCTTCCTTCATTGCATTCAGACACCACTCAGCACTAAACCAGTGCAAAAGGATCCAGATAAATTGCAGTCATTGACTTGCCTCATATTTTTTGTTGGTAATACCTATTTCTAAAAGTTGTTTCCTGAAGGGAGAAACCTTGTCTTTAATCTCCCAGAGCTCCACACTCCCCAGGACCCTACATTAAAAACCAGGTGTTTGGAGCTCTACACAAGGGACAGCTGATCCACTGCTCACAGACTCGTGTACGTAACAGGGACTACAGCTCCTGCCTCCACCCATGGCCTCCACAGAGCTCCCAACCTCTTTATTGACTGTTCATGTGTTGGACAGTGGGGGCAGAAGTAGGGGAAGGTCAGACACACTACAAATACCTTCAATATACTCTCAAAAATATAAAAGGCTCCATCCTTAGTCACTGAAATTCAAACTAAAGACAGGAGGCAAGGAAATAGAAGCTATATGAAAGAAACAGTAACAACATTATTAAAAAATCTACTTCAGACAAACTACAGGACATTAGATTAAACACTGATTTTCTCTGGGGAAAGAAGTATGGTCACTACAGTTGTGCAAATCAGTGTCTGGCAAGTACACTGGGTGCATTGGGAGTAACACAGAAATGACCAATACTTTCCTCTGCATGCGTTTATTGAGATTTTCCCCTCTAGTGTTTCCCTATTCTAAACTGAAACTGTTTCAGGAGCCATTCTGCTACACCATCAGAACCACCAGCTCTCCCAGGCTTTCCTTGGGGAAATCCCAAAACTCATATGCAGTGCTTAAACACAGCTGTGAGGTCTCTGAGCTAGTCACGGGGAATGATGCCATACAGAATGACCCTCATTTTTCCAATTTAGGAAAAGAAAACTGTATTGCTTCTACACTTTGGCTGCTGCAGAAAATCCACAGGAAAAAGGCTTGCTAAGGGTGACTGTTTCACAATCTACATCCAGCTCTGGATGTGAGCCCATCTATCTTCACATATAAGCACTTGTTTCTTCCACATAAGAGTTTTTCTTACTAAACGCACAGTTTCAGGCATGAATAACTCCATTTCTTGTGCAGCTGTACAATATTTGCAGCTGAAAATTAACCAAGTGCTATTGTCACTAGAAACAAGGCAAGTGTCTCCTAAAATTTAAAGACAAAAAAATCAAATTATCAAGGGGTTTTTCAAAGGATGGACTCATGGCACTGAGGCAAAACTCAGAGACTGAATTTAATTTGACTGCCTTTCAAGTCTCTACTTCAAGTTACACTCACATGTTGTACAACTTATCTATCTGGACATAGCATTAGATATTGTTGCGTTAGGTTGAACTAAGGTGAACATGGAAAAGTCATTCCAAAATCTTACAGTTAAATTTTTACAGTGTTCTGCCACAGGTAATTTGCCAAACCATCCTTGTAATAACAAACATGCAGTTCAAGGGAGAGGTTGCCAAAGAAGCAATTCTGATTTATTCAGATATATTCCCATGTCAATCCACAGTATGATAAAAACTACCATTGCTAAAAAGTTACAAGTGACTCTCTCTGATATTAAACAACATCCTTTTCTCCCTTCACTCAGCTTCTGAAATAAGGTAAGTAGCAATGACTCACAGTAAATACATCACTGTGTTCTCCCTACTGATTTCTAGGACTTAAAATATTTCTAAAATAGGTGGGGTTTTCCATTGAAAATTAGCCCTCTCAGCAGAATGCCTGTACACACAGAATTGGGATCTGTCTGATTAATGAAGAACAGTCAAAAAGTAACTCTTCTCAAACCTGAATGGCATTTGACTGCTCCAAGATATTCCCCTCCTTTAGAAATTTAGCAGACAGATTTTCATACTTTTTGGAAGATAATTCTGCCTGGCAGGAGTCATGAATATAACTGGCATTTATCAACATCATACTTACTATTCCAAAAGAAGTGCTCCTCCTTCAAGAGGACATAGTAAAACTCAACAGAAGCGAAGATTTAATTTAAATAGACAAGTTTAAAACTTTTGCCTGGAGAACACAAGTGACAAATGCTCAATTTCCAAGGCAACCAAAACATATGCTCTGGACATCACAAGCAATTCACTAGACTTATAAAGAGGTTTCCCACTCTTTTTAAGGATATTTTCCAAGAAAAAATATATATGGAGATCAGAAAAAGCCAAGTTTTGACTTTCTTAGGAAAGTTAAAAATTGATCACAAAATTCTGAAAGTTGCATGCAATAGAGTGAATGAAATTCAATGATTTTTCTAAAATGACCAAAAACCAATAAAACTTGCTGCCTCTGAATTACTCTGCTAAAAGGATAGCTTCCCAGTGATTAGGTTTTTCTCAGAAGAAGTCCTACTTAACCCTACAGTGTTGGATCATGCCAATACTAATAATAATCATGCAGAGCCCAAAGTCTCTGCCAGGGGAGACTGCTGGTGGGAAGGAGAGATGAAACACTAAAGGTGTCCTGTGCCCAGCTGAGGACAAGTCGGTGCCATCAGCCCTGGCACACCCCGGGAAGGCAGGAGGGATGGATGTGGCTGGAGCTGCCAGCACCCACAGCCCTGGCAAGGTCCACCTGAGGGAGGAAGAGCAGATGCTCTGCAGCCATGGGAAGTGCTCTGCTGGGCAAAGTGTAGTCCAGGGGCACAGCGGAGCCTCCCAAACTTGCAAGCACCCTCTGGAGTCCCATCATCCCTTATGTGGAACTCCAAAGTCTGCTGGGAGTAAGTTTTAGATGCTTTTGTTTTGGGAGAGTAATGCAGACTACGATCTACCAGGCATCTGTGAAAAGGAGCTCCCTCTTTCTGTTTCATTTTTGATGAACTACTCCAATTATGTTTAATTTATTTATTTATTCCTTTAACCAGAGGTTTATCTCACAAACAAACAGGAAAAGGCCTGAACAAACAAGTTACAGCCACAAATGAGACTGTTGGGCCTGCAGCTTTTTACAGTTTCCTGTATTTATGAAATTAAATTGCTTACTGTGTCAAACACATCTACTGTGCCAGTTATGTGGCAAAGAATGCCTACAAAGATTTTATATGTTTATTTCATCACTCATAAAGAGCTTAATAAGCATCTGCTTAAAGTTTTAAAATGTAATGTGAAAGACACTGTGCATCCCAAGTAGAACATTTATAGAAATAATAATGGTAAAAAGGACCACTGCTACCTGGTTTATTATTAATAAATTTATTTATGTATTTTATTTATTTTAAAAAGATAGCTTTTGTCACTGTGTCATGACCTTTTGTTTTTATTTTTAATATGAAGTGGTCATAAACCCAAGCTTTTTTTCTTTTGGTAACTGATTCTTAAGCAATATTATCTTTGTCAGTTGGGATTGGTGGGAGACGACATCAAAGTTTATCATTATCAGAAGTTTATCCAAGTTGATGATTATCATTATCAAAAGTTTATCAAAGTTGATGATTATCAGTGCTGTCAGATATCTGGACTTAGTATGCACTCAGAGTAAGCTAATAATTCAAGCTTGTTTATACACAGGAACAAAAAGAAAGCAAAGTGGATGCAAAAGTTGGTAGTAGCAGTCTGTGGCATTTGGCTATTAAATTCAGCTGGGTTAGAATACCACCTCAGATACTCACATTTCTGCAAACGTGTCTGCATGCTCACATGGACGTGTGTGTGCATATGAAATGCAAACAATGATCACACACAGTTCCATTTCTCTATTACTCAATGTAAATATTGAGTTTTAAGAGATGGATTTACTGAATTCCTCTAAGAGATGCTTTAATGATGCTGTTTCTTTCCATCAGTAGTCTCCTCCCTAGGATAAAAATCAAATTTTGTATGCAGAGCTAGAATTCCTTAAACTTATTTAAAATTTATTTAAATTAATAGTAAACTTAAAATTAAACCTTGAAATTCTTCACTGTCACTTTTCACTGACTTTGTCCTTCAGTGACTCAAGTAATTGTGTGGGAAGACAAAACAAATGTCTTTTCCACAGTACAGAGCATATGGCTTCATGAACAACAGATCTGTACAGATAGAAGTTTCACATTGATTTAGCTTTTACTGAACAATAAAAGTGTTCTTCAAGCTTTATGTACACCATCCATTCTATTTTACTTATCACTGAGTAAAGCAAACATCTTGGAAGTCTGGCTGCCAAAATAACACCAAAAAAGTGCATCCTTATTTTCTCCTGAACTGTCTTGATCTAAAGAAAAAACTAAGAAGAAAAAACCCAAATTGTATTTTAGCCTGCACTTAGTGACACATTTTGTTTGAGGAGATCATTACTCTTCAGTTTCAAGGACCTTTAGAGATATCAAAAAGAACAAAAGAAAAGAAAAAAAAAAAAAGAAAATTTAAAAACCCCAACCCCACACAATTCATGGTGGACTTCTTACTTTTTCTACTGATGCTATTTCACTTTGCACAACTATGTTGTAGAAAAGGGACTGGAATGAGATGGCTCATGTGCCTGGGAAAGTTGTCTCAAACTTTCAACTACTTTCTATGACATAGAATACTTCAATATTTTTCAGAAGCTGAAACAGCATTAGAGAAAGAGATTGAGATTTGAATCCAAAGCTCTAACACCATTCTTCAGTCATCTAGGTTATTTTCAAGACATTTTAAAATTTCAGACTTGCTTGCTGTTTGAACCAGGAAGTAACTCCACAGGATACAGTGGAATGAAGAGGAAAATGCAGAAGTCTGTTAAGAGCAATTTGCTACCCTTTACGAATATCTGAATGTAACCAAATTAAAAAAAAAAAAGTTTCAAAGTTTAACACTCTGTCCTGCTTTACAATTTTTATACACAAGTAAACACTCTATAGCACAATCACTGCAGTGTCCTGTGGCTTACTGCTTTGGAAAAACTAAGTTCTTTTCAGCTCCCTAGCTTGGTTTGTGAAAGTTTGTGCAAGTCACACATACTCAAATGAGTTCAATGCGCAGACAGCTGCACTTAAATTATTTTCCTGAATGTCTTCTACATTTGTTGCATCTAAAATAGATAGCTGGCTGGAACTTAGAAAAAAAAAGAGGAAAAAAATCCAAAATAACTAAATTAATTCCTTGAAATGTGTTGTAGAAACCAGACTGCCATAAAAGGCCCTTTCATACTTCAAAGAGCAACTTCAATAATCAAAACAAAACATTTGAAATTGCCAGTTATATGCAAAGAATGTAGCACTTTTTAGCTTGTGAAATTTATTTTGATGTCCTATCGTAGAGTTCATACATATTTTTCAGTGTTATTCTTCCCTAAAGTTCCTTAGATTTGGACTCGGTCACAAATGCGTGTGGGTGGAAGAATCCAACCATTTTGCTAACAACGTAGCACTTGAACCACAGGCTGAAAAAATGCAAACTTTTATGTCTGCTAACAGTGTCATGCAAAAGTGTGGAGCTGTTTAGTGGTTTTCTTCTGGTCTTCTCTGACATCATCAACTTATTTCAAACACTGTTTTACACACGTACTTAAGTAAAGAGTGTCAGATCTTAACGTGGGTGTGTTTGGGTTTTTATAAGCCAGCTCTTTTGATGGACATTGCAGTACATTACAATGACATGCTTTGAACTTTTGTACAAAAGAAATGGTTTGGCAACATCCCCACAAACATACTATTAAGGCCACTTCCATGAGCTCCTTGTAGTCTATTTACATTGCAAAGTAAGAGACAAATTCTGAATTATTTGGAGGCATGGGTTTGCTTAACTCAGAGTCCAAACAGCCTCGTAGTACTCAGTAGTTAAATACTTTCAACACCACCACAATGCAATAAACAAGACAAGGAAAGTAAATTCAGTTTTATCTACCAAATAGTGCCCCACTACTTGAAGAACTTGAAGAAAAATATCATACTTTAAAAGCAATCGAACTGGTGAATATTAAAGTTCAAACACAGAACAAACGATACTGACAGAAATTCAAAGCTGTCCAATAAACTCTGAGACTGGAGCATTAAAAGTAAGTAAAAACTAAGAAAAAAAAAATCACTGTTTACATCTTACCACTTCGTACTCCTCACTACCAAAAAGGTACATAGTTTCTCCCTGGCGGTCTGACACCAGTTGCCCGGAGCGCCCAGTAGCCTGAAGTCAGATCTTGCGCTGCATCCTCAGCTCCCGCGCCCCAGCCGGGCAGGCTTCCCAGGCTGCTTTCCCACGCCTGGGCTGCTCCTGGGGCACCGGGGCTCTGGGACATCCACTCGGAGTCGGCTGCGAGGGCCGCGGCACCGGCGGGATGGAAAACTGCGAAACTCCGCGGGCGGCACCGGCAGCCCCGCGCCCGTGCCGAGCCGTGCGGGGCGGGACAGAGGGACGGGGCGGGACAGAGGGACGGGCCAGTGCGGGACAGAGGGACGGGGCGGTGCGGGACAGAGGGACGGGACAGGACGGGAAGGAACGGGATGGGATGGAACAAGACGGGGCGGTGCGGGCTGAGGGATGGGGCGGTGCGGGCAGCGGGGGGCGGCAGCGCCGCGCTCCGGCCCTGCCCCGCCTGGCGCGACACTGCCCAAATTGTGAGGGGGGAAAGAGCGTCGGGGGAGCCGGAGCCGCGGCTCGGACGGGCGGGCACCGGAGGAGCCGCCGGGACCCGTGAGGGACCCATGAGAGGCCGGTGAGGGCCCGGGAGGAGCCGCCGGGACCCGTGAGGGGCGGTGAGGGCCCGGCTGCTGCGGCCGGGGCGAGCCGGCAGCAGCGGGGGAGCCGCGGGGAGCTCGGCTCACACACACCCCTCGCTGCTCTGACCGTGCTGCAGAAACCCATGCAGCTACCTCACTATCTGTGCCTTAAAAAAGAAAAATCTCTTCTGAAAAACGAACAAACAAGCAAACAAACAGCCCAGAATAGTTTCCCTTTTGCATGTTTCGCTCGCTTCATTGCTTCCTCGCGCTGCTAAGCCCAGTGCTCTGCAAACACGGTGTAACTTTATCTCTGTGCCACAATGGCACTCAGGTCACTGAAAAGTTACACCCGCTACCTCCAGCGCACGGCAGCGGATCGGCATGGGATACCACACCGGGACAGAAGGATCCAGGGACCCGCCTCGCTCCTGGCCAACTTCTAGTCCAGGCAGAGCAGGCAAGAAAGAGTGAAAAAAAGCCAAAGAGCATGATAAAACACAAAGACTTCAGAGACCAAATCCCCAGCTGCATTCCTAAGCTCATATTAAAATAGGACTTAAAAATAAATCCCAATAAAGATGGCATAGGAATACAGCATAAAGTAAACCAGGCAGGCAGAAATATTGCCCTCTGGGCAGGGCTGTTCTTTACAACTGAGGAAGAGGCCACCAGTCGGCATCCAGTAACACAGCCCAAATCAAAACTGCTTTCAAACAGCACTATGAAACCCATCCCTTCTCAGCTCAGTCCTCTCAATTCTTTATAGTTCATACTGCTGCTAGCAATATATCCTATAACCAGAATTATACATAAGCACTAAGAAAAAAATATGGAATATGTAATATCTTAGGGAGGAAATGTGTGGGTGTATGCTTGCCCATGTATATCTATCATCAAGTTAACATACACAGCATCTCATGACAAGATATAGCATTGAAAACCAGTTTGTGCTACTCAATTTCCTTCTCTTCCACAGAAGAGAACAAGACCTCTTTCCAAACAAAACCAGCAAATGAAGCAGTTCAAATACATTGTAAATATCATCCCTGTTCCTTCCCCTGCATCATCCCCTGCTTATTTTAAAAACATCTCTTGACTAACTCAGTTTCTTTGAGTGAGTTAGTAGGATATTCTTCTCTCAATCTGTTTTCTCTGTCAAAACAGACCTTTTGTCCTCTGTTGACTATATGTGATGTGACTCAGGAGTCTGGATTTTTTTTGTGTTCTTGTATGTATCCACAAGCAGAGTTAAACCCAAGAAAATGGTTGGAAAAGGGCAAATCAGAAATCAGAAGACATTAATTTTATTTCCAACCATATGTTTACCAAATAGCATTAGTTTAATGTGTCAGCTGAACTGGTCACTTTGCATTATATCAATTGCAAATTATGCTTCAAACAAATAATATCATAATAGTTCATTCCCAGAGCGTAAATAAAACATGCATCATCATTCCTGCATGGAGGCTAACAGGCATCAGGCACCTCTACTGGAATGTAATCACCACTTGTCTAAGCTGGTTGCTCCTATTGATGCTGAATGAGTGTGGTCACACACACTTATTAGTTTTAATGTAATTGCCCAAGTTTTCCTGCACAGTGTTTTTAGTGTGAAACCACACCTGTCAATACTGGCAAAGCCAGTGTCATCACTCATTACTTTGCTTGTCTGATACAGCTCTTGTAAGCAATTGAAATTTGGGTGCTGTGGCTTGATTGCTCCCTTTTGGATATGGCTCTCACAATTTGGAGAAAAATAAAACCAGCAGGAATGTTACAAGTACTCCTAACATCAAAAAAGGGGAAAACATATTGCTTTGTATGTATTAAAAACTATGATAATTTTTTAAAAAATAATTTCATCAGCTCCTGTACTTTGGCAGTGAATATGAAATTAGGGACGACTGCAGTACACATACACTCACAGAGACTTAGGGCATTATTCAGGCTGTCACCACAAGTGACTTTCATGTCACAAGTAATTCTCACTGCAGACAGCACAAGCAGCCAGAGTCTGGCAGCTTGGACAGTAAATAAGCTGAATTGCTCATTGCTCTCTTGAATTGAAACATCGTGACAGGTACCAAAGTCTGTGTCAGGGCAACACTAAGAAAATTTGCATATAGCTTTTATGGTTCAAGAATTAAAAATCTGCAGAAATGCCACCCCTGTTGAGGGTGTTTAAACTTAGCAAAGCACTTCTGGATGACCTGTGCTCCTCTCCCAGCTAAGTGACAGCACAGGGTTTTTGCTGCACATGGCTCCCCCAGTAGCTGAGTGTTGCAAGGGACTGGCCAGCAGAGCATGGGCAGCATCTCACAGGGCTGGCCCTTGCAGGCAGAATGCCATGATCACACAGAAAGAGTGAGCAGAGAAGTGGAGGAGATGGAGGAGTGTGAGGGGGGCATGGAGAGGGAGAGAGAGGTTGGAAAAGAATCTGTGAACAATGGGGCTGAAGAGGTGGTGGGATGGGAAGAGTAGAAAACCAGAGTGCAGATCAAGAATGGATGGCAGCAGTGTGACCCACAGGGAGGAGAGCCTAGAAGCCGGGCCAGAAGACAGGAACTAAGATCCTGCAAGAAAAATGTTCATGGTAGGCAGGGAGCACAATAGGGTTTGAAAAGGCCTTCACAGAGACAGCTGGCTGCCTGACCAGCCTCAAGCAGGGGGCAACCAGGAAGGAGTGGAATGGTGTGGAGCAGGGTAGAAATGCTGAGATGGGATGCCTGGGCAGAACTGGCTGATCAAGCAAATACAGGCCATTGGAAAACCTGTAAGTTGGAGACTTCAGCAAGAGATAAAGTTGCTGCTCTATTTTTGGGATAGAATGGAACTAGGCAGAATGGATGAAGGCAGAAAGTATCAAAAGCATAGAAATACATCTGAAAAATGGTAGGTGGAAACAAAGCTAAGGGTGGAATTGCTCCTCTCCCCAGCTGGCACTTTCCAGCAAGACACGTTCTTGCAGATGTGTGGCAGAGAGCTACACCAACACGACTTGATGTAGACTGAACCTTAAGAACCAGCGTTCAGACTAAAGAAAAATAAACTACTGTGACTGTGAGAGTCAAGACTACAGTCTGACTGAAAAGAAGTAAATCACAAGGATAAAGTACATCCCTTGTTCAATGTTTGCAAGCGCTTTTAAAGTAGTTCTTGCTCATCTGTGGAAGCCAACACAGCAATAGCAATATTAATCATGTGTTAACAGAGGCAAACAGGTATAAACACAGGTGTGTCAATATATGCAGAGTTTGTTTTCCCTGACTGCTTCCCTAAGTTTTGTTCCTTTCATAAAAATCTATTAAGGTGTATAGTATCTGGTGGAAAGCGAATAAAGAAGAGAGAGACAGACTCTTCTCAGTGACTCCTAACAAAAAGGCAAAAAGAAATGAGTATTGATTGAAATATAGGAAAATACATTTGGACACAGAGATTTACCAAGAGTTTTTTGGGGGTTGTTTTTTGTTGTTGTTGTTGTTTGGTTGGTTGTTTTTTTTGCATAATAAGGTTTGTTTTGTTGCATTTTTTTTATTTTACTGAGAGGGTGAGAGAGCACTAGCACAGATTGCCCAGAGAGGTTTTGGAGTCTCAATCCTTAGAGATAGTCAAAAGCCATCTGAACATGGTCTTGGGTTACCAGCATTAGGTGGCCTTGCTCTAAGCAGGTAACTGGAATAGTTCCAGAGGTTCCTTTTTACCTCAAGCACTCTGTGAAATTAAAAATTATCTGATTCACATTGATATTTTAGGGATTCCATCTCTCCATTTTAATTTTCAGGGATTAAGCATAATGACTTTTCAGATTGTCAAAGAGAATAGCATTTAACTCTGGTATTTAAACCCTGACCCATGTCTTTTAAGCATAGCTATGAACTGTCTACACTATAAATAGCTTTGTATATCATAGTACTTCAACACAGTGCCTTTGGGAAAACAAACAGAAAAAAATGCTGACATGGTTGTCAAGGTTAATAGACTAAACAGGCCTTTCTTGATAAACAAGAATTTTTCAGCTTGTATCCAACAGTAACAACATTTTTTTCTTTGGGAACTCTATGGAAAGCAATTGACTCTCTCTTACCTAATTCAGGTTCAAATTCAAATCCCAGTGAAGAATGTCAACAGCTTGTAACACCTTTACAAAGCTAGCAACAAGAATTGTTAAGGAAACTTTTGGCCAAAAAACTCTGAATAAGCTATTTCCTCTTACATATGGCATGAAAGAGCAAGAGCTAATAATATAAATAAGGAGCTAATGCACTTTAATTACCCTGCATCCAAACTATCCCACCCCATCCCACACCAGCACTGAATAAGTTCTTAAAAAGGTTATTTATATGTGAAAATTATGATAAGCAACTATTTTTTTTTTTCTTATGAATTTTAACTCTGCCATTGATTTCCTCCCAGAGGAGTCTTTCTAACTGTGGGCAACACCCTTCCAGAGCATAAACTTAAATTTTCAGGAGTGTTACTGCCCTGAAAGAGCTACAGCACGGGTCTGAAGCCCAGGCTGCTTTGTTCCTCTGGACATCAGCACATTTAGAAGAATGGGTCTTTTCCAGCTCCTCTCATTGCCACTGTAACTCTCTGAGCACCGTGTGATGGTAACTGCAGTGTCTCAGCAGTTAAGGACACCTGAAACAGGACTCCACATTCTAAGAAACATCCAAGTGTTTTATGAAAATGATAGGACTGCCTGAGCAAGGAAGACTGAGACCATGCTAACCCAGAAGAGTTAAAAACTTGCTCATAGCACCACATTGCTCAGACAGTTTCATGACAAGTTAAGTAATTCAGTTGGAGTTTCCCAGACTTGTGCTTAAAATCCCTACTTTTGTGCTGGGGGTAGGCAAGGAGGGGGTTAGCAGGGCCAGGACACAATTTAGACCACTTCCTTCTCTTGAATGATACCTTCCTTTATTTAAAAGCATCCCTCAAAATAAATAGCATCGGTTTGGGCAAGTTAAAAGGGATCTTTTGTTTGTTTGCTTAATTTTTGTACCAGCCAAAGTAACGGGCAGCATCCTGAACAAGGTGCAGATTCCAAATTGTCAAGATACACTGCAATAATTTCCAGAAGACTTTGTATTTTTTTTCCTGAATTTATCCATTTTACATCCAACAAAACAAAACTCCATCTCCTTCCATAAAATTCCATACATCATGTAGGATGCTTGTAATTCTCTCTTACAGATGGTGTACATCTGAAAGAGGGTTGTTAAGTAAAATTTTATTCTGTGAGATTTAGTTTAGGTATATAATAAACCAGTGTCAACTAATTCAAGATGCAATAATGAAAACACTTCCTTAAGATTAATCTCACATCTTAAAATTCATTCAAATGAATGAATAATAAAATGTGAAAGTATGCCCATGGAAGTACAGGAATGCTATATAAATTTTATTTTTAAACATTAAAACTGCTTATCATTTGCAGATTGTTATTGGTTATTATGGTTACCATTCTCTGACACAATCCAATCTGCCTGCACTTTTCTATTTCGGGATACAGCAGTGATAACACTAACAGCAGACTTAACTTCTCAACTTGCAAACATCCATACATTAGGGGCACATGCTATCTCCTGCTGCATGGAAAGATAACGTGAGTATGTTCTCACAGTGTCACAGAAATAACAAGCTGCTGATCTCCCTGCAGTCAGACCTTAAAACATCTAATCCAACTCACAGTGAGTGTCAGGAACACAACATGTTTGAAAACATTTGTATTACAGATATATGATAAAAATACCTGTTGTATTATAAATCCTCTGCATCACTGAGATACTGGAGAGGTGCTATAAATGCTATAAAGTTGCAAAATCTGCCCATAGGTGATTGTTCCCATGCGTGGGCAAGATTTTTATTTTTATTTTTTACATGTGATGTAGAGTCATGTGGAACATTGTCTTCTTAAAGCCTAGTTGCAGTGAAACACAGAGAACGGGGAGAGAGGAAGAAAGAACAATTCAACATGTTGTTGCTGGTCTAGGATGGTCACAGAAGTCACCTGCAGCTGAATGTGCTCCCAGACACTTCTGAAACAGCTGTAAGTTCTGTCAGAGCTCTAAGGGGTTGGAAGAAAAAATTAATTCAACAACGATATTTTTAAAAAGTAATACCTGAGTATTAAATAGGAGATAATGTTTGCTTTCCTATATGTATTAACTGCAAAAAGGGAGATTAATATACTTTTGAGCACAAGAATTTCAATAAAAGAAACAACCTTCACATAGAACACTTAATATCCTGAAGTAGAATATATAAAACTTACACAATGCTGTAGAAACAGCTTCTGCTCGTTATTTTCCTTAAAAAATACATCTTTCCACTGAAACGTTACTACTTGATAGTGTTACCCATACCTTAATGCAGCATTAAATAAACACGGGTATTTAATCTCAGTGAAAAGCTTTCACCTCGCGCACTCAGCACTCGTCTGCCTCTGGGGGCACTGAAATGTTTCAGGTGCCATGGGCAGCTCCATCATGGCCAGATGCTGATTGTCCAGAGCTGGAGACTGAGGAAAACTTTGGCTTATAGCTGTGCAGAGCAGCTAGCCCAGACCAAAAGGAGTGTTACCCTCTAATCAAACCCCCATCCTGAAAACGGTGGTCCACCTACAGGTTGTCCTCTGGGATAATTGCTGTGCAGTTCCATGCTCAGGACATTAACTTGGAAAGTGATAGTTCATGGGGGAGATATCTGAGCCCCTGTGCCTTTAAAGTGGTTTTGGCTTTTAAAATGTCCAGCCATATCTCAAAATCACATTTACAGAAGTGCTTGTAAAACTTGTGCTGTCGATACCTCCAAATTCTGTTCTCATTTCAGAAAATAAAATGCATCTTACCAGGAGAACCACAAGAGCAGGCCACAGGAGTAATTTTGGCTCACTCTGCCTTTGTCTATGCATTTTTGGCATAAGCCATCATTCCACAATTCCATCAATTAAAATTATTGATTATCACCAAACATTGTGGTTTCTTTGGCCTCATTGCTTCTTCAAATCTCAGTTCCCATTTCTTATTTTTTACTGTTTTTGAAATCTCTAATATTTCTGATGGCCACAGTTTTGCACTCTTAAAATTTGGATTAATTATATTTAATTTTTGATGGACTAGCTTGTGCAATTTCATAAGCTCCACTGAAATAAGTTCTGGTGAAATGTGAAACCTGGAAAACTTGTCTCTGCAGAAAGGACTGTTTATCTCTTGGGACCCACTTAAGAGCTCAAAATAGGAATTAAGTGGAATTTAGGCAGCATATGTGCTGCTGTAACGGCTCTCTCACCTATGAGGCTGGGTGTCACCCTGGCACAACAGAAATGCTGTTCAGTTTAATGAGCAGGGAGCCAGATGTGTAACCCTGGCCAGGCACTCGCAGTGTGTTGCAGTGAAAACACAGCGAGAGGAACTAGCGTGTCAGCTAAGCAGGTTGCAATGCAAGGGATGAAATAAGTGCAGTAAGTTGCTGCTCACAGAGAATTAATGCAATGTGTTACAACAACATGTTCAGAACTGTCCTGATGAGATGCATCATGAAGGTAAGGTGCTTTCAGTCAATCTTCCTTGTCCACTCAAATTAACAGGATCTTGTTAGCAGAGAATAAGAAGGGGAATACTTGGCAGAGAGTAAGAAGGTGTGAAGATCTTTCCTCTTCTACATTGAAATGACTTTTTTTTTTCCTCGTTTATAATATAGATATAACTGTAAGATGTAAAAGTGTGATTTTTCAATTGCATCTTTCTGTATTGCACATTTTCTTCCCCTCCTTGCCGCAATTCCCGAACAGTGTTCATAAAGAATGCTCTGAACAGCCTGGCTCCCCCATGCTGACAGCACTGAAGGCTCGTGCAGCCAAGCAAAGAGCACATCTCAAACTGCATTTCTGTGGGGCTCTCCTTCTCTGTCTGACACTGCAGGACTCTCATACTCCAAGAAAGGCCTTCAGCCATTTTCTACACCCTGACTAGAATTTTAAAGGTGAACCCATTCCTGTGCTTCACAAGTCATCCCCCAGCACCTTTTACAGCTTCAAATCTACGATAATAAATTGCATTGGATGAGGATTTATGAGTCACTGAGAAACTCATCCTAAGTACAAAAAATTTGCTAGACATTTGATTTAACATGTGGGAAAAAAGTCAATAAAATAAGAATTCTAATCCAATCCATAACTGTTGATCTTAATACGGTAGCAACCTATAAGACAATATTTTGAATTCCAAGATGCAAGAATTTCTCCACTCCTAAATTAGTAAAACTGCACCTAAATTGTATATTGTGCTGTCCATAACATGAACAGAATTATGGATTTGCACTGAACCAGCATCAATGACGAAAGTTGCTTTTAAAATTTAAGAAGGAAATTATTCTCTCAAGTAGTTCAGTCCTGGCACCTTAAATTTCTCCTAAAATAAAATACTCCTGCCATTACAAGCTGGTTGCATTGTTTATGTCTACACAAGTTCTAGTGAAGCTGAGAGATCCATGTGAAATTAAAGTGATAGAACCTGATCACACCTTCATGACAGAAAACATTCAGCCAGAAAATATCATTATGTCCTAGGAACTCACTGATTTACTCTGAATTTTGCAGGAAGTTATCAAAGTGCTTAGTTTGAAAGCATCTTTTCCAGTATTTTACCATAGCATCAGCTATTCAAACTGTCATTAAATCAAGCATTATCCTTTTTCTTACACACCAAAGTGACCCTGTTTCCAAGACAAACTGGAAATATTGATGAAAAACAGTACTTTAAAATATCAAAAATTACTTTTTCCAATGCCTTCCTCTATGCATTAACTTAAAAATTTCTAGAGAGGAAATATTGAAGAGATTATTCTTTCAAATAATACTATAGTTTGAAAATATGTGTTTCATTGTTAGCTCATAGAAACTTTATAACTTTACAAGTACAAAGTATATGCAATTGTGACATCAAGAAAACCAACCAGAACCCTTCAAATAAATATCAGTCACTTAATGTTGCTTAAACAAATAGGCAAAATCATAGAATCATGGAAAATTTTGTGTGGGAATGGACCTTCAAAGGTCTTTTAGTCCACCTCAAATTGTAAGGCTTTTAATAAGAGAGAAAATTTTAAAGCCCAAACATTTTTTGGTCAGAGAGATTTTCAAGGAAATTTCATCCTGTAGAAGTGAGTTTTTGCAATGTGTACTTGAAACTGTGGGAGTTGCACAGGAATGATAATACATACTTGGGTGAGGACTCTATCAAAGTGAGAAGACACCAAGACAATTACTGTGTCTGTAAGTCAGTCTTTCTACAGGCATCCTCTGATCAGCGTGAGCATACTCAAAATTAAATTTAGTTTTTATATCTAGCAAGCCTCTAAAATTATATTTTCTTCTGATACTAATATTCTACCAATACATTAACTAGCCAGCTAGTAATTTTTAAATGGTCAATATTATAAATTATCAACCTGAGAGCATCCTTTCAGGAGCCTCAAAACATTCAGAAAAAGAATAGATGTTTATATGCAGTAAAATACTGCAAAATGCAATGTATCATTAATGAGCTGAAGAAAAAAAGTTGTTTAGTGACAGCAGAAGTAATGAAGCTTAGGTTCCCACACACACCTCCACAATACTTTCAGCTCTCTCTCCTTTTCCCTACACACCACATGCTCTGCACCCTCCGCTCCCTTCCCCTCCCTGAACTTCTCTTTTCGTGAGCTGAGCAGGAGTGAGCATTTGTTTGCTCTGTTGCAGTTAAAGTTGTGCTTCTCAGCTGGATGGATGCTGCCTTCCAGATGCCAGAGGAGGCCAGAGAGTGCTCTACATCTCCCACACTGGCCCCTGGAGGAAAAGGCTTTAACAGCTCCTCCAGCCCCCAGGAAGCTCTGCTATAATCACTCAGTGCTTCTGAGACCTCTGCAAGGCTGGTTTAAATCGGCCACTGAAGTTCCTGAGAAGCACAACTAACAGATGGAAAGTGGGATTGCATAAATCTTGTCTTGGGAAACAAACCTAAGAAATCAGAGCTGTTATACAAAGACTGTCCGTGCACTTTAAGACTCAGCAGCTTGTTTAAATATAAGCTGATGCCATGAGCAGCAATGTAAACATTTAATCTGTCAGAAAATTTTCAAATCATCACTGTCACAGAGCAATTGTTGCAGTTATTAAGCAGTTATGAGCACGGTATAAACCACAGGCTTTTGTGTCATGTACATGCAGCACCAGTGGCAGAAAAAAAATTTGTAAATACTGCTTTTGTAACAAAGGACTTTAGGGATCAGTGATTAAATATTGCAAACAGTTATATATTCATATGTAATTAGACAACCTATTTTCTAAATTCTGGCATCTCCTGTATTTTGATCCATAGCAAAAAAAAATAAATTAAAAAAAAAAGAATCCCAGTTGTTAAATAGCCTATAAAATTGATAGCTGAATGCAATTGAAGCACTTTACCTCCTGTCCTTTTTTTTTTGTTTTTTTTTTTTTTTTTTTTTTTGTGGCAGCTCCACACCGGGGATCCTGGGAAGCAAATAGCAGAATTTGCCCTTTTAAGTTTATGAATTCCTCGGCTTGTTCACTGCTATTTGAAAACTGAATAAAAAATATTAGCAGCAAATATCTATTTCACTGATGTCACAAATGTAAATTTGGATAAATTGGAAAATGGTGGGTGCTGCTTCTGTGTATAGAGGGTGAGGTAAGGACAAAATGTCCTTACACTTTCTGACAGTTACTGAAGTTTCCATACTTCAGAACTTCTATGTTACAATGACTGTTAGTGATGAAAATGTGTCAGTGGTTATGCAATAAGTAATCCTTTATTTCATCTTTCTATAACATTTTAATTAACTTGAACACATCAGGGGTCAACATATTCCAAGGGACATTCTGTCATCTGGAAATTTAGAAAAATGTAACCATAAAGCAGTTAACTGAATTTCTGGACAAGTACACAATTTCAATCTACTTTTGATGCAACAACTGCCATTCAAAGACTATAATCAATAATAAATTTACTTAATTATTGATGCCAATAATATGAAAGTTCTCAAGCTATATCTCTTCTTTAATCTTCCCAATTACCTTCCTCCTGGATATTTAAACAATTTGTTTTTTCAATTAGATAATATCTGAGGAGCAGTACTGCTAAACAAAATGCTAATTTGTTTTACAGCTTCCTGTAAAATGCTTCTGAACAAGAAGTGACTACAGCTAAAACTCACATTAGCAAAACAAAATAGCCTTCTCCACATGACATATCTGGAGACTAGAATAAAAACTGAGGAAACAGGAATAGAATAATCATCAGCTATCACTTTGAAAGAAGGGTTGACGAAATACTGAGGGATTCGGTATTGATGACATTATTTGACAACCAGCAGACAGGAAGATGAAAATGCTGCATGGAAACATGTAGATCGGTTGTGCTAAGTTTCAACATCAGATTGGTTTTGTCGAGGAAAACAGTATTTTCCAATTTGAGGGATTTTTTTAAATTTTACAACAACTTTTTCCCATCAAAAAAAGTTATGTCCTGATTTCTCCCCACCTATATTTGTACTGGGATTATATTGTCAGAGAATTATTGATAATTATTATTATTATTGTCAGAGAATCCTAACACATATTGTTTACCTGAACTCTTAATAATTGCTTGTATATAGATTAAAACATAAAGACTTAAGCTTTTTTACTATATTAATTAGATAAGAAAATACTAAATGCAGCTATAGCTGTGGTTCAACTCGATTATTGTAAGGCTCTTCTCCAAGCTAAATGGTTCTGTGATTCTATTAGTAGCTGATTTCTACTATTCTGAACATCCATGCTAGAATTGCATATATTAATTGTACACTTTCCTGCTTCATGGCACACTTCCTGTAGGACCCACTGTTGCACTACTTTCCCCACAAACATAAGAGCACAGTCTAATTGGAATAAAAAGAAGTTGTTTATAAAGAAAAGTTGTCCATAAAAGGAGAACAGAATGGATATTAGCAATAACTAATCAGTTTCCTATGTGGAGATCCCTAAATAACCCAGGAATAGCAATGATCCAAATCTGATTTCCTTCTAGAAAAAAGCTGTGGAGCAGCTGTTACACAAGACAATGCCCCTGACTTCCCTCAGAACAACTCTGGAAAGCTACTGTCATCTTAAGGTACTGTTCTTTTACTGCAATTTTATTCAAAAAGCTCATAAATGTTATAGAAAGAAGCAAGCTTATTCAGCAAACATTCAGCTAAAATTTATGTTTATGTTAATTTTATTTTAATCCTCATCCCTTTCTCATACAGTGCAAAAAGAAAAAGCACATCCATTTGAACTTTAAAAATACTATTTGTCATCTATTTAAATTTTATTTCACAGCACAGCTGTAGTGGGATGTCTGCTACTAAAACTCCCTGGCCCCAGCATACACATACCTGGTCAAATGCTGCCAAAGCAAGACTCATGAACGTGTTACAACCTAACCCCATAAAAATAATAGAGAGTATAATGTTTGTGTCTGTAGAGAGAATGTACTTCAAGCTACTGCCAGCAGAGAGTCCCATTGCTTTCATATTGAGAAGAAAATAATTTAGCACCATCCCCAAAAATCACTGAACAAAAAGCAAGCCACTTTTAACTACTTTAATAGGGTCATAGAGAGAAGCCCTCAGCAGCAGCCACCTGCAAGTGCTTTCCCTCCCCCTCAACTCATTTTGTTACAGTTTTTCCAAACTGTAAGTCAAGTTAGCGTGTTTCAAAAAAGGAAGCTCAAAAGTATGGTTTGGACTTCCACAAAAAGGCTGGCACATTTCTCAACAACATTCCAGTTTGGCTAAATGAGAACAAAGTGAAACAGTTTAACTGTAATTAAGTTAACTTGCAAGCCAGCCTCTACATCGCATTGTAAAATTAAAGGGCTCCCGAGCATCTGGCCTGCACTCCTACCACATATGCTTACCCCAGGAGCAATGTGCTTAGTTTGAGGAGACATCAGGCGTCTGTCAAGCATGTCAGCCTCACTCCAAGCAGGCCAGCCCTTCCAGCAGCAGCAACACTTCTTACAGGAGTGCAGCCTCCGACGCAAAGCAGCGCACCAGCGAGACCTTCAGCCCACACTGGCCATCATTGCCAATACCTGTACTTGCAAGGCCTGGTTTAAAGGGCACAGCTTTGGAGCAAGACTGTTAGCTGGCCGTTCCTCTCAGCTGTTGATCTGATACAGTCCCTACGTTAGGGACAGCTCAGCAGAGAGCCTGTCACCATCAATTACCAAGGAGGAGTGGGAGGGCTCCGTGCTCATGGTGACGCCAGCCGCTGTAAGGACAGAGCCTGCACACTTGCTGGAGTAACATCACTCTTTGTTCATCTCAGATGTATGGTTTGCAACATGCATGGCCTCCTGGTAACATACAACTGCTGTGCAGCCAGAAACAGGAAAGGCATCTGAGCATTAACAAAGCACAATCCATTTATTGATGTCTGTGGATACAGATTTTTTCTTTCTATTCTCCCCCCCACCACCCCAACAGAAATATTATTCTGGAATTTCAGGCTGTAAATATCAATTTAAGTTGGAAATTTTCTGTGTAAAAGAAAAATTCTGCTTGACTCTACATAAGGTTAAAGACATATTATGGTAGAAGATAGATATAAATGAACCTTAATCATGATTTTTATATAAACTTTCACCCTAAAAAACTCTCACTAAACATTTCATCATGCCAATACTTCTACATATTAGTCAGTCAACTGAAATTATCAGGAAAACTTACATGCATTTTATTGGCCCAAATGAGTTTAAGAATTTGCAAGATTAAGGTCAACTGGCTTAAAATAAGAGCATAGGTTAAGAGTAAATAAGGATTCATGTTTGTATTTGTCTGAGGCTTCTGGAGGTGCAGTAAAGACGAGAAAGGACCAGGCAGCAACAGGCAAGGAATGGTATGAACAGAAAAAGAGCTACAGAGAAACCACTTTCCCCCTTTGTTACCACTGAGATAATGAATGTCAAGGCAGTGATTCCTCAGAGGAGCAACAAGCATAAACATTGTTTTGGCTCCAGCTGCTCAATGAGCTGGGCAATTTTCTCCTCTGCCTATGCCTCAAGACTGTTCTTCAATAGACATGTGAGGCCAGAAAAGCCCCACAAAGTCCAGCCTCTGGTCCATAAGAGCTGAAAACATTGTCCATTTCCAAAAGCTAAACTCTTAATACCAACTTTGTGTGCAGACTCTGTAAAGACAACAGTACTCGGAGAGGGAAGGGCAGACCCTACCTACATGTCTACAAAAAGTACCAAAACAGATTCTTTTTTTTCCCCTTTTAGACAAAAATCTCAGGCTGGCTTCCATTTTTATTAACTGGTCCCTGCACATTTTTTCACACAGACACTTTTAATGTGTACCAATATTGATCTATATAAAGTTATGCTCTTAAAATGTAATTTCTTATTTATATAATCTGCATACCATATGTTAATAATTCTCACTCACAGAAACAAGTGACTTTTGGTTAATACCTGATGAGGTGGCTGTTTGTTTGAAGGGGTTTTTATGGTTTGAGGTTTTTTTTAAGGGGACTATGGGAATTCAGGTTTCTTAACATTTAACCATGGTTTCAGAATCCAGTATTCATGCTAGGTCCATTTTGGATGCCAAAAGAGAATTAAATAAGTAGAAACTTTGCCCTTATTTCTCATGAAATAGACATTTCTATTTACATGAAATAGACAGAGCAAAGAAAAATACACAGAACACTGACAACCACATGCACAATTTATTTTGACTTCCATAAGGCACTTCTAGGATGGGTAATAAACTCAAAATGTTGAAACAACTACTGGTTTCCAAGGAAGCAAACAGTAAACTTCAGCAAATAGAGTTTTAGAAGGCTGTGAGAAATAGAACAATTTCTGATGCAATACTTTATTAATAATGTTGGGGGGTTAACAGTAAAATTACTGAGCAAGCTTTTTAGCAAAGTTATTATCCTTAAAAAATTTAATTCATGCTGTGGGACACAAATACCTTGGGGCAAATCAGAACTACTCTGAAGAATACACAATCACAGTCCCAGCTGGAATATTGCAATTAGGACAGAGCAGCTCTCATTCCAGAGGCTTATTTACTGCCCTTCAGCAGATTTTACAGAATACTGAAACTAAGCTTGCAAGACCACACTGTCATCATGGCAAATTTTGGTATCATAATATTGAAACAAAAGAACTTTGTAGCAGAAAACACAGTAATGAGATAATTTAAAATACAGAAACAGCAACAGAAAAATTTGCCTGTACCAATCATAGTTTCTAAAGCTCCCTAAATATTTCAGTCATGGAATAGAAACACCTCTTTTTATTCTATTTTGTTTTCTTTTTAATTTTTTTAAAATTATTTTTAACTTCTGAGCAGCAAACACCATGGAACCAGCATGCAGTAAGTCCTAGATGACTTCTACCCTTTTTTGCCCAAGAGGGTGAATCATCACCTAAGGTGTGTCAGATTTATTAAAAAGTATCTGCTACGTAACCTGACAAATTAAGTGCCTGAGAACAAAGACCTTCAAACCCTTACAGAAAAACACATCTTTACTATGAGAACAGGAGCCCAATTAAATCAGAGATTACTATTCTAATTCATTCTTTAATCCCATATAGTTCTACTGGAGAAGCAGCCCTAACTTTAAATCTTAATAATCTATATTTATGCAGTGATTTCATCAGAAGTCTCTTAATTAATATTAAACACAGCTTTATAGAATTTTACTAGGTTTGGATTATAAATGCCATTAAGCACATGAGAAAACCAAAGTACTGATTAACTAAATACTCAGTAACATACTAATAGAAGCTTGCTTGTAAAAGTTTAAGCTGCTTTGGTTTTGTCTTTTTGTGTAACAAAGCAAGATGGATGTCAGTCTATAAAAGTTCTTGTTGACAAACCAGATCAAAAATGAGTTGTTAAGGGATCACACAGTCAGTAACTCAGAATTGGTAAAACCTTAAGACATATGAGTAATTTTTCTCATCACCAAGTTATTGTGCATCAGCTGATCCATATGCGGACATGTGGGCATGCTTAGCATATGGCAAACAAATTAAGGCAATTTATTGTAATTCTGCCTCATTATGAATTATGTTATCTGACATTTGCTGATGAGGATATGCATTAACATGGCAACTCATAAATCTGAATACCTAAGTCTAACATATATATATATAATTGAAAATTTTTCAGTTTTGCCTTCCCATTTTAAAAGACAGATAATGTGTTTGTTTTTCTTCAGTTACTTCAGGCATCACATTTGCTTTTATTCAGTCATAAAGTATCTCACCAGTCTTACATGAGTTCTCAAATAATAACTTCATGTTTCATAGCTGCCCAACTTGGCCCTTTAGGTTTTCAGGCACCCCATACAAAGAGCTCAGGTCGACTTTACTACAACCCAAGCTGTTCCTTTTTCCTATGTGAAGGTGAGTATTATCCCTTTGCCGTTCCTATAAGTGACACATGCTGTCAGCTCTTCTCACCTCGCAAGAGTCAGCCTTACAAGTGTTTTATTTCCCCTTTTAGAAGATCCAAAGTCTTTCCAAAAGATACCAAGGTATTAAAATCCCTCATTTATCACAACAAGACAGAAGAACACTGTATATATCTACGCAAACTTGATATATATGAACTTTAACATATAAAATTTTGTTGAGAAGAGAGATAAAAAAATCAACCAAAGCTCACACAAAGACAACAATTCATAAGCAAACAGACAACACTCATGCTTTTAAATTGTTCCAACAGCTTGTCCACAGAAAACACACAAACCCACCCGAGCCCTGTCAGTAGAGGAGTGCTCAGCTCCCCAGCACATGTCAAAATTCACAAAGGTTTCTCAGGTTCATGCTTTCCCTCTCAGACCTGCACCAAAGGGAAGTTTGCTCACTGTTGTGCACATGGGCTAACACAGCAGGTCCCAGGTGAGATGCTGGGACAGCAGCTGGGTGATACTTCCAGTAAAAGACAGAGCACACCCAGCACTGTGGGAGCTGAGCTTTAGGATCACTCACTGGTCACTGTTCCAGTACACTTTGCCCAGCTGGAGCAAACGACACTAACAGGGTCTCCTGCCTCTAAGGAAAAGTTTGTTCAGTACTGGATTTAAAGTCAACCCCTTGGTTTTTTTCTGTGAAAAAATTGTCACTGAATAAAGAAGAAAATTCTGTTACTCCTAAATATTGTAAAATAGGTTTTAAGGTTTGAAAAGGGTGAGTACACAAGCCAGCAGAATTACTGGTTGTAACAGGGAAGAGTTTGATGAGCATTTTTTAATAAGGGTAATCGGACTTAGTTAGATACCTTCTGGAACAAAGAAGTTCACAGCTGAAAATCACAACACGAGTGCCTGGCTTACAAAGAACTACCTTGATTTTCCTCACTTTTGACCAGCTAACTTGAAGAAACTCTTGCAAATTGTTGCTTCTGAGACCATCAGCTACACCTGAGAGTGGATTATTGCATCTTCATGGCTGTTCATCTTCCTGAGTTCAAGAACACACTGCTTTGCAAAAATAAGTTTAGAAAATGAAAGATTCAAGCAGTCTAAATACACTCCTGTTTTTTCATGACACTTATTGCAAGATTCACCAAGTATGATCAGTGCACAACAGCACTACACAGTTAAGTGTTGGTTAGGCAAGCAGGACTCACAGAGTATCTACAATTTGGTTTTAGTTTCTGCAGAGAAGGATCTTCAGCATGAGATGAAATTTTAAGATGGCACTGAGAGATGTGTTAGGAAATTTACAGGACTCCAAATGCAGCACACAAAATGCAAATACAACGTAAACCAGCTAAACTAAAGGTTTAGATGATTCCACAATGCTGCTATGAGCAGAGCTCTTGCTCCTCTCCTGCCTCCATCCCTGGCACCCCCAGCAGGTGCATCCCCAGCTTCCCTCCCCTCTACCATCCAGCACTTGTCAGACCCTCCCAGGAGGACAGTGACATACCTGGCTTAGTCAGACACTGCTTGTTTGTTTTGTGGAGGTTTTTTCCGGTCATTAAGATGAAATGGATAAAGGAAAAAAAAGTTGGGGAAAGGATGCTGCTAGTGGTGGGGCAATTCCATCACTGCAAAGCCTCACAAAATAACCCACCAAGAGTGTAAATCCCTTTGTGAGTTTCATTTCTATCCTGCAATGCATGGCAATAGCTATGCAATGTAAAGCTGTATAAAATTTAAAGTAGAAAAGAGATCTACTTGAAAAGCATCTCACATAAAAAATATTAATAATTAACAACTCCCACACAAATAATTAAGCAAATAGACAAAAGGATGGCTTTTAAGATACATACAGTTAGCCTTAACATCTAAATGAAGGGGTTCTTTTTGTTACAGATAATTCATGTCACATTTTTCCCCTCTAAAATACAAATTTAACTCCATTCACAGTGAATAAGGCACACCCCTTCCATTTGTATATTTTGATTTTAGACATATAATAGCTACAGACAATGTTAGCTTACTGAAATCTCCTTTGATGTTAATTCTTCTGAAAATATTCTTATTGGCGTGATCTGAAGCCCACAAGGCTCTCTTTGGTTGGCTTTAGATTAGACCCTTACATAACTGCAACATCTGGGCCCCATTTCAACTATGCAAATTCCAGCAGACACAATTTAAATATAAGTATAAATTAGTTTTTGTTTAACAGACACCTGTAATTTGGAACAGCTAATATATATTCTCCAAGAAAATAATTAAATAAATAGTGCAATTTTGTATGACATTCACATCCAGTGTATTCTGGTGTGGTGTTTAACGTCAGTGCTTTGGAAATTAATATCCATATCTGCACAGGGGGTAAAAGGCACAGCAGGCCAGTATTGCCACAGCTGGAACTCCTGGAAGGTAGAAGACCCCAGGTTGGTATTCTTCTCATATATTATTTTTGTGCAAAGTATAAAGTATTACATATACTGTGTAAATTCCAGATTGATCTGTGATTTTACTCAGAAGCCAGGAAAGCAATCTAGTATTAAAGCACAAAAGACACACTGCACCATGGCAGAGCCTACACAGAGTACTTGTTAATATGTGAGTGAGTGCATATTTGTCTATGTGCAGCTCCTCAGTGAAATTTGGAAGGGATTGCTATTAAATAGCAATCCCCACACATAACAGCCCATTAAGCTATCGGTAATGCAGAAGTATGATGAACTGTTATAACTGACTTTCTCCTGAACCATAATTTTCCTCCAGTTAAGAACAATCACAAATTCTTGTTAAGTCGCTTTTTTTCTACTGACAATAAAAACATGACACAAGGATATCTATATCCATTCTTGTAATTGCACAAACAACAAAATGTTAACAGGATTACCACTAAATCCTTGCAGAGAATTAATTTTTGCTACTATAGAAAAAAACCTTGCTGAAATAAAAGGATAAGTCAGAAGTACTACCAGAGTAAGGTGCACTGATCTACAGGGAATCAGAGAACAGTCTTCAGATTACAGTCTCTAAGATTATATCAAAAATAGGTCAGTACAACAGTGCATTATAAGGACTAAAGATATGCAATTTTAAAATTATTTCCCCAACTCCTATCAATGTGACAGGAGTGGATTATTCACACTCTCTATTTATTTAATGTTCTCCACTGGAGAACCATTTATCACAGACTACTACAGTCTACAAATATCTGAGATTATCTGTCTGTATCAACAGAAATAGTGTATTAGGTTGATAATGCAGCATTTTCAGTCATCCTTTGCAAACAGCAGTCTCCACCCATGAATCTAAAAGGCACTGGGATTTGCAATTCACAGCTGAACACTACTTATCTGGATTAGGAGAGCAATTATTTGCCAATTAAGACATGTAAATAGGCTCAAGAAAATAATGTATCAAGCAAAAAGAATGCTAACTTACTCTTTTTCAATAATAGGAAACACTGTACTCTGGATTTTTCTGTTTTAAGCCGGGAATGGATGATAAAAACCACACTCATACCAAGCTTAAACGACAATATATTACACACATAACCTACTTTGACAGAAGACTAGACTGCAAAATAAAGCAATTAAGCATTTAGTCAACGTTAATTGAATTCCCTTGTCCTCACCTACATAATCATATTCTCATTTCCAGGAAGCTCCTACATTTTTCAGCACTCAGACACATGAATGTTTACTGATCTACTATGTTATGTATATTTTTTCTTCTCTTTGTTTCCCTGAGTATTTGGGCCCCAGGCCTCCTGTATGTTCTGAAAGCCATGTTGTTAACTTTGGGTTTTTTTATTTTATGAGACTCTCACCATGAGCTCTATCTATAGCTTCAAAAATTTATCTTCCACAATAAAATGAAGGGAAACTTTTCCCCACTTTTCAGATAAGACTTTAAGCAGCCAGAATACAGGCAAAAAGGGGACATAATACCACATGAGTATTTGAAATTGGAGAATGCAATCTTCTTGTTGCCTCTAGCACCAAAGATTGGTGTGTAAGAGCAAGCCTCCGGCTCCCAGTACCAGTGTCTCACCTCCAAGCAGCTCACAAGAAGAGAACTTCTTGTAAGGAATCTTAGGAAGACATGAAGAAAATTTGTCATTCACTCACATGACAATAAAAAGAAAAAAAAAATTTAAAGTAGAAGAAAAATGCTAATTAATGGGTAGAACAGAACTGAAATGTAGGCAAACCCCTTAAGGCAGGAGCATTCTCTCCTCTTGCATTTTGATCTAAAGATCAGTTGTCAAGAAAAAACTTAAGCCACCACAGCCATCTGCCATGTAAATTCAGAAACCATATTGCTGTTGAGTAAGTAACATACATAGCAAATGACAGAACTGGACCCAAAAAGTGAGTGGACACATCACATTCTTGGAATACAAATCCACTGAAAGCCAGTAAACACATATTAAATAAAGCTTAGGAATAGTACCACAGCTGCAGTTCTTGTGCCAGTATTCATGGACAATAAACTGTCATGTGGAAGGATATCACTGCACACTTGCTTTGTGCTTATATTTCTCTCTATTTCTGCTACTGGCTAATATTGCAAACAGCCAAATAAATCTTTGATCTAATTTGATACAGCATATTTTATGTCAAGTGCTAAATTAATAGATGAGAGGAAGATAGAGAATAAAAGGAGATACACACCAAGTTCTTCAACTTTCAAAGTTAGCTTAAGGGCTGATATAAAACAAAACTCCCAGGAAGCATCATGGTGCTAAAGCTGCCCCTAAGCCCCTCTCAGGGCTGAGAGATACCTCTGTAAAATCTTCCAGGGAAGGAGGTTGGTGTTAAATATACTTAAAGTTTCCTTTTTGCTCCTTTTATGTTTTTCTCTTTTAACTCTGGTTCTGTTCTTCTGATCACAGACTTAGCTTTCCCTCTGGCAAAATAAAACTTAAATTCTTGTTGTGTTAGAGCACAAATTTCCCAGAAACATCAAATCCAAATGTGGGGTACTAAGTGCAACCAGTCCCTTTATATTACTGTACACAGGAGAAAAAAAATGCCCAAGGAACTGCTGTGCAATTTCACTAAACTACACAGGCCAGTACAGACATTGTGCTGTCAAGTACTGGGTTATGGGAAGGAGTTTTCCCAACAGCATTAAACAGTGCTTTTACCATAAACTAGGCAGCTGAGGGACAGCCCAAGACAACAGGAACTGCCCAGGAAGTTCCATTATCTCTGCAAATAGAGACTTCAGCTGATAGTGTTATTTTATTTTCCTAATATAATTTAGTCCATTTTTCCCATTATTATTTCCCTAATATTCTCCATGATTCAGGGACATTATATACTCTACATTTAAACATCATTTTCCCCATAACAGGAAACTGCAGTAGACACTGCACTTCATTTAAATTTGCTGTATAGCTAGTGCCAGTATGTTGTTTTTAAAAGTTTCATTTTCAACACAGAACTTTTGACAAAACTATTTTCAAAAGTGGAATATGGAGACCAAAGAGTTTTAATATTTTGAACAGTGTAATACCACTGACTGCATTTCAGGTCAGCTGCTCAGCTAAAAAAGAAAATTATTTTTCAAAGCTTCTACTGCTATATGATTTATCAAGCACAAAATGAATGGCTTACAAATGATAGCTAAAATGTAGTCTTGGCAATGCAACTACCACATTTGATAAAAGAGCAGAAATGGAAATGGTTCTTAAAAAACACAGAGGTACCTTGAAGGGCTGGAGAAAGATCACAGCTTTTCCTCCGTGCTCATGGTGCTCCTGGTCCTCTCCTCACAGTTAGCAGGACAATCACTGCAGGGCCCCAGAAGATGAACTGGTGGCTCCCAAGGGACAGTAGTCCTGGCTCCTCTTAGTGGAGTCTAATGCACTGACATGCCTGGACAATTCTCCTGAACCAAAGCCAACTGCCTGGAAGTTGCCAAGCCCACAGGATTAAACTCTTCCCCTTCAGAAGAGCATGGCTGAATCCAGCCCCACAGAATCACCTGGCCTCAGCTGCCTCTACGTCTGGAGCTCGTCCTGGTCAAATGCTCACCAGGGGCTGTTCTGACAGCTCTGCAGTTGTGCTCCTTTGCCAGGAAACCTCTGGTGCTCCTCAGCTCAGACTTACAGAAACAGCCTTGGTTCTAGCCAGCTTCAGGGACTCCTACAGGCAAAGCCACACCCCATTTATGGCCACAAATGCATTTTAAAATGCCTTCAGGTGATAATTTCACCACAGTTTCTAAGCCAAATCAATTATTTCTATTTGATACCCTCACCTGCTCGTCTAGTTTTCTTTTAAAAGAAAGACTCTCATTCCCCCAGCAGGCAGGCCCAGGCCAACAGCTGCCCACAGAGCATCTCAGATCTCTTAAAGGCTTTGAGAATTTTTGTCAAATTTGAGCACAGCTAATATCAACTTATCACTGTTCTGAATCTTCTTACATTTTCACTTCTCAGTAATTATTTCCAAAAAGATTTGGTGAAGTATATGAAAGGAAATTTATAAAACAAAACAAATTCTGTTGGATGCAGCACTGTCATTTATATGCCTGGTTATTATAATGCAGTCGATGTTTGTTTAAGACCAGAGTTATAGACACATCTTGGCATTTTATGCACAGATTTTACCACATTTCCAGATTTCCAGTCATTTTACACACAGGTTTAGGTTTGCTGATCCATTAAGAAAAATATATATTTATCTTTCTGCAACTGAGTTTATTTCTATAGATCTTTTTAAGACAAATTTTCCCTGATACAGACCCACTTCTACCAGCGCTTCCCTTCCCATTGTGTGCCTTTCCACATAAAATTTAACTAACTTTTAGACACAGGAATATTCAGATCAGTATAACATAATACAGCTTAAAGCACATGCTCACTTTGGAGCACCCGTAGAGAATTTAAAACCTTATAGCTCGCTAGACTGTGCCCTCTCCTGTACAGCTGCAGAGAAGAGGTTTGGGTGTGGTTGGTTTTTTTTTTTTTTGTTTGTTTTGTTTGTTTTTGGTTTTTTTTGTTTTGTTTTGTTTTTGTTTTGTTTTGTTTTTAATTCTTGGCTGATAAAAGATTTCAGTTGCACAGCAAATCAAACACATAAAGTCCGTGTGCTTCAGCTCCAGACACTGGTCAGAATCAGAAAGTAATCAGAGACAGGAATTAAGGGAACGATTTTGTGTCCCAGATCCAGGGAATACACAGGATTGCTGGGCAGCATTTAGACCAGAGGCTGCAGAAAGAAGCTTCTAGAAAAGAGAATAAAAAACCATAACATTAAACTAAAATAGAACACAAAACTGCCATTTTCTGTTTCTGGTACATAACAGATATTTTGAGATTAGTTTATGATGCAGAGAGGTGAATACATTGTAGAAAAGGAATAATGTGAATTATAAAAACAATTAGGCTTCTTATGTAACAGAAATAAAAGAAGGGAAGGAGATTAAGGAAAAAAAAGAGAATTAATCAAATGCTAGTCTTTTCTAAAAGAGCATATTTTACTACAGGAGTGATTTTAAATCTGATGCCTGGCTGCAGCTTGCTGAGTGCTGCTCTGCCCACCCAACACCCTCTGCCCGCCCACCCCACTGAGACACTGACAGGGAGCAGGGACACCCCTTATCTACCGCCTGGATGGCAAAGAAACATGGAATTAATCTTTTGCACCTCTTCCTTAAAATATGAGAAACTAAAATACATTTGTAGACTGAATTTCTAATTGTTACCTATATGTTTCATGAACAGCACACGGAAGGCAGAGAGGAAGCGCTCTTCATCAGACTGTGCTGGCTTCCGTGCTCTGTGCAAATGTTGTTGGCAACACAGAAAAACAGAAGAGTTTTGTGATGTCTGACAACAATGAATCCTGAGTTAAAGATATTAAACCAATATTTTCAATTACCATTTCAGTACATCTCAAAATATTAAAAGGCCAACTGTAGCCCCTTGATGGAATATCTATAAATCAGACAAATTTTTAAGAATTGTTCTGATTTCTTCTGTTTCAAACAATAACTTCTGCATCAATCTTTTTTCATCCATCTTTTTATGCAGCCAGCTGTACTGAAGCTGACTTAAAAGCTCACCTTCAATTCAGGATTAATTTTTTCTGTATTATCATTCCCTTCTACCTCTATTTTGCTTGTTGCTGTCACCATACTTTGACTTTTTTTTCTAAGCAGTATGATTTTTCTTCCTTCTTTTAAGCCATTCTATCTCAGCTTATTCTGTTGTTCTCCTATATTGGTGCTCCTAGAAGCCCTGCTCTAAATCCTATTTTCTTGAAACACCCCCAAAATAATAACTTAATCAAACAGCTTTTGTTTTAAAGACCTGAAGCTTACCTGAGAACTGTCAGGAAAAAAATTTCTTAATTCTTTTTTTTTCCCTATGAAATCCAGCAGGGCTAAATAAAGATCCATTACTTGCAAAATTATTTCTGGTGTAAATCTATTAGCTCAGCCCTGACAAAAATGAATTTGTAATGAAGAATATAAAAAATTCAGATACATGGAAAAGTCAGGTCATTTGGAAGGTGCTACATCTCTAGTATTTTTGGTTTAAGGCTGCTTTACAGGACATTTTGTTACAGATACCTTTTGATGGGGTTCAGAGGGCTCTCTCTCCTTTGTCATGTGTTTCTCATCTCCTGATACACTTCCTCATCAGTCTGTGTGACAAACAGTGCACAAGAGAAAGAAAAGACTCTGCTAACAGTTCACCACCACCGAGCCCAGCAGGGTGATGAAACAGGTCAGGTAAAAGGCTGCAAAACTACCAGTTTTATTTGGTTTGAACTGAGATGGAAAGGCATTCTTGCTACTAAGCAGAATCATTGCAATTCCTCCCCTTCTTTGCAGGGTGGGATTACTTAAATGAAGCAGAATGCTGTGACTGTTCGTCAAAAATCCCCAAACCAACAACATGGGCCATTGAGGGGAAATTCCCATGCAGAGCAGAAAACTCATCTTTCCCTTCCATTTGCCATTTTTAGAATTTACTCCTTATCTTGCTGTGAGAGGAAATTCAAGCGCAGTCACATTTCAAGCAATCATTTTGACCCAGAGCTCAGTCCCTTGCCCAGCCCTGCGGCCACGGGCAGGCTCAGGGGGCACCAGGAGAGGCAGGGTCTGGCTGCAGCTGCCCAGGGCAGAGCAGAGAGCAGGCAGGGCTTGTCCTGACACCGCTGTGCCCAGGGAGGAGCGCTGCCCACCCCCAGCCCGCCTCTCCCTGATTGCTTCTTCCTAAGGAGATTTGGGCAGTTTGCGTCAATCAAGGATTTAACGCAAGGCATAAATGCCATCCCCTCTTAACACAAACAAACAGCTGCCAGCACCTTTCTTGATGAGCCAAGGGTGCATGGCTGGCAAGAAGTTAGTGATTTCTTGTGAATTCTCCTCTTTTACTATCCAACCTTATCAGTTTATCACAGGACTGCTTTTAAATGTTCATTTCTCTACTGTAGCAAAAAAAAAAGTAATAAAAAAACTATAAAGGCACATGTAAATACAAGGGAAATCCTTATGCAAAACAATATGAATTACATACAGAGCATGAAAACCATTAATATGGCAAACATAGGCAGTCATTAAACATTTTTTCAGTGCCAATTTTCTAAATAAGGAAACAGACAAAACTCAAATAATGAGTTACTGTATAAGGCTTAAGCTTTGGTCCATGAAATAGAGTACATCTATATCAAAAGTGCAGAAAAAATAAACGTTCACAAATTACAGGGCTTCAAGCCTGGTCAGATTTTTTTTCCAGTAGATTGAATAATGGACAAAACTCAAATAATGAGTTACTGTATAAGGCTTAAGCTTTGGTCCATGAAATACAGTACATCTATATCAAAACTGCAGAAAAGATAAACATTCACAAATTGCAGGGCTTCAAGCCTTGTCAGATTTTTTTCCAGTTGATTGAATAATATTAAATATTATTCAATTAGTATTCAGTTAATATTCCTGCTACTCTATATATTATATTACTAAAATATCATTATAATAAATTTATAAAACATTTTATTAAAAATATTAAATGTCATTGTTACAATTGCAAAACCAATGCAAAACCTGCTTGATTTTAGAAGAAATCTCTTTAGGTTTTTAAACCCAGCCATGTTCAACCACATACTAGAAAACCAAACAATTATATAATGAAATTATGAAGTCTTTAAAAACTAGCTTAATCATTGCACAGTGAACTTCAGGAAATTATCATGAGATTAGCAGTTTGCCAGATGCCCAGTAGAAGGCAGACAAGGAAACATCCATTCCCCCTAAATGATCTGTCATCCAGCAGCCAGGTACATTTTTCCTCCTCACTTCTCACCACAAGCACATCGGCATTTTTCTCCCAGGTTAAAATGAAGGGGCCTAAATACAGCTCACATATTGTTTCATTTCCTCATAAAATAATTTAAATACAAATACTTCTTCTTTGCCCTAGATTCTCCTTTCAGTAAGCTGTTTGGTAGCTCCCACTGAACACTGTTAAATCAGTCACAGTCATCCTTGTAGCCACAGTTCCAAAAGTTCCCTCCACTATGTCAGAAGCTTATTACAGTTATATCACCTCTTAGCACTTGAACTTTTGATCTGATTTTCTTAAAAATAGCAAAGAGTCGCAGTTAAAATAACATTATTGAAAATAACAGTATTAATGCTATTTAATCAGCTCCATTCTCTTCTAGTCTCTTGAAGCAGAAGACAGTGGGCTGTGTATTCTATTCTGCACTCAGACTGACTCGAAGTTCAAAGCTGTGCCTCTGAGTAATTTCATTCTGATACTGTTAAATAGCAATTCAGGAAGCATGCAAAGCATCATGCTAAGATTTTCAGGTAAAGCTTGTCCATCTTAACTTTCCATGTTCTTCTGCTGACACATTTTGGGAGTCAAATCCAAAACTTTCCACCCTCAACTTCTTTCTCTCTTTCCATGCCCCTGCAGAAGCAGGGAAGGTAGCAGGACCGAGTGGAGTGCCTCATAGTCTCAGCAGCTACTCCTCACTTTGTGGCTTCCTTAAGACCCTCCCTGCCTTTCTGAAAAACCCCATGTAAACAGCATTCAATTATGTTCTAAGGATGTTTTCATAAACCTTCAAAACTCTAGGTCCTGCTCAAGGGGTAATATTGCCCAGTTTCTTAGAAAAAATTAAAATTGGATGTATTTCTGTTGAAAACAGGGTCCCGAACATATCCTAAATTTCACAAAAAAAGAAAAAGCAAATTCTGTGGCTTTGTAGAATTATTTTGTCAACACATTATCTGATCATCTTTTCTTTTTTTAAGTCAAAGGGGTATGAGTCTGCTTCTACCTGGAAATAAATAATGTAACATGGAAATGGAAAAAACTATACCAGACGAGTTTAAAAAGTAAAATGGCAATCACTGGGACAGTTCTTGTCCTCACTTATGCTCACTCAATCCTAATTAACACTGGCAGAATTTGGCCCGCTGTACAAGCCCCATCTAATCCCTCCACTGTAGTCTGCCACACCAGAAGGTTATTCCTTGAAACACTTCCCAGTAAGCCGGATAATTCTAGAAATGACATTTCAATGCCACAGAATCAGTTTGCCCAGTGCTACGATTTAATTTCTAAGCCTTTTCCACTTGACTGTACTTGTATTACAACATAGAAATGGTGACAATGAAATCTTTTTAGAAAGAAATCAGAACCAACTATGACTATTTTTGCCTGTAGATTGGGAGACTCATTTGGAAATTATTGAGTCTTTGCAAGGGCAGCATCACCCCCATTTACTGTCTGTATAAAAAGTCCCTCACAAATTACAAAATACAAGCAGAACAGTTAGAAAGAGAGTAGAAGAAAGCCAGAGAATCATCTAATGAGTAAGATGAAAATAACAAACCCGTTTGCTTCATGTCTTAGGACTGTGTTTAAAATGAGACACCGGAACAGTAAGAGCGGAACAGCAAGAGCAGAGCAGCAAGAGCAGAGCAGATGTTTTTACAACATTTAGCTCCTGGCTCTCAGAAAAAGGGCCTGTGAGGGCATGGCAACATAGGGAGAAGTGATGGGCTGACTATCCCAGAGGCTGCGGGAGCAGAGCTGGGGAGAGTTTAGGTCTGATTGCAACATTTGTCCCAAGGCTGACAGCTCCAGAGGCCATTTTGCACTTCCTTGTCTGAGTTGACTTACAGCTCACTACCTACAACCCTGGAGTGAGGGTTTAGCATAGAAAATGATGATGCAAATAAAACCAGATCGAACAAATTGGTCTTTTCTACTAAAGAGAAATAATTTTTCTAAATATGTTTAGGTGCTTGCTGTGCTGACATTATCATCTATGTGGAATAAAGGGCAATAAAGGTGCTGTTTCTGGGGAGAAGTACTCTGTTTTCCCATTTATGCCATGTAGGGATTAAACAGGGCCAGCTTCTGTACCAAGTCCAGGGTTTTGTGCTCTTTGGCAGCCTGGCTTTATCAGCTATGCAGGTGAGAAAGAGCTCACCCAGCGGCACTTGCTGTTTCTGCACAGCTCTGAGACACGGGCAGCTCAGCAAGGCTGAGAGAAGACACTACTTTGCCCGATGCTGAAGCTAGGAACTCCCTATTATGCAGATAAATACACCTACACTTTTCAGGATATTCATGTCTCCATCACATAAGGTACATGAATGACATAGCTTTTCATTTTCACCGATGCCCCTCCTCAGAGCATCGGGGTAACTTTTAAAGACCACAAATTTTTTTTTACAGCCTAAATTTCACACAGTTTCTTCACCTGTTTTCCACTGCCTTGTTTAAAACACTCAAATTTAATATCCTTGGTTGTGCTGGTTTCAGCTGGGGTAGAGTTAATTTTCTCCAGAGTGGCTGGCATAGGGCTGTGTTTTGGATTTGTGCTGAACATGGGGTTGATAATATAGAGATATTTTTGTTGTTGCTGAGCAGAGCTTACACAGAGCCAAGGCCTTTTCTGCTTTTGGTACTGCACAAAGACAATGCAGCTGGGAGTGCAGGGAGGGGACACAGCTGGGACAGGTGACCCAAAGTGACCAGAGGGGTATGCCAGACTATGTGACATCATGCCCAGGATATGAAGTTTGAAGAAGAAGGAGGAAGGAGGCTGGGACATTTGGAGTGATGGCATTTGTCTTCCCAAATCACCATTACACCTGCTGGGGCCTTGCTTTCCTGGGGATGACTGAACACCTGCCTGCCCACAGGAAGCAGTGAAATAATTCCTTGTTTTGCTTTGCTTGTGTGTGTGGCTTTTGCTCTTCCTTTTCCTGTTAAACCAGTTTTATCTCAACCCATGAGTCCTCTACATTTTTCCCCTTCCAATTCTTTTCCCCCCCCTCTCCAGTGGGGGATTAAATGGGGTTTGGCTGCTGGCTGGGGTTAAACCATGACACTGGTAAAATTAAATTTTAACTCTGCCAGTCATGAGACTGCTGGGGTTTTTTTCTTTTTCTCTATTTTTTCTCATCTTTCTCTTTTTTTTTTTCTTCTTTTCTTTTTCTTTGCAAAGCAGAAACATAAAAACTTTTTAAAAAAAAACACAGTGCAGCAGAATAGGGAAATTCATATCTGCTTCCCAGTGCTCCATACTCCACTACAGTTCCTTAAAGACAATTTTTAGTAAGAAAACTAAGACTATCAATTCAACCAAATATTTAAATATGCAGTTTTCTTCAATTCTGACAGATATCTTAACAGATATTAGAACAAATACTTAGGCATATTTGGATTCTGATGGGTATTTGATTACTTATTCATCACACACATTTTTTAAAGTTTTCCCAGTTAATAGATTGCATTCAATAGCAAAAGAACTTTATAAGCTCTGCTAGAATGCAATTTTATAAACCATGAACCACAAAAGAACACTAAATCTCAAATCTAACATAGAAACATTAAAAAACTTTTGGCATGCCCCTCATCAATCATATATCAGACCACCTATCTGTCAAAGACTTGGGCTTTTTTACCCATACCATCAAGTGGAAACTGATAATGCTATACCATAAAACACTGCAGCCAGCTATAAATATTTCTGAAGCTCACCAAAATCCTTAGAAAGGGAACCAGAAAGCAAAAGTTGTCTGCAAAACAATACAAAAATTCTTCAGAGCAGAGAAGGAAATGGTCTCCAAGAAGATAATTTTGCTGGAACTGGCAAGGCTACTTTTCAGAGGAACTCAGGCTGATGTTTCATCCTTGAATTTTAATATTACTACTTTAATATCTTTTTCTTATGTATATGATTCAGACTAATCTATTCAGATGTACTAAGGAAAATTTAAAATACTTATTCTCTCACTTATTCTCTACTAAAATCTCAGGAGATTCATCCTGAAACTGGAACAGTACAAAACTTGGAAGGATAAAAACATGACGTGCTGACAGCAGTGTAACTCACTGTATGGCAGGATTTTGTAGAAGGTAGAAGAGAAGGAAGAGAAGAGCAGCTTAAGGAGCTGATTCTGCACCTCCCAGCACAGACCACTGAGAGGCCCCCTGGGCAGCCTCAGTGCCAGGCAGGAAGCACTGCTTACATTTTTCAAGCATATATAAAAATGCAATTGAAACATTTCTGTCTCTCTGGAAATTCAGGGCTTGAAAAATACGACCTTAGACTTTCCAAAGCAGTTTTCATCTCAGTGCTCTGCAGCCCATTGCCATATCAACATGGACATTCAATTTCAGCATGCCTTTTTGCTCTGAAATATATTCAATGATTTCATATTTTCTCATGTCAAAATATATGTAGAAGAGAAAATAGGATGCTCAATACAAAACAGGCATTAAATGGCATCCCAAAGTATACACTTTTTTAATAATAGTTTTTGAAAGGGCTGCAATCTTCCTGTCACAATACAAAAAGATGCTGTGGAATGTTTTAAGGTTAACATAACCCTAATATTTACTATACAGCATTTTTAGATTGAATTATCCCAACCCTGAAGAAAGGATAATTCATGGCCAAGGCCAGAGAACAGACCTGCACAATGTTCCACTGAGACAGGCAGTGCGGATTGCGTTTGGGCACACTCTCACTGAGCTGGGCACTCAGAGCAATGAACACTGGGCATGGAAAGGGAACCCAGCACGGCACTTGGCCACGTTTCCAGCTCCCCCCTGGCTGCACTGGGGAGTTACTGGCACCTCAAGCCATTCTGACTGGATCCATGTCCAGCCTGCCAAACAGGTAAGGCAGGCCCATGCCAAAATATCCCATGCTCGTGAAGGATGGGAGCACCAGATCCGGGAAAGGATCTGGCAAGGGTGGAGGTCAAACCTAGCATTTCAGCCCTGGAAGCTCCTTCCTGCTACACTCCAAAACTCCTTCTGGGAAAGCAGCATTCACTCCTGAGACAAACAAGATCTCAGCTCTTGCTGAGATCACAGAGTATCTCTGCACTCTTCCCTTACCAGAGTTCACCTGGCAGCTTCGGAGAATGCACAAACAGGAGCAGCCTACTACAACATAACCATGAGAAATACTGAGACTCAAAAAAAAAAAAAAACAGGATAAAAATAATGAAATTGCAAATATATGAAGAGTAGGGAAAATCAGGCAATTTCAAGCATCTTGTCTGGTGCAGGAAAGAAGTGCTGAAGGTCATGTTCCATCATTTTTAGTTAGAGCTTCTTGAATCATTCCTTTTTGGGAGCTGGGGCCAAAATCAGTGTCATGGAACATTGCATAATGTCTCGTAGAACACTAGGAATACACCTTTTTTTTCCTATTTACTTTTGCTGAAATACAAATACAAAATTAATAATTTTGAATTAAAAAGATTAGTATTTTAAGGATTGATGTCTGATTCAGGACTTGATTTTTAAGACCATCCAAATTCAGAGTGTATGTTTGTAGAACAAGTACAACCCCCTCTCTAGAACCTTACAGATTTTTGGGTCTGGGTAATGAAGAGTGTCATTAATTCATTGATTCCCTTTGCATCTCAGTAACAGTTAAGCATATCTCACATCTGTCAAATTCCTGAGTTTTCAGTTCCAGCTTCCATACTATGTACTCATCACAGCTAATCTTAATTGGTAATCAAACAGAAAAGCACCTGAAGCAACGAAACAGGACAGAAATAACCTTTGTATTCCCACCAGGCAAGAACTCAGACATGGCAACAGGGTAATGTGTTTACCATTTATGTTTACCCTGTACATAATAAAAGACTTGTCCAACCAGAGAGAACAGTCATTTTTTCATCAGCATTTTTGTTTTCCAAATGGAAGGCTTTTATCATATGCAAAATTTCATTAAGCATGCATAATGACTTATTCAGTGATTTGCATAAACATCTTCCATGGCGTGCACAAAACTAGACAGCTGTGATTTGCTTTACCCATGCATAAATAACAACAAAATTGGCCCAAAGACTTTTATTTCACATTTTAAATGTGAAGCCTAACAGGGCTAAGAGAAAGGTTATCACTTTCAGAAACACTGGAAAACGACTTAGCCTAGACTTACCAAGTACAAACTAGAAAAGAAAACATATCAAAAAATTTGTAAGAAACGAATTTTAAATTCCCAAATCACAGGAGATTTATACTCAATATATTGACCTCAGGGCCGAATGGGACATAAATATAGACACAAGGGATAAATCAATAGATGCTTCTTTTAAATGTTAAAGAATATTTTAAGTGTTTTGAGAACTCAGTATTTCAAATAGCTACCATTTTTATACGTGGAAAATATACAAATATTTCAAAATTTTTAAATTAAATTAAAATATTTTCAAAATACTTTTCAAATTTACAGTAATTTGAAGTATCCTAAAATAATTTGGTTAATATAGTCTATGGTTAAATTTAAGATATTTTTGAAGTCTACAAGGAGTAGTTACTGGCTGGAATTTACTGAAGGTTTATTATTTACTTCTTTTTATGACAATTTCTAGCTATTTAAAACATGCTTAAAAGTAAATTTGGCTTTAGTCTAGGTGACTAGAATGTGCCAATTAAAGGCAGGTTCTCTGTCTGAGGAGATGATTTGCTTTGGATTTAAGCAGCATTTAGAAGGTGGGAGGGTATGGAAGAAAATGACTTGCATGACCTTTGCCTTTTTGCACTCTCAGGTCTGGACCATTTAAATACTTTAGTCAAAGTATCCTCTTTAAACAATACAGGCTTTATTTAGACAATAAGCTGATCAGGCAGACAGGTTAATTATTTGCCTTCAGCAGGATACACACATTGGTCACTGCAGAAAATCAAAACTTCTTTTGCCGTAAGTTCTATCAAACACTGTAATGTGAATATAAAAGTCAAAATTGAACCATTCAGTGAAAATCATTGAGTAATAATTCTTAAATATTTAGAACTAGAAGGAAATTAATTAATATTAATTTTTTAAAATTCAAATAATAATCTTAGCAGAAATATAACCAGTAAAAATATTTTTTATTAACTTGTAAAATTATAAATTAGAGCAACTTTTGGATAGCAATCTCTTGAGCTGCTAATTATTTACTTATTTAGTTGCTTAGCAGGAAGGTAGCAGAAATTATGTTACCATCCTTATATGCTAAAAAAAGTTTCCCAGCGTTTGAGTTAAGAGCAGTCTGGCCTCGACAGTAGTTTGCTGCACCGGAAGGCAGATAGCATAGCACAGGAAAAGAGCCCACAGGCATTAGTGTAATCCATCGAGGTTAAAGTAGGAAAGCTAAAATTATTTAATACTTTTTAAGCCCACAGTACAGTAAATGGTCTGTTGCTAGGAAGCAATCCTGGCTAAAAATACAGCTCTTTTTAATATGCTGACTTTATGTCTGAAGAATGCCAGAAATGGGTCTCACTGAAGGTATTTCTCATGCTCCTCTTCTCACTCCATAGAGTCCCCAATTCACACTCACAAATGTATGAGCCTCAAGTGCTCTTCAGCCTAGAGGTTATGTTTGACCAAGGAAAAGACAAGCTCTACAGACAGGTGATCTTTACTAACATCTAGTCAAGAGAGCCCACATCAGGGGACCCATGGCAATGAGTAAAAACTCTTTATAAGATTTAAAGTTCTGATCCCCCAGTCTGACCATAGATTTGCCATCATGAAGGAAGAATTTTCTCCCAGGAACCTGAGAGCCCTGGAAAATGCTGACTGCCTGGGGACATCCTCTGGAGGAGACTGAGGGATGCCGTAAATGGTCCCAAACACCTCCTTGTATGCCATGATAAATTCCCATAAATGAAAACATTTGACTGTTCTAATTTACAGCTGTAAACAGATGAGGCAATCCTTAGACATGCAAATTAAAAATTAAAAACCTCAGAAACAGAAAGCAGAATTTGGCAGGAACAGTGCTGAGGAGTTGCACCCATTTAGCTCTCAGAGAACTGACCAGTCCTACAGTAATAATGCACCAGTAAGTTCAGCACTGCTAAGAAACACAAGGAGCCAAAACACGACTTGCAAGAGACAAAAGTGCAATGAATAACTTAAAAAATGTGACCCTAGACCTTTCAGGAGAGTCGTTAACAGTTGTTAAATTTTGTGCAAGAGATGGACAGTCACACTTCAGAGGATAAACAATATATTAATGAAATAAGACATATAACCCTAAGCACAGACTGGCAAAGGTATCATGAATTACTCTAAAAAATTTGAAGGCTTTGAGCACACAGTATTACACTGGTCTGTCTATTCTACAGCGTTTAGTGAATGCATTCTTTAAGTAAATTGTGACAGAAACCTGTGTTTCTCAGTAACTTCACAGTATCTCTGAAAATGAATGTGCAAGTAGAAATTGATGATAGCTTTAAAATAAATAGTAAATAATGTATAATGTTTTTCTTTAATTACTAGATACATTTCCTGTCAACAATTTTTGTTATGGCTGAATTATTTTGAAGTTCAACTTTATTTTTTATAGTTTTCTCCTGCAACCCTTTCTCCTTTCTAAATAATTTTGTGATGGAAAGGAAGACAGGTTTTTACAGCTGGTTCCACCTTGAGATTTTCAAAAGGTTTATTTTTTTTTGCTGAAATACTTTTCTGCTGTCTTAAGTAGAGAACAGCCCAGCCACCCTTTTAATTGAGAAGCTAGTTTGTCACCATCCAACAGGCAGGTAATTGTCTCTCTTATGTTCATAAACATTACATTTGGAATCCTGCACTCATCAGTCAACAAACAGTCCTGAGCATCAGTGAGGTGTAAAACTCTACCTCTTCTCATTCTTTAACACATTGACTACTTGGCAACTTTAGGGAGGATTTTTTTTTTCTCTTTGGATTTTATATTCTCTGTCAATTTGCACATTACAACCACAGAAGTGGACATCTAACTAGGCTACTTTTTGTGCAGTTTGAGGCAAGCTACCATGTCAGATATCAGGAATAACAGGTAACATTCACTTTGGAAGCACAATGATTTTGAATAGCTTTGTTCAACCTCCTCCTTTTTGGTGAGGCACATTCATACAAGAAAAATCCTATCAGAATGTATGCATTAAACAGTTAATTATGGACTTGTGGAATTATCTACATATTTTTACAAACTACAGTCTAGCAAGTCTTGAAAATTTCAACCTAAATTACAGTTTTAACAGTACCACTAAGATTTGTATTAATGATAAATGCACCTGGGTGAGGGCAATTGCAAGCAAAGGTATAGGCTGGGCAGAAGATGGACTGAGAGCTGCCCTGAAGAGAAGGACTTGGGGCTGTTGGTGGATGAGAAGCTCAAGACAAGCTGACACAGTGCACTTGCAGCACAGAGAGCCAGTTGTGGGAATGAAAAGCAGTGTGGCCAGCAGAGTGAGGGAGGGATTTGTCCCTCTGCTCTGCTGTGCTCTGGTGTGACCCCAGCTGGAGTGCTGCACCCAGCTCTGGGGTGCCCAGTGTAAGGACGTGGACCTGTCAGACTAAGTCCAGAGGAGGCCACAAAGATGATCAGAGGGCTGGAAAACCAACCTAATGAAGACAAACAAAGAGAGTTGGGGCTGCTCAGCCTGGAGAAGAGAAGGTTCCAAGGAGACCTCAGGTTAGCCTTCCAGTATCCAAAGGGACCTGACAAGAAAGCTGGAGAGGAATTTTGTACAAGAACATACACTGATAGGACAAGCAGAATGGTTTTAAACTGAAGGAGGGCATGTTTACATCAGAAATGATGAAGAAATTCTTCACTGTGAAATTGATGAGGCACTGGAACAAGTTTCCCAGAGAAGTCATGAATGCCCCAAATTTAAATTGAAAGACTATCACACAACATTATAATTAACTAATCTGAAACACCTGACTTACTGCTAAAGAGCTTTTTCATTCCTTTTCCTTAAAAGTTTATTTTTTACAACAGAGAATTTACACCATCGCAAGAACATAATTTCCCAGATCCAATGGGCTCATTACTTGTGATGTAACTTGCAGCATGAGGAGCTCCTTTTCCTTCAAAACTGTATAGTACAAAAATACAGTAGTTTCCATTAGTGTGGGAACATGCCACATTTCTCATAGGATTCAAAATATTTCCCCAAACAACAATAAACTCAGAAAAAAGATACAAGGCAGTAGTTAAAAGCATTGGCTGTAAGTGAAAAGAAGTCCTTAATTTACAATCATGAGCAAGTCTGGTGACATTCCAATCATAAATATGCAGATTACTGCAGTGATTTAAACCAACTGGGGTTTAGATTTCCACTTAAGCAATTTTAATTTTTTTTTATTTTCTAAAGAAGGCAATGTGCACATTTTTAAGATTTTAGTTATAAACACATTTCAAAGGAGGTACTTTGAAAAATAAACCAGAAACTTTGTCCCTTGGAAGAGGTCACTTACAAAACATCTCTTAAAATACTCTCTTTCCAATTGACCAAGAAGATAAGGAATATTTACAGGAAAGGCTGCAATTCAAAAGCCATTTCTTCATGAGTGCTTAAATCACCCCAAAAGTAGTTTAAATTAAAACATCCATCCTCACTGGGATCTGGTGCTTAGCACATTGTCATCCAAGCAGCAGTTCAGATTTAGAGAGGTGCCAGTGCTTCATTTACCCACCAGCACATGAATGCTTTTCCTCCCTCTCCCACCAAAGCTGCACACAGTGTGCAGGTAACTCTATCAGTAAGGTGATGTAAGGCCATATTACCTGGGCAACACTGTCAGACACACCAAAATTGGGACAAACTGGAAAAAACCATGATTAGGGGACAGCTGGTTTTTTGGATGAGAATCAGGGTGAGAAAGAGGAAGAACTTAGGAGGAAAGAAGGGATAATAAGAAATGGCTGATTGATGCAGTGGCTGATGCTGTTTGGGGGTACTTACCAAGTGATCCCAAATCTGGGTCTTTCCACTAACAGCTTAGAAATGAGGGTGCTGGTTTAAACAGTGCTGGGCTATTAACAGGGACTGGCTTTGCTTCGGACAGAGAAGTATCCCCCTCCTCACAGCCAGCCCATGCACAGCAGCTGAACACTCTTCAGGGATCCCTTCAAAACCCCACAGAGCAGCAGTGCCTGGTCACACCACACAGTCTGCAGGCCCAGGGACTGCAGCTGGTCACTGGAATTGCTGATATAAACTTCCCACTTGTTCTGGAAAGGTGCGACAGTTTTATTCATTTAAAAGATTTCCAACCCAACAGTGTACAGAGGTGATTGACTGATAACTTGAGATTTTCTGATAGAGGAGAACAGGCCAATAACAAATGCATTACAGTGCAGCCCACATAACCTGTCGTGCAGCCCACATTCCCTGTCATCCCTAATGCAGGTGAAAAGACTGAAATGTCTGATCTGGTGACACTGGAGAAAGATGTTGTGTGACTGATGCTATTTTACTCATCACAAATACAGTATAACTATACCTCCCATTGTCTTGCAGTTACACAGCACACAGAGGTTACATCAGAACAGACTTACTGACTTCAAACAAGCATTCAGAGATAATTACTTAACCTTACAGGACAATATTAAGCATTTGACAGAGCTGATGACATTTCAGATGGTACTTGAGAGTACAGCTTGTTCAGAACAAAGTTGGAAAGTCATTTAATAGATTTTGCTCTACCACTGTGTCATTCTGCCAGGAACTGAAGAGCACATCCCCATTCTGCCCTGTCCTCTCTCCTGCTGCTTTGTTGGCCAAAGCACTGGGAACACTTCAAAATATCTGGCAATCCAACACTTTTCTACTTACTCTTCATATCGAAGCTCATAGGAGAGCTCAATTAACTTTATGAGCTTTTGTAAGTGACCTTGCAAGGGCCCAGTTGTCAGTGCTTAAATAGCTGGCACACAGATTGTTTAATTTCTGTTTACAATGGGAAAAATTTCCTAACACAAGTTTCTGTGATATTGAGAAAAGCATTTTACAATTATAATAAACCAACAAAAATTTGTTAAAACTCTTAAAAAATTAGAGCTACTTAAGTGAAAATATTATAGACCCTATTACTACATTAATAATATATTAATACTACATTAAACATTTCAACAGTTCAAAATAGATATTTTGTTTGTTTTCTATGAAAGAATACAATTTTTCAGTTGCTGAATTAAAAATCTGCTACAGCTGGCAATATGGGATGATGTTTTTTCTTCCTGCAAAAAAACTTCTCCTAAGAATATGTTAAGAGGAAATTAATATATATTCTATAGTTATATTTTGCCTCATTAGCTCTATTCTCAATTGATTGTTAATGACTCAAAAGAATATCACAACACATTAATGTCTTCCAAGCACAGTATTCCATGCACGTATACACACCAAGTCCTTACAAATTCCTGTTTTTTCAGTGTCTAGAAAGAGATCAAGACATTAAATACAATTTCAATTTCTGTACAATAGAAACTATGATACAAATTACAAGGAAGTGCTGCACTCTTTTCTAAGTGATAAATAAAACAGGACTAAGAAATTGTGTGTGTGCTTTGTGAGAAACAAGGTACAGTGAGCAACTGTGTGAGCAGTTTAAAGTGTGAAATATGAGCAACTTTAAAGCTTGAAAATCAAGTTTTTTGTGAGAAGAAGAAAAAAGGAGTTTTTGAATTTGAGTGCTGTGCTATGGTGCTTCTGCTTCATATGCATCTGTCTGAATCACAGCAGACCATATTAATTGCTGTTCTAATTTCTGACAACTAATAAATGCTGAGGCATTCCAGCAACATCCCATTTCCTTAACAGGCAAAAACAGCTCTAGGACTAGACTGAGATTATGGCTTATAAAGAGTTAACAGTTTCTCAGAAGATGTCATATCTGATTCATGCCTTCCAATATGAAATAAATAAAGCAGCAGCTATCAGCAGCTGGGATAGCAGTACTTTGTAGTTCCTGCTCCCTTTGTGCTTTTGGGATTTCATTCTGTTTTTTCTGATGTCTTTAAACATTCTCACATCTTCAGGGAGGAACTTTGAACTTCAAGGACATCTGAGTGGCCCTTTTCAGACAAAGAAAGAGTAAGAACATTTGGTACTTGGAGTTTAACAGCATTCACATTCAGAAGTGCAGCTATGAACAAATCTGTAAAATAATATCTTGCATATTAGTGCACTCAAATGACCCAACACAGTTTTATGATGGTTTGTTTTTATTTTAAGTGAGCTGTCTCTGAGTCTTAAGGAGAGTAGGTTCTTTGAATGCATCTATCTCAAATTGTTTACTAGTCTTTTTTTAAGAAGCAGCATTTACTGTTACTTAACAAAAATATTGTTCTTATTCACAGCAGGAGCACCTCTTACACTAGGGAGTGCTTTATGTCTTCCACAGAAGCACATGGGTCAGGTTGGAAGGGATCACAGAGGGTCACCTGGTCCAACCTCCCTGCTCAAGGGGGGCCATCCCAGAGCACACGGCTCAGGATTGTGTCCAGATGGTTCTTGAATATCTCCAGTGAAGGAGACTCCACTCGGTGTCTGGGCAACCTGTTCCAATGCTCAGCCACCCTCATGGTAAAGAAGTTCTTCCTCATGTTCAGGTGGCACTTCCTGTGTGTCAGTTTCTGCCCTCTTGTCCTACTGCTGGCAGCACCGAGAAGAGCCTGGTCCCTCCACTGGGCACCCTCTCTTCAGGTACTGAGAGAGATAAGGTCTCCTCTCAGTGGTCACTTCTTGAGGCTGAACAGGCCCTGCTCCCTTCTTCATTCAACATGGGGTAGTTACAGAGGGAAATCATACAACGAAACCCCAAAATTACTGGAAGACTCAACGGAGTCCTTTTGCAGAAAATATCAAAATGTCTGTTGAAGTTTATCAAATTTAATTTACTTAATAAATTGACTAAAAATACTGTGCATTTAAGAAACAGGCTCTATAACATAGCAGAAATCTCACAGAGTGGGATTTTCCTGGAAGAAAAGCCAAAGACATGTTGAAATGAGGAAACAGCTTTCAGCCTGGTAATAGAGAAAGAATTCAATACACTGTATATATTATAGTACCTAGATACTTATTTACCAAAGCAAACATAAATTGAAAGAAATTAGGAAGCAAAGAGGGAAGTCAGTTATAAAGGCCAGCCCTTAAGCCTCTGCAGAGCAGGCATCACTGACAGGCTCTAGGTACAGGCATGGATTTTTGAATTCTTGAATTCTAGAGTTTTTATAGTTCTATTTACTTGTTTCCTGCTTTTCAGGCCGAATTATCTTCACTCCCTCATGTACTTTGAATCTCTTCTCTCATTTCTGCAATGTTTCCACTCGTGACCAAAAGCATTTATAAATCATGTGTAATAGATAAAAGAGATTTTCATTGGCAATGTGTACCTTGACACTGCAGCATACCCTTCCACATTAGTAACTTTTTATTTGTACTTTTTTTTTTTCCCCCATGTCTGGCACACCTTTGCATATCTTTGTCCAGATTTATCTAGTCTAGTAACCAACTGTTATATTTTGTGTTAACAAGTGTGGATACTATTTTTATTCTAAAGAAGACATCTTACTGACAGTTGATGATGCTCCAGAGAAACTATATTAAGTGTCCTACTGGTTTTTTTTTCTATTGTAGTAATTTTTATCACAGCTTTTTCTACCATAATAAATAATAAAAATGCGTAGTTAATTTGGTTTAATTTTCTGCACTGTGTTACATTCAAATTGCTTTTAAATACTCAAAAAGAATTTCCACGAGGGAAATCCTGGTCATAGTTTCTTTCAAGAACAGGTGCCTTGCAAAAACAGAACTTAAGAAGACTTCCAAAGTAATCTATATCCCCTATGAATTCAGGTAAATAAATAATTAATGGTTAGATAAAAATATTCTCCTATGAATGAGTATACTTAGCAAGAAATAAACAGATACAGAATACTTTGAGCATATATTGACTAAATTTCCACAAAATTCTGATCAAATGTATCCATAAATTTATTACTAAAATATGGACACATTTCTTGAACATTTCTCAAGAGCCTTTTTCAGTGTATGCATAATTCTCATTCAGCATCACACATTACTTGAAGAACATTATAACTCCATGGGATACGAAAACACAGGACACTAGAATATCTATACACAAGCAGAATTCCAGCTGAGATGTAGCAATTGTGTTGAGGACAATTATTTTTGAAAAGGAGCAAGATGAATTCAAACTGAAAAACATACAGTCTTAACATACAGCACAAAAAAATCAAATAAATAAATAAATAAATAAAAATCCCAGTCAGCTGTAACATTAAGCAAGTCCAAAAGATTAAAACTTCTCCATCTTCCTCAGTTTTTCCAGAGTATTCCTTGGTTGCAGTAGTGCTAAATGTCCACTATTCATTCTTTTGATTAACTTTCTGTTTCCCTTGGCTACCATAATTTTAAGAATAATTTTCCCATTAATACACTAATGTTTTGAGTGAAGAATTCATAAATGCTTATGCCATTACATGTTTAAATTTGTCATGCATCACTGGAAAAGTAAACCATTTACACTTTATTCACTCTGGGCCCATTTATGCCTCTAGAAATGTGGGATGTATCTGAGAATTTGGCATAAATTGCAAGCCCAGTCAGTTTTAATCTTTGTAATTCAAATACAGGAAAATTACATTATAAATTTATATTGAAAGCATCTCCAATTTTAACAGGGGCAAAATCCTTAAGAAACTAAACGTTAAATGACAATATAAATAACTAAACTACTGGAGTATACAGCTGGCATCTCTGTATCCAGAGTTTTATGTCCAAGGCCAGTACAAATACTGCTGAGAGAAACAGACACAATTTCCTTTTGTCCACAGATGCATCTGTAATTTCACTTTCTGTTTCATCTCAGACAACATCACTCACTTTCAATCTAAGGTTTGTATTTTTTCACAACACTCTCCTCTGTCCCAGAAAAACAAAGTTTCAAAAAATTTCAAGACACTTCAAGGCAGATCAAATCAGTTGTGACTGGGTCAACAGTTAACTTCTGCTTTTTTATTAACTCTTGATAGGTGGAAAAAGCCCCACCCTAACTTTTACATTTTAAAAAGCGGAAAGCGTATTCCTCTTGCCCTCCTCATTATATCTGTGAGGTTACAAAAGCCCACAGAAATTAGAAGCAGCAATAAGAAATCTGTGGTTAATGCTTGTGCATGCAGTTACACAGTATGAAGAAGAAAATGTTCTGGCAAGATTAACTTCTCGTTACTATATGAAGTCAGTCAACAACAACTTTCTACTTTTAACACAAATCACCCTCAAAACTCTTCAAAATTGCTGCCTGGTAGTCACGACCTTAGCACACTGTACAGAGCTGCTAAAATTAATGATAAATTCCAATTTGGAATGCACCAGTAATTTATTTTTCAGACTTGACTGCTGGATGTCAGAGATCATGCAGGCTGAGTGAAGCAGCCCAGACTGGCAGTGCCAGCAGAGTGAGGTGGGTGCCAGCCCAGCCCTGCACACACAGCCAGGTGTCCTGCAGGACCTGCCCCGTGTGCAGCTCCCTGGGCACAGCCCAGCTGCTCCGGGATGTGGCAGAACCCTGGCTCCCCTGACTCAAAGGAAAACTTTCAGAAATGTCAAAGGAAGCAAGTCCTCTAGCTTGCAGCAGACTACTCAAAATTCTGCATGTCCTGATGACCTTTCTGCTAATCAGATTATGAATGTAGCTCCAACCAAAATCAGTGGGAATTACACCGATAAATATGTGTACAAGAAAAACAGAGGAAAGGATAATATAGAGCTAAGCTTTTTGCCTTTTCTTTCCTAGTGCTCTGAATCCCCTGAACTTTCTGCAGGACAGCACAGAACCCTACACAACCAAAGGAAGTCCATCCAGCAGCCACTGGAGCTTTCACAAAAGGTTTGCCTCTGAAGGATGGAGACAACCCAGACCTGCCTCTATGAATAGAAATAAAACCTGTGCTGCCAGCAGAGAGAGCCAAACGTGTCATAAGAAGTTTGCTGAGGAAGCTTGCTCTATTACTCAGGAATGCTAAAAGCTGTCTCCACTAGAAACTAAGGACTTGAAAACAACCAGAAAAAAGCAAACTACAATGTCATTCAGTCAAAGATTATTTGACAAGAGTGAGTATTGTATCACATTGGCACACACTAGACCAGGACAAGACAGGAACAAAACAGCAACCCACCAATTTACTGAAAAGAAAGAGAACTCCATAAGCAATGTAACACACAAGTTTTTTCTGTTTTTCACCAATAATGGTGCATTTCAGATAGAAAATATCTATAGCTGTTTCAGCTGTGTCAATCCTTAAATGCTAAGAGCCATGATTTATCCAAGGATGAAAGTCCTCCATGCAAACCAGAGCTGAGTAATCAATTAATCGTCTTTTATGTCACATACTCCTGCAATTATTGTGTGGATACACCTTTTAAGTCCAAGGAGATACTGTTGCAGTCAGGAGATCTCTGCACAGCCCTTCCATCAAACCCTAGCTTACCCTCCTTCAGTAACATTTTAAAGAGTGCTATGCAATGAGCAATAGTTCTATTAATGTTTCACAGACAGGTGAGGTGTGCGCCTTCAATATTTCCTGCACTTTCCTGCACAATTTTCATGCACTTTTGCAGTATCTTCACAAGATCAGTACTAACCCACAGCAAAGCAATAGCACTAGCATGCCTGTGAATAGCAGGTGCTCCAAGTTTTCCTCTCATCCATGTGCCTCAAGAACCCCAACTGAAGAGAACTCATCCGAGGGAACCTTTTGTCCTCTGTCAGAAGCACATCAAATTTCATTTGTGTTACCATTATCTTTCATGTTTTAGGGTAAACATGAAATCATCCCCAGATAACTTTCCTATTATTTCCAGGCTTTTTCCACTGTCTTTTCCTTCAAATTACTTGTTTCATTTCCTATTTTCAATTTGACCCCAAGTACACAAAAATAAAGCTCTTAATGTAGCCACATCCTCCTCTTTGTGTTTCTGTATTTGTTTAATCCCTCCTTTCTAATAATATTGCATCTCTTAAGAGTCAAAGCTCTATTTTCTTTAGTAAGCCCTTTTCTTTTTCTCTCTTTTGTCCCTTAGAATTTCATCCCCTGCTCTCCCTTTCTATCTGACTACATAACACCATTTTTTCACATTACGTGATATTTCAAGCATATTTCATGTTTACATTCTATTTTTATTCTTTTCTCATTCCCTTTCTGTGCCTTTCTAACACTGCATGTATCACCATGTTACATTTTAAGTAATAACGTGAGATAGAAATATCACACCCTCTTAGTAGCTGAGGGAATTCAGCAGGAGTTATAATTTCATTAATTACATAAAAGTCAGTCCTCCTCCTCTGTAAACTCCACTCCTTTGTACCTGAGTGCTACAAGGTGTGCAACAGAGCATTATTAAGTAAGACAGAGATAAAGGATACTGTGCCATTGAGACGATTTGTCTCTTTAATACCAACACTGACAACTCAATTTAAATACTAATATAAACAGAAACATACTATGTGTGCACACACAAGCATCCTACTTACAGTAACAACAATGCAGAACATTTCCTACCCACCCCACCCTGTGTTTCAGGGAAGAAGAGCTACTCTGCAAAAAAAGCCACACAGACTTTGCTCTTTTTTTGCAGTGGGCACCACAATCTATAACTACTGACAGCAGAGCATGGCAGGCAGCTCTACAGCTTTCAGCTAAAGAGCTAGAATTTATTTTGGGTATTTGTGGCTCAATGACCTTTCTGCTCAGTAGGCTGCCTTGGCACAGAGTCAAGGCTTGCGGCCCTCCAGCGGGGCTCGTGCAGTTCCAAAGGCCAGAGGACGCTTGGATAGGTGAAAGTGGCTGTAGTTAGAACCCTGAAATGGTGCTACCTTGGAAAAGTACATCAGGTCACTATTAAATGTCTTTTACAGAATACTGGAAGGTGCTTACTCCTCCAATATACTGGTAGAACAGACTAGCCAAGTAGCTTACAGAAACCATAGGGGAGGCATCTTTCATTAACATGCATTGAACCTGAATGCTACAGCATTTCCAATTTCAAAGTTCCTTTCTTTTAAATTCTCACAACCATCTGCTGCTTAGGTAAAAAACATAGTTAAAAGAAATACACCAAGCCCCACAGCCACATTTATTGTAGCCTACTGCCTTTTCCACAGGTACAGGTCCTACCTACAGTTGTCACAGAGCTCAAAGGTAGCTTTGTTACATAAAGTAACAAACAATCAAATTGCTTATATTAGACAATGAAAATTAAATTTGTGTCAATAGGAGTCAATTTAACAAAATTATTCCATTAGGGATAATTAAATGAATTCATTTTGCAAATTAAATATAAAAACCCCCAAGGCACTAGATGACAAACAGATTTTACAGTCATATTGTCTAGGTCAGCCTCAGTTCTTCCCAGTGATTTTCAAAAATATTCACATGTGGCAGCACCAACAGCTATTAGAGAGAGAGAAGTAAAAACTTTCTCTACATAATTTAAAACTAAAGTCCTCACAGCTCCTAGAAGACCATTTAGTGCCTTTAAAAAGCCAGACCCCACATGTCTTGCTTTTAGCACAAAACCAAGGCTGATACTCACAGAACCTGTAACGAAGACAAGGAGATCTATCAAGTGGTATCTGAAGCACTTCTGGGAAAGAAACAACAACCCACTAAAAAGTTGATGACTCCTCAGCTCTTGAAATACATTATATACGAACTTCTGTGCCTTGCAATTTCTGATGTGAGGGCAGCAGTGAGGGACTGTCAGACACACTGGTGCAAAATTGTAGCACAGATAGCAGAAGCTGCCTAGTTTTTAAAGGCTGTAGAAAGTTTGGGGTTTCTTTTTTCACAGGGGAAGGCACTCAGCCACCTGGAAGCCTTGATGAGTAAATTAAGTGGGCAGCAGGCTTTTTGTAAAAAGGTACACCACATAACATGGTTTCTGTCCTTAAATCATTATATGCTAAAGATACAAGGAAAAAATGCCAACTTCAATTACAGAATAGCAAAGATTTAGCAAACACTGATTCAGTGAAGTAGTTGCCAAAAAGTGGCCAGAATCTCAAGTTTCTAGCAGGTGAAAATTAAACTGAAATTTCAGCAGATGTCAAAGCATCTTGCTAGATTACAGCCAAAACATTTTTCATGCACTTTTATCTTTGTGATTCAGCCTGGGACCCTTGTATTTTCATTGCATATGAATAAAGGTCAAGGTCAATTCCCAGACAGGTAAAACTTCCAGAATCAAAATCCAGATTTTCAAGGAGTTGAAGTTAATCTCCACTTGTTGGGATTTTAACCAAGTGATACTCTGAACAGGCGTTTGATTCTCTAGGGTGCTCTTGTACTTCACTGTAGGGTATGTCAGATTTTCAAAATACTAAAGCATTAAAATAAAACCCCGCTATTCTTCTTACTTGTTTTAAGCATCCTCAGAGCAATAAGTGTTCTTTTTCTCAATTAAAGTACTGGTCACAAATTATACTTGCTAAGGAAGTGACACTTTCCATCACTTAGTATTGAATAACTTTTATATTATATTGCAAAAGACATTAGGTGATTAAACCCTCCCCAAAAAAACCAAAAGGAAAGAGATGAATACAAGGCTAAGATAAAACTATCTCCATCTTTTTATAACTACTAATTTCTTTGTTTACTCCAACAGCTATCCAATCACAATCATAAATTACTAACAGAATTCGCTTAGTTAAAAATAAAGTCAGAAATCCTTACATATAAACCTGTAAAAATTATTTGTAGTTTTCATTTAAAGGAAAAAATGGTACATGAACTAGAAGTAATCCCAGATGCTACAGTCGTTTGGATGCTGCATCTATTTCTTTATGTAGCACACAGTTGCAATCATGTAATTTGTCATTTTTGCACTGGAATTTTCAAATCAGTTTATAGTTTATACATTTCACATGCGCAATTCTGGGTTTAGTGAAACAATTAAAGGTCATTAATGTCTGCAATGTAGGGCTATGCTATGGTAGATAAACTCTGCATCAATCACCCAGTTGAAATGATTACCAAATTTTACTTTTTCATGACAACATAGATCTATTTCCTTTTTTTATGCAAATTGGTAATGAAAGGATGGAGAGCAAGAAAGGACTTTATTTTATCCTTGGTGACTGTTACACAGTGCAAAACTATGGGTAAGAGTAAGTATTTCAGCATTCTCCAACATAATCACCAGAAAATGGTATTTGAATACCTGAATATATCTTATATTTAAATAGCCAAACCTGGAGCCCCTCACAGCTGCAGACTCATGAGTCTACTTCCAAGAACTGTATGTGGGCAGTTTATCACTCAGTACATGAATTCGGGGATACAAACATCTCTCAACTAGGCTCATGTGCAACCACAGCCCACTTCATGGGCACACTTAAATTTCTAAGTAACCTGAAACTTAATGCATTTTCACAGCAGGGAAGAGAAGGTATCTGAACCTCAGAGCTGGCACTGACATCCTTTACTCCTGAACAACCCCAGCATTGTAGACAAGAAAATGCAGTTATGAGGAACACTTGGGGCAATATTTGGGACTCGGTGAGGTCACTGAAGAAGCCCTAAAGCTATCTCCTGAGCAGCTGCCAGCATTTCCAGGACTCTGTGTGGAGCTGGGACTTGATGATATTGTGTTTATTGGGTAGAGCAGGCTGTGCGCTGCTAGCGTTGTATAATCACACATGATGGGGGTGAACAAAGGGCACTGTTAACTCAGGAATTGTATTTCATGGCTTACTCTATTCCCCAACAGGAAACCTAGTTTCTGATACATAAATAATTGATATGGAAAAAATAATAATGTATTTTCTTAGTAAAAAAGAAGAAAGTCAACTGAAAAGACAATGAACGTGGACTCCCTCATCCCACTGTGTATTATGACTGATTACAACATACCAAAACAACTCCTGGGACTTTTAAAACAGTGTTTAAAGATGTGACTTATACTAGATAAGAAAACACATACAGCATCAAACCACTGAAATATAAAAAAAATAGAAATTCAACTACAGTTATGCATTAATCCCCTCAAAATCTTAAAACCTTACGTTTTAAGTCTGCATCCTGAAAGCCACAAGCCACAATTTTTCAATTGTTTAAAAGTATGTAGCACAAACCCTTTACTAGAATAGATGGAAAGTATATATAATAAACAAGTAAGCTTAAAGTCTGCCATTGTTATATTTCCTAGTACAGTTCTTTCAAAATACCAGTGTTCAAAATAATGTATTTTTTCCTAACTCTTAGAAATATTTCAAATAATTCTTTAATGACTTATAATCTTTTTGTCTACTTTACACTCAGTCTAAGTTTATACTACCACATATATAAGCAAAGCATATTTATATACACTTGAAAAATCCATACTTACAGAAACTTTGTTCACAGTTCTGTACTTACCCAGGACACATTTTTAGCCTTGGGTGTTTTTAGCATGGCAACATGCAAGGCTGAAACGACCAACAACAGCCCCACCAGCATGGGAAGTCAGATGAAGTGATAGTCCAGGTGCCTTGGTTACCCCAGGATGTAGAGTTCCTTGGCCTGGCTGACACAGGCACACTGAGCATGTGGTCAGGTAACAAGAAAAAAAGTCATTTTTCCTCCCGGTGTACAATCCAATCAAACTGAGACATATCTGTCTTCAGCAGCAACTGGCTGTATTTCTGTATATCCATGAAATCCAGAGTTTGCTCTTCTCTTTGAAAAGTTAAAACCAAAAGTCAAAGGGTCTTACTCTCACAGACACTTCACCTGCCCAGTGAGAAAACACAGAGTCCAGTGATCCTGCCAGCTTCCAGCCAAGCACTGATCTCGCAGGAGAGTGAAGCCCAGCCCTGGGAGCCACTTGCCTCCAGAGGATGTCAAAGACACACACAGCTGCTGCCTGCACTGTTTAACTGCTGCTATTTCACGACCCCGGGATCTTCAGAGTAATAAAGAGCATTAGGATCTCAATGTCAGTGAATAATGCCAACAGCTCGTGCAGTACCTGTTGCACCGTGTGTGCCCGTGGCGTGGTGGCTGCGCTCCAGCCCCGCAGAGGGCACCTGTTCCTGCAGCTCTGCGCTCACCGCCGGCACGGACACGCGTCCCAGAGCGGCAAGCAAAGCCTGAAAATCACTGTTTCTGCTCGTTTCTCTTTGTTCCTCTGCCCTTCTGTCCTTTTACTTTTACCTCCTGTCAATCTAGATTACCAGTGCAGATCCAGGCTAAATTTTGCAACTATCAGTAGTGATTAGAGTGAGTTGATTGAAATCGGATTATACAGGAAGACCTCTGCTTCCTCACTCAGCACACGGGCCAGTACCATTTGCAAAATACTTATGCTTCACTGCACAGTATGAGAGCATTTGGAGCAGTCCATTAGAAGAGAAACAGTGAAGAGCAAACAAGCCAGACTGCACTGTCTTTAAAAATGAGAGAAAAGGGATCCTGTTTTCAGTAACCGCACTAATTTTACAGGGGAGTGTTTCAGACCATTTCCAGAGGGAAGAGTTTGTTGGAGCCTCACAGACTCACCACAAAGCATCAAAGAGTGGCACTAGGTACTTAAAATGCTCTGTGTACCTGCTTGCTACTGCTGCAGGTACACTGTGGATCCAGTCCAAGTGTACCTCCGTGGCATCTGAGCACTGAACTTGTGAGAAGCATCATCCTTCCCTCGGATAACATCTGCAAATCCTACTGACAGTATCTACACAACTCACCAACAGCATTTAATTCAAATGTGCTTTTTCCAAGGCATATCATTAAATGTACCAGGAAGGTGACCTACCTGAACCATATTCAAATATATATATATATTAATTTGCATATGAATATGAACTATAAGGTTAAAAGATACAGTAACATCCTAAAATGGTGATATGTTATCTTGAAAAGAAGAAAACAAAACACAAAAGTAAAGGAGGTGACATGGAACATAGAAGCAATCTGATAAAAAGCACCAAAAAAATTGTACAAAATTAAGTCCAGCTGACAGACACTGTGAATGTGACAGACAGATGCAGACTGCATGACAACATACCATTTTTCTAGGACTTCCTAAATAATAACTTAATATTATTATCTACTCATGAAACAGACCTAGATTATGCTTCAAGCATCATCTGTCACTTTACACTGATTATTTAATGTATTAGCATAAATGCAATGGGCTTATGATTGCAAGAATTCAATTTGTTGTTGGTCTGTGATTTGTTTGTGGGTATTAAATTAATATTAAGGTCTTTTCCAAGGTGGCAACATAAACTCCTTATTTTGTTAAAAGAAATTCTAGAAACTGCTTATGTGATTGGGACAGAGATAAAACATGTGTACTTCTCACTGGAAATAACTATCTGATTTTTAAATAATTACAGTCCTCTGCTTATTTCTAGTCCACATTGTAGGTAATCAGAAACTAAGACTGGTACACTCTGCATTGCATATAGTAGAAAGAAGGTTTATATGCACACAGTTTTTAATTAGATCCCCCTCTTTTTCATAAGTCTGCTCAGTCTCATGAAGCTGAAGCACTAAATGACTGGGACTCAAATAAAAGAGTGGATGATTGCCTTCAATACGTGCACTGAGATTCAAACTCTAGTAGTTGGACAGGTGGAATACAAAGGTATATGACTGGTTATAAATCCAGCAGAGTGGAAACTTTATGCAGTGAAAAATTCTCAATGAGATGTTAAGCATTTATTAGAAACAGTTCTGTTTCAAATATACCCTGTCTAGACATATTAAAGAAAATATTTCATGGAGAAATTACTCCATTCCATTCTGAAAGTTAAAGATTATAATTGTAGAGTCTATTAAATTAGCATCTAACACAAAGGTATCCTAGAGTACTGTCACTGGTGTAGAATGGATTAGATCAGATCTGCCCCTATACACTGTGACAATAAATATACACTTGGTGCTACACATACAAGCTGAAAAACAGCTGGCATTTGAGCTTTCTCCTTCTTAATATTAACTCAGTTCACAGAATTTTAGAGCAGCAGCTGCTAATGGCTTGCCAGACATGCTCAAATAAAATGAACTAAATTTATTCCCTCACACAGAAGGATTTTGAAATACTGAATTTTACTTTAAGCAGCTAAGTTACTGCCAATGACATACATTAAAAAAATCCTACTGCTAAAATACAATGAAATAAAAGATAATAAATATTGAAAATTTAGATGCTAACAAGACTAGAAAGTCAATAAATTAACCCTATTATATGGTGCAATATTTAATTCCAGAGGACACAAATCCCATTGTAGAAAACAGAAGGTACTCATAAGAGGAAAAATGCTGATCAATAAACCTAAAATGAGAGAAATATTCTGCACCATGCATCCTCTCCTTTCTGATGGTGCCCTTTTTGTACAGTCACTGTAATATCCCATGGTTTTTCTGTCTTTAATGAGCATGTTTTCAGAACATGCTTGTGAGGGAAGCTGTTGCTGTTATTCTCATTTGAAAGCTGGAATATATATTCCAGATGAGTCCATTAGTTAATGAGGAATCTAGTCTGAGAGGATTCTGGTCTGATCCTTTCAAGAATTTAACATTCTATAATGCTTTCTGTATCTAGAGCACACTTGTGGCCTTTCTCTGCATTGCATACTCAGCAGTTATGCAAATAAATTTTCATCACTTCCATTTTGAGATCAGAGACCTGTTTTAAGCTGGGTATTCCCAAATGGTGGTACACAAGACAGTTAGACTATTAACAGAATTTATGATTTAAGCAAAGTGTTCAGCATTGCCAAAAGCCAAGTAAGCACCAAATCTATTTCCATTTTACTCATAAAAGTATCCTCTCTCTTCTTGCCCTACATTGGTGAGCTCTGCATTCAGAAAGAAAGTGATGTCTCACATCAAGAAAACTGATTATTTTTCCCCTGAGTATGATCCATCCACTAAGAAAAAGAGAATTTGGTTCTTGGTTTTTAAATACATTGTATATGGACTGGATATAGAATTCTGTGTATGCATATACACAGAATTCTAGGATGTTTTAGCTTTCAAATAACTGACTTCTAATCTCAAACCTTTCTTTTGCCAGGTTTTCCTTTTTTTATAGGTTTTAATAAAAGTTCCAGCACCATCACCACCAGAATAGAAACCATATGAATGTATGCATTGATTTTGATTGCAACAAGCTTCACAGCCACTGCCCTCAGTTCAAGCTGTGGCTGAGCCAGATGCATGTTACCCGAATCATTCATTTTGTCCCTTCAGAATAAGCAGATGCTGGAATTGTTGTGTCTTCTCTCTAGATATAAAACAGAAATAAGACTGTGACCTTGCAAAAATATGCTGCCAATTTTCTCATTAAAGTTTGTGAAGCAATGAGAACGTTGCAGGACTGCACTGCTTAATGAAGATCATTAAAGAAAAGCCTTTGCATACATAACAAACCGTGACGTGGGCTGCCAAACCACAACTGCTATTCTTTACACAGAGAAATAAATGGCCAGGCTGCAGAAAGGATGAGACACTGGTCAATCTTCTGCTTACTGGTAGAGGAAAGGTATCTGCAGCTTTGACACTGTGCCCTCCAGCTGCTGTCCCCAACAGCTCTGCATCTCGGAGGTGATCTCCTCCCCAGCACCGAGTGACTCCTGACTGCACAGCCCAGCTGCTGAGCATCCCTCCAAGTCCTCTGACTCCCATCCTGCCCTGAGCCCCAGCCAGCAGTGCTACCACCACTGAGCCTGGCCAGCCAAACCAAGCACAGCAGAAAACCAACTGCTTGCTCGAGGCAGATCCCCACAGCCAAATCATATTTGTAACTGGTGTTTTTGAAGGATCAGCTTATTTCTTCTAATCTCATTCAAAATAAAAATCTTCTGGAATATAGGCCGTGGTTGTAGAAAAACTTCAAGTTGCACAATTGAGACTTAATGTTCCTGGGGTGAATGGGGGAGTCAGGCAGCAAGGCAAGAAGGATGCTGCCCAGCTGCTAGAGCCCAGCAGAGAGGGAAGGAAGTGGGATGGATTTACAAAGAGCCCCCACCTGCAAAGCTGCAAAACCAACCAAAATTCAGATAACTCAAAGTTTGATTCAAAAATAATTCTTAAGCATTTGTCATAGTTTATAATCATCATTCATATTTTCAAAGTATATTATCTGAGATGCTGCAGCTGACTCAGAGATGATGTTTCTCAGGAAGAAGTTCTATGGATATTAATCATGTACAGCGTCTGTTCCTATAGTTAGTTTCTAAGGTTGGTAGGATAAAAACTTCTTTCCATATCTGTCCTATTCAGCAGTACAAAAAACCCCAAAATTTTCTAATAATGCAGGAAAGCATAAAAAAGTGGATCACCACAAGAATGGGAACACAAAAAATATCTGATTTTTTACTGGCTTCTGCATCATGCTTTAGAAGTAAATGAAAAATTCACATTAGATATTTAAAAGTAGAAAACTAATTACATGCTCACAGCAAAGGAAAGCTTAAAGAGTATGCAAATGCAGTATTTCAGTGGTATTTTTGTTCATTGCATACAAATAATTGTGGAAGAACTAAAAATACTCAGAGAACTGAAATTTAAGAGTTGTTGAGTGTCACATATTAAATTGTATTCAAAATCACTAAGAAAAATATTCAAAATAAGCTATTAGTAATCAGTGGCAAGGCAAATCAAACCTTTTTGTAAAAAGATGTACTACATCTTAAGAAATGTATCATTTCCTGAAGTAGCATATTAATTCTAATAATGCTTCTACGAAACAAAATTTCTCAAAATTCCCTGGTAAGCAAAAGGAATTTTCATATCTCTCTTTTTAAAAAGTATTAAATTGTTTCTATACCTTAAAAACTTTGTACAGTTCTTATATAAGAAAATCAGAAGTACAGCGAGTCCACTATGGAACTTACTACCTCAACTCACTCATGTTCATCTCTCATCCAAAAATACAGATAAATGTTAAACAAAAGCTTTTTAATGCAATTATTTGAATGGCTGTGTAATATTCTTTACTATGAGTTACTGACATGACTTTAATATTTTCTTTTTTATTTTTCTGTTCTTTGTCCTATGACCACTCAAACAGTTCCTTCAGAATACACAGACACAGAAAAAAAAAAAGGAAAAAGTAGCTCATTTGCAATATTTTATACAACAAAACAATGAAAACATTGCACACAGACACCAGCAAAGCCATGAAAAGTACAGCAGTGCTTGGAGAAACAAAAATTTGTTTTAACTTTTTGTTTACTTCTAACCCTAATTAAATACACCATCAGATGATCCTGTTTTCCTGTGGCTATCAATTGAAAAATGCCATGGACTGAAAAGCCAAATACCCTAGACTATAGCAATAATAGAGTTTATTAGAAGTTGCTGTTGGACAACATTATCAAGCATTTCAAGCCCAAATTGCTGAAAAAAATAGAGGTTAGAAAAGGATGCTCAAAATCACTACTAGAACTGTGAAAACCTTTCAGAGAAACAGTTTCATTTTAACCTCACATAATGTTGTCTTTTAATAAATTAAATCATCAGTGAAAAGCCAGCTCAAATCAGAGTCTGTCCTACTACGTCACATCATTCCTCAGGGACAAGCAGCATACTGCAAAGCACTGATTTCAAAACAAAAATGCTCTCAAAAATTCTATTAAAAGAAAAGATGGCAATATTTGAAGACCATGTACCAAGAAATATTCTGGTTTACACAGCCTTTTTTTAAATCACTCTTTTCTCATGCCTATTTGCACTTGCTATAGGCAAAATGGTCTGATGGATCTGCACCTCTGCTTCTCATGTCATAGCACCTACATGCAGGGAAGACAGCAAGAGTGGTCAGAGCAGCCAGTCCAGGACAGATCAAGGGAAAACACTTGGCTCTGGCTTGGAGTACCCTTGTAGTTAAAGTCAAAGAGACATTCTGGGGAGAAAAGGCAGAAGAGGGGACAAAGAAAAGGTAATTAAATAAAGTTCAGCTTGGCTAGGTAATATTTATGTATTATATACACAGATTATCCTCCTGGGCTGCCCAACACAATCCAATATAATCAAGAGTAGTGTACTGGAAAAAGGCCACAAATTACATCATCCTTCATGCACCAAATTAAATGTTCCAGCAGCAGAGCAAGCTCAGGAGCACATGGCAGGCATTGAAGGATGAAAGAGATCAGCACATGAAACAATGATGGGCAGCAATTTATGGTAACAGGAGTGTCCTGCTGTCAGTAGTGCCAGAGAGTGGTCTCCTCAGCTCAGAAGAGCCAGTAGGACAGACCACTCTGCAAACCCAAAAGAGTTTATGTGAAGGAAAAATGGGAGAGTTTCTTCTATAGCTCATAACTTGCCAGACACATCTTTATCTCAACATGATTCATGACTGAGGCTGCAATCTATCTTCAGTTTAAGCTGGTGAGGAAGCATTGCTCCGGCCTCCTCCTTCTCCTCCTCAGAGAGAAGGCAGAAGGAGGCAGAAGAGGCAGACTGGAGGTAGGAGGAGGCAGGAAGATACAGGAGGAGGGAGCTCAGCAGCACAGCAGCAATGGCTTCTCTTGGAGTCCCTACTTTGTCTTCCTTTACAGCAAAGCGCAGCCACTGGCAAAGCCTTGAAACTTCATTTTCACAAAAAGTATGAAGACAGATATTCCCACTGATCTCTGAAACTTTAGAGCATTTGAAGACCAGGTTTACCTAGCACAGCAGCAGCCAACCTGTCCCCATATATTCTTCTTGGTGCTGGGCTGGCACAGACATCCTGCCTCAAAAAGCTGAAACCAAAACAGGAAAACCAGCCTTATTGGCTGAAAAGAGTCCTGATCATACCTTCTACAGCGTCCTGGAGTTTGCATCTAGTTTTGGAAAGACTCCATTACAATTCCAATCAAATAGACCTTAAGTCATCCAACTTACTTGCCCTGGGCAACAGAATCTACCCTACCGAGTTGTGAGTAACTGGCACATTTTATTTTCTCATCCACTTCTTATTGGGAAATGTAGACAAGTCCCCAGACCAGAAAGAAAGAATTTCTTATAATCAATTTTTCCTTGGCCCTAATGGTCACTGCTGCTGGCCAGCCCTTCAGCTTGGACAAACTGGTCTGTAATGTCATGGTAACAATGCCACACAGCACCACTCAGTTTGGGAAATACACTGAGCTCTGAAGTTCAAACTGAAAAAGTTACCCCATTGAAATCACAGCAAGAGTTTTGCATTTACATCAATAATTTAGTCACATTCATTGAATCATAGATTTTTTTTGTTTGGAAAGGACTTCAAAGATTTTTCAATTCCAAGCCCCCTGCCATAGGCAGCATGCCATCCACTAGATCAGGTTGCTCAGAGCTCTATCCAACCTGGCCCTGAACACTTCCAGGGATGGGGCATCCACAAATTCTCAATGCAAAATAAATTGTTATATTAAGAACTGTTAATGTAATTTGCTGTATTAAATCAAGGCATGAGATTACAATCATTTATTAAGACATTTTAAAAAATTCCACCTTCTAGGGCAGAAATCCACATGTTATGTGATAACAAAGTGACAGAGAAGTTACTGTCAGTTTGTGATTCATACACCTTCATATCTGGAGAGCACCCCAGAAACTTGTCCCACACTAAAAAAAATATATATAATACAAGCTCTAAAGAAATTACTGACATTTCAAGTTTTATTTTGTGGTCTAATTTGTCCCTTTTTATCATGCTTTAAATTTACAGCATGAAAGTACAGGAACGAAACAGAACCCACAGGCACATGCACATGTGATCATCATTCAATTAGCAAATTGCTTTGGGTCTCACTGACTTTGGCAGTTTTACAATTTTTTTATTTCCAGCTGGTTGAACTGTTCTTGAACAACTTTTTTTATTTACTGCAGTAGTCATAAACCCTTTTCTGTCCCATCTTCCACCCATGTACTCTGAATACATTTACTTTTTCTAGAATATATATGACTTTTCTAATGCCAAACAACTACACTGTTCCTTTTGTATTTTTACAGTATCTAAGAATAAGAATTTTTTCTGCCTATAATCATGCCATTTCTCTAAGAGTACAGAAGGTCTTTCTGTTCAGTGCTCCTGAGACACGGCCTCACAATAACAACTGGTAGTGTGAGCAAGCTTTGCACAAGAAGACAGAGATTCTTCCTTGGAATCCAGCCAGAGCTCTGCCATGAGCGACTGCAAAGAGTTCACTGAAAAAAAACCACCTCTGTGATCCCTGTCTGTACCACAGGTAAATATCACTATTTCTGGAATGAGTTTTTGTCCTCTCTGCTCTGTCTCCTTTTTATTTCTCTCTTTGAAGAAATCAGTACTACAATCTGCAGTATTTTGGCATTTTTCTTTAAAATTTACAAGGATCACTTTATCCAGCTTAGAAACATAACTAAGACTGAGGTCAGCTCTTGAACTGTAAGTAACAGTATTAGCATAAAAAAATGATAATATGATGTCTTATCTCTTTGAATCCAAAGCAGTTTCAAAAATAAGTATAAAATCAAAGGAAAATATTTGGCATAAACACCACATTTTCAAATGCACACCTGGAGGAAGGGGTCCCTGCAGGAAGTCTTGCATCTGTAGCTTTCTCGAGCTTGGCAAAGGCAAGGCTGAGCTAGGTCACTGCATTTCAGACCAGGAGAGATTCCCTGTGCAATTCTCCAGCTTTGTGTGTGTGTGTGTGATGGGGGGGATTTGCTGGGTTTTTTTAGTTGTTGTTTTTTAAACCTTTTTAATTTTTCACAAATCCTACTCCATATGGATGGGAAGATGTATCATCATAGACCACAACAAGGGAAACGGTTTTAAAATATTTTCTTGGCAAGGTCACTGATGACCCATTTAAAAACTGCTGTCTCAGTTCCCCCACCAGTGACTGGGACACACAGACTCATGTGACCCTTGGACACCCTTTCCAGGGCAAACCTTGTTACCACTGGTCACCCTGGACACACATTGGACAAACAGAATATTTCTTAAAAGAGAGAGTGAATTAATTGTTTGACTCACAATAGGCTTGGATGAGGAGCTTCACCCAGGAGCTTTCCAACCCTTGACACAAGCCCGTTTAAGATTAAAACAAAAAGAAAAATATTTATTTTAACCTTCCAAAACAGTCAACAGTTAAATTTTTTATGAAGACAAAAGTAGGAAGCTGAATATTTCCTTTTCACAGACATTCCTGTGTTTCTATTCCATTTTCCATCTTTCTTCATATCATTACCCTCAGGGTGGAGCTCCTCCTGGTTTTGGTGAAGCACTTGGCATTTTAAAATTAACCTGATCAGTGAATTCTCCCTCAACATTTGTCACTGAGACAAATTTATTAATTTATTTTCTTACAACATACAGAACTCTAGGGTTAGTGTACCTCTCAAAACAAATCCTGTTTTGTTTCCTCAGAGATGCAAATATTTCCTTCTTAGACATGGTATCATTTCATAGGCTTGCCTGGTTTAATGCACACTTCTTTGCCTCAGTCAGGTAAGATTTCTTTCATCTCTGCTGCCCTTCGGTGACTTGTTGCACCTGATGTCCTCTCCTAAGGTATGTGTTGTAATTCGTATGCAACATACACAAATATGTTAATCCTTGTAGAGGAAGGTCATTACTAAAATGCAAATAGATTAATAAGTAATGGCACAGTGACAATTCAAAAGATAAACATGACAATACTTTAACAATTACCAGCAATCATTAGATAACATAGTTTAACTAACATTTGCAAAAATTCTGCTGTCCATTTTACTTGAATTTTGGTACTGTGGTTTCAGACACATGCAAACATGTATCTCAAATGAAATTAAACATATATCTTTAATGAAATGTGTGCAGTACTTCATAACAATATGAACCAATTCCTCCACAAAAGAAGGTGCCATGAGTGTGACTCCTCTCCACCTGCTTTTCCTATACACATGGCAAACCTCCTCCAGGTCTGCTGACTTCTCTTTGACATCCCCTCTAAATTTCTCTTTATCATGTCTCTAATTCTTTCAGTTCAAGTAGCTTATTATTATTCCATACGAATATGATCTGAATTAATCTGATTTCTAACCTCTCAATTAGATTTTTGCTGGTAAGTTCTTAAAGACTTGCATGACTAAGCCTTTCTTTCCTTAGCTGCTGGGTAGCAAAACCCAGCATCTTATATTTATTTACTGAGGCTGGTATTGTATAGGCTCAGGCTTTTTTAGCATACTTTCAGAATTCCATGAGAAAATGGAATAAGAAAATGAAGAGAGAAAATTGCATGAGAAAATTCCATGAGAAAATGAAAACTGAGAAATAGTTAAATTAACTGCATTAAAACATTTTTTTCTTCTCCCTTGGACAATCTTTTACTACGTTTCATTCTGATTAGGCAGATAATTAATCCAGCTAGTCTATCTTCTGAATCTTTTGCATGGCCTGCAGTGACACAGGCCTTAGAAAGCGTGCTGCTCTTAGAAATAGTAAACTATCCAGTGTAAGTAAAGTCTGTGCCTTACAATTCAATGAAAACAATATAAAGAGGATATTATGCAATACACACAGCTCACATTAACAATTGGAAAAACAAGTGGTAAACAGAATATTTTTAATTCAGGTAAAAGCAGAGGAACCTTAGAAAACCTTAGTTGTTGGTTTTCACAACTTACTTAAAAACCTCATGATCAGAAAATATGGGAAAAGTGTTCGTAAGAAAGATATTTTGACTGGGACAAATTCTGGAAGTAACAAATGGAAACAGAGAAGCAATAAATGAATCAAGATGTTTTTACTGAAAAGAGATGTCTGCTATAGTCAACCAGGTTCTGTGCACAAACCTATCAGTAGAAAAGATTATAAAATGTGAAGATTGGAAGTGTTATTGCTAGCAGTCTGGCTATAAACTATGAAATAGATATTACAGAGATGATGGACAAGAAGAAGCATTTCACCAGCTGTAGAATAAATAGGTCATTATTCACATAGAGATAGTAATTTTTATTACTCTGTAACAGATCAAAGCGTGCAAACACTACTTTCCACTTATTTATTTCCAGAAGCAACACAAACCCCAGGAGCATTCCTTCTCTTGCATCACGCTTTAATGCCACACAGATTGCTCCGAGCCACACATGCACATGTGAACATAAATGCATGATTGCAAATACACACTGCAACAGATTCTTCAGCTGTTAAACAAATAGTATTTCATCCAAGTGAAGCAGCAGAGTGGTTCCATCTAGAGGAAGAGTGTGTAAAAACTACTCATCCCTGATGACTAGCTATTCTTAAATAAAGACTAAACATAAACCATTACTACAGGACTTTCAGTATAAAGGCCCTGCTACCTTCTACCAGAGCTCCATGAGTACTCTGTTTCCTACAAAGTATGTACTGCTTGCTTGGTTAACTGGACAGGAATTATAATGTTGTAAGCATCAGAATTATTAACATCTATAATCTGGACAATCTCCTTCTATTGATGATGCAACTAAGGATTTCTAGTCTGTGAGTGCACATTGCTGCACATTGTGGAGCTTCTCATCTACCAACACCTTCTCCTCAGGTCTAAGGACACCAAGTCCCTCTCCTCAGGGCTGCTCTCATTCTACTCAGAATAATCTCTGTCCAGCCTTTACCTGTTCTTGGGATTGTCCTGATCCAGGTGTAGGACCTGGTACTTGGTATTATTGAAATTCATAAGGTTGGCACAAGATGCCTGTGGATGTCATCCCTTTCCTCCAGTGTGTGGAGTGCACCACACAGCTTGTTAATGTCAGCCAACTTGCTGAGGGAGATCTTTATTCCACTGGCCATATTGTTGACAAAGGTGTTCAACAGCACCAGTCCCAAAACCAACCCCTTGGGAATTTCACCTGTCATTGATCTCCACTTGGACATTGACCCATTGACCACAATCCTTTGAGTGCAAACATCCAGCCAATTCCATATGTGTCGAGTTATCCATGTGTCAGATCCATGTCTACGCAGTTTAGAGACCAAGATGCTGTGCTGGACATCGTCAAATGCTTTGAACAAGTCCAGGTAGATTCACAGAGTATTCTGCATTGAAAGGGACCCACAAGGATCACTGAGTCCAGCTCTAGGTGAATGGCCTGTGCAGGGGCTGAACCCACAACCTTGGTGTTATTAGCACCATGCTCTGACCAACTTGTCTCCTCCACCAATGCTGTAATCAAGTTGTAGAAATACACCAAATCTGTCAGGCATGACTTGACCTTAGTAAAGCCATGTTAGCTGTCACCATCATATCTTTATTTTCTTTGTTCCATAACACATAGAATTATGCTTCCCCTTTTCCAGTCTGCGGGAACTTCACTGGACTGCCATGATTGCTCACATATGATTGATAGTGGCTTGGCCACTTCACCTGGAAGTTCCCTCAGGAACCACAGACACACTTCCTCAGGTCCCATGGACTTGCCCACCTTCAGGTACCTTAGATGGTCTCAAACCTAATCTGCTAGAGCAGGCAGTTCTACATTTTCCCAGTCTCTGCCTTTGCCTTCTGTGACTTAGTTGGTGTGGATGGAGCATTTTTCAATGAAGACTGAGGCACAAAAGCCAGTGAGTACCTCAGCCTGCATGTGCCAAGTACACAGGTCTCTTATTTCTGTCTGGAGAGGTCCCACAATTTCCCTTGTTTTTCTTTTATCATCAATACACCTATAAAGATTTTTCTTGTTGCCCTTGACATCTTTGTATCGATGAAGGATGACCGCCAGCCGGGGGGAATAACATGCAGAGACTCCACAATTCAGAAGGCTGAAGAGCTTTATTAAACTATACTATATTATACTATATTAATACTATACTATATTCTATACTAAGCTAAAGGAAAACCCATGACCCTTTCAGTCATGACACAGCTTTGACCTAATTGGTCAATCCAAACACCATCACCAGTGTCCAATTAACAAATCCCTTTTGGGTAAACAATCTCCATAACCCATTCCACACGTGCCAAACAACAGATGCAGCAAGAGAAGATATGAATTGTTTTTCTTCTTCTCTGAGCTTTCTCACTGCCTTCCCCAGGAAAAATCATGGGGAAGTTGTGCCTGCTGCTGTCTGTGAAGAGAGCTGCAGCCACATCTTTGAGCAAACTTCATTCTATCAGAGCTTTGTTCAGAAAATTCTCCTGTAAACCTTCAACAATCCTGATGGAAGATGTTTAATCACAACAGAACAATTACAAGACTTTTTCCAGAAGTGTTTTTACTCTTTGAAGCACTCTTGCTGTGTCCAGCACTTCATTAATCCATCTTTTCCATTCAAATCTAAAAGTGTTCTTTTACTTTCCTTTCATTTCCCTAATACTAAGTTACTAATTTTGCCACTTTGGTTTAGTATAAAGATAGTAGGAAAGACATTCAGCGTGGCATTCTTCTATAGGGAATTCAGGGGACTCAATTAGTATTGTAAGACAGCCAGTTAATTTTTTATGACTTCACACTCATAAAATTGTTATGGGATGCCAACTCATCAGAAAATTCATTAAAATTGCCAAGACTACTTAAATTTTTCCTCCACCTTGAAGTCAGTAAGTATTGTACTCAAAGACACTGTACTCAAGAAGAGCAGATAGAAAAAGTAACTGCTGAAAGGAAAAAAAAATACACTCAGGAAATAACAAAAGACCCAAACCAATAAAACACTACCAAAAAAGGAGAAAAACATTTTACCAAATGAAGATGACAAAGTTCACTGTGCATGAAGTCGGAGAAAAGGCAAAGAAGAAAAAGCCAAAAAGAAATGAAGCATGAAAATGGGTTACATCTCACATGTAGCAATCTCTTAAGCTAGTTTTAAGTGTTTATTTTTAACAAATACTCCTTTTTTTTCAAGTTTAGTAAAAAATATTCTGTTTGCACACATATTTGTGCAGCAGGATTCTCCTCAAGTTTTATGGAAAGGAAGTGCCCCAGGCCTGTATCCATGTGACTTTTTCACAGACACAAGATGAATCACACTAGTGGGTTTGGAGACAAAGGTTACAGATCCCAATTCCCACTTATTAACACCAATAGACTAATCATAGACCATCCAGTGACTGAAGTGTACAGCTTGTTGAAAATATGCAAACTTATTTTCAGTAATATATCACTTGTTTCAGAAAACACAAAGCCTTTTTTAAAAACACCTCATCTAAACACAGCTTCAGAAAGCTAACATTCAAATACGCATAACATTCAAGGGTGCTGCTGATGGAGGAAGAGGAGTTTACAAGGGAAGCAGTAGGTTTTACACATCTGAGCTTTTCTTGCCAGAAACAATGCAAATAATGTAACTACTTTGATATACCCAAATTAGCAAGGAATAAAAAATAATGCTTCATTTAAGCAACAGCAAAATAGTGATATAATTGCTAAAGGAAATATGAACTCAACCTTAGGAGAGAAGGGTAGTGAAAAATAATTAAAATGGGTTTCTCTAATTCTTTACTTCAGTATAAAATTGAAATTTGGATACTGCTGCTACCTTGAAATTTTACATATTTTAAATCTATTACTCAAGCAGTTACATTATACACAGACTGAAAAAGGAATGACAGTGGACACTAATTGCAGACATTGTCACAGTACTTTATTCACCAGCCATATTTATTATATCATTTTACTACACAAAGCACAATGAGCTGCAAATGTTCCATTTAATTCTCATAAATGTAAGATTCTTTTTCAAAAGAAGCTCTTTTTGCTAGTTAATGAAATTCTAAAGTTGCACCTAGGAAATGCACCAAGAATTTTAAATAAGTCCAACAAGAAAACAGAGGCTTTGTAGCCCAAACTCTATGCTGTAAAATCTTCTAAATGGAGCCACAGAGTCAAAAAAAAAAAAAAAAAAAACAACCCAAAAACCTATGGCCTCTTAATGATGTTAAAGGAAAAACAATTGGAGCACAAGTGTGACATTTCACTTGAAAGGACTGGAGCTGCAATCAAAAGAGTTTAGTATCAATACTACTCCCTAGCATAATGAAGACAGGTTATTAGACAGAAGTAGGAGAGTAAATGCAGATAAAGAGAATTTATTACTTTTAATTTTGGCAGTGTTTGGCACTCCTGGTTTGGCTGATATACAATGACTAAGGGAGTCTTGGTTCAAATCACTTTCCTTTTAAATATGGCCCCATTGGTTTATTCCACTTTATTCACTGACTCTTCTCCCCATGCTACCAAAACAAAAACTTAGAAAATTAGGGTATGAAAAAAATGCAAAAAGGATTTCCTGGAGACAAATATAGAAAATATGCCCCCAAATCCATAGATTATGAGTTTCTTTATAACAGTACTGAGGGCACCCATACTGAGGGCAGTGCAGTTACTTAAGCAAGTTAAAGGACTTTGTCTTTTCCAGTCACTTCCCTTAAGCTGTAAATACAACTATTTTATGCTAAAAAAATTGCTTTAAATGTCTTCATCAGTAAACCACAACTTGTTTATACTTTCTTTCCTCCTCCTCAGCATGTGCTTTTCTGCAAACAAAGAAGAGAATCATGGATGCAAATTCTGCTAACAACAGTTCAACCACAGCTGCCTTAGCCTGCAGCTTCTCCTTGTGTCCTTGTGAACAGCTCAAACTTCCACTAAAACTGACAAGAGCAGCAATGAAGAAAAGAGGGGCAGACACAAGACTAGAGCTGATGGCACAGGAGTATTAGAGGGGGGTCACAGAAATAGCCCTGGCAGGTGCCATACTGGGCTGAGACTAATGTCAACAGAAGCAAAAGAAGTTCTCAAATGTGAAGCAAGATTTCTGCAGGTCGAGAAGCATGGTGGAGAAGAGTAAAAATGTGGCTCTACGTAGAAAAAAGTGTGAATCAGCAATGAAGAAGAGAAAGGGAAGTGGCAAGCAAAAGGAACAAAGAAAAGGACAGCATCTGCTATGATAAAGAATGATCTGGTGAGAAACATTATTAAGTGATAGATAGAAAAGATTATGGTCTCAAAAAGGAACAGGGAAAAAAAAAAAAACCAAGCCCAAGCACAAATGTACACCAAAAAGAGAACGTTCCCTTAGGAGATCTGAAATATCCTCCAGACACAGGCACAAAAAGCCTGATGTCTGGAGCCCACTCACTGCTGCAGGCAGAAAGCTCTCCAATTACAGTCCCCACCATTAGAAAAGAATCATCTTGAAACAAAACCATACCAAGGTCCTTTAATTACATTAAACTAAAACACACAGTACAAGCCATACCATAAATTTCACTACTAATGTTCAAATAAATATTATATTGTTTTGGAATGCATTTTTGAAGTTTCTTTTTTCTTTTTTATATCAAATTATAATGGTCCTTTGTTAAGATTAGAGCCAGAGTAATGAATATTTGCCTTCCAGACATCATCTCGATGCTTTATCAAATTAGTTATATATCTGAGAAAAATATTTAAAACATCAGCTCAGACTTATTCTGAATAGTCCTTCCACATAAACAAAAGTCTAATTCAACAATTCTGAAAAAGAACCAAAAAAAAAAAAAGCCCACAAAAACTCAAAAAGTCAACCACATGAGTTTTCAAACAAACCAGTGTTAAATTCAGTGTTTGGAAATCCAGACAGCTAAAGATTTTAAGCTATTATTTAAAGTACAAGGGATTCCAACCCATGGCTTGCCTATCCAGATTATCGTGTGTTTGTCCTCCCTGACCACACTCACCTACTCCTTGTTTACAAGCTGTAAAAATAGCAATAAACACATCTGCATCCTGAGAAACCAGCAGGCCCTGCAGTACACTGGGATGATCAAGGGGTTTGAGATTACCTGTCTCCAGCAGATGCCTTCCAGACATGGATTTGGCCCTTCCATACACAGTGACTTGAACAGTCTTTCAAGAAACTATACAAATCGTCCTCCTCAATCTAATTTACCATGGATTAAAAAGCTCAGTCAACCCTATTATGTTGCCATAAAACCAATTTTTCCAGTTCTGTTGGCAAGTTGAACCACAGCAAATGAGACAACTCGCAGCAGTAATAGAAGGCAACACACATACAGTTAGGCAAAGTGGGTGAGAGAATTGCTCTGCTCAGATAAATGCAGACCCTGGAATTATCTTGGACTCTGTGTTCAAACAGCCTTTACTTCCAGACTCTTCCAGGGAGAACAGAGAGCTCTACAAGATTTCTGAGTGACTCCCATCAGATTACAAGTTCTCCTGAAGGCTGGACCAACAATGGATAGACTGGACTAAACTTTGAACAGGAAATAAACTGCTCATTCTTCAGGCTCCAGTGCTTTTAGATTTTCCATACTATTTAGGCAGTAAGAATTGTGAGAACATTTCTGGGCAATAAATAATTAGTACTAATGTTTTAAACTTCACTTACAGAAAGATACGAGATTATTCACTGGAAGGACTTCACTCAGCTGCTCCTCCCTCCTACTCCAAATAGATCCTATTTGACAAATGCCATCTCACAGGCATGACTGATGGAGCAAAATGAAGATATTACTTGGAATTATCTCCAGCTTTTGCCATGAAAATGTCCAGTATTAGGGTCTTTATTTCTGGAATTGAGTATTAGAATGCAGTCATAATATCTACATGAAACTTCCTACCATTAGGAGCTGCAGATTATTCCACACCATGTTAAACAAATTGCATTAAATGATATCTCATGCCCCCATCACCCTGCTTACCCATCCAAAGAAACCAAAGAAGAGGAAGAGTGGAAATGTGGATTCAGGCATTACATGTTTCCAGCATGAGGGAAGAGTCAATGATCTGGCAAGCCAAGAGAATGCCTGAGCCAGATTTAATTTTGTACATCCAAAGAAACCACAGAAGAGGAAGAGTGGAAATGTGGATTCAGGCATTACATATTTCCAGCATGAGGGAAGAGTCAATGAGAATGCCTGAGCAAGATTTAATTTTGTTATCATTGTGTGGTCCCCACACTACTCATTAGCTACAAAACCAGTAGAGAAGGTAAAGATGGATACAACCTATCCAGGCCTTCAGTTTTATCCCAGCACACAGATGCTGGACTAATCTCTGTACATGACTGTCCAACATGCAGGAGATCACAGAAAGGAGCAATATATGAATACAAATACCTTCTCTACCAACAATGCTGCTCCTCCAAAGAAACAATGGGAGCCTGTGTACTAAGGGTAATGTGTACTTGGATCTATATTCCAGACCCAAAACATCATCAAAGGGATTGATTATGCCTAAAATTTGCACAAATTTTAGGACCCAGACCAAAATGACCTTTATTGCTGGCACACAACAGTCAGTTAGGTTTGGTCATATGTTTCAGTTACATACAGTACCTTAAACTCCCCCAAAAAATAAAAAAAAACAAAAAACAACACACCTCCAATACAGATAATTTACAACTACAATTCATAAGCAACTTCAGAACTGTAAACTAATAACCCAGAATAAAAGTCTAATGTTTTTCCCCAGTGAGTCATACATTAATAAAAAGGGTCAGATCTTGGCTCACTTTAATTTCAGTGCCTTCATCCCAAAAGAATCATACCGTACAACCTCAATTAGTCAAATGCCATAGGGAGTGCCAAAAAAAAAAAAAAATAATACTAACAGGTTTGGATAATCAAGGATTCAAACAACAGAGAGAATTTTCATTGTAATTAAGTTATTTAAGAACATGGTCATCTTTCAGGTACTAGCGTTCGGACCAAAAAGATCAAGCGCAAACTTCATTTCACTTGTCCTAACTAAGACTGGGTGACTTTCTCCTTTGTAAACAGTTAGTGAGATGTACAGAAGTCATGAGGTGCATCAGCTTTGCACAGTACCCTTTACACAAAAAAGGTACAAACTTTTGTACTAGTTAGTGAGATGTTCAGAAGTCATGAGGTGCATCAGCTTTGCACAGTACCCTTTACTTTACTTTAAGTTCTGAAACATTTTGTGTAACTTTTTGTGTAAGTTATGAAACATTCACTAGGCACCTTTCTCTCTATTACCCACAAACATCAAGAAATGATGGAGTTCACAGAATTCTGCCTAGATAATATTGTTCAGAGTGGCCAGTGCTACTGCTAAAAAAACAGTAACAAGGAGAAATGAAAGGATGGGTGATGCTTCTCAAGAGTTCATTATTATCATATGACCTAAAGTTCACTGGCATGCGAGAGCTATCAAGAAGGGTTTTCAATGTATTTGTATTTCAACTTGTGTACAATTCTGGGAATATTATCAAGAAAGTATCTGCATAAGTGATATACAAGTTTTGATTTTATACCGAATTGATGGTTAAAAGTAACTTTATATAATGTTTTGCACAGTTTGTACAAAAATACAGTACTGTCGAAGTTCTTTCCTTTATCTCATCTGATACTCCATTCTTCTGCCTGCTTTTTACAGTATCAACTGTTGCAACAGTGAGAACAAGACCCACCCAAAGCCAAATTATCTCTGTGCAAAACAGTTATGATAACACTCACATTTCCAGTTGTTTACATCTCTGCAATTTGTTCTGAATGAGAGATTTAGGGGTTTTTAATAATTCAATTCTTTCCATCAATCCCCTACACAAACTTTGACTTAGATTGCAACTACTTATGACCTTCTTGCTCTGTGATAAATTTTTAAGCATTTCTAAAAGACCTTTCTATTACAAAGAGAAAAACACAGTAATTCTGACAACTGAACTATATGATGCCTTTGCTCTTTTCTTGTGCAACAAGCTACAAGCTGCTTGTTGATAATACTCAGCAATTTTAATTTGCAGCTTATCCTGATCATTGTGACCTCCTGTTTCTTATCTTGTCTGACAACTAAGTAGAAGAATAGAAGAGGAATATTAAAACATAAATTAATTACTTGAGGGTTATCATGTCACTGAGCATAATTCAGATATATTTCTGCTAGTACTTAATCTTTTTCATTACTAATGCTTAAGCTTTGGTGCTGGCCTTCCTTGTGGAATTTATTGGAGACAGCCATTTTGCAAGACAGAGCATATCATACCTGAGTATCGAAACACCCTGTTCTGGAAATCTTGTCTGACTACTAAGTAGAAGAATAGAAGAGGAATATTAAAACATAAATTAATTACTTGAGGGTTATCATGCCACTGAGCATAATTCAGATATATTTCTGCTAGTACTTAATCTTTTTCATTACTAATACTTAAGCTTTGGTGCTGGCCTTCCTTGTGGAATTTATTGGAGACAGCCATTTTGCAAGACAGAGCAGTCATATCATACCTGAGTATTGAAACACCCTGTTCTGGAAAGCAAATACACCATGCAAAACATCAGGTTATACTTCTGCCACTGTACTACTGCTGTTTTTCAAAAGAAATAACTCACAGGATTATTTATATATTTTTTCAGGGTCTTTCCAAAAATTTTTGTTCCCAGCCCATAATTTCTTATAACTTTAATTGATTTTCAGTTATCATATATGCATAAGTAGAGATGTCCTTTTCTAATAACTCCATTTACACAGAGCACCTAGCAAGAATAAATACACAATTTAAAAAAAGAAGTCAGAATGGTCAGACTTCCAGTCTATTAATACTACAGGTCATTAAAAAAAAAACAAAAAAAAAAACAAGCCACACATCCTTGAGAATAAGAACAAGTTACAAGAAAAGAGATGACAAGATTCATACCTGTTAAAAAAATCCTTGTGTCTTTGGGCTGTAAAAACTTACTTCACAGGTACTCTGGTCAGTCATTCAGCTATGCAATAAAATACCTGCCTCAGTCATACCACATCATCTAATATGCTAGGAGTGGGACATACAAGTCAGCATCGTTCTAATACAAATGCAAACTTACATAGGAAACCCGTACTCGCCGTCGGTGCACCAGCCCACAGCACTGCATGAAGAGGACAGCAGACAACAATCAGAGTGTGCTTTCACCGAGCTTCGGTCATTCCTGTCTCCTCTGAGACACTGTCCATTTCTCTTCACTTTTCAGTCCCAGGTGCAAGGGAACAGATAGCAAAATGGTCACCCTTCAGCTCTGAAACTATCCCTTTAAATTATCGTGAAGACAGATGAAACTTACTTTCTCTGAGGAAATTAATCTCTTCTGTTTCCGATGATTTAAAAAGAAAAGCAGAAAAAAAAACCAAAACCCAACAACAAAAACCCAGAGGCACGTCTTTATTTCCTCAGCATCCAGTTATTACAAAGCAAATTCCATATTCCTGTACATCCTTTACTACACGTGGCGTAAGGTTTGTACGAACCATTCTGAACTTAGGAGAGACAGAGATATAACAGGATCTTTATATCTCCGACTACTGCAAGCCCAGCTTTCTGAAGGTCTCTTGCTGCTGCTGCTGCTGCCGCCGCTGCTGCTGTTGTTATTGCTGCTGCTGCTGCTACTACAGCTTTCTTCCCAATGCACAAACCAGCAATAGGATCCTTGCTTCAGCGTTACCTCTGCTCTGTCTTAGGCATATCTGATTTGTTACTGAGCCCTTCCCAACAGCCTGGAAAAATGACGGAGTCTAGACTTGAATTCACTCTGGATTTGCAAGACTACAGAACCACTCTCCAAACAGGCAGATGCTTTGTCTGGCGAGACGTGTTTCACATGAATTGTAGGCAGGACTGCTGAGTGGCCTTGCTACCTGACTTGCATCAGAGGCACAGTCTCCTCTGCTGACACTGTTTACAAAAAGAACTCAAGAGAATACTAAAACTCTGAATACGCACTTAGAGAACTAATTAAATACCTGGATAATTGAGACTTACAGATAATGATTTTGAAAAGACAAATATAATGAAAAATTATTACCCTTAAAGCAATAAAGGGACACTTCTGAAATCAGGTCAGATTAAATTAACCTGTTTGTGATCACAGTTCATCACTTTTCTTATGGGAGAGACTGAGTATTTCAATACTGAAAAGGCTTAATAGCTACATTACATCTTAAAACTCCATCCTTCACTAATTTATGACAGTGGTCTAAGAGTCTCAAACCTCTCCAGTACTGTGTATCTCCTGTCAGATGAATATATCAGGCACTTTTTTTAACACTGAAGTATACTTAACTCTTTCAGAACTGGCATTTTGCTAAAAACTAGGATAAGCAATGGGATTAAAACAGTTATTAATATAATGATAGTTATCATTACTATAATAATAGTTAATAAAATAATGTATTGCTTGTAATATTAACGTATTATTGTACTATAATATGTTTTAAAGTTGCAATGAAAAAATTAGAGATTATACAAGCTATTTCTATCCTGTCTTTATGTAGGCTCTGATAGGATGACTAATGAAAGGGTTAAATATTCCCAAAAAAGGTAAAGAAAAGGAAGCTGATACTCCTCAGAGATTGGTTTGGATTTCAACTTGAAAGAGGGGACTCCAAAGAAGGCAAGCTATCTGTGTGTGGGCTAAGTATTATCAGATACACAAGCCAGCTGAATGGTCAGAGTTTCATTCCAGTGCAAGGAAAGGAGTCTGCCCACTGAAGTAGGAAGCCCTCTGACAGTGTGATAAAATTATGTAACAAAGAGAGTTAACATTTACAAGTCCAAAGTCTGGCAACTAAAACTCACCTCCTTTCAATTTCAACATACCTCTTAAAACAATAAGAATTAGTAGCGCTAAGCATGTCTGTGTCTTTGGGGACAGAAATTACTTTTTAGCCATTCAAATATAACCAGCTTGACTGGTTTGGGTGGGGTTTTTTTGGTAGATTTTTTTTCCAATCCAACTAACAACCATCCATTCCTATGGACACCAACGCGCCAACTGGTCTTTTTAAGTTAAATGTACTTTTGGTGTAAAGCCACAGTTGTTAGTGAAGATATATTGCTGATAACTCATCTCAGCTGGACCTGCAGATGCTCTCAGCATCTTAAAAAAATATAATAAGACTAATAAAATTAAAACCAGGAAATTGTGGATGTAAGGACCTAATATATACACCTAAATCTAAGTTATCTTTATTTTACCTTCTACAACACATTCTGATACATATTGATTTATCTTTAGCAGAAGAACAGAAGTTGGTACTTCCCAGTGACCCATAAGGAAGTGTCCTTGTAGCAATTTCACAGTTCAAAAGCAGAATACCAGATCAATAAGCAGTGTAGATCATTAATCTCTTCTGATCAGGACTGCTTAGAGTTATTCTAATAAAACCATTAATAACAGCAATAATGATAACTAGCTGGAAGAACAAAACATTTTGAAGTAGGACTTACTGAACATTACCATTAAAAAGTATGGTAATGTATTTCAAAATAGCTAATGAAATAAAGCTAGACAAAATAATGCAGCAGTAGCTTACATATGTATGTAAAAATCAGTTCTCTAAATTCTCTCCTTATAATGACTATGTTTTACTCTTGGGGAAGATCTGGACACAAAATAACACAAATATAAAAGCCATGCATCAGCTGTATGTTACACATTCCACTTGTTTTAAAGATTTGTGAAACTTATTTGAAAATGATCAATAACATTAGCTTCACATAAATGTTTCTTGCACTGGTAAGGAAACAATTAATTTTAGAAGTTTCAATTGTTTCTGAGGAAGACAAATCCATCTATGTTTTCAACCCTTCCTGAAATTCATCCAGAAGATTCCCAGCAACCACAAGCACCTCTTAAAAAAACAGTATCAGAACTCTTACTCAAATTAGTCTGCAACTATTCTCACAACCACAGACTTCATAATTTAACCAATAAATCTCTCCTTTCAACACAGGCAGGAAAATTGTTTGGTTGTCTCTCTCTTCCTACTCCAAGTTACTAAAATACTTTGTCATGACTTTACGTCAAAAAATTACTAAAGACAATTTTTTAAATGTGAGTCTGTGTTGCTTTTTATGGAGATGTAAGGAAAGGATGGCTATATGGGGATAGAAGGGACACAAGTCAAACTCATCTAATTGAAATCCGATAAAATTTAATGTTCAGCAAATATGACTTTGCCACAGTCCCCATAGGACAATGCAGTGAATAGAGAATCAGACCACTTCCATTTTCTGTTAAACAAAAAGACCTCCATGTTACCTTAAACTGAAAGTGTAACAAGGCATCCAACAACAACAAAAAAATTTAAAACCCTGAAAACCTCACTAAGAAGACAGAAAACTACCAAGCCAGTAAAAGGGTTTTTTTCCCTGCTCTAACATGGCAAAAAAAAAAAAAATCTATGAATCTTGTTTTCCTTGTGATGTGTTTTTGAAATGACCTTTTCGTTAGCCATTATCATTAAGACAACACCAAGGTTAATGTACTCAGGGATTGATTTTGTTTTTGCATACAGGGCAAAATGATAGCACCTTCAAAAAAGGAGCTTATCAGACACGTACAAAACATTTAAAAGACTTGTACAGACACTTGGGAAGCAGGAAAAGACAGTGAAAAAGACAGTGAAATATATACTAACAGTTGCAATAAATAAGGAGAAAATTTAGAAGTATTTTGAAGTAATCAGTGAGGCTAATTTTTCAATTTTTAGATGCAGCTTCTCCAATGCTGAAAGAGCATGGAAGAAAGGACAAAAGTTCTTATCTGAAATTAAATTAACAGGCTGGCAAGAAAAGTGAAATAGGAATGAACCTCTAGAAGGTAAATGAGTGATACAGCTATTTATATTCTCCTCAAGTGCTTCATTTCACAGGTTATATAAACTGAAGGGTGAGGAAAGAAAAAGAGGCTGTCACAGAAGTGTTATCATTTACTTGGATTGGTTTCTTCAGCTAACCAGCACTGTCTGGGTGAAGCCTCTGCCAGCTCAGTCAACTGAAGCTCACGGCCAGATCTTCCATAATGTGATCAAGTGACTGTCCAGAGATAATGAGATTGATCTGAAGTGTTCAGTGCCAGCAAGCTCAAGGAACTGCTTCCCTAGCTACCTCAAATGGCATTGCATCCACTCCAAAGGACAGAAATGACAAAATAAAACCATGCTGAATTCTTCTTCTGGATGAAAAACACCTAAAATACAAGACAAAACCTCCCCCTCCAAACCCTCTGTAAAAAGTCACTGAAAAAATGACTGCTATGGTGCATTCTTCAGGATCCTTTGGAGGTAATATCCACTACATTATTATTTCAATTTATCCATTAAAGGATAAATTGATGTAGGAAGACACTACTGGAGATCACTGAGTCCAGCCCCCATTCAGAATAGACTCAGCTGCAAGAGGTGGCTCAGGGCCATATCCCAGTTTCAAGTTATCTCCAAGGATGAAGGCTCCATAACTTCTCAGGGCAACCTGTTAAAGTGCTTGACCATCCCCACAGGAAAAAAAGAAGGCTTTATCTTAAGTGTAAATGCAGTTGCCTGTATCTTCTGGCTCTTGGATTGACTCTAGAATGTCCATGTCCCTCTTGTCCTGGGGAACCCAGAACTCGATGAAGCACTCCAGATGTGTCTCACCAGTGCTGAGCAGCTACCTGCTGCCAGCACTTTTCCACAGCCTAGAAGGCTGGTGGCCTTTGCTGCAAGGACATGTTGCTGGCTCATGCTCCTGTGGACTCCACCAGGATTCCAAGGCCTTTCCTACAAAGCTGCTTTGTAGATGGTCAGCCCCAGTCTGTATCGGTGCATAGGACTAATTTTTCTGGATGGACAACATTGCCTTTCCCTTTGTTGAACTTCATGAAGCTCTTGTCAGATTATTTCTCCAGCCTGCTGAGGTCCATGTGGATGGCAGCACAACTCTCTGATCTGTCACCCACTTTTCCCAGTTTTGTAGCATCAGCAAATTTGCTGAGGGTATGCTCTGCATAAATCACACAGACTATCAAATAAAGAGGTTAAACTGTACTGGCTCCAGGACCACTCTAGGGCACAAAACTAGTGACTGGACTCCAGTCTGGGCTGGATTTCTTGTTGCCAGTTTAGTCTGGCAGTTCTGACAAGTTTCAGTCCACTTCACCATCCATTTACTGATTCCATAATTTTTTCTATGAGCGCGTGCTGGGAAACAGCTTGTAAAACCTCCCCAGGGGCAGGATAACCAGCATCCACTCTTCTACCCTTGTCTTCTAAGCCATTCATCTCATCATAAAAGGCTGTCAAGGTGGTCAAGCCCGATCTGCCCTGTGTAAATGTATGCTGGCTACTCCCAGTCACCTACTTATCCTTCATATGTTTAATCACAGTTTCCAATAGGATTTCCACAGGGATCAAAGTAAAGGTGAGCAGCCTGTAGGTCCTCAGATCCTCCTTCTTCTTCTCACCCTTCTCACCCGGGTTATATTTGCTTTCTACAATTTCTACAAAATTTCCCTAATCAGCATGACTCTTTAAAGATTATTAAGCTCCAATTTGCTGGGATGTCAGCTTTGTGGAATAGATACTCAGTGTAAATCACTGTCCCTCAGAAAGGCCTCTCCCCCTAAAACTTTACATGCACATTTATGTCTGATTTTACCAGTTGCATCATAACTTCATTCTAAATATGTGAATAGATTTCTAAATTTACATCAAAATGTTTAAATTTCTCCTAATTTTAATCATTTTAAAGATTTTCAGGCTCACTTCTTAGCAGTTTATCTGAGTCAATGTTTGTGAAATAATGTATTATTTTTAGCTAAATGTTTTTGGCATATTGGTCAGTCTTTAAATAGATTAATTTACTTATTTCCATTTAACATTAAGAACTTCCGAGAAACTGATTTGAGATATTTTAAGCCACCCAGTTACCTACAAAAAAAGCATTTTAAGTGTTTAAGCACCCATGCTAAACTGGAAGGGTCTATGGTGACGGAGAAATCATAACAAAAACATCTCAGACTTTTTGGCAGAATAAGCTGTTTCTGAATCCCTTGGTTTTCTGAACTGTAGAAAAAGTCATGCAGTCCTTCCACCTTAAAAATGAAAACCAAATAAAAAAACTTACTTTGCTTACAAAGTTACAGGTAAAAAACCTGCATGAGATTCTCAAAAACAGTCCAACTTCTACAAAGCATTTCCTATGTATTATGCAATAAATCACACACAGGAAGAAGGAAAAAAAAGATAAACTGATTCTCAGAAACTGCTGGAAAAAAACTTAAGAATATGATTTCTCTCAAGCAGCGTCAGCTTTCTCACATGACATTTTACTGACCACGTGCTATACACAATTCCTCCCAAGGCTTTTCAAGAACCTGCTTTTGTTGATGTCTAACTCTTCTACTGCTCGAAAGTCCAAAAACAATGTTCCTCTGTCAGCTGCTTTTTTTAATGGCATTCCAAATTGATAACTATACTGTATCATCCATGTATGATGTCTATTTTCCAGGAAAAAACTAACTAAATTTAATATAAAAAAATACTCATTACTAGCTCAAGAACTCTGCATTCAGATAACATTTTTAAATAACAGTTTGCTGATTTAATCACTGACAATAAGCTTTTGCAAAGTATGGCCCCCACCTTCTTGTCTTACATCAGAGAATAATGTTGTTGACTTTCTATTAATGTTATAAATGTCTTGTTCTCTTCCAGCCTTTCTCTGGAAAAGAATATCAGTTCTAAGGAGTGTCCATGTTCATTAAGAGAGCTTCATGCTGGCCATCTCCACCTCAGAGCTATACTGCTCAATTTTTAATTTCAATTTCTTATAAGGCTGCTGAAGTTGCACGCAACTATTTCTCAATAGACTGGAAAATAGCAAAACCCTTTCAACCTGATGTATTTTGATTTAATTATCTATCACTATGCTATTTTTGCTGGTTTATATGTATTACATTATGGTGTACATGTTAACATTAATTAGCAATATTTAGATTTTGCTTACAACATCTATGCACACGTAATTACTGAGCAAAAATAACTTAAATAATTTTTAAAATATCCTTTAATAAATCATCCCTTAGAGTTGATCCTGAAAGAAGCCATGTATGCAAACCCTACTGTGCCTGTTAACCTAGAGAGTTAATGCAAACTGAAATATTTTCAAGCTCATTTTTCAATGTTAAAATCTCTCCAAAGACAGATAATAAACAATGTCCTTTAGATGATTGCTAACCTAGGTTTATATGAATCTGTCAAGCTATCATCCAAGCTGTGGCTGTTCTCATACAATTCTCTGATGTAAATCTGTATGATGTAAATCATACAGATTAACATCAGAGAATGGCAACCAGAAAGTCATAGTTTAAACTTTAACTTGTTTGAAACTGATTTCCTAGAAAGTCAAACAAATAAAATAAAATGCTTCTTACAATATCAGGCATAAAATTCTGGATTTTTTTGCCACTGGCAGTACCACAGACATTACTGGAGAAGAGGGGACAAATTCAAAGACAGCAGTCACACAAACTGACACAAATGCAAGTAGTCAAGGATATGGCCTCCAAAAACCAAGGAAAACAAGGGCCCTCAAAAAGCCAACAGGCTCTCAGACACTCTCTATCTAGCATAAATTTAACTACAGTTACACTACTGTGCTAGAAGCACCATGGCTTTGATGCAGGAGGAGATTTTATGTGATCTGGTACCCACACTACTAGCTTTTTTTAAGGGATTTCTGCTTACAGACATATGCTGTCTGCATGTCAGCTGAGTTCCTTTATGCCTCATTATTCCCTTTGCCTGCAGTTCATTCTGTCTCTTTTTATCCAGAAACATCAACTGTATTTCAGCTTATTTTCTTTTGATTCTGCACTTGGATCCATCACCCTCTGTAGTGGCAGCCAGCTTTTCAGGTTTTCCTGTCAGACAGGTGTTAGAACACACCATGTTTCTCTGTGGCATCCTCTCTTCTTTGCTCCAATTTGTCTCCAGCCCTAGTGTGTCCACCTGTGAACTCTAATATTCAGATCTGTTCTGCCCCCAGTTTAGGTCATATCATGCACAGGCAGATGTTATCAGAAATCTCATTAGCAATGAACATTTGGCAGCTTCTACACCCAGTCATCTTTGTTTTCTCCTTCATGGGAAGGTCATCTTTCATGCCATCTCAGACACTATCAGCACCTCTCCTTGTCCCCAGCTCAAAAGTCAAGAACTTGTTTCTTTCTCATTAAAGACAATCTGCATCACCCCCTCCCTTTTTTTCTGGTCCTATGTCTACTCGTTCCTGTACTTTAGGGATTTATTGAACAAGTTCCAAAAGTTAAAAAATTTGCTGCATGGAATATGAAATATTAAGAAGATGTCCATGCTATATCTTATTAGTTTCAGGTCTTTATTGTAATTTCTTATTGTATGCAGAATGCTCTCTTGGCTCTCTTAGATCAAGATGCATGATAGCCTTTCCCACAGTTTTTTAGACAAGGTTTTTAGGGAACAAAGCTTTATCTAATTCTGTGATTCTTCCTTTCATGCAGAAGATCCTCCTCCCTTTCACTACCTCATCAGATTCTCCACCTGTCAGTCAATATAATTCAAATACTGGAAATTTCAAGAATATTTAGTTTCTACAGGCTTGTCAAATACTAGAAGATGCATAGAGACACACACACCCTTGAAACTTACAAAATCATATTAAATTATAAACAAACAGCTCATGCTTTGCCACAATACTATATCATGCTTACATGTGTGGAAAGTCACCACACATATAACTTTGAAATAGTCACAGCACAAGCTACTACTTGCCTAGAAAGAATTATTGGGATATATGACTTAAAAAGGACATAGAGGAAAAGGAAATAATGATTCTGTAGCCCTGTTGCTCAGACAACAGCTGCTTTTTTTTTTCCTTTGAACCTTTCAAGAGAGATTGAAGGACAATATTTCAAGTCTAAAAAAACTATTTGCTGTAATCATATTTTCCAAAATTAAATATCACTGTTAATTTCAAATGTCCATGTTATAGATAATATTTTTTTTCTGTTGAAAGAATCAATTTTCCCTCAACACCTCTCTTTAACCAAATTTTTACTAAGTGTAAACAAGGTCAGCTCAAAGTGTACGAGGAAGAAAAAAACCACAAAAGGTAGCATTTCTGGTTTTAAAACAAGGAAAAAAGGCGGGGAGAGAAGAAGGAGGATTACATACAAATTGGGGAACTGCCTTGCCTGAGGCTTTGTGCAGTCCAGAGAGAACATGTCAGGTGGATCACTGTCCAGAGGTTTTAGGGTTTATCACTGCACCCACCACACATTTCTTGCCCACTGCAGCTGTTCACAGCACCTGTGCCCCCCCATGGCAGGAAGACTGAGGAAACAGCTTTTACAGAGTTCCTATTTCAACAGAATTTCACAGAAATACAGGCACTACAACATACAAAAGTACAATTTCCAGACAGATTAATTTCTACTTGGACATGATTCTGTATCAGAACTAGGAGCAAGTGGAAGAGGAGAAAACAATACTTATGCAGTCTTTATTACTCCTCCTGTGGACTCAGCCCACCAATAAAGCACAATAGAAGCACAAACACTGCAGGTGCAGGTTTCTCCTCTCTGCACTGTAGGGATGATAGCTAAAGAAGGATTATTTATTTTATATATGCGACAGGGATATAAAAGAGAAAAAAATCACAGTAGATGCAAACACATACCTAAAATGACACCTTTTTGTAAGAGAATATAACAGGGATATTTCTTCTTTTGATTCTATTACAACCAGACTTCTTTTTTTACAAAAAACGAAAAACAAAGTATTGTATTGAACTCTCCTGTACTTGCATACTAAGCTTTTAAACATTAGGAAAGAGTGCTTCTTTTCATAACATATTATGAGTGGCTTCAGTTGCATCTGAATATTATGCGAATTCAAAAAATCCTCGAATAATTCAATGCAAAGAAAAAAAAAAGGCAGCAGTACTGCACTACATTACCTTCCTTGAAAACACAGAAAACGAGTTGTTCTATTTAATTATAGCCGCTAGGTGGCAAAGTTGGCCAAAGAACGAAATGTTTGAAACTTGGCTGTATCTTTCTATCTGAATACAAAGGGCTTATTTAAAAAATGACACAGAAAATTAAAGTGTAAAGGAAAAATTAAATTCAGTAATCGTAAACTTATTTTATGACATTATCTTTAAGGAATTTAAACTGCTTCATCCATCTATTTAAATCTTTTAAAAATGGCAAAATAATTTTACTGACTCTTCTTGAAATCAAATGAAGTAATTACTGCAAAGGGCAACAATAAAAATACTGAATACAAATTTTAACTTTAGATGAGAATACCTTCTGACTTGACAGCAGGTACAGTAATGCTAACTTACAGAAGACACAGTACTCCTTATGTCTCTTGATACAAAAGCTGCTTTTCTGCCTTTCAAACCAGCACAGTCACTCTCCATCTGGTTGAATTTCAGCAAATACTTTACAAAGAGAGACAGTCTTTTAAGCTTTTCTTTTAGTACTTTCTTCTCCTTAATCTTTTCTGGCTAGCTCTTACTTTTTCTGTTCATTTCAGCACATCTGCTTGTTGATTCGTGCTTTAAGTTAAACTCCATGCTGTCTACACTTACACATCCCACCGTACTGGAATCAGTGGTACCTCCAATAGAGCTAAAAGTGACATGAAATGAACATCAGTTGAACTTTCTGCAAATATACTGCAAAGCAAACCCCATCTGACTCATCTAGAACTCATCTCAAGAGTTTGGAAGAAGAGCTCTCCTGACCCAAGGTTCCCAAAGAAATACTGAGCAAGCATTTAGTGAAAATCTACTCTTAGCGAAAATACTACAATATTAGTACCTCCCTCTACAAAAAAAATAAACAAAAAAACCCATGAACCAGGAGCATGAAGTGTCCAGAGTGAATAAAGGCAGGATGATCCTGGCTTTTTTTTTTCCCTCTTTCATGGGACAGATCTGCTTAGCTCCAAGATAGAAGTACTGTGAGCTCCACAGGTAAGGATTTTTGCCTAAGCTAAACTACTTAACCAGCCAGAAAATGATAAATATACTGTACTGAGTGTGTGTTCTAATGGTAAGCTCTTGTCATATCAAGCTCTTTACAAGCCACTGTGGCTCCAGCATTGCAGGGCAGGGAGACTGGACAGAAGAAGAAATCTGAGACAACCACTGCAGATAGTAAATGCTTAACAGTTTTGATGGCATTCTTTATAGTAAAGAAGGAAAATCTAATGCTGAGTATCATCGCTATTTATTTTGCATTTTATTTTAAGTGACAGTCACTAATAAACATCCCTCTCAGAATAAGGAGAAAAGAAAACAATAAAAAACCAGACTGAGGATGAGTCATTCCAAAGCCGTGAGTGTAGCTGGAATGTTACCAGCTACACGCAGTAGATGTGGAATGTATTTTTGCTCAGTAGCATCCACTCCCATTCCTAGATGTGTGTCATCTAACATGTCAGTGAACTACTGATCACAGTGATGCAGCTATAAAATCTATGAGCTTCTGTGTCACAGGAGAGGCTAAAAGAGGCAGCCACAAGTGCTCTGAGTTCTTAACCTAAACTGTGGCATGTCTCTCATCCAAAGTACATTGCGAGGAAGGAGAAGGGGGATGATAAAGGAGGAACAAAAGAACAAGGCCCCAGCTAAGCACATTTGAGCAGTCCAGTTTCTGGAGCATAAGAGACAGAGCAAGGTACTCCCTCGGCTGGCTACCTTTTTTTTTCAGCCCCCCAAAAGGCAGGAGTTTGCAGACAGGTCACTTGGAAGCAGCCTACAATAATGTCCAGAGTGAGGGCACAGCATGAGTCCCTGTATCTCAGGAGGGCTCCACATCACTCACTCACAGCACCTTGATGAGGCACCGTGTTCATCACACACTTCAAACAGGGCACGATCTCACAAACCTTCATTCCTTCAGAAAATGTTCTTGCCCAGAGAAACAGCATCAACAAGACATACAGGGAGTTACTAGAATGAGTCCAGCCAAGGGCCATGAAGATGAGGAAAGGCTTGGATCATCTTACATGAAAGAGACAGAAAGTTCGTAATGCTTAGCCTGGAGAAGAGATTTTATCCATGTGTTTATGTACCCAAAGGGATATCATAAAAAGCACCAGCAACTCAGAGATGCCCTATGACAGGACAAGAGGCAATGGGCACAAAACTGAAATACAGGCAATTTCAATTAATTATTAGAAAGCTATTTTACAGTGAGGGTGTCAAGCACTTTTAACAGGTTTCCTGGGGAAACTATGGAGTCTTCATCCCTGGATATACTCAAAACCCTCCTGGACATGGCCCTGAGCAAACAGCTCTAGCTGAGTCTGCTCTGAGCAAGGTGTTTGACTCCATGATCTCCAGTTATGCCTTCCTACTTCCATCATTCTCTGATTCTACAAACACTAAGTAGACACAACGCCACAGAATTTAGCCTAAGCTTAACTTGAAGTAGTCTTTTTGCTTAAAGAAAGAACTTATAATCTCCATTTCTTATACTACTTAATGTTTAGCTTCTAAAAAGCAATAGGAAAGTAATGCTTAAGCTACTTCTGTATTGAGAGCAAGGACACAAACAGTGTAATTCTTATTTAAAAGTCTGTTTTTCTAAATCTGTCCTTATTACTAACCAAAGAATAAATGTATTCAAAAAGACAATTACTTGATGTTTTACAATTGTTTTGTGAAGCTTTTATAGATACTAAGATGCTGCAAAGTTTTAAGAATTCACTGCTATGTAAAAGCAAACATAAAAACATTTTTAAAAAGCATGACAAAATTTTCCTCTTAGGATAGTCTCACTAACTTCCAAAGCTTTTTACAAACATTCACTTCATAATTACCAAACCTCTTGGACTCTTGGAAAACAACTGTCTATTTCTACTGAATTGTGTTACTGATTGGCAAACCATAATATAATGAATGGAGAAGTTCAAATGCAACAAAACCTACATTTTTTAAGAAGATCAGAGTACCCAGTGATAAATCTTTCTTACAAAACCAAGCAAACAAAAATGGAAACTTCTTTTAAAAATATATGTCACAGCTTATTTAAAACAAATTTTTTTCTAGGAAATAAGTTCAGTACAATAAAAGCAGCTGGTGCAATATGAGTGGATTTCTGCAAATTATGGGCAATATTTCACTACTTCCAACCAAACAGGATGAACAATCACCTTTTAGAGTAGTTTCCTAATAAAGCTTATGTCTCCCTCTTTGTACTGGGCTCATTTGTCAGTTTCAATAGTGTTTGACCTCACTAAGCATTAATTTCCTACAGCTTTGCTTAAATGAGTAGCCAAATAAAAAGAAACTGTAGGTTCTATAGGAAACACTGAGGGACAAACATGGCAACCATTACACAAAGGGCCTCAATTTTGGACAAAATGCCTTACTAACTAAGGCTAAATGTATTTGAATCAATTTTGAAACAGCAAAATAAATCCTACTTCATTATTAAAGTTTCAGCACACTTCATTAACGTAATTCAAAACATTCTTCCTTCTCCAAACAGACCCAACACCCAAAAAGAATGTCTGCATTACGCAATGGCAAGTGGAAAAAACCACATGTTAATGCCAGTTTTGTGGCACTCTCTGAGCTTTGCCAGTCTCTGCAGGGATGTGGCTTCCCCAGCCCCTGTCTCTATGGGCAGCTTCCATACCCCAGACCATGAAAGCCCAGAAATCCTTGAGCTCCAAGGCTGGGGTCATAGGGTAGGAGACAGAGAGAGAGACAGCAAACCACAAGGTACACCTCTGCCACCCTTTGGGCTCTGCCAAATCAGAGACTTTTCTCAAATTAACATTTTGCAAGCAAAACACGGCAGAATTAGGAGACATCAAGTTTCATCCTAGCAAACATACCCCATGACAAACAAGACAACTACAAGGATGAGAACGCCACAATGGCTGTGCTGAGTATTATTGTCTGGAGTTGCCTATGTTCCCAAGGTTCCCATGGACCACACTGAACACTGGTGGGTAAAGGCTGAGGGGCAGAAAAAAAAAAGAGAGGAAGAGAAAAGGATATGCTTCTGAAGGTGACTTCTTTGAAATTTTAAAGTATAAATGGATGAAAAGTAGAAGAAAAAGAGTCAGTGCTTAGAGAATAGCAGTAAGCAGCAGGAAAGCTTGGACTGGTTTCATAGCAAAGAAGGGTAACCTGGGCAACTCTGATGGAAACAGATTTTTTTATTATTTATTTATTTTTAATAGGGACTTTCAAATATTTTTCCCCATTTTATTTTAGGCACTTCCAAAGCAACTCAAATAAAGCACCTTGGATCTCTTCAGTGTCCAAAAAAGGATGCAACATGTGAATGAACAAGAATTTCCAGATGGCACATCTCATGAACTCAAATAAGACATCCCTGGGGTATTAACTAATGAAATCTCTACTTCCTCCAGCTACTTGTTGCTTGGAAGAATTCAGATGGCACCAAAGCATTTTGCTGGAAATGAAAACACTCTAAACCTCACAGTCCTACTTTGCCTGAAACCTGATGCAGTGTCAGGAAGCCCCTGTCTCCTGAGACAGGCTCCATACATGATAATTTAAGCCTGACTAATCTTGGCTTCTCTGTTTGGATGGCATGTTGTTTTGATAACAGTGATCAGAAGTTCAAATAGACTGGAATGAGGAAAGAGTAGCAGAAGAGGGAGCGCAGGCTTTATAGCCATACAGCCTATAAATCATAAAGAATACAGCCCGTCATTGTGAAATGCAGCAGGTCACTATAATTTTTTTTCTTCTAGAGGCATAATCAGTTCAAAATTGTTACCAGTTGCAAACAAAAGTATAATATAGAAATCAAACTGTAGTGTGTTGCAAATACTTTTACATTTCCTTGTAGATGCCACTTTGAATCCTGAAATGAGTGTATTGATTGACATGAAATGGTGACTCAAATAACCAAAAAATAGAAACTCCATTCTGAAAAGAAATGTGAGCAAATAACTAAAAAGATGTCAGGATTCAAACCAGGTCCTATATAAAATAAATTTTTAACTACTACAGCTTAAGAAAGTAAATTTGGTTCCAATAAAAGGAAAAATCAAACTTTTTTACACAGACATAAACAGTTCACAGAATAAAGCATTATGAATCCCAAATCTTTTGTTTGATCTGTAACAACATGTTTAGTTTCTGTATTCTTAAACTACTAAATTAAAATAAAATAAAATAAAATAAAATAAAATAAAATAAAATAAAATAAAATATGGTGTGCCTTGAAAGCAAAACCTTTGTTTCAAAGCCAGAACTTAAATTTCCCTGTGCCAACTTCATTAATTTACTGTGTAGCTTAATATCCGGTAGGGCTCTGCTGTCAGCCAGCCAAATGCTTTCCAACTGCCCACCAGGCCCTCCTCAGGGAAGGACTGGGAATTGGCACTGGAATCCTTCCCAGATGAACAAACACAGGCCCCTTCCCACACCTGCCAGCAGTCTGGCCTGGATAGAAAGTGGCTGCTGGGGTGACAGGAGAGCTGGGGATAGGACATGTGTCCCCCTCACCGTGTGCTGCCCAGCACAGTCCCTGGCACTGCTGCACCCCTGCTAAAATCCACAGGAGGTCCAGACCTGGGACCTGCTCCTGGAGCAGATGGTCCGGTTTACCCCACTTTAAATTATCCCTGGAAGAAGGCTTGGGGTAGCCCAAGAATATCTAATTTCAATCTGTTGAACACCACCGAGGCTGGTCATGAATGGTTAAAAATGGCAAAGAGAGGCCAGCATACCTTTTCACACTTCTGTGCTATACAACAGCGCCGGTATGGTATTTCAATCTCTGCTTCATGAAAGTCAAAACAGAACAAATCTTTATGCAAAAAGATGTTCTGCTATCCCCTTCAGTCTCTCACCTACACTTCACAGTGCATAAAAACCTTAACTTCTGCTAATTCAGGAGTGTCTATCCTTACTTGAGGACAATCTCTTCCATAAATGCATGCTCTAGCACTTTTAAAAAGCAATACAGTAGTCTGCTCTTCTCATCACAGCTTTACCAGGTCACTACAAGCAGTTACATAAATCTTACTTTCTGCTATCACTTGACATCATTCACTCTTTTTAGAACATTTCCTCATACAAAAAAGATGATTGTCATAGGCTTGACAGAATTGTTTTCACATATGCAGAGGGCAGAAGTAAGGTGTCACCTAACTGCATGCAATAATTAATATGTTTTGGAAGCAGAACCAAGGGATATAAATAACCTTCCATGACCAATCTTATACTCACACTGTTTTTCCACAGAGGATTACTAGTGCAGTTTACTTCATTTACAAAATGGCTGATTTAGTGACTGCATATTGCTTTGGTTACAATAGAGCACATAAATCATATTAGCAAAGAGCGCAGTTGGATTCAGATCAATTGTAGATGTGTTCCTGCATAGCATCAGGTAAGTTGTGACACTTGGTAACAGGCTAAGCACCACTGCCATGTGGCACACACCAAATGCCTGCTCCTGGACAATTACCAGCTTGGTTTCATTCACAGATGAAATGAGTCAGAAAGATGTGTCCCAAATTCTATTTGTCCAGGATCATGGACACAGGAAAGCTTGTACATCTTATGCTTAGCCATGCTCTCCAGCTTGCCTGTAATGTGACACCAATAATCAACATAGTAAGTTTGTGAGCCGGTTTTTGAAAAAAAACCCAGGCACTAACAAATCCACAATATTCAGAAGGGTAATGAAAATATTTTAGAGCTTTACTTTTTTATACCAGGGATTGAAACTAATTCTGAATTTACAGCTCTTTCTCCTTTGAAACACAACTCAACTGCGGTTCCTAAAGGAAGCACTAATAATCAATTTGAAAAGTGTTGCTTTACATACCTACCCATTCTTGCAACTATTTTATAGGTAAAAAATGTTTAAAAATATTAAAGAAAAACAAAGACAGAGAGTAAAATCTACACATTAGTCTATTCCCTAGTTTTCGTCTTCAGGAAAGTAAGGAGAGCAAACAGGAGCTAGAAAGAAAGAGGCCAACACATCTTTCACATTATGAGCAGGGTAGGTGAAGAGGATGTACCTTGAACACACTTCCCTCAGCAAATTAAATACAGAAGTGACAGTGCTAAACGGGTGGCAAACGGGTCCACACTGTGGAGAAAGAGGCATCTCACAAAAAACGTTTCTCAACACACCCCTATGTCTGGGAATAAGCAAGAGCATTACTGGCCACCAGTGACTCATGGAGATGAGTATCTGCTCACAGATGTCACGTTGTTGGCACTGCACTCATCACAAGGACAGCAACCTTCCACTCACTGGCAGGCTCCTGTTCTCAGAGCCAAACTACCTTGACAAAGATTGGAGAAAACAAACCCACAATTACAATTCCAATCCTGAATGACTTCTTTTTCCTTTACTCCTTTTCCCTTCAGATGGCTTGGGGGTTTTCTTCCACCAAGGGAAACGATAGCTGCAGCAATTAACTGTATTCACAGTATAGGAAATCGTTTTATACAGCTGCTGCCACACACACAATAGGCAAGAATGGTGCTGGCATCAAACAAAGGACAAGGCACTTTTCTCTTGAATGAAGTAATTAGTTGTCAAGCACGTTTATAGACTTCCTGTTTGAACTATATTATGCTCCAGCAAATTGTGTAGATTTAATTGCCACTAGGAATCTCTACATTATACACACCATTTTTGTTAAAATGTAGCAAAGCAAGTTTTGTTTCCTCCAAGTTTGATTTGGAATTTAGTTCTGTTTGCTATATCTTACACAAAAATTGTAATAACTGAGCAATGGTGGGAATGCTAAAATTAACTCAAAACAGCTCCAGAATTCTGGAAGAAAACAAATAAGGATATTTTTCTTTTCCCTTTTTTTAAGTTAAAAATATATTTTCCATTTATTTTGCTTAAACAAAACAAACCAAAAACCCAAACAATCAAAACAAACAAAAAATCACACCCAAAAACTTCCCACCAAAACATACCAAAAAACCCAATACACCACCTTAGTTTAATCTTTTCATTTTCAGTCTACTTTTCACCATCTAGAATATTACTTGAGAGATTATTTGTAATACTTGATAATTTTCATTGCTTCCAACTGTGCACAGTACTTCAAGGAACTCAAACAGAGCAAAGCATGTGTTCCAAAGGGATTGCAAAGTAATTTTTAGAAGTAGTACATAGGGGGGGTGGAAAAGCACAAAGACAGAAGAAAGCCATTAGTAAAATCAACCAGAACTCTATCACCAAGAATAAGACATACTAATCAACAAACTGATAAAAAGGTTTTTCAGTTAATATTCACAGCATGCTGAGCCACCAAAGTCAATTTCACACTCAGAAGCAAATGATTTAGACCTACAACCATTTTCAGCAAAGATGCAATAATTTCATGAGCAGCTTTATTCTACATTGACTCAACTCTTCAACAGAGAAACTTTCACTTCTAGAAATAAATGCATACCTAAGACCACATCTTATATTCCACTGTGACAAATATTAGAGAAACTTACCTTTACAGTTAATTATAAAGCACTGCTACATCAAGTATCTCTTAAAAATAAAAATAAAATCCCTGCACCACTGGTAATACTTTGCCTGCAGTAAACACTGACCTAAACCCCACAAATCACATGGGCATCATTTTGTGGTTTTGCTCTTAAGGTGCTATTTTGACTCTAACCTTTCTTTAAGAAAAATAGAGAGGTTATTTCCGTGCTAATTTGCAACCAGACACTAGATGTCTCTCCCTGAAGAGGCACCAATAAGCTCTTGCTCCTCTTCTGACCCTACAAAGACATCCTGCAGTCCTACTCCAACTTTACGGCAATATTCTCTGGGTTTTCAAAAGCCAGTACAGCTCATCACAACCAAAGAAGCAAGAGATGTCTCACTTTTGCTGAAGGGGGATAAAGACAACCAGAAAGACAGAAATGCAACAGCCTTCCTTGAGGTATAAAGGAAATCTCTGTAGGAAGCAGTCTTGTACATAAACTACAAAGACTTTAAAAAGGGTCTTGGAGTCTTTTAAAGGTCCTTAAAAAAACCCTCAATGGTTTGGTTTTGGTTTTTTTTGTTGGCTTTCAAGTGTTCTAAAAAGTCACTTAAGAACTAAAATAGTACAAAGAAGCTCCAGGTATAAGAAATAAATGAAAACCACTTCATCAGTAAAGACTATGTTAATTGCTACATTAGTACCTACATAACTACAGAAAGTAAAACTATACTCAAAATTATAGACATGCCTGAAATAATATATTTAAATGTAGTCCAGTCAATAACTGAAAATTATTTCTGCCAGCATGGTACAAGTAACATTTCCTGCTCAAGAACACATTATGTGTGACTCAGTAATGAACTGTGAATTCTATGGTTACTATGACTTTTCTGTTTTCCCTAGATAACAGTGATACAAAGAAGCAACTAAATAATGACTTATAAAAAAATAAAACATCTTAGTTTTTTAAGAACAATCTCTGGGCTACATGTTACTAGATAACCAATGATCATCTATCTGCATACCTACATTCAATACTATCCACATGGACATATATTTTAAGACAAAGATTGATTTTGAAAACAGCCCAAACCATAAACACAGCACAGCAGTCTTAGTAGCGTCCTTAAAACCACAACCACTTAAAATAACATTAATATACCCAGATGTTTCCAGATGTCAGACTCTTAATACATCCTGGATGACTAGGCTCAATTATCTAGATTAGAGGTCTTTCATTTTCATTAGCTCACATACAACAATGACAAAAAACAATGAATGAGGTAGAACAAAAACATATGGTGCCCTCCATTTCAATTTTGACTCCTACAGAAACGGTTTCAGACAGCTTTTCTCAATGCTGTAGCGCCTTGGGTGATTTAATTTTTAATTAAGCAAGCTAGTTAAACAAGACTTTAACTTTTAATATGAAAAATTACACTGAAATGTGTATTTACTGTTAGAGGGTCTGCAATATAGTATTGGCTCATATTGGAATATATCCTCTCTTTTGTAAATATGAACAAAGTATTAGAATTATGGAAATCCATGTTATTAGAATACAACAGAGCAGACCCATCCATGGTCCTTACAGACCGTGACAGTTGCTGTTCTTTCAGCAAAGCACCCATGAGAAGTACAAACCTTGCCAGTGCCATTTGTAATGTGTGTTGGAAAGGGTGCAATTTAGAAGCCAGTTTAACAAGACAGACATATCCCTCTCTCATAGACTAAAGAACTGTGCTGTGCACTCACAGCTCTGTGATTTAATGGTTCTCCGAGGTGGAAAAATTTGTATTTTTTTCTAAACAAAGGCATGAGACCTAAACCAGAAGCTTCAATTATTAAGGTTTAGGCTCAATTACAAGAATACAGTAGGCTCATTTACAAAAAACAGAAAAATAAGTGATTACAAAACCACAAAAAACAGTGGAAAGTGTAAGTGTCATGACTACCTCCTGATTCAGCTGCTCTGGTGACAGGTAATGGGCATCTGTGCTATTCAACTTCAGCACTGTCAATCGCATGAAGAAATAATTAAATTCACCACACTTAACTTCATATATTTATTGCCTTGAATCCAAGGTGAAGGTTTTTTGGGAGACTTTAACTTGCTGTAACTCTGCTGCAAACTCAGCAAAGTGAAAAGGAGAAAGTATATGAAGGTCCTGAAGTGCATGGAGCATAAATTTTTGTCACAGCTGGCAGGGAAACCTTCCAAGGATGGTGCCCCCCTAAGACCTGCTGTTTATAAACAGATATGTGGGAGATGTGGTGCTGAGCTCATCTTGGGCACAGCAGACACAAAACTATAAAAAGTTTTTGATCCTGGGTGAAATAAAGAAGGGGGTGAAGAAAACGTCTGCCTTGGAAGATGCACATTGGTCTGTGCATCACCCTGAGTGATGATAATGCATATCTTGTTGCACTTCCAAGGAGCACAGATCACTTCTCCAGAATTCCTCTCAACAGAACAAAAAAGTTTTCTTTATTCTTCTTAACTGGAGGTTAAAAATCTTAAAGAACATTTCACATCTGAAAAGGAGATCCTGATGTTTACAAAAGTATACTTCCAGAAGGCATATTTCACTTCCCAAGAACTTCTCTTAGCAGAACAAGTTTTTTATTCTTCTTTACTGGAGGGTAGATAATAAATAAGATTTCACATCTGAAAAGCATTAAGATTTTATGTTTCAAAACGGGTTCTGTTTCATGACTCAAGTCTCTCCCTTGAAACAACTTTACCAAAGCCATACACAGATGCACCCTGATGGTACCATTTTCCCACCTGAAAAGCAGGGGGTTGACGAAGCCTCAGGATGTAGCTAGCATCATCTCAACACTCCTTGCTGCTTATTACTGAAACTGTGCAGGGAAAGTGGAAGGAGGATTTTGGAGCCTCTCTGGGATGACAGTACTTGGGAACAAATAAAATCTCCATGGAATTCTCTTCCTTTGCAGCGTGTGCTGCAGGGGAACATGGCGGTGCGGCAGGCTGAGGTGCTGTGCTATCCCAACAGCTGCAAACTGGCTGCTGATCCCCCAGGATAGCCCCTCCAGGGCTGCTCAGCCCAGAGGGGAGGCAAAGAACCACCATGCTCCTAACCTGGGGACTCCTCCTGACACTTCAGATCCTGGGCAACTCTGTTACTTTTATGCTGCATTGGTAATTGGGGTTTGAGCAAAATAAATTAAGTAGGAGCTAGTACTAAACAAGTCTGGCAACAGGCAATGGATCACTGAACATTTTGCCATATTCTACATCCTCACTAGCCTGCTTCACGTAAGGCTTTTGTTCTGGATACAACTATTCTGCATGAAAAATAATCTCATCTTCACCTTAGGGTAATGACAGGATCATCATCTTCACTGAGGGCTCATTCATGCCAGCCTTGCAGCATTTCCTGAAAATCTAATTTTTGAAGTCTTATGGAAGTTGGTTTAATTTTAATTTTTAGTTGCCAAATCCAGTTATGAAGACTGCAACACGGAAGTGTTACAAGTCTTACACCCCACCCCACCGTGGTTTTATTTCAGCCTGGCAGAAGGATGAAGGTTGGAGGCCGGCACAGCTGCACTCCAGCTTGTTCACACTCAGCGGTCCCAACTGCTGCGCCTTTGGGAGCTGCCGGAAGGCCACAGCTGCCACTGGCAACTGCAGGCTGCAAAACCAGCTCCTCTGGTTGGTGTAGCCTCCCTGCAAACATGAGGTTTCTGCATTCAGAGGCTCTGGGTGCCTTCTATACACTCGTTCTCAGTCAGGGAGTATGCTACAGCAGGAAAAACAATTCCGCCTAACAGTGAGTTATTTTCTTCTAATATTACAGCATTTAAAGAAAGCTTTATCTGCCGTTAAATTAACTTTGCAACAAATTTCTGCCAAACTGTTGAATCCAACAGTTGGTGGCAGAAAGCATTAATTAGCATGTCACATTACTTTGTCTGCTGTTAGAGAGTATTGACTGCAAGTTAACTATTACATGAGGTATCACAAAAAAAATCTAAATGACACTTTACACATAGCAGCTCTCTGCACACCATAGCAACAGAGAGAGATTGAAGTAAAATGGTCTGGTTTCTATAGCAACTATCACACAGGCCATCTGTAATCAAAAGAAAACCTAGCAGAGGAAACAAAATGGGGGATTTTGTACTGTAGAAGACTATTCATGTACTTAAAATATACCACTCCTTACTGTTCATTCTGTTCTAATCCCAAAATATTATTTAAATGCAAGAAATCTGCAAAAGCTTCTGAAAAGAAACCTTTTACTTAATGAAATAGTAATTAAAGCTCACCAGCACTATCTCCATCACTACAAAATACACCCTTTCAAAACATCCAATGTTTTTCAGACACCAGACATATGATCCCCAAGATCCAGAATCCATGAGCTGATCAAGTATTTGGTTATTATTTTATTCTGAAACTCAAATACCATAAGAGAGATACCAGTACTATACATCTATCTACTATACAGAATTGCTTTTAGCAAGATAGCATTTCAGACAGAAACATTTAATCACACTTTCTCTAAAATATACATAAATACTTATCTAGCTGAAAAAAAACTCCAAAGAAATACAGATGTAAGAAAATAACAAAGAAAAAAGAAATTAAAACCCCAGTAACCAGAGAGGAATTTTTGTCATGCAGTTCATGTCCTGAGCAGAACAATATTATATTAACGCACACCACACGTGAGTGGAAGGTAAATTCAGTGTTAATGATGCAAGGCACTCACTCCTTTACCTTTCCGTATTTTAAATCCAGATAATATAAAAGGTACTCTTACTTCTAGATAGGGAACTATTTTAATAATAAATGCAACTTTTGGTAGAAATTAACTGGATATACATAAGCTTTTAATAGATTCCAGAACTAACAATCAGTGAATAAAACTTATTCTTTGACATTGGTCCATTTCTTTCACTTGGGAAAATGCTAATTTGCAGAACATCTATCATCCACATGCTGAAGGTAAGTATTTCAGCCTCCAGGGCTCATGCAAAGTAGAGAGGGGCAATCTGGAGTAACAAAATTCAGTTCTTCAGTATGGAGAAGGGGCACTAGGAGATCACCATGGTGATCTGATCCTATCGGGTTTATTCCTCACAAGAGTTTCTCTGACAGACACTTAAACCCACTTCCCCAACATCAGGATGGACTAAACCACAGATGCTCAGCCTATTACCTGGATGGTCTGCATGTCCCCCTGGCACTTCCCTGGGACAAAGCAGAAGGATGACTAGATGGCAGCACTGGTGACTGCTCCACCGCACATTGTCCTTCCCTGCTCTATTCTGCCTGAGGCACCAAGATTAGAAGAAACGGAAATCTCTAGTCAAGGTGATGGCTGAGAGAAAATAATTATTGCTAAATATTCATCAAGGTTGCAAGCCTACTCCCTGCCTGCATCCAAACAACGCTGGAAAAAGCGCACAGACTAATGAATTGCTGTGGCATGGCTGCACATTCCCTGTCACCATCCTTTCCACCCTTCACCCATGGAAGAAAACAGCCTGTCCAGGGCTGCTCCTTCTGGTGACATAAAAACTGCCACACTAAACACCAGTGTCTGATCTTACACCAAATGAAAAAGAAACACAGCCTAACCCAGACAGCAACATACAACAGGAAAAAACCCAACAACCCAACAATCAGATTTTCATCACTAGGTGTTTTTATTTCTATGAGAAATACAGGCTTGCATTGGCACTCAAAGGTGTAAGTTACTTGACTGAGTACAGTACTACAAGAGAGTTTAGAATGAGTCTTGTAAGAAGAGTTCAACCCAATGCTAAAGACCATCTCTCATGTTACAGACCTTCTTCACCCCTTTTGCAAAGACATCTATAATTATTTACATGTGAAAGCAATTTTAACACCCAAGCAGTGTTAGCTTGGATCTATAATTATCCTGAAAAATAACAACCAACTGTAGTCAGTGTAGATTCCCTCACAGATACAGGAAAAACTGAATAGATCTAAAGCATTGTTTTCATCATTTTTTTCACAAATACATCTCATGGTTTTCTCACATTCTTAACATCAATGAACATAGAAGCAAATGTTAAGATGCTGCACATCCCTCCTGATAACACATACATGTGGGGAGCAGCTTGCAAAAACATATCCTCTGGCTGCATAAGGACCTTGTACTACTAACAATCTACTTTTTTTTTTCCCCCAAAGGCCAAGAAAAAATCATATCTTCTAATAGATTTGAACGATGTGCAAAAAATTGAAGACTAACTGAAGAAAAACTACACCTTTATCTATGATAGTAACAAGTTTTATAAAATGTACTAGCACTTAGGGAAGAAAGAAGTGGGGAGATTGTGAAATGCTAAGGAGGAAGCTTTTAAATGGCTTATCTAAGGAAGTCAGTAACACCAAAAGGAGATTATAGTCTTGGCTGCTTCTCCATTAGCAATCATGCAGCACCACAGAAACCATTCAGCAGAACAACAAAAAATCAGTGCCAATGCCCATGTAGGCCTCCACTGTACACGGAAAGGTTTTTATTTCAGACAAGATTGAATCTTGGACAAAATGTTTAAAATGTTTACTGGCACACATATTATTCAACCACTGGTTTGGGCCCTACTAGAACCATAAAGGATTGTGGAACATTTGGGGCACACCTTGAGCTTCTGCTTTTACACAGTTGCCACTTTAGTTTCCTATAATGCTTATAAAAACCATTCTATAATGAGATTTTCTTTCTTTTCAAATTTTAGAGTATTCTCAATATATAAAGAAAGAAGACCCTGAAATCTTGACATAAACCAGAGCTGACTTGTGTTCCTTCAGCAATATAATGTAAATTTCCAGCACAAGGAAATCCTATGAGTTTTGTTCAGTTTTGGTCTTTCAGACCTCAAAAGTGGAAGCATGAAAGCAAATGGCCCATCTATGGAGAAAACAGTACTTTTGGAAAAAAATAGCAAACCTTCTTAAAACAAAATAAAAATCTTTAATAAATGTTTACCTAAAAACAGTGTTTGATACAATTGGCTTTGTATTTTCAAATACATGTCTTCACAAGTTAATGAACATTAATAATTATACTCTTACATGTTCACAGTATCACAGAACTTCTTCCCTGCAACTGTACAACTACTACACAATTTATGGTATCTGTGAATTCTATGCTGATTCATTCATTATGTCCTAATATCTTTGATGCTATATATATGATGAATGTATGGGAACTACCAGACAAATTAAATTTTATGAAAAATTTTTAAATATCATGCATGAATCTTAAATACACAATAATCCCATTGGAACAGAGATCTACTTTCAGCATATGATGGTAAAGTTTAAGATGTAATCAAAACTACTCTTATTAGAAAGTTTGCCTACATGTCTGATATCTGTAACACTGCAGCATGAGATATATTCCATTTTAAATGACACTGCAAAAGGTCAGAACTATTCCCCTAAGCTTGTCAAGGCTGGCAAGATTGATAATTGTTTTAGGTTAACTTAGCATCCATGTCATGTGTATTGGACTAAATATAAAATTCAGAGAGCAGAGGGAACAAACATATTTAGAAATTAAAAATAGAATTTCACTTTCCAGACCAACAGTTCTGTATCCAAAAATACAATTCTGTAAATATTAACCATTTCACTGTCATCTGATTATTTTTTACAATTTATGTGTAACTTGCGCACAATTGCATGGAAAGTGGAAGTATCATTAAACTTCTTGCTGGTCTACTATTTATAGCAGAATTTCTTTAGAACTGTGGGGTTTTTTCTATAACTCTTTGAAATCCAAAGCTATTTCAGCAAGTATACAGAAAAATTAGCAATTGTGCATGGTCTTCTTCATAAATATGCTGAATAACCATTTACCACTGGTCTCAGCTTATTAAATCTTCCTTTAAATTTAATTAGATTGATAACATAAATTCAATATTCATTAACAAAGTTTCTTTTGTCTTAACATTTTTAACTGCAGAATTTAGAAGATGCAGAACACATTTGCACTGTAGTCAAAGCCAGTTTTCTTCTCATCAGAGCCAAAGTCAACACAACTGACAAATTATTCTCTATAAGCATCCTTGAATAAGTGATATGTACTCGCTGCAGCTTAATTCAGATGGAACCAACTAACAGCCATGCTTTTGTTTATTCACTGTATTGGGAAACTTCATAAGACATTAAAGAGTGAAGGACAAAATCAGAATTATGAAAGCACATATTTTTCATGTATTTGTGTCCTTAAGTTAGATATCCCTTGGATGACACAAGAATAAAAAAAAAATCTGTAACATTTGGCGTCACTCAGAGAATATGTTCCAGATATTATAATTACATGCAGCAAAAGACTTATCCTTGGAGCATTTTTGAAAAGACAAAAAGAGGAATCCATTTTGCATACACAAACACACACTTGCTGCTGGCCAGTCCAAGCAGCAGAATACATATTAGGAAAAAAAATACACACATACTGGCAGGGCATGGTAACTTCAGTACAACCACACCTACCTCTGTGTTATTCTAATACCAAAATGATAAAAAGATAAACATTCATATTCAAAGGGACCTAAGTCTGACTGCTGAACAGAAAAAAAAGACAAACTTACTTCACAAAGTATCTATGCAATTTAAAATTTTTAAATGCTTTGGCTGTACTTAAATTAATAAAAAACGTTCTCCTGTAATAATTATGGATGCAGTACCTTAGCCGTGAAAAGATTCATATGCATTATGCTTCTCTAACAGCAACTGATATTTTAGAAACTACACCTAGACATATTTTCTGTTTCCCTGAATACATGTTGACAGATATCACAAAAACAGATTACCCAAATACGGCACACTTTTGTCATCAGAAAAACATTATAATTTACTCCTAAAGAAACCTATTGTACCTCTACAATGAATATTATTACATTCTGAACTTTTTAAAAAAAATTTATAATATATTGTAGGAAATTCTAATGCTACTTTACTCTGTAATAACTGGCAATTCCTGGGCAGTAACGATTATAAAGAACTATCCCTTGTGCAATAAATACAGGGACACAGAGTTGTCTCAGCAGTGATCATGAAGAGAGAAAGAATTACAGAAACCAGCTAATTGCAGAAACCAGTTTAGCTTCTCTAAACTATGTCCCAAATGCACATGCATTTTTTCTTGCATTTACAGTATGCTTTTCTCAATTATTACTGAAGCAGTAATGATTTCTTATCCTCCCTCGTCTGATTCTTTGATCACCATCTCTGATTAATATAGTTAACCTAGCTTCTAGAAGACTTCTGCAGTTGCAAGAATAAAAATAATTCAAATAAACCAGAGAGAACAAAAAGCACTTTAAAAACTCAAATGATTATATAGATGCTGACTCCCTTCCTCTTTTTTTTCTTCCTATGATAATTTATACTGTGTATATTCTTTAATGTGTTAGTCAAAAAGAAAAAAAGAACTCAAAAACTCCCTAATTTTATATTCAACAGATGAATCCATCATGTTCACATATCTGGAATAATGCTTCCTTGTAGTATCTTTCTGCTTTCTTGCCAACTTTCAATAACACCTTTGAGTACTTTTTATCACTTTCAGCAGGATTTCCAGAAGATGCCAATTGCAGCATCTAGCTCAGCTTCACAGAGATTACAACTGAATGCACAGTATTTTGTCTTTTTAATTTAAAAAATTAAATGTGAGTTCAGGTGAATTCATTTTCATGCACAGGATAGTGTGCATTAAATTTCATTGTTAATTTTTAAATGTGTCTTTAGTGTTTGCTTTATATATGACTAGATCATTTCCTGAAGTAGGCCAAGAGTAGATCACTGGACACTGATGTTTACAACCTGATTATCTGAACTGCTGGCAGCCTCTTTGTAGGCAACTGAAGTGTCATGTTTTGCTGATCAGTGAGGCAATTTAGTAATAACACAATATTTATTAATTCTTGCAATCCAGCTCTAGTGCCATCAAATACTAGCTATGAAAACTCTGTAACGTCTGACAGCTTTTAATTCAATTTCCTTGCATGGTAAAGAGATACTCCTCTGAACCATAAGAAGAAAAAATATTTCATTAAATTTTCTAGGAAAACAGGATTCTTGTGGCTATATTTTGAAGGATCAGTACAAAAAATTTATATATTTTCTGTTTAAATAAACTATAGAAATATAAGGTGACTCTCCAACAAATTATTGCTAATAGCAGACATAATAAAAATGCATAAAATGTCATGTAATGCTCTACCAAATATCACAGTTTGACTTGCTAGACACTATATAGACAGAAATTATACAATGTGGTCCTAAAGTTATAATTATTCCCGGCATTTCTTCAGAGAAATACATTAAATAAAAGGTTATGTAACAATTAAAATAATTTTGACATGAGTGGAGAACAGAATGTTGGGGGGTAAACATAACTCAGTTCCCATGCCATTAAGAAAGGCAGTCTTCACAACCAATAAAATATTCCAACTATCTGCTTTTATAGCAGTTTCCTTCATGCTCGTGGTAAGTCAAACCTACAACACCCATTTTGTATACACTCATACTGAACATTTGAGCTTCACAGTCAAATGCTCCATGCCCCAGTGTCTTAATCTTAAGTCTCACCTTTATATAACCATAACAAATTCCCTGTTATGTCAGACTTCAGAGACATTATTAGAAAGTTTACTTGAACACTGCTTGGACACCAGCAAAATATTTATAACAAATAACTTTGGGAGAGCAAATTCAATGAGCAGATCATTTAAAGGGAGCATGTAACAGGAGTTAATGTCCATATTTATATAATAATGCATTATTATTTAGAAGATATTATTTTAAAAAATCAACAGAAAGTATCACAGAAAAAGCCAAGCCTGGTAACTTTAAAAAAATTTCCTCTAAAATATGCAGCTGAAGGCTATCTACTGTTTTTATCTGTTTCTTCTTTATACACATGTTTAGAAACATTTCTGCTGGAGTGTTTTTAATAAATAAAATAATTGTTCCATAAAATTATCAAATACAGGCACACACAATCATTAAATGGCATTATTCAAAACTGAACTACTGTCATAAAAAATTCCATAAAAATATTATCTTCTCATTGCCATTCCCATTTTGCATTTTGCAGTCTGGTGGCTTTCTGCACAGCTGAGGGCGGGGTCTAAACTGGCGAGCAGCAGCACGATGCCCTCCTGATCATGTGTCCCCATGGCAAGCAACAGCAAGAATGATTCCACACTACTGCTCTGGCCAGCCATATGGAATTATCTGCTGAAATCTATATCTCTCCCTAGTATCACATGAATAATGCATTAGCTGTTTAACTGTGTAGGATTTATCTTTGAAAATATAGGCTTAGCTCTCAAACAGCACTCTAACCAGTTTTGTCATATGCTACCCAAAGCAGCACAACACTAGGTTTCTTCTGCTGTTCTAAAATATTTGCTTGGTGCTTCTAGCTATGACTATCTCCTGTTAGAATTTTTCATAGGGAAAAAATGGGATTTTACATTGATTTTCTTAACTTAAACAAAAATATTTTTTCAGATTTGTGTGTTTAGTACACTGACAGAAAAGATTTTGGCAAAAAAAGCAAAGTGCAAATGACTACGTTTTACTTTAAATATGTAGACCAGACCCGTGACACATTTAATATGTGAATGCAAGGATGGTAAATGGGCTCAGAGCAGTTCTGTGGAGTTAATGGCAGCCTAAACCAGGAAATCTTACACTGGTCTGTCTTAAGTCCCTGTGTATTTCATATCCCAAACATTTCATTAGCCAGTGTCCCAGATTCCCTAAGCTTCTTCATGCAGCAGATTCCTATTCTGGGCAGCACCATAGTGCTCCCTGCTTACACCAGTATCCTCTCCTACCTCTACCTCAGCTTCAGGTGACAGCAGGTGTCTTGAACCTACACATGTGCTTGTTGCCCCGTGACAAGCTTCACATCCACTGACCCTGTCACCACTGCCATAAAGAGAGGGCAAAGGTCAGATTTCACCCATCTGCGCTGTGGAACCATCCCCGTCCGTCTGCTGCCCACACCCTCCTCTGTTTTTCACAAATTCAGCATAAAATTAACATTTTTAAGACCTCCACTGCACTGCCAAATTTGATAGAATAGACAATGATTTTGCAGCAAAGTGGTGACTTCAATGATAGGTTAATCTGAAAAATCTAGGATGCAATAAACATTGGAGATGACGCAATTACGTGGAAACTTGGCCTGACTAAATTAATTTAAGCTAAGCACACAGATCTATTTAAAGGGGGAACTAGGTAGTACTTGAATACTTTGGAAAGGAGCAAACTAGAAAGGATCATGAACAATACTGGTTTCACAGAAAGACTTTTTCTAAGCAGGTCTGTAGCTTAGAAGGTCATAATGATTTTGAACCTACAAAGAAATGTAAAGAGAGAGCAAGTAGGTGGTGTTATGGTTATCAGCAAGATTAAGTGATAATGTGTGCAGGACAAACATCCACGCATCTTTTAGGCTGCTGATGAAAACTGTAAAATTTTAGAGTGCCAGAAAAATTACTTCAGGCATGTTAAGGCAGTTGAGTCTGTTTATTACAGTAAGAAAGTTAAAGAGATGACTTGACAAGGATTACACGTAAGCTGGAGCAGGAAGGGCTTATAACAGTAAACAGGTCTTTAATCTAGCAGAAAATGTCAAAACAAAAGCAAAGGATTAGAAACTGAATCTAGACAAATTAGGTGAGACTGTCTTTTGGACAGTCATTAAGAACAAATTTAGATGGCACAGCTTTAAAAAATGAGGGGAGGGCACCAAAGTGGGTGAAAGGGTTTTTTTAGCATCAAAATTAAGAGAAGAAATTTGTGATGATCATCATTAACCACATAAATACTGAAGTGTAATAAAACACATTTGATGTGCTTAAATAATTCAAATAATGTAAGGTCTAAATAATGTAACTGGAGACACAAACAATAAACCTGATTCACAATGTTCTGATTTCAGAAAAATCCTTCTGTAAACTAATCTCAACCTCATGGTTTCTTCTCCTCCTTAAATCTTGGTGTTTATTTATGAAACCTTCTAATTTTCATCTAGAATCTGAAATCTTACATATAACTTGAGTTTGTGTTTTGGATAATTTGGCATTTAATGTGCCATTTTCCACTCCTTGGTTTGCTGAAGGGAGGTTGCTGGGCCCCTCTGAAACTAATCTGCTGTTCTCTGTTTCACAATTCAGTGTCTCCTGAGTCACCACTTATATTTGCCTGAATTATGGCTCCTCATTATGAGCAATGATTCATAATTCTCCAGCTGCTCACACAGGTTTCACATTGGCCTTGGTAGACTGTGACTGTGGAGGGCTTTAGCACTGTAAGGTAAGTCATGGAGCACACTTGCTTCCTCTCTTTTAACACCACCTTTTACTGACCATGGCAGGGACAAATTGTAAGAATCAGCTGTTTCCTGATGGAACATTCACCTCCAAAACTAATGGTTTACCTCAAGTTCAGATATTCAAAGTACTAAACTGCAGGCCAGCTTGAGGAGCCACATCATTTCCTGTTACTGGCTTGATTCAGGATGATACATTTATAAAGCAGGACTCACCCTGGCACCAATCACAATGAAATCATAGAATGGCCTGGGCTGGAAGGGACCTTAGACATCATCTAGTTCCCACTCCCCTGCTATAACCAGGGACACTTCCCACTAGACCAAGTTGCTCAGAGTCCCATCCAGCCCGGCCTTGGACACTTACAGGGGTGGGGCAACCACAGATTCTCTGAGCAATCTGTGCCAGAGCCTCACCACCCTCACAGTAAAGAATTATGGAGTGGTGGGCAGAACCCCCCTCCTCTAACTACTGCTTACATCTCTTTTGGTGCAGCCCAGGACACATTTGACTTTGGGAAGTGAATGCACACAGCTGGGTCATGTCCCACCTTTCTTGACATCAACACCCCAGGTCCTTCTGAGCAGGACTGCTCTTCATCTCTTCATCCCCAACCTGTGCTGATACTGGAGGTTGCCCCAACCCAGGTAAAGCACCTTGTACTTGATCTTGTTAAAACTCTTAAAATTCCTATGGCCCATTTCTCAAACTTGTCCAGGTCCCTCTGGATGGCATCCTGTCCTTCAGGTGTGTCAGCTGCACCACTCAGCTTGGTGTCACTGGCAAACTTGCTGAGGGTTCACTCAATCCCTTCATCTGTCATTGATGAAGACAGTAAATAACACTGGTCCCAATCATACAGGACATTAACCCATGTCCAAGTGAACCCTGTTACCATCAGTTGTAGTAATCATTAATCCAGAGTAGAAGAAAGCTGTTGTGATTTTTGGCTTATTTCAACAATTAAAACAATCATAGAAAACTTACAAAGCATTAGGCAGTCTGACTTGTAAATAAATTCACACGATTCAAAGTTTGTACACAAATCCCCCTAAGGGAATTGCAAAATTTTGACAAATAAGCAAAAAAAAATCAACTTTTGACAAGTAAGATGCTACTGAGAAGAGTGAACACAAATCAGACTGCTTCAGATGCATGATATCCACCACTACTAATTTCTACAAGTTTATTATCAATCTAAATTGCTCCTGATCACAAACAGAAACAAGAGCTGTGCATTCTTTGGGAAAGAGCAACTTCCATTCATAATGTATTCTGAATATATGTGAAAATGACACACAGCTGCACTCCCCGAAGAAGGCATGATATAACAAATGTTGGGAATGAGCCAATGTTGCAGATTCCAGGTCCTTTTAGGGATGCTTCCTGATTGCATCAAAGAAAGCACCAAGAGCAGAAACTGTGGTGTAAATGCATAGATTATGCCGAGGAGCCCATCTGAATCAAACTTAGTTTCTTTAGGTGAGATCTGTCAGACAGACCTGGAACTTCAATAATTTCAATAACTTCAATCAATGAAGTTATTCTCATGGAGAAAAGGAGCAGAGCAGAATGGGAAACCACAAGAGGCTATGCAGAAGAACACCTTGACAGTAAATAAACCCCAAATACTTGGCTGAGCATTTCACTTGTTCTTAATTAAGCACATGCACACTTTAAGGGAAACCACATTGGAAATAATCTTCCCCTGTGCCCCATTCAGGCTGGGCTCCCCAACTGAACATAATTCTGCTATTAGTAGGGGCAGTCATTTGTCACTAAGGATTCCCCATTCATAGGCTAAGACTGGTAAGAAATGGTGGCTTTTTCATCTGTATGATGATGTTGGCTGGCCACTGCCTAGCCTGGATTGTTTCTAGAGAAAAGGAACCAGAATTTCCTAGTCCATTACACTGGCATTTCTTGCAAGCACTACTGGCACTTTAAAGAGAGAATAGTGGAATATCTGAGTCATACAAAGTGATGCCAGAAATGAAAAGGAGGGAGAGAGACAAAGAAAAAAAAGAAAAAGACACTCAAGATCCATAAATCTACCAGAAGTCCCTGAATATAAAGGCTGGGGAATGCATAGCATTCATACTGCTTTGTTAGAAAACAAACTGTATTTAGTCTAGGCATCTAATGAAGCTGCAGGTTCTAACTTCTGTTTACTTTCTGTCACCAGGCAGAATCTGCTGTATCTCAAGTTGAAAAGTTCATAAACTAAACATTATTTTAAAAGTTCAAGAACTACACACACATCATTATATAATGCAAGTGCTTAGTATCCAGAATACGCTGAAAGTTTGCCTCTTGACAGTCCTAAAAAGGCAGAAATATTTTTAAAGCATTGATTTATCATCTTGTATCCTTACTAACAATAGCTTTCTTTATTTCTTCATAAATGGTTTATTGCTTTCATTTACCTCACATCAAAACACTAATGGAAATCATTCTAAACTTATTTGTATCTACTTCAAAGTATTAAGATGAAGAAACTTCCAGAGAACATATTTTCTAATGAATTCCATCTTTTTTAGCTAAATTAAATGTTCAGATGCCTTAAAGAATATTGGGATGTACTTTAGCTGAGTTTTAAAAACAATAAAAAGACCTTCTGAATATAAGCAAAGAACTCCTGTACATGTGCCAAGAATTTTTCAACTCTATCAACATGATTAATTATTTCATTTTGAAAGGGGCCATGTACACATACAACCCTGAAACACATGAGGTTCTGCACATGAAGTCAGCAACAGCAAAAAGAACTCAGGAAACATTAAGAACTAAACAGCAAGAACTGTTCCCAGCTATTAAACAAAGAAAAGGGGAGGACTGTGCCAAAGTGGTGCTTTCACAGAGCTGTATGTCTATGTTCTGAAAATGTATGTTCAGAAGCATCAGAGAAAAGCAATAAACTATGCCAAGATTAAATCTCAAAGTTTTGAAAATAACCCTTTCCTTTTTGTGACTCCATATTTGAAGATGCCCAGTGGGACTGATTTCCTCTTAATCTGGCATTAAAAGCCAGCCTCAAGGATGTTGGACACATTATCACAACTGCTCATTAACCAATCATATCTTACATTCAGCAACACTGAATGTTACCTGGATACAGAGATATAAAAGATGCACTCTTAAAGTTCAACTCCAGAATTCCCTCACACTTCATTTTTTTCATTTAGTAAATAAGTTATTTGACCAATAGGAAAATCAATTATTAAAGGCTAAGATTTAGAGACTGTTCATAGAAAGAAATAATTTTTAGAAGTAGAAAGAAAGCCCTGTTTCAGAAGCATTTCTTCTTCAAAATTTTAGTACCCAAGTTTTTGCACGTCTGCTGGTTTCCACTGGGGTAGAGTTGATTTTCTTCACAGTGGCTGCTATGGGCTGTGTTTTGGATTTGTGCTGAACACAGGGTTGATAATATAGAAATGTTTTTGTTGTTGAGCAGAGCTTACACAGAGCCAAGGCCTTTTCTGCTTTTCATACTGCCCCAATGGCAAGGGAGATGAGGGTGCACGGGAGGTTCAAGGAAAGACTTGAAAGGAAAGCTGGGGCAGGTGACCCAAAGTGACCAAAGGGATATTCCAGACCCTATGAAATAATGCTCAGTATATAAAGTAATGAAGAAGGAGGAAGTGGTGGGGGGGTGGAATTTGGAGTGATGGTGTTTGCCTTCCCAAGTCCCCATCCCCAAGTGATAGGGCCCTGCTCTCCTGCCTGAACACCTGCCTGCCCATGGGAATCAGTGAATTCATTCTTTGTTTTGCTTTGCTTGTGTATGTGGATTTTGCTTTTCCTTTTCCTAATTAACTGTTTTTACCTCACCTCACAAGTTTTCTACCTTTTCCCCTTCTGCTTCCTTCCCCAATCCCACTGCTGGGGGAGTGAGGAGCAGCTGTATGGAACTGCACTGCTGTCAGCTGTGACACCATGTCATGCTGGTTAAGATGACAACCATCTCACCCCGACCCTTTTCCGTACGACTCAAACCTTCAAGAAAGAAGAAAACCCTCAACATCAGAAGGTCATATTTTCCAGCAGAGTCAAGGCACTCTGTAAAAAATATTTTCAGATTCAGTGAATTGTTGTGAGACACTTGATAACTTTCTTGTTGTATTATTAACGATTTTTTCATCCAGAGACAAGAGTCATCTTTTCATTCTGTCAAGGAATTCTTCCTAACATTTCTTGATTTAAGAGTTTTTCAGAAGAACAATACTACAGAAAGAGCAGTCAATCTGTTAGCTAGACTTTTAGCAACAATATCATATTTTTAATACAAGTTTCTTTGGGACAGACTTCTCAAGTTCAAGATAGGACTGCTGGTTAAAATTTCAGATTAAAAAAAGTCAAAGCACTTATCACAAAACAAATATTTAAGGAACAGAAAGACACCTGTTCAGGATGTAGATAGCAGGCTGAGATCCAGCTTCTGGTAGATCTGGACTACTGATTTGGAGGAAAATACTTGCTGGGTAGGACACTCATCTGGTGCTTAGGAGATGTTTCAAATGCCTGCTGCACTGACCTGAATGGTTGGGGAACAACTGGGGAAATCCAGGGAACAACAAATGTGGAAATTTTATAGAGAAATATGAAGATGAGAAAATGTCTGGGCAAGACCCCAGTCCAGAATTTTTTTCGGACATCTCCTTCTTACAGCACAGAAAAGCAAGCTTTTGTATTGCAGTGAAAGGTCAGATCATCTGATGAACCAGTCATCAAAGCCTGTCTCCCATTCCTGAGATCTCTTCTTCACTTGTTTGGAGCAACACTGAAAAATAATTTAAGTTTTTTCCAATGAAGAAAACCTATTTTACACGTGCTCTACTTGAAGCCCTCAATATTCATGCTTCTCCGTGGACTGTGATATCAAATAGAATGCAATTTTCTGCAGAGGAACCAACACTAAAAATACCACAGATAGCAACAATCGTATTTCTAGCCTCACTCTCAACTGAGGCCAGTAATTTCAACTGCACACAGAAGTTCTCCTTATACTAGGGTAGCTTCAATTTATCCATTATGGATAGTGCTCAGCATTACACCTGTAAGTTTGCTATGTAGGTCAGCTTGAAACAGATACTCTCATTCCACTCAACCCCCCTGAAGATGACAGTGACATACATAAACTTTTCCCTAGTTAAAGCAGAAAGGGTTCCCATGATATGCACTACACTTCCGGGGCTTGACAGTTACCACCTCTAGACATAACAGGCTGAATCCATAAAACCCAAGCAAGCCTTCTCAAGAACAACTAAAAACAGTATGCTTATAATTGCTAACAAATACATTACTGCAACTGCAAAAATGCCCCAGACTTTAATCTACAGTTATCCCTTTGTTGTACCTGTCCAGTCTCAGGTTTAGTGTCCTGAGTTGCTTCAGGAGGAGAAGATTCCTGCAAATCCTCAGGTTTAAGGTCTTGAATTTCTTCCACAGGAATTGTTTCCAGCTCCTCCTTGGGTCTAAGATTTAGAGGATCCTCTGTAACATCTGAAATATTTGGTTCCTGCAGCCTGTCCAGCGTTGGGCCCCCTGTCTCACCTCCAAGAGCCGATTCCATCGCCCACCCAGGTGTGGAGCAGGACAGAGCACTCCTTGCAGAGGGAACTCGGTGACGATAACAGCGGCTCTGGCAGGGAATGGTTACAGACACCTGAACCTGCTCACAGCCAGGGGATGAAACAAGAAACACATCTGCTTAACAACAGCCCTATGTAAAATCACCACTCTGAGCAATCTTTTACTCCGCTCATGAGCTGCATCTATCAAAGAATAGATTTTGTTTTACTTGAAAGAATTATTTTAGAAGTGACTTATGAACAAAAGATAGCACAGAGGGTCTTCTGAGAAGAGACCTCTAGGAATTGCAGAGGTGAGACAGAGCCAAAACTGAGACAAATTACTCGGGATTACTGAGTTTTAGTTCATTGATACTAGTGTGGTCTAAGGAGTCTTTTTGAGACTTCCAGTAATCATCCCTAGAGTTAAAAGTAACTCCAAAATGGGGGCAGGAACAGACATGGAAAGAAATTTCTACCACTCTGCAAGCATCCTCAAGAACACAGAGAGGAGATGGGAAGGAAGCTACATCTCAGACTTGACTAGATCTAGACTAGATGCAAGGAAGACACCTTTACGATGAGGGCAGATGCCCCATCCCAGGAAACATTCAAGGCCAGACTGGACATGGCTCTCAGCAACCTGATCCAGTTGAAGTCCCTGCTTATTGGGATAACACTAGATGACTTTCAAAGGTCCTTTCCAACCCAAACTATATGATCTATGAAACGCTTCAAACTCTGACCAGTGTGGTGGGACTCACTCCAGCACTGCTGGAGCTCTCAGGCTCAAAGTTCAAGTAACATGAAAAAGGAGAGTTAAACAGTGGAAATTACATTTAATAGTACACCAAACACAACATACTGTGGTAGGAATTCACTAACTAGATTAATCCAGTTTAAGTAAAAGACAATGCAAACTTCTAATAAGAAGATTACCTATCGAATGCAGGTAACCAAATATGTAGTATTAGAAAGGTTGAATGGAAAGGACAAATGGAAAAGCAAAGAGTAAACCTGTCTACATCTTCAATCAATTTAATGTGTTTAATTAGCATTTTTACAAACTAACAGAATAGCAATAAAAACATATTTATTTACTTCCTTTTTAGAAAAAAGAAAATTCCTTTTTTGCCACATCTCTTAAAGTAAAAGTATATGTATGAAAACTTAAGTTACATAAATGAGGTTCCATTATGAAAGTATTATGGCAACTTGATAATTGGTACAATCATTAGTAGTCAATCAGTAATTACAATCATATTAATAATATTGTTAATGCTGCTCAACTATTTTCCTGCAGGATTATTCAGAAAAGGTAGTACCTGGTAGATATTAAACAATGCATGCAGACTAACAATAATTTTTTTAATTGCTTGGCATGCAAATGAAACAAGTTAATGGGGGTTAAATTTTAGTCAGTGCATGATTATTTTTTCAGGCTAACATACACATGCCTCATTGCCTTTCACGAATTGTCCAGATAGATATATATCTCAGCATCTGTATCTAAAATATTAAGGACAGTAAGATAATTATTTTAGATTACTCAGAGAAAAATATATGGAAAATGAAAAGAAAAAAATGCCACTTGGTCTCATAATAACAATGGTATCAAAACTTTTGGTGATGCCTCCCATACCTAAAACCAGGCAACTAGCATGTTAACTTTTGACGTTACTGAAAAAACTTAAAACTCCTCATCCTTTCATTATTTTATTCCATTACAGTTCATATTCAATTTTGCTTAGTTTTGGAAATAAGCGCACATAATTTAGAAAACAATGCACAGATTTCTGCATAATATATTATATGTAATGCATCTTGATCCCAGAGAACATTTTATTTTCTTACAGAGTTTGGCTTCCTTTGTCAAGCAAAAACAGAGCCATGAATTTAAAAGCATCATGACCAAAACCAGTCTGTGTATCTAAAACTCCCACAAAACCAGGAATAAAAATGAAATATGTTTAACTTTCACAAGCCTTTAGTAGTCTAGCATGGTAGCCCGCATCTTTAGATCAGGGTGGAAAGTCCAGGTTATTCCACAGGTAAAATAAATAAAGAACTATGATAGGCTCTGTACAAGGAATAGAAAAAAAGGCATGCCTCCAGAATTAAAGATATACTAAGTACACTACTCAGTGTCATCAATTTGATCAATTTTTTTTGAATAGCTGTGTGTTATCAGCTAAAGAAACAGATGGATGACACAATGTGGTGTGGAGGCAGCCAGGGAAAGACCTGGAGCACAGCAGCTGTGGAGTAACACATAGAGCTTAGATGCAGAACTGCTAGAGACCACTAGCAGGGCAAACAGATTTTTTTCCCCAATGTTTTGAATAAACATATATGTAAAAAATTACTATGAAAACCTTCAATGCATACAATTTTAGATTTTCTTCCGTAAATGATGGACACTTTTACTATTGTTCTTAACATAGTAGCTAGATTTTAACTCACAGGATTAAAAAATCAAACACCAGCGGCCTAAAGTATTATGAAACAAAGCAGGGGTAAAAAAGAAAGATTAAGAGTAGGATGTACTAGTTTACAAACCAGTGCCTCTACATCCCCTCAGTGTAACAGGACAGCTGCTCACAGCCCATGCAGAATGGCAACCCTGGTCACTGCAAGGCACCAGCTGCCTCTGCTTCAGGGGGAAAGAGCCTTTCCTCCAAGAGACAGCCACTCTCATGTGTGTCTGTTAAGTCTGCATTTCATCAGGATCAGGGAAAGTCACATGTACAAATAACAAAGCTTGAAGTCTATGCAATATTCTCCCACAATTACAGCTAATTATGTTCATTCAATTTACCTGTTCCTCACTTGCATTTCTCTGTCTTGAACCAAAACATGTTAAAACACCACCTACTAGACTGAAATGTAGGTACACTCTCCCATCTAAATTGGAGGTCAAAATCTCAAATTATAGGAAGTTAAAGAAATATTTCTTAAATTGGAGTTTCTGTTCCTAGTTTGTACATGCAATAAACAAAAAGTCCCAGGAATGCACACAACGTTGGACAGAGCAGATGTCGTTTATGTGAGCCAAAAAAAAAGTAATCACTGCAACTCATGGACCACTGCCCTTCAAAAAATGTAGGTTAAATTCACACATCAGGTGCCCACCAGCCTGCCCACAACTTCAGGGCAAGAAAACTACTTTTATGTCCTCTAGACAAAAAAGGAAATAAAGCAAGTACACACACAGACACATCCTATAGATTAAAAAAAGCAAAGCTCAGCTTCACTTGCATGTGCAATTCATCATGCGGTCTTCTTACAGCGTTAGAAAAAAATTACAACCAGGGATGTGGCTTAAGTTAAGAACTGTCCATACATTTTACCACATTCAGAATTTTCATTCTTAGTACATTACCATAGCAACTTTACTACACCAAAAATATTACTCCCAGAAGATACCAAACACTGCGTTACTCTGAAGGATGTAACAGCAAACACCAAGCTTTTGCTCCAGACAGGAGCTCTTCAAGGTCACGTGGAGCTGGGCTGCCCAGATCCCAGAAAGCAGGCCCAAAACTGCCCTAGTGTTTGAAGTGAGAGGTTGAAGATTGACTATGATCAAGTGTTTTCCAGTGCTGTCTCCATTGTTTTTGTTTCCTACTTTTTTGCTTGCCATTCCTACAATTCGCACATTCCATTAAAATTAATATTGGGAATGACTGTTTGCCACATCAAACATTATTTTCAGTTTCTTCTCACCTTCAGAAATTTTTATATGCAAAAATGGGTTGTAGGGACCCTTCATTAGCTCTTTTGGGGTTGGGCTTTTT